>NC_137195.1:29562172-30184672 GCF_960531495.2 Zeus faber
TTACAAGAACGGATACAAGCTCGTCTCGCTCCCTGCTTTTGGGAAATCAGATCACGCCGCGATCTCGCTGCTTCCTGTTTACAGGCCTCTGATCGCGCGGGATCTGGTGATGACGAGGGAAGTGAAGCGGTGGACGGACCAATCGGAGGCTGCACTTCAGGACGCTCTGACTGACGTAGACTGGGACATGTTCTAAACAAGTTCAAGTGACGTCAGCGAGTTTACGGAGGTTGTAGTAAGTTTTGTGGCTACGCTAGCGGATGAAATCGTTCCCACGGTGAAAGTTCGGATATTTCCAAACCAGAAACCATGGGTTGATAAATCCATCCGCTGCGCTCTGAATGCTCGCACGGCCGCTTACAACGACGGTCTTGTATCTGGTAATATGGACAATTACAAAGCGGCGTCGTACAATCTGCGGAGGGCGGTGAGGGACGCCAAACGGACGTACAGAGACACCGTGGAGCTGCAGATGGAGCGGGGGGACACAAGACGCTTGTGGGAGGGGCTGCGAACAATAACAAACTACAAGAGCAGCTCCTCCCCAGCCACGAGTGTGGACGCCTCCCTGGCCAACCAACTGAACTCCTTTTATGCGCGGTTCGAGTCTGGCAGCAACACCGCTAGCTCGCCGGCTAATTGGAGTTACACCGCTGGGGATGAGCGCGCACTCTCAGTGTCCGTGCATGAGGTCAGGAGGGCTTTGATGCGGGTGAACACCAGGAAAGCTGCGGGTCCAGCTCCAACACCATCATCAAGTTTGCTGACGACACCGTGGTCATTGGCCTGATCACCGACTGCGATGAGAAGGCCTACCGCGAGGAGGTGGCTGACCTGTCACTCTGGTGCCAGGACAACAGCCTATACCTGAACGTCAGCAAAACCAAGGAGCTGATTGTGGACTTTAGGCGTGGATCACAATCGAGGACACACGCGCCCTTGTGGATTAATGGGACTTCTGTCGATAGGGTGAGCAGCTTCAGATATCTGGGAGTCCACATCACAGAGGACTTAACATGGACTGTTCACACAAGACACTCTGGTGAGAAAGGCGAGGCAGCGTCTCTACCACCTCAGGCAGCTGAGGAAATTCCGGGTCTCGGTGAGGATCCTCAAGTCCTTCTACTCTGGAGCAGTGGAGAGCATCCTGACAGGCAACATCACTGCCTGGTTTGGGAATTGTACTGCCCAGGACAGGCGGGCCCTGCAGAGGGTGGTGCGTTCAGCTGAACGTACCACTGGAACTACCCTCCCCCCCTTGCAGGAGCTATACACCAGGAGGTGTAGTAGCAGAGCCCGTAGGATCATGAAGGATCCTCATCACCCCAACAACGGACTGTTTCAGCTGCTGCGGTCAGGCAAGCACCTCCGCAGTCACACAGCGAGAACAGAGAGACTGAGACAGAGTTTTTTCCCGCACGCCATTAGAACTGTCAACGCTGACCTCACCAGGGGTCCTAACTGAGCCATGCACTAGGCTCCACTACCTACTGTACTGTATGTAGCATACTGTACCGCATACTGTGTCACTGTTCAGGTTTGTTCGTGATGCCGTATTGCTGCGCCGTACTGTTGTATACTGTGCTGTATTATCCCAAACACTACCTCACTCTATTCACATTCACATGCCACTTTAATTCACATGCCACTTTAAATGCACATATCTGTATATACATAGGCATATTCCTTCTATCTATTCCATTTTATTTCAATTTATTTTAATTGTATTTTATTTTATATATTTTTATCTTATTCTATTAGTATTCAACTTACTGTATTACTTTTTAGGAGTCAGTTAGTCGGTCTATTAGAAAGGAATTTTTTACTTTTATTTTTATTTTTTTTTCCTAGGACATATTGTGTGCTATCACCGGGTGCGTTGCATTACATTTCACTGCATATATGTATGAAAGTATGTATATGTATGTGACAAATAAAAATCTTGAATCTTGAATCTTGAATCTTGAATCTTGGTTCTGTCTCACTACTACAAACCCTGCATGGTTTCCCAAATTACCTTTGCAGCAAGATCAATCCACAAACATCTCTTCTTCTGTCTCAACTATGGGTGTTGACAATAGATCTGGTCTAATTTTGGTATAGGTCAGGGAGTCAGCTACACAATCATGTGATGTTCCTTCAAAATCATGCGTAATTCTTTCTGCTGGATTTACTGTGGAACACCTTTTAATGGTGACATCTGGAAATGCTAGTAAAGTTTAATGTTGCAGCAACCGTGACTTTGTCAATACAAACTTTCCTTGTTCAATTAGTTCAGTAACTTTGTGTGAAATGTGTGAAAATAGTTACCGGGTATCCCATTGTAATTGTCGAAGCCTTGTCATGCTCATGTAACTCAGCTAATCCCTGGTAACAGGGCGGATAGCCTCAAGCTACTGCATCTAACTTTGAGCTGTAGTAAGCTATAGGTTGTTTTCACCTTCCACTACATGATTCCTGCATTAGCACTGCTGATGCGTACCCCTGACTTCTATTTGACACATACAGTAGGAATGGTTTTGTGAAGTCCGGAGTTGCAAACGCACTTGCTCCCTGTATCTCTTGTTTAATGCCTTCAAATGTTGCCGTCACATCTCTATTCCATGTCAATTGGGCTTGTAGGTCTGTTGTTCCCGCAGCCTTCATAATTTCTCTCAATTACATGGTTTTTAGGATATAGTCCTCTATCCTCTAGAGGATAGAGGACTATCCTATCCTCAGCTACTGCTACTGCATCAGCCTTGGCCATCGGGAATACTTCTATCCATTTTGAAAATATGTCAATCAATACTAGGCAATGTTGTTTACTTCGGCATGGGTAGAAGGTGATGAAGTCCATCATCAGGTGGTCGAACTGTGCATCTGGGACCGGTGTCATGGACAGTGCCATTGGTTGGCTGCGACCAATCTTGTTAGTTGTACAAATATATTTTTTTAATTTGCAAAGTAATTTGCAAATCCCCCTCGCGTTATGTACCAATGCGTCTGTATTTAACTCACCATTCCCCCTTTGACACGGGTCAATTTCGGTCAAAGGGTATAAACATTTTGGGAGGAAGGGCTTACCATTTTGCCCCTCCCATATCCTGTTTACCAGGGCACCATTTTTCTTCTATGTGGCTCGCTCTTGTTTCCCTGGGTTCTGTTGGAATTCTTTGAGGCCTTCCCTGTGTCTGGGTTTCGGGAGGCCGAGCCATCCACATACCAGATATGATCACTGTTGGGGAGGGGTGTTTTCAGTAAGACCGGCCGGGGCGTCTGTTCTGATATTGCCTCTGCACAGTCATGTGGTTTTCCATCCTCCTCTTAGGCAGGGGTGTGGCTGCATTTAACACAGTACGCCGTCCAAGGGTGATATGAGGAAGTAGAAGTATGTAAGAATAGTGGCGCTGAGTGGTCGGATGCAGATGGGCTGTTTTTTGTTGCCACGGGGCTAGGGGATGCTGTGACCACTGCTGCTGCAGCTGCTACTGACCGCATGCAGGGAGGCGGAGCCTGTGCTACTGTATCCGTTCGTTGAGAGTAATTAGCCACCGGCCTTAATTTATCTCCATGGGGTTGCATCAGGACCGCTGACATAAACCCCCCTTCTCATCCACATTCATAGTGTATGGTTGGTCTGGGTTAGGTAAACCTAATGTTGGCGCCAGGCTAAGGGGCTTTTTCAGGTCCTCAAACAATGCGTCTGCGTCGTCAGTCCACTCTACTTTGTCCTGGCCCCTCAGGTCATGACCATGGGCCACATCCTGAAGGGGCTGTGTCTTGCATAGTCAGTTATCCAGCTCCTGCAGTAGCCGGTACAACCTAAAATTTTAATTAGCTGTTTTTTGGTGCAGGGAATCGCTTCTACCCTCTCGGGGCCTATTTCCTTGACCCTTGACCCAGATAGGTTACTTCTGAACAAGCTATTTGTAATTTTGACTTGCATACTTTGTGGCCATTGTTTGCAAAATATTTTAGCAGTAATACTGTATCTGCCTCACAGGCTTAAATTGTCGACATATTGGATTAGTGTTCTGCCGTGTTTGAACATGAAACCATTGAGGTTTTCGGTTAATGCCGCATTGAATACTGCAAGGGACTCTACGTACCCTTGGGGCATACGCATCCAGGTGTAACGTTTATCTTTAAATGTGAACGCAAGCCACTGCTGAGACGTCTCTTCCACCAGTATACTAAAGAATGCGTTTGCCAAATCAATCACAGAAAACCCCTTTGCATTGCCAGGTACTTTGGCCAGTATGGTAGTGGGATTAGGGACCACTGGGGTGCAGCAATGAACAGCATAATTTGCCCTCCTTAGATCCTGCACAATTCGCTCCATCCACCTTGCGGACTGGGAGTATGGGTGTGTTACCTGGGGAAGACGGGCATGGTATCACAATTCCTCTTTCTAACGGCGAGTCAAAGAGAGGTGCTCCTTTAATAAAGGGTACTGCGGTTTGCATGGACTGTATGAAGATTTTGGATGTACCTGTAGTGGGGTAGCTCCAGCCATTAGGCTCAAATTGTGTTTGTCTTGAACCCACAGGTGTTTGGCACCAAGGCCAGGAACACCTCTTGAGCTTCTGTCAACACGCACTGTAGGTGCCCTGTGCCTGTGCCATCTTGATTACCTGGCACCAGGTGTATGGCTCGGCGGGTTCTATGTATTTTAAGATCAATAAACGATCAACATTAAAATTAATGTGCTGCTATTAATATACTCAAAATCAGTCAAAATAAATTTCCGGAGGCTGCACATCTTCAACATTAAGTTTACCAACTAGAGAGGTAAGGTAAAATATTGCAATTCACACACCAAAACACTTAATAATTTAGAGTTCAATACAATATTTCTAATTTATTTATATAATTTTACTCATACCCTTAAAGGTACAACTAATAACTGTAAACAATAGGCCTGAGATCTTCAGCATTCGTCAAACTAATAGATCAACTATCAACTATCTATTATCGCTTGGTCACTTTGTGTTACCTAACTTCTAAAAAATGACATGAATTATGCATTAAGCTTTGAGCTGCTAGTCTTACCCCTTGGCCAGGGGATATCCAACTGTAAGTCACATCATTCTGCAGTCTGATTAGAAAAAAACTGATAGGTCATTTGGCATTTTCAATCAAGTTAACACATTTACTTAAAATATATAAATGTCGATAATATGGCCAGTATTATAATTCATACCATCTAAAATCTTTGAAGGGCTGTTATTAACATGGTAAACATAATAAATGAAGCAATCAATAATGTCTATAATCTGTGCCCAATCCTGTTTCTACTTAATGATTTTATTTACTAACAATTCAAACCATCTCCTAGAATTTAAAAAATAATTTAATTTAAATTCGCTAATACTCAAATTACAATGTAGTTTTCTTCGATAACATTTAATAATCTGTTAGCATTTAACATTTAATAATCTATCAGGACAGACAGATTGATAAGACAATGGCCGTGAACATGCACAAAGGCAACCTTTGGGGATCACAAAGATATCATTTCCAGCAGGGCTTGAGGCAATTCCACAGCTCCCAGTTGGAGCAGGAAAACATTCAGATTGCAGTCATTCAGTTTGGTGCTTTGTCTGATGCAGTGGCATCACAGCGTGCAGGTCCAGAGGACCATAGCTGGTTGGGGTTGGTTGTGCGTTTGTGGCAGTCGGAGGACAAACACTTCATGTTCTTCAGTGGAGAGGAGGAGCAACAGATGTCATTGCTTGCATTTCAGAACTTTGATTGTTGTTCAGAAAATGTCCCAAGTAATACGGGAGTGGAGCGTCTCCAAGCAGAGTATCGGGTAGATTGGAATGTCCTTCAGGCCTCGGTGAAAACCTAGTACGCTTAATGTGCTTGCTTCAGGCATTATCAAACAGGCAGTGTCATAAAGAAAGCACTCCAGGGTTCTCTGATAGCAATGTCTCTAGGTGATATCACAGTAATCATTAACTCAACTTCTGAACACTCCTTCAACCTCTAGGTAAATTAAAGAGAAGGTCACATTTAAATAAGAACTAATCAAAATGATTCTAGTTCTGGGCACTCTATAATATCTGACAATGACGGAGCTCAATAAGAGGTATTGAGCTAATTTCAATCAAGGTTTTTTTTATTTACATGCTTGCATGCATTTCATCTCACAATAATTCAAATTTAGCCTATTAGCTTATCATATTTGTAAATGTGTTAAATACAAATAGCAATAATATCAATAATTCAAAGGGCTTTTGAATGCTAGACATGTTATGGCCCCATTTAATTGTAGAGCAATTCTCTTTGAACAATCCTGTTGTCAACCATCAGTTCCCCCCAATCAGACGCAGTCACTTCTACACTGGTCAACTGGTCGAACTGCAGTCATGTGGTGCATGGTCTCCTTATGCTTCCTGGGCGTGGGGGTTGCTCCACAGCCCTCTGGCTTCTCTGGGGGCCTGGGGATCTTCTGTGGCCGCAGGGCAGGGTACCCGAGGCTTTCCTGCAGCCATAGGGTATCCACGGAGCTGCGGAGTTCGGGGGGGCCTTTGGGGCCCCTTCCGCTGCTTGGAGGCACCGTGACATATTACCAACCTTCTACACCAATGGCAATGGGGATAAGTCATCATCCTGATCGACTGCTTCTCTTGCCCTCCACTTCCTCCCAGTCCTGACTATGATACCAGCCTGGGAGACTTTCGGGTCACTGGATTCCCTGTACTGCAGCACCTCTCTGCACGGGTCACCATAAACTCCTCATTCAGGCTGCTTATGGGGAGCTTCAGCTTGTTGTTCTGCCCGTATAGAGCGATGCTACTCAGGCTTCGTGGCAGACCCAGCCATCTACGGAGGTAACGGCTGATCCTCCTCTCGAAGCCCTCCACTGTTGTTATTGGGAACTCGTACACAAGCAGGGGCCACAGAATTCTGGGGAGAACACCGTGCTGGTAAACCATGAATTTGCCTTGAATTTACCAGGCAGACCCAATTTGTCCACTGCCGCCAGCCACGCCTCCAGCTCCCGATTTGTGGCCTTGCTGGATACAGTGTCCTTCAGTGTGCAATCAAAGGTCTTGCCGAGGCTCTTGATTGGTTTCTCGGTGACTGATGGATCTGGGTGCCATCCAGAGAGAAGCAGAACTTGTCTGTCACTTTCCCTCTCTTGAGCACCAGGGACCTTGATTTTGCAGGCTTGAAACACATCCGAGCCAAGATGATGATCTTCTCCAAGCCCTGAAGGATCCTTCTGCACCCTGGCACTGACGTCGTTGTAACCGTCAGGTCGTCCATAAAGGCTCTGATGGGGGGCTGGCGGACTCCAGACTGGGTGAGCGGACCTCTGCACTCCACTTCGGCTAACTTGACCAGCATGTTCATGGCCAAGGCAAAGAGCATCGGTGAGGTCGAGCCACAGCACTGCTATGTCTCCTTTCCCTTCTCTTGCCTCTCTGATCAACTGCGTGACCACACGCAGCATTGCAGGTTGAGAACTTGATTTACGCTTGCAGACTAAGTAAAAAAAGAAGAAAAAAAAAAGAAATTTAATGTTTTTTTTGAGACACTTAATTTTGAGCATAACATGTAATAGGTTGTTTTCATGTGGATGTTACTAATTAACCATAAACAAATTAACCACAAAAGTGTCACAGAGCTTTCCGAAATATCATCAGCAATTTAGTATACCCCAAAAGCTTTCAAAATCCTTATTAGCATTTTTTAATAAATCACAAAGCCTTCAGAAACTTTTATCAGCAGTCCGTTATATCACAAAAGCTTTCATAAATGTTATTAGCAATTTTAGTAAATTTCAAAGCTGTTGAAAATATGATGAGAAATGTATCCAACTACAAAGT
The DNA here is from genome assembly GCF_960531495.2 of Zeus faber. Classification (NCBI taxonomy): domain Eukaryota; kingdom Metazoa; phylum Chordata; class Actinopteri; order Zeiformes; family Zeidae; genus Zeus; species Zeus faber. The sequence continues at coordinate 29,569,996 of NC_137195.1, forward strand.
TTAAAAAAATGTTATTAGCAATATTGGCTTTCAAGAAGTATAAGTATTTAATAAAACGCAGAGCGTTATGTTTAATGTATGCACATTCATCCGGGGCTTCCTTTTCATTTCTCTTATGTATACTATGGTTCATGAATTAGGAGAGACACTTTATTTAGCGTTAGGATCGGGTAGGTACTTATCACACAATCTTTCTATGAAATATGTAAGAACGTTGTTCACCTTTCTCAAAAGAGAGGCCACTCTGTTTTACGTGACCCGTGCTGGACCCCGACCTGCGGCTCAGCAGCGGCTTTGGTCCCTTTTCTCCAATCCTGTTCATGACACCAATCTATGTTGTGATAAAAACAACATTTAAGAAATTAAGAGAAAGATTAGGAAACCAAGGAATTTGCTTCAAAAATACATTTATTATGCTTTAAACAAGTAATACGAAGGCTGAGCAGCTTTGCAGAAAAGCTATTACGTTCTCTCAGACTTAAATTTTTATTCCCTACTTTGTGGATTCATCTCCTACAAGCTGTCATAACATGCCATGCATTTTTACCTTATTTGGGTACACGTTTATCTTTTGCCGCCGTTAAATGTACACACATGCTCTGCACATGGCTGTAGTTTATCTTTCTCCTCTGTGAAACAGACACACACATTCCCTGTGTTTTAGGTTGGTACCAGATTTTTTCCACACCTATTATATTCATATAGCAAATAGGCAAGATAATATACTTTCCTTATATGTATAGTATATAATAATTATATTTCCTTTAAAGGTAAAGTCAATTTATCCCATACTACTCACACAGAATGTTGCACTTGAACGTTTGATGTTGTGCTCACATCGTGCTGAAATAGATCAGTTGGGAAGGCGTTAGACTCTCAATTTAATTGTCCCTGGTTTCGGTAAATGGGTTCATTATGTTTATGGCCTTCAATTTGTGAAATGTGGGACTTCAACTTTAGATTTTTCAGTGATTATCAAGTTGTTTGAAGATCAAGCCTGATACTGAGTGGATTCTTCGATATTGGAGTCATCGATGTGTGCTACTTACACACAATATTGCGCTGGAACATTTCATGGTCAACACATTTCGTGCCAAAATAGTTTAGTTGGTAGAGCATTCTGGGTTTCGGCAAATTGTTCAGCTGACCTGGTCAATGGGGCCTTGTGCTTATGTTGGCTCACAAGGCAATTTTGGACATTCTTTATTACGTGCTGGTACGTATGTTGGCTCACACATACATAGGTGTTGTTTTCCATCATTGGTTAGTTATAAATCTGATGCTCAAATGTGTGCTGTCAGCCAATTCTTGCCCAAAATCATTTTCATTTTCGGACAAAAACTGTCAATTTTTGAATACACATGTCTGCTGGGATGACTTCTGTAGCCAAATTTTGGCTTTTAAAACCGCTCTGTTTTAGGCAAATCTGGAATAAATATAATTTTCAAAGAGGTTATTTAGGAACCTTGAGTCATTATGAAGTTAAAGCATTCTAGACTGCACATGAGACCGCAAGTGAAGAATTAGGAGGCAATTTTGGACATTCTTTTTTACGTGATTGTATGTATGTTGGCTCACACATACATAGGTGTTGTTTTCCATCATTGGTTAGTCATGAATCTGATGCTCAAAAGTGTGCTGTCAACCAATTCTTGGTCAAATCATTTAAAATTTCGGACCAAAGAAGACACAAATCTGCTGGTCTTGACCTCTGAAGCCAAATTTTGGCTTTCAATACACAGATCTGTTCTAGGCCAATGTGGCAGAATTACAATTTTTAAAGTGGTCATTTAGGAACCTTGAGCCATCATGAAGTTAATGCATTCTAGACTGCACATGAGACTGGAAGTGACGAATTACGAGTCAATTCTTTTTTACATTAATTGCCTTCAATTTGTGGAACGTGGGACTTCAGCTTTGGTGTTTCAGTGAATATCAAGTTGTGTAATGATCAAGCCTGAAGCTGAGTGGATTCTTCGATATTGGTAGTCATAGATGTGTGCTACTTATAGAGAATATTGAACTTGAACGTTTAATAGACGACACACTTTGTGCAAAAATAGCTTGCTTGGGAGAGCGTTAGACTGAAGATCTAAAGGACCCTGGATCTGTCCTGCATTTTGGAAAATGGTTCAGCTAACCCGATCAATGGGTCATTGGCTTACACATACATACGTGTGGTTTTCCATCATTGGTTAGTTATGAATCTGATAAGAAAAATGTGCTGTCACAATACACAAGTCTGCTGGTCTTGACTTCTCAAGTCAACTTTTGGCTTTCAAGATGAATCTATTCTAGGCCAATTGGCAGAATTACAATTTTCAAAGTGTTTATCTAGAAATCTTGAGTCAGGTAGTATAGAAGTGAAGAATTACGAGTCACTTTATGACATTCTTTTTTACGTTAATGGCATTCAATTTGTGGAAGGTGAGACTTCAACTTGACATTTTTCAGTGAATATCAAGTTGCTTGAAGATCAAGCCTGAAGCTGGGTGTATTCCTCAATATTGGTAGTCATGGATGTGGGCTACTTACACAGAATATTGTACTTGAATGTTTGATGATCCATAAATTTCGTGCCGAAGAAGCTCACTTGGAGCACGTTAGGCTGAAGATCTGACGGTCCCTGGTTTAATCTCGGGTTTCGATAAATAGCTCAGCTTACCGGGTCAAGCGGTCTACATTTGGTGCTAAAATTGCTCACTTGGGAGCGCGTTAGACTGAGGATCTGAAAGTCCCACGTTTCGGCAAATGGTTCAGCTGACTCGGTCAGTGGGTCACTGGGCTTATATTGGCTTACACATACAAACATGTGGTATTACATTATTGGTAAGTTGTAAATCTGATACTCCAAAGTGTGCTGTCACAATACACAAGTCTGCAGGTCTTGACTTCTCAAGCCAAATTTTGGCTTTTAAGACGGATCTCTTCTCGGCCAATGTGGCAGAATTACAATTTTCAAAGTGTTTATCAAGAAATCCAGTGTTAGGAAGACTTGAAGTGAAGAATTTCAAGTCAATTTATGACACTCTGTTTTATGTTAATGGACTTAAATTTGTGGAAGGACTTCAACTTTGCATTTTTCAGTGATTATCAAGTTTTTTTAAGATCAAGCCTGAAGTTGAGGGTATTCTTCGATATTGGTAGTCATTGATGTGTGCTACTTACACAGAATATTGCACTTTAACTTTTGATGGTCTCTACATCCTGGTGGAAATGGCTCATTTGGGATAGCGTTACACTAAAGATCTGAAGTTCCCTGGTTCATCCTGGGGCTCAGCAAATGGTTCAAGTGACCTGTGAGGTGTCTTGGAATGTGTGGCGTCCCAAGAAAGAAATAATTACTAACAGACGGTGCTAGGGGCCCCGAGAGAGAGCCCATTGCCAGGGGTCCCGTTGATAAGGGAGGTGGAATGTGACCTGTGACCTATGTAGGGGAATCAGATGGGCAACGTTGTCTCTGGACAGCATAAAAGCACATGCCCTAATTGCATCCGGCAGAGAATACTTCTGGCTTTGTTCTCTCCATGGCAAGTCCAGTCGGATGCTGTTCTTTTGTAATAAACATATTATTTGAATCAAGTCAGCGTCAGCGGTCACTCCTTCTTCATCAATACATCAAAATCATCAAGAAACTTCAATTGGTGTCACGGGACAAGATCTGTTGGGCCTCACCTGCCGATGCTGCCCGCTCCAGCAAATTACCACTTTAATACCTCAGGGTGAGTGTTCTCTCACAAATTGAGCTGTGTGTGGTTTTTGAAGCGCTAGTGTTTTGTGAAGATAGGCTGCACTGACAAGAGCAGATTGTGCGAAGATAGAGATGATGTGTTGATGTGTGAAGTGAGTTTCTGTCTAAATTGGGGTTTATTAAGTTGTAAAAGACGTAAATAAGGGGAATTAGAGAATAATAAACAAAGAAAAAGATAATTAAGTTGAAATAGAGAATAGAGACGAGAGAAATAAATGATGAAGTTTAAAGTAAAAGTTAAAGGCTTAAAAGATGTGGAGAAAGTTGAAGTAAAAAGTAATTGTAGAATGGCAGAACTAGTAGCCAAAAATTATTTAAATAACCGTGCAAGATTAATGAAGACGGGGCCCGTATCTCCTTAAACGGTAAGACATGTGTACATTAAATGCTATGTGAAAGTTGGCCGTATGAAAATATAATATAGTCGAATTGGTGTAAGAAAAAGAAAGTGGAAACAACCCTGGCCAGGGGAATTGGCTTAATATAAAATTAAGAATCTTAAGTTGTCACACAGCACATGCACACACACGCTTTGGACGGTGGCCGGTGAAATGAGGCCTCTGCATTTAACCCATCCTTGGCTTGTCCTTCCTCCGGTGGTGCAGCCAGCAGCATTCATGGACACGCCCGGGGACGAGTGTCCATCGCTGGTCAGATGATGATGTGTGCATGTTTTTGGTGGGGGTCCTTACTGACATTAGGTGGAGGAAACCCCCTGTGAGCACGGGGAGAACATGCAAACTCCACATAGAAAGGTTCCTATTTGGGAGATAACCCGCCCGGAGCACGGTGCCAACAGCGCCCCAGGCAGGAATCAAACCCAGGACCTTCTTGCTTTGAGGCAACAGTGCAATGCACTGCGCCACCGTGCCACACCTGCAAAAAGAAAAAAAAGAAAAAATAATAATAATTTGATATGAATGAAGACAAAAAACAAGAAAGTATAGTGAAAAAGAGATAAACATTAAAAGCCTAAAATAAGATGAAAAAGATGAAAAGTGAAGTAAAAAGAGTTATAGGTTAAAGGCTTGAAAGATGAAAAATAAAGTTTGAGGAAAAAATGGGGAAAAGCAGGGCTGAACCAGCCTAGGAGAAGGAGTGCACATTGAACATGCATGCTGAAAGAATCTGATTAAAAAGATAATTTGTTAAAAGTTTGCCAAAGTGAAAATTTTAAAGTCTGTCTAAAGTGAAAATTTTGATGAAATTAGAAAAGTATAAATGAGTCGACGTTAAAATATAAAGTTAAGCGCTGTTGAAGTCTTTGGAGGATCAGACTACTGCTGGAGAGACATGTCTTTTTCCTTTTTTGTGTGTGAGTGTGTCTAAGTGTGTGTGTGTGTGTGTGTGTGTGTGTGTGTGTGTGTGTGTGTGTGTGTGTGTGTGTGTGTGTGTGTGTGTGTGTGTGCACTCTGGCTAAAAGATGTGTTAAGGGATTTGTGTATTGTTCATGTATATGTATAAATGATATATAGAATATATGTGTTATTAAATAGGTATACATATGTGGTGAGCAGTTGAATAATACATAAAGAGAAACATTTCTTGCCCCTTTAGTGATAAACATACATGAGCCTGTTTACGGACTTCGTAAAGTTGATAATAAATATATATGAGCCTTTTTCTTTAAGGACATTTAATAAATATATATGACGGACGTTTTGTACATTTGATAAAGGATATGAACCTTTACAGGACTTTATATATTTGATAACAAAATTAACCTTCTGAGAGAAGGACTTGAGTTACCAGAAACAGTCTGCCTACACATGCATGTACACATTCAGAAAAGAAAAGAAAATCTCCTGCTCTTAATTGTAAGTAGGATTTGTGGATTGTTTGATTAGTGTGTGGGTTTTTTGTTTGTCTTTTTATGCTTGGTGTGTGTGTGACAGTGCTTGCTGCGAGTCCTGTCTGGTTGAAAGAGCAGATATCTTGTTGAAATAGAAGGAAACGCTGGTTTTTGATGCAAGAAAAGAGGTTTTGTGTTTCGGCTGCTGAGTGAGAGAAAACAGTTCTGATTGTTGGCTCTGTGCATGCCCTAGGGGAGCTAAAACAGGATGTTCACTCACAGACGACCAGTGCAAACTGGAAGTTGTGCCTAAATTTAAGAGGTGGAGCAAGGGGTGGTGCTTCATACAGAGTGGAACTTAGTCGACTCCCCCTGACAAGAGGGGCTGAGAAGAAGCCCCCTCCTCTCTCTCTCTCCTTTTTTTTCCCTCAGTATGATAGAAGAAAATAAATAAATAAATGAATAATAAGATAAAATAAAATAAAAAATAAAAATGAAATTAAATTAAATAGGAAAATAGAATAAAAATAATTAATTAGAGGTAATATTAGATTGACTAATATACTCTTTAGATTTTAAATGTGTCGTATGAATAAAGGTAAACATTGCTTTATTTCAAATGCATGAGAAATAAAAAAGATAATGTTTGTCTCACTATATTGTATTATAGTGTGTATAACAATTTAGAGTGGTCTTAAGACACTGAACTCTTGTGTTGTTCATTTTGTTTTTTCTTTCTTCCTCTCTTTTACTTTGCTGAGTGAGAGCTGGGGGAAAGACAGAGAAGATGGAATGAGTCTGAATTGGATCATACAAGGGGCAGATGACAAGACGTCTGGCAGTTCTTCACAGACACTGGGAGCTTGCGGATGACAGCGCATAGAAATTCTGAATCCCGTGAATCAGGCCAGTGTATCCACAAACTCTTTTCAATAGACACCTGCATTTACCTTTATGTGTGTACATTTAGTTATAACCTACATGATTGCTTGTTTTCACATATAGGCTTACAGTAGTTATTTTTCTTATATTGTGTTTGCAATTAGTTAGCAAGAGACTTTGCAACGGACTGACTAATCAAAGCATTCGCCTAATTAATGGAGTATTATTGATTTGATTGATTGTGCTGTAAATATTGGTTTCATTATCTGAGTATGGTTTACCTTGATTGAGGCTGTTTGGAGATTGGACATTGATATAAATTTTGATAATTTAAGATAAATGAGTATGATCAGATGCATCAGATGATGAACAAGGGAAGTTGCTTTCATAAGTGGGAAGCTATTGGTCTCCTTTGGGGTTGGTAAATTCAGTTGTTTTTGGTTGAGTGTAATTACACGGTGCTTTATAAATAATTTTTAAATAAATCAATTTGATTTACAATAAAATAAATGAATACAAAAATTACAAAAGTAATCACTCCTATTGATGTAGTGCAAAAGAATAATCCCCTTATTAAAGATATTGCAAAAATATCAGGAAATGGAGCAAGCGGTGGCCTGACATTGAACAACCATGGCCAGCTGAAGGAACTCTTAACCCGGATGTGATTAAAACAATGCAGGTGCTTGTGTCCACATATAAAGTAAATCAAAAGAAAGGCAAGAAAGGAAAGAGACGCACGGAGAAAAGACAAACAGAACTTGGCATTCTGCAGCTGTTTGAAAAGGAGGGACAGAAATGGTTCGAAGCTGCAAGGAAAAAAGAGAACAAAGTAGACAAGAAATAAAGAAAAAATGAAAAGGAAACAGAAAAATTGATGGAGAAGATTACCGCACCCTTTTCACCCCAGTTTATCCCCAGCTCCCAGTGATGACACAGGAGGGCAACTATCTCTTCAAAGATGAGGATGAGCAAATAATAGAGATGGGCAAGGCTACAACAACCATAAAGATGTATCCGAGCTCCAACAGTACCAAGAGAAGGAACCGTTTGGGAAGCAGACACCGAGTCAGAAGACTGGAAATAGGAGAAGAGATCGTGAGTGACTCAGATGAAGCTATTGGAGGATACGACCCAGCAGTCAGATGGATGTTGGCTATAGCAGAGAAAAGAGGAGCTCGACCAGTGAGGAAAATGGCTCCAGGAAAGGATGACACGGATGAGAGTGAACAGGGTGAAAGTGATGAAAAATCGGAGAAAGAAGGTCCTTCCTGTTTTCAACCATGAGCAGCCAGTACAGGGGTAGGAGATGACAGACTTATGGTTTTAAGAGAGATTGAGAGGAGTATAGACAGATGCCTCAAGGACATAATTGACTCCACCTGTCCAGAAGTTGAACAAGTATTGGAAAAACAATTACAAGAACTGCAAATAACGGAGAAGAAACTACAGAAGAACAAGCTTCAAAAGCCAGACACTTTGAGGTATGGACTACGCCCAAGAAAAGGAAAGAGTCCCAACAAAATGTGTCCAGTGATAATTCGAGGACAAAATTTACAGTACAAGCCTTGGCAGAATACAGACATGTCTAACATACTTGAAAAGTTACCCTCTCTTCAAGATGGAGCACATCCGTGGATCTCAAAGCTGAAAGAGGTTTTGGTGGGAACACAGCCTGCCATGGGAGATATTATGAGACTTTTGGCTAGCCTCATTGGAGTCCCAGCAATGGAGGAGATCCTGCACGTGGCAGGCCTTAACAGATATGTGGCAACTGCGGTGTATGATCCAGAATTGGTTTCTGCAAGCAGAGGTCGGATGTGGAGAGGATTGGGAGATGCATTTCCAACAAACGTACAGCCGGACAACATCTTTATTGAGTCATTGGGCCCACAAGAAAATCCAAGAGCTTATGTGTCAAGGGCTCATCAAGTGTGGAGAAATGTCACAGGAAATGATCCAGAAGAAGAACAATCTTTAATCGTCACACAGCACACCACATTACAATACATGCACGCACACACGCTTTGGATGGTGGCCGGTGAAATAAGGCCTCTGCATTTCACCCATCCTGGCTTGTCCTTCCTCCGGGGACACAGCCAGAAGCAGTGGGCAGCATTCGTGGATGTGCCCGGGAACTTGGTGATGAGTGTCCATCGCTGGTCAGACGATGATGTGTGCATGTTTTTGGTGGGGTTCCTTACTGACGTTAGGTGGAGGAAACCCCATGTGAGCACGGGGAGAACATGCAAACTCCACACAGAAAGGCTCCTATTTGGGAGATAACCCGCCGGAGCACGGTGGAGAAATCAATTCTCCGAGCCAAAATACAAAAGGGGCTGCCTCTTCAAGTGAGGAGCAAATTGGCAGAAGTGGTTGGTCTTGGAAGCATGACCAAAGGTGTTTATATGGATCACATAGCACATCAAGTGGAGCTACAGTGGGGCAAAAAAGTATTTAGTCAGTCACCAATTGTGCAAGTTCTCCCACTTAAAAAGATGAGAGAGGCCTGTCATTTTCATCATAGGTACACTTCGACTATGAGAGACAGAATGGGGGGAAAGAATCAGAAAATCACATTGTAGGATTTTTAATGAATTAATTGGTAAATTCCTCGGTAAAATAAGTATTTGGTCACCTACAAACAAGCAAGATTTCTGGCTTTCACAGACCTGTAACTTTTTCTTTACCTCCACTCGTTACCTGTATTAATGGCACCTGTTTGAACTCGTTATCAGTATAAAAGACACCTGTCCACAACCTCAAATAGTCACACTCCAAACTCCACTATGGCCAAGACCAAAGAGCTGTCAAAGGACACCAGAAACAAAATTGTAGACCTGCACCAGGCTGGGAAGACTGAATCTGCAACAGGTAAGCAGCTTGTTGTGAAGAAATCAACTGTGGGAGCAATTATTAGAAAATGGAAGATATACAAGACCACTGATAATCTCCCTCGATCTGGGGCTCCACGCAAGATCTCACCCCGTGGGGTCAAAATGATCACAAGAACGGTGAGCAAACATCCCAGAACCACACGGGGGGCCAGTCTCCAGATCTCAACCCCATAGAAAATCTTTGGAGGGAGTTGTAAGTCCGTGTTGCCCAGCGACAGCCCCAAAACATCACTGCTCTAGAGGAGATCTGCATGGAGGAATGGGCCAAAATACCAGCAACAGTATGTGAAAACCTTGTGAAGACTTACAGAAAACGTTTGACCTCTGTCATTGCAAACAAAGGGTATATAACAAAGTATTGAGATGAACTTTTGTTATTGACCAAATACTTATTTCCCACCATAATTTGCAAATAAATTCTTTAAAAATCAGACTGTGATTTTCTGGATTTTTTTTTCTCATTTTGTCTCTCATAGTTGAGGTGTACCTATGATGAAAATAACAGACCTCTCTCATCTTTTTAAGTGGGAGAACTTGCACAATTGGTGGCTGACTAAATACTTTTTTGCCCCACTGTATATTGGAACAAGGAGCATGACCAGAAGGAACGGGAACAGAAGAAAACTCAACCAAATACAGTTGGTGGATAAGAAGAATGAGGAAAGAGAAGGGTTATAGATGCGCAGAACAGAAGGTATTGTAGGTAGATAATGCACTGTGGCGCCCCCTGATGGTAGCAGCCGAAAAGAGAGGGTTCTTGGGGGTGGAATGAGGAAGTAAAGGGGCAGCTATGAAGATAAAGACTGATGAGTATCTTGAGAAAGAGCGTGACATTGAGAAAAGTGTGCCACATATGACTTTAATGGTGGGTGAAGGATTTGAGCAGAAGCATATAGGAGAAATGATGGAAGGAGCTGCAGTATTGTCAAGAAAAAGTAGTTTATATGGGGCAAACAATAACCCATGGACACAGAAGCATCTCTGAGAGTCATTTGGAAGCCATTCGAATGGCACCAAAACCTAGAAAGGTCAGAGAGATGATGACATTTCTTGGCATTGCGGGATATTCTTCAGCCTGGGTAGAAAATTATGCCTGCCTAACAGGGCCTTTGAGAGCCATGATAAAAGAGACTGGGAATGCTCAACTCCATTCTAACCTCACCTGGACGCAGGAAGGTCATATGGCATTTGAGACGATCAAACAGAGGTTACAAGAAGCTCTAGCGTTAGCGGTGCCAGACTATTCGAAGAACTTTTTGCTGTATGTGGCTGCGTCCACTGGGGGCAAATATGCATGCGCAGTTCTTTGTCAGCCCAAAGTTACAGGGACAAGTCCTTAACCTGTTTCGTATTATTCTACTGCATATTCAGAAGTAGAATTGGGGCTACCATGGTGCTACAGAGCAATGGTGGGAGTTTATCTAATGTTTGATAAAGCATCATCAGTAACTATGGGTTACCCAGGGACAATTCTTACCCATCATAGTCTCTTTTCAACAAATCTTTTGAACTTTGGTAAATGTACATTGACCATGTCTAGGCTAAGAGATTATCATAGGCTCTTAGAGCAGGAAGATGTCACCTTAGAAAGGTGTGTCACGGTAAATCCAGCTGATAATTTGCCAACACCAGAAGATGGGGAACCACATGATTGTGTTCAGGAAGTAGAGAGATATGCAAAGCTCAGATCAGACTTGCAAGCGGCAGGCCGCCAGGTTTACAGGCCCTGCGCTACCCCCAGCACCCAGAGTGCCCGCCGCAGAGAAGCTGCGCCGCAGAAGCAAAAGGCCAACAGCCGCCCCCCACACCACAACCCACACCCCCAACGGCAAGCAGTCCCCCCAGGGGCACCCGGCGGCGCTCTCTGCAGCCCCGCCAGGTCGCAGCATATCCCAAGCCACCAGGAGCAAGCCGTCAGGACTCCAGCCAGGCCGGGAGGGGGGACCACCCCCCGGCCGACCACGGCCCCACACAGACCCGCCAGCGACCGGCCACTCTGGAAAACCCCAGTGCTCAATGTGTGCTGTTGGTAATTGCAGTTAAAATTGCGGGGTTCGGGGTGCGAGTCCTTCAGGCAAGTAGAACCCGAATCACTCGCACCCCTCCTACCCCGCAGACCCTGGTCCGATGGAGTGTTGTTCAGAGTAGGATTGGGACGGATGAGAAGCAAGCTTGGGCAGGAGCGTGACAGGCAAGATGGCAGCTGCCCGCTGTATCCCCTACCACATAGCCTGCACCCCGCATATCACGCAAGCCCTCGGTCTATTGTGTGGTGTATGTGCTGAGTATGAGTTTTGGCACTGGGAGAGATAGGGGAGTTGCAACCGGATCAATCCAGGCCGGGTAGCAACCACGCAGACCACCCCCCCAGACCTCACCGTGCCCCAGTGCGCCCACCTCCCGTACCTGGTGGCAGCCAACCTACAGCGATCCGCCAAGGGCGCCGAGCGGTCAGCCTTGCACCTCCGCCATGACAGGCAGCTCCGCACCCCCATCAGGCACCTGGTCAGGCCCCAGCCGTCGAGCATGAGGACTACAGAACAGAGGGCGGCAGACGGCACCACCACCCACAGCCCGACCCCCCATCGATGAGCGCCCTGCGCACCGAGAGCGCCAGAGGGCGACAGGAGACCGCCCCCCGACCGAAGGAGACCAGCCAGGTTCAGGACTCAGGTTGACAGGCCGGGACGGAATGCCTAACCATCCTTGGCATGATGGGCCACCCCCCCACACGGGACGCAGAAGGACACACAAGCCCAGCCAGCGACCCCAGCGGTGTGCCGACCCACCAACCATAGGGCCGAGACCCGAACCAGTGACACACACCCCCCGCCCCAAACCCGAGCCCCAGAACCTACAACCATGCCCCGAAACAACACACAGACGCCAGCTGCAGGTTCTCCCCGGGAGCACTCCCCCCCGAGCCCCGAGACAGGCCAGCTCAACTCAGGTAAAGGAGCTGGCACCACCACACAGACCACCAAACTCCCCCGTGGGGCCCCGGGATCCTCCAAGAACACAGGCCCACGCACCACGGATGTCCCCAGAGCCACCCGGGCGTCCACCCTACCGCAGATCCCCGGCAAACTAGGAGGACCCCCAAATGACCCAAAGCACCACGACATTGCATCGAATTAGGAAGACTCAAGTGTTGATCGAGTTATGTCAGTGATAAAAGTAGCCCATATTTCATTAAATGAATAAACATTGTTTTTGGATATTGCCATAGATTTTCCATTGAGATGTAATATATTAAAAACTGCAACCATTGGGATGTGGTGAGATTATCTCTCTTTTTCCAATAGAGTAATATCGTTTTCTTGGCAATTGTTAATGCATCAAATGGGTTGGTGGTGTTTCAGTGGTGGGTCGATCGATGAGAGGTCACCGAGAAGACATATAGACAGGGAGACTGGAATGCTGCGACCCAGAAGGGTTGATAGCTTCTTGGTGTTGGTCCAGAATGCTAGGATAGGTGGGCAGAGCCAGAAGGCATGAAAGTAGTGATCTCTGGTATCAAGGGAACAGTGAGAGAAAATGTCTTCATCCACAGAACCCATTTTGAACATTTTATGTTCCGTGATATGGGCTCTGTGCAAGATCTTATATTGGATGAGTTGCAAGGTTAAGGTTGGGAAGGATATAAGCAAATTGTTTTCAAAAATGTGTTCCAGATGAGTGATTCCTTGTCTTTTCCAAGACCTAAAGAGTATTGGTCTGTTGTTAACCAGGAAATCTGGGCTGTGCCAGATTGGTGTGAATTTTTTTGGAGATAGAGTGTGACCACTGAGTTTAAGGAATTTCCACCAGCCTGACAGAATTTTGGGTTTTTAAAGCAATTATGTTTCCTTATCGATTCAGTAAGGAATGGGAGATCGGATAATGATAACTCCTGACATTGAGATTGTTCAATGTCTTGCCATCCATGGGCCAGTTGTTGCTCTGGTTGCAACCATTTAATTATAAATTGAACATGCTTTGCTAGATAGTAGTATTTAAAGTTTGGGGCTGCTTGGCCTCCACAGTCTTTGTTTTTCTGTAGTGTTGCAAGTTTAATTCTCGGTTTCTTGTATTTCCAGTAAAATGAGTATTAAAGTAATGTACTGTTGGTTGCACTGGGGTCATTAAAAATACATAGTTTATTTTTGGAAGTATATCCATTTTCACTGCTGCTATCCTACCAATTAGTGAGATGGTAGGTTGTTCCATCGAATGAGGTCTTCTTCAATGGATTTGAGCAATGGAGTGGAGTTAAGATTAAACAAATCTGATAGATTGGTGGAGATATCAATACCAAGGTATCTAATATTGCCTGTTGTGATGGTTAAGTGAAGTTTCTGGGTTGCAGCATTACATTCCCTGCCACTGAGTGGTAAGACTATGGTTTTAGTCCAATTTATTAAATAGTCTGAGATAGCTGAGAAATTAGATATAAAATTGAATTCCACCGCTAGGGATGGGTTCAGTATGTACAACAAGATATCATCTGCATACAAACTGATTTTGTGAACAGAGTTTCCTGTTTGTATGCCTAAAATATTACTGTTTTGACGGATGGCCGCTGTGAGGGGTTCAATAACGATGGCGAATAGTAAAGGGGAGAGCGGACATCCTTGTCTTGTGCCGCGTTGTAGAAGGAAAAGCTGTGAAGTGTAACCATTGGTGATGACAGAAGCAATCTCATGCTCTTGACTTCTCAAGCCCAATTTTGGCTTTCAAGAGGAATCTGTTTGAGGCCAATGTGGCAGAATTAAGGTTTTCAAAGTGTTTATCTAGAAATCTTGTGTCAGGAAGTCTGGAAGTAAAGAATTCCGAGTCAATTCATGACATTCTTTTTTATGTTAATGGCCTTCAATTTGTGGAAGGTCGGACTTTAACTTTACATTTTTCAATGATTATCAAGTTGTTTGAAGATTAAGCCTGAAGCTGAGTGTTTTCTTGGATATTTGTAGTCATGGACGTGTGCTACTTACACAGAAAATTGCGCTTGAACGTTTGATGGTCGACACATTTCATGCTGAAATTGCTCAGTTGGGAGGCTGTTAGACCGAAGATCTAAAGGTCCCGCGTTTTGGCAAAATGGTTCGGCTGTCCCGTCAATTTATCAATGTGCTGTTGGACAGAGTCACCGCAATTATCCAATTGTTGGACAATTCATCAATGTGCTATCAATGTTGGCTTACACATACTGTACATACGTGTGGTTTTCCATCATTGGTTAGTTATGAATTTTACTAATACTCCAAAGTGTGCTGTCACAATTCACAAGTCTGCTCGTCTTGACTTCTCAATCCAAATTTTGGCTTTCAAGACGATCTCTTCTAGGCCAATGTGGCCCAATAACGATTTTCAAAGTGTTTATCTAGAAAACTTGAGTCAGGAAGTCTGGAAGTGATGAATTACGACATTCTTTTTTACGTTAATGGCCTTCAATTTGAAGAAGGTGGGATTTCAACTTTACACTTTTTCAGTAATTATCAAGTTGTTTGAAGATCAAGCCTGAAACTGAGTCAGTTCTTCAATATTGGTAGTCATGGATGTGTGCTACTTATACAGAATATTGCAATTGAATGTTTGATGGTGTTTTGTGTTGAAATTGCTCAGTTGGGAGCGCATTAGACTTAAGATCTTCAGGTCCCTTGTTCGATGGTTGTTGGTGGGAATACTGTATAGGTGGTAGGGGTCCGTCTGACCTGCGTGTTTGCACGCCTGGGTGTTGGTGTCAATGCTATTAGGCTAGTAGGGGTATGTCTGACCTGCGTGTTTGCATGCCTGGGTGTTGGTGGGGAGGCTATATGGGTGGTATATGTCTGCCTGTCTTGCATACTTGTACTTGTACTTGTTTCCAATATGCACTGGGAACTGGCCTGTTTCGGCCTTCATCGTTTTTGTTATCATGACCCTAATCAGTGGAGCTGCACAGCAGGAGGTCATAATTACTATTAATAGAACCATGCCAGTAGCGACCCCTATTCCTTTGAGAAACCTTAGACCAGGATCGATTTTGTAGAAGTTTCCATATAGTATCAGCCTGTGTGTTGCAATTGGAATATTGTACATGTTCTTCCCTAATTTGCTTCAGTTTTTTCAAGCTTCCGTGAGATTGCTTCCTTCCCCTGGATGCATGGGGATGACAGTGCAACATTCCTCTCCTACAATGTCCCACACCCCCTGATCCTCGGCCAGTAGTGTTTCTATAACAAACCGGTTTTGTAGGGTAATAACTGAAACAGCATGCAGTTGTTCTCTTACTCCTTCCAGAGCTTGTATAGTATAGTTTATAAACCACTGTTGATTTTCCCATGAGTAATTAACCCATTTGCTATTGTGGGCCAGATACTGAGCATTTACCACCTGCTCGGCCAAGGGAACTGAGCAGCGATTTTCCCGGATATAAAGAATCAGAATCAGAATCAGAAATACTTTAATAATCCCAGGGGGAAATTACTTTCCCCCTGGGAAAGTAATTTGTGGTGGATATTATCTAGTCCTCGCCTATTACCCGATGATCACTGGGCACACCGTGTGGCTCCTGGTTAAATGCAAAGTATACCTGAGCATCTAATTTCCATGGGGTGGCCGCATTTCTTTTGTGCCTTTGACTTTGCTCCTCTAGTGGAGGGGCTAGTATTGTCAGTTGACCCGTCAGCAGGACTGGCGTGCAGATCCCTGTCTAGTTAGGCTTGAGCTAGGACACAACTTCATTTTCCTCACAAAACCAGAACCTGTCTGCCAGGGGGAGAGTTCCTTTAGGGACGTCAGGTAGTTGGTATTGGTGTATTGCTGTCAAATTTTTCTCATACGCAACATGGCCCCTGCTTGATACCAACTGGTGACACTTGATATACGCCTTGTCCGTAGTGGAGCACTGTTTCATATAGGCTGTGGCATTGTTGTTTGGGAACCATGTTTTCTTTTTGCATTGCACTAAACCTTCTGAGTCATTTAGGGCTGTTGTGTATCGAGCGACCACTCTGTTTAGCTCTTGTTCTTTTACTACACAAACTGAAATATCATGTGATCCGGGATTCTTACAACTGGTGGTGACATAAAATCAGTGCCTGTCAGTATTTTGTCAAATCTGTCTGGGTAGACTTTTTTGTTGTTACTCCACCCTGTTGTCATTACCCCTCCTGCCATGGGCATGCTGCAGAGCGCAAAGCACTTATCAATATTTTGGCAACTTCCTATTTCGCTCCCTGAAATTGGCTTGACTTGAGGAAACTTCCTAGCGTTGTAAGTTGTTAATTTGTTTAGCTGAAACTCTTTATAGAACATATTAGACCTCCACTGTGATGTTCTTTGGTTGCCTGGTCCTGCTTGACGCTTTGTCCATGTGCCCTTTTTTCACCTGTGATCCTGTGTGGTGGGCGTATTCCACCTGTGGGCCCTCTGTATTACCCCTACAGCTTATGTACCATTGGTTGATGGTACCTTCGTTCTGTTACTAATGGTTGGATCCAACATAAGTGTCAGCATTATTGTGGTTACCGCTTTTGCCCTTCCTGGCCCACTAGGTGTCATGTCCTTGGCCCTTTCCTCAAGATGGGCTCATATTGTTGACCCTCCCTCCCCGGGAGTGGTTGCCTGCCCATTCTGACTTCCTGCTGGGCTAGTGGTTTCACTGCTGCTAGTGATCTCACTACTTGCTGAACTGCTGCTTGTCGGGCTGCTGCTTGTGGTGTCTCCACCTTCATTCCTGTGGCTCTCCGCCTTGCAGCCAGTCTCCTGGATCGTCTCTCACCCTGCTGAGAGGTGTCACCTTTCCCATCATCATGGTGTTCCTGTCCCTGTGGTGCAGTCTCACCTGCCCCTTGCTGTTCGGCCTGTCCCTGTGCGGTGGTTTCACCTGCGCTTTCTGCCCCTGAGACGGTCACTATTCTCCGATAAGCTGTGAATGTGAGACCTGGGTATTCTGCGCAGCAAAAGTTAATTAGGTGGAACCAGAATTTCTTACCTTCTACTTTAAGGGCAGTTCTGGTTGCTAATCGGACTTTAAACAGTCCTTCACGCCTAGGTTGGTTGCACTTTCTTATGAACACCTTGACGTACACCCAGTCCCCTGGTTGTATTCTTTGTTGGTCATCTGGGATGTCTGCTTCTCTGTTGTCTGTGGCACCTTTCATCTGTTGGAACACAACTTTATGTTTTTGTGATGTGTTGCTGATGTGATAGGTGGCTTTGCAGTTCCTTTCTAGTTGCTTAAGCGGAGGTCCTTCACATGGACCTCTTAGGTAAGGCATAGGCATGGGTCGACCCGTAGGCATTTCATGCAGGGTTAAGTGTGCTATTCTGTTGTTCTTGATCACATGGACAGTAGTGCTAGTGGCAAGGCTTGCATCCAATTTAGCATGCCATCTATCATTATGTTGGCCAATTTGGCCTTCAAAATACCATTAGCATGCTCTACTGTCCCTTGTGGCTGAGGATGATAGACACATCCAAATCTTTGTTTGATTCCTAGCATTTTCAACACTGTCCTGTCTCTGCCACAAAGTGTGGCCCATGTGCTAAATCTTGGAAATACTTCCCTGCACAAAAACTTTGCCACTGATCTGGAATCTGGCCCTGGTGTGGGTGCTGCCTCTACGCACCTGCTGAAACGACAGACTACTACCAGGATGTATCTCATTCTCCCTATTCGTTGCATCATGTCCACGTAGACTATCATTAAATGTCTGAAAGGGCCATTGGATGGTGGAATGTGTGCCAAGGGGGGCGGAGAATGTTTTCCTGACATTGTAATGTGTACATACTTCACTCATGCAGTGTTCCATCAACCATGGCTGCCAAAAACGGTGACCATCATACAATTTTGAGGCATCTTATAACCTCCCCCCTTGCACAATGGTCACCGTGCGCATTTATTTTGGGAAATTGGACCACGCTGCCATCTCATTACTTCCTGTTTACAGGCCCTGAATCATATGTGGAAAGGTAGTGACGAGGGACGTAAAGCGGTGTTCGGACATATCAGAGGCTGAGCTTCAGACACTCTGAGTGACGTTGACTGGGACATGTTCCTATCAAGTTCCAGTGATATTCTTACCTTCTACTTTAAGGGCCTTCTACCCTGAATCAAGTTCCTCTGTGTGTCTGATTTGTCTGATGCAATACTGTTCCCTGCCTCTTCTTTGTCTCTTCTAGGTGGTGTCTCTTTCCATTTTATATGCTTTCTTGATTGGTGTTTCTGCCCCTCCCTCAGTGTTAAGGTGAAGTCTCACTGCAACCTGCCTGTCATATCTCGTATGCTGTCCTCATTGATGTCTAGTGGGTACTGTCCTATTCTAAATGGGTTTTGGGATAAGGGGGAGCTGTGGGGTGGGGCTCCTGGCCTTCTTGTCTTTCCATTTTCCTTTGTCTTCTTCCCCTGGCTCCTTACTATCCTCCATCATTGTCCTACATATTGCTTTAACTGTTTGTTGGTGATTTTTTTGAACTAGCCCAGCACTTCCTTTCTTTTGCTCTTTTTCCTTACCTCTTGTCACCCATGTCTTTGGCTCTGTGGTGTTTTAAGTCGCCATGTTAAAAGTCTCCTATTTTGGCCACTGTGGGTTTCTGTCATGCCACTTCTTCATTAAGTTTTGTATTTGTTTTTTGTGATCTGGATGGTGCCTTAGGATTAGTTCCACTGGGACCCCTTTCCCCTGCTTTCTGCCAACCCCCCTTTACTCTTCCCTTGGCCAGCCCCCATATTGACTTATCGTGCGCTGCTTACTAGAGACCTGGGTATTTCTGGTTCCTCATCGAGTTCCCTTGTTCAATCAATTTCCCTGCGGTGACTCTGGATTAGAATTTATTTTTTCCTTATAGTCTAATCTTACTGACCCATCTCCTTCGGGGTGTCTGACTATGTGTCATTAATGAGGCAGATAGGACCCAGATGCAGCACACACCACGGGGGAATTATAGAAGGTTTATTTACAAGTGGGGGACAAAAGGATGTGGGAATGGAATAAAGGGCAGGTGGGTCATTCGGGTCCAGGCGGGCAGGCTAAAGGCACAGGGCTCTGAGTGTGGACAGGCCGGTGATGAGGCATAGGCAGGCAGGCTTGATCGTGGGAGGTTTTCTGGAGATGAGGGCTGGACAGGGTCAGACAAGGCAAGGAGCAACAAATACATGAGAATCCGGCAGGGAGCAGTCTGTAGAATACCACACTAGGTGACGGTACAATCAGACGAGGTCTGGATGAGGAGCCGGGGTTCTTATTGAGAGTGGTGATGAATGCGACATGGTGCAGCTGTGCCAGCCAGGCCTGGAACCAGGAGCCACATCCATGCTTCACTGTCAGGTATAGACATGGACATACTAGATACAAGAGGGAAAGGGAGGAGAGACGCATAAGGACAACAGGGACCAGGAAGGCACGGCTGTGGCTGTGACACTATGTGTGCCCACTTGCCTGTCTCCCACCTGACTCGCCTGGGACTGACGGTGATACTCAGCCATGGATTTGGAGTCTGTCTGTCACAGCCCTCGATAGCAAACCCCTCTAGTAACCTGAATATTGGGTTGGTGGCTACCGCACTCGGATCATTGCACAACTGTTCTAACACTTGTGCTTGCATTCTTGGGGTCCACTAGTCATGCAACACTTGCTCCCAGAGAATGTTTGGGAAATCCTCCTTTACTTGGGTTAGGGTAACAAATTTGGTAATCCCTTCTCGTCTCCATATGTTCATTCGAGCCAAAAGTGTGTGTGTATACCCCGCGTCTCTGGGTTCCCCATCCCACTCTAGTGTTCTTGTGTAAAGACTTTGTCCTAACTAAAGTGTTCTTCATCCATTAACTGTTAATCTTTAAGTTATGAGTTAGACAGCAACTCTGATTTAGGATGATTATATTAACATATGCAGACTTTTTATTGATACTATTGATGTTGTTGTTACACTAATCTCTGTCGCAATGTAGCTTGAATGTTATTCTCCCTTGTAAGTCGCTTTGGATAAAAGCGTCTGCTAAATGACTAAATGTAAATGTAAATGTAAATGTACTTTTCCCAACGATCTAGGGTGGGACAATCCCCTTTTTTCTCTTAGTAGCCAATGCAGAGCTGGGATCCACAATCTGATAGCCAATGCAGAGCTGCAATCCACAATCTGAACAGTGTTAATCCATTAATGCCAGAAACCCTTTCACACCTGTATTGGTTGTTTTAATAATCTCTGTGCTCTTCCTGACACTCCATCCACTCCAAGTGGTTCATATATAGTATTTTAGCTAAATCACAGACACACAACTTATTTTACCATTATAATAGTAATATTTACAAGCACTTACAGTATATACACTTTCCTTGGCCAAGTGTTGCCCGCCCTAAGGCTCTCTAGGGACACGCGCGATTGCCATCCCTTAGGCAATTCTTAAACTCAATCAAGTCTCTGTCCGTTTGGTCCTCTCCTTCCCTTGGGATGCCCTAGCATATGGCTGTGATTGCACAGGATGAAGGGCAGTATCCACAGTAGTTTGCCGGCTTAATTTCATCTTGAACCTTTATCATCTATCCATCTGGCTCTCTTTCTAGATGCACTTCCTTAACACTAGAAAGATGTATGTAATTACTTTGTGATGACCCCCCGAACAAGCTGTACGTTTAGTCACATCCAGGCTCTGCTCAGTCTTAGAGTAATTATAACATACACGTAGTTGTCTCTTACTAGACCTGGGAATCTAATACTTGATAACAAACCTCTGTACACCACTCTATTTTCAATAAACACAATAAGTTCGCCAATAGATTTCATTGAATACACAACAAACATTTTCCTCTTAGTACCATAACAGCGACTAGCTTACTACGGAAGTGCTTTTTTTTGGCAATTTTGCACCTTTTCCCTGTGGTTCTTCTGTGTGTTCGGCAGCGGTTAATGGTAGCCAAACCAATCCTCCAACAAACACAAGAAAAACCACAAATCAACCAATTATAGCAACATTCAACAGACGATTATTCCTACTTTCCACACCATGGTTTTTTCATAACACACATGCACATAGATAATTCGCATCAGCCTCAATTTTAGTTCCTTTTTCTGATTCAGTTTATAATAACAGTAATCTTTAAACTAGGCCAAGGATTTTGGTTAGTTGGAGAAGAGGCTTTTCCAATACTTGCAACCTGGGTGGAGTCCTGCACTCAGACACAAACCGAATTTACAGAAGGAAAAAAAGCCTCTGCTTACCTTTGAATTTGGTGGCCAGTTGTGTCTCTGAGGTGCAGGCTGGTGCCGCACAGGTTCCAAGCCTTGGTCATGGTTGTCGTTTACTCCTGGCTGGCTCACCAATTGTCACGACCAAAAAGGTCCAGAACTGGGCCAGTAAAACGTCTGGACCTCTGGACAACACTTTATCTGTTCTGGTCTCAAAAACTTGGAAGAAAAACACAGGAACCTAGTAGAGTCTGATGCAAAAGGGTTTATGGTGTATCTGAGGGTCTAGTACAGCAATAAACAGAGAGCGGGCTCCAGAGAGCGACTGACAAACTGCACTGTCAGACCTTCCTATATACCCAAGATGTTTGTGTTTTTGTGAACTGCCCTGCCCCTCTCGGAGCAGGGAACCAGTCACAGTCTTGTTGGATGTCTCCCAAGGACCCAATTACAGTCTTTGGGATGGCATGAACAGCATGATGAAGAGGACTGTTTAAATACCAATTCTAATTGAACCAGGAAATGCATTGGTCGATTCATGGATCAAACACCTGTTGTGAATTTTGCCGTTCAGCTCCTTGCTAGAGAACAGCAAGTTGTGCAAAAAGTACTGAAACATTGAACAGTTGGACATGTGCATTCAAAAGTTTAGAGAAGGTCAAATTAAGTTCACCTGTAAAAGTTATAGTGCATTTTAGGGTAGTGTCCAGTATATATATATATAGCATTGCACAGCTGCCTCACAGCAAGAAGTTCCTGGGTTCAATTCCCGCTTGGGGCGCTGTTGGCACTGTGCTCCAGCGGGTTGTCTCCCACATAGGAGCCTTTCTGTGTGGAGTTTGCATGTTCTCCCCGTGCTCACATGGGGTTTCCTCCACCTACCATCAGTAAAGACCCCCACCAGAAACATGCACACATCGTTTTCTGACCAGCGATGGAGACTTGGTACAAGGTCCCCGGGCACGTCGACAAATGCTGCCCACTGCTCCTGGCTGCCCCCCACCGGAGGAAGGACAAGCCAGGATGGGTCAAATGCAGAGGCCTCATTTCACCGGCCACCATCCAAAGTGTATGGATGTGTTGTGTGTTGCGTGACAATTAAAGATTCTTCTAATTATCTTTCCTTTAAACGTATAATATATCTCTCCCATATATCCCCCCCTTTGGAGCCTTCTAAGTCCCAAAAATCAATTATCATAAGCTTGACATTTTCTAGACAATCTAGAATCATCAAGGGCTACTTGCCAGACTGCTAGAAAAATTATCAGTATTCACATTTGGTTATCAGAAAAATTTACTCCTATTCTTATATGAGGACTTTCAACCTGTATGTTTTCGGGGCTTTCAATCTGTGTATCACATGGAGCAAGAAAAGATTACCAAATGTGCTATACCTTTTAAGCATTTACAGCCCCTGAATTTTTATCTATTTCAACATATATGATAATAAAAACAAGTAATATAAAAATACAAACCTTTGATATGATTATAAAAAAATGTGTATCAATTTTAAATGAAAAGCAATATTTTTCAAAAATGGTGATTATCATAGAAGTTAGCATAGAAGCACACATAAATTAATAAACATAGTTATAAGTGCTATTTAAGAAGATCCTTGCATGCTTAGTCCTTGAATGGTAGGTGCAGGCATGGGTCGACCCATGAGCATTTCAGGCGGAGATAGATGCGTCATTCTGTTAGCCTGCATGAGATAAGTCATTTGTGCCGGTGGTAGTGGATCTACCCTATTCAATTTGCACAAATGTTGTTTATTTTTGCCTTGAGTTTCCCATTCACCCTTTCCACCATTCCCTGTGACTGAGGATGGTACACACAACCTAACCATTGTTTGACATGCAGCTGCTGAATCACTTGTTTTATTGTTTTCTGTAGAAAAGTTGAGCCATTGTCCGAGCTAATCTCTGTCGGAATTCCAAACCTCAACATGACTTCTTTAGTCAAAGATTTGATCACAGTAGACGCACTCTGATCTTGCAATGGGAGTGCTTCTACCCATCTGCTGAATCTATCAATGACTACATCGATTATAAGTTAGTCATAAATCTGATCTTCAAAAGTGTGCTTTCAGCCGATTCCTTGCCAGAATCCCTTTTTCATTTTAGCACAAAATTGGCCATTTTTTCTATACAGGTACTCCTCACTTAACAACCGAGTTCTGCTCCTATAATCAGGTTAAGTGAATTTGTCGATAAGCGAGGACCTGTGTTATTTCACGGTAAGGGGACGTGGTGTAGTGAATACTGACAGACTGCGGGAACGAGACTGAGAATGAGAACGGTGATGTGCGATGAAGTGCTTGATGCTGAGACGCCACGCACGTATTGCACACACCACGGTATTGTACACAGGGCACAATACCAACTGGTTGGAGAGCTGGTCGTAAGTCCAAACAGTCGTTAAACAGGTAGGTGAGGAGTGAGGAGTACCTGTACACCTGTCTGCTGGTCTTGAATTCTGAAGCCAAGTTTTGGCTTTCAAGACATCTGTTTCAGGCAAATGTGTCAGAATTAAAATTTTCAAAGTGTTCAAAGTGTCTTTTTGATAGATAATTTAAGACTTATTATCTACCACACTTCTGAAGCCAAATTTTGGCTTTCAAGACAAATCTGTTTTTGGTCAATGTGGCAGAATGACAATTTTCAAAGTGTTCATTTAGGGATCTTGAGTCATTATGAAGTCACTGCAATCTATACTGCACATCAGACTGGAAGTGAAGAATACCTAGACAATTTCAGACATTATTTTTTACATTAATGGCCTTCAATTTGTTAAACATGGGACCTAAACTTTAGATTTTTCAGTGATTGTTAAGTTGTTGTTGTTGTTAAAGATAAGTTAAGTTGTTGAAGATCAAGCCTGAAGCTGATTGTATTCTTTGGTATTGGTAGTCATGGATGTGAGTGCCACTTACACAGAATGTTGCACTTGAATGACTAAAGATCTGAAAGTCCCTTCTTCCTGTTCCAGGTCCTGCTTTTGGCAAATGGTTCAACTGCCCTCTTGCTGTGGGTCAACTGGTCCATGCGCAGATTTTAAATCCCACAGAAATTGGCATTGTTTTCCATCACTTGTTAGGTATAAATTTCATCCTCAATTTTGGACTTTCAGCCAATTCTAAGGCAAAGTCATTTATCTATATTACCACAAATACTGATATTTTTTCTATACAGAAATTCGGTGGTCATTATATACATGTCTGTTTATTGAAAATGTGGAATAATCTCAATATTCAACATGTTTCTTTAGGAATCGTGAGTCATTATGAAATCACTGTATTCCATATGGTGCCCATGATACCAGAAAGGAAGCTCTCCTCGTCAATTTTGGCTTAATTTCTTCTTTGAAAGGCATTCAATTTATGATGTGAGAGTGCTACTTACACAGAATCGTTTCCCAGCGAAGATAAAGCGCGCAGTCAGATCTATCGCTGGATGATACAGCACTGAGATTTTAAATACATAATATTTTACGGAAGTCTTGTGCTTTGTCAATACATTCGGGAGGGTAAGCAAATTTCAATTTTATTCTTTCTGAGTTACTTCATAGGGAAGATCTTGTTGTTGTCAATAACAATAAAGCATCTGCAAAATATGCTATAAATGAGGGTTTTGAATTTAATTTGGCAAAATCAATTCAAAGATTTTGCAAAATGTATTACAAGGGCAAGGAAATTACAAAAAACGCAATTTATTTTCTGTGCCAAGGTAAAAGACTTCAGCACCAGAAAGAACCAAAGTACAAAATACAGCTACAGTAAGAAGTGCATTTATTTCAAATGCAGAATCAAACAACTGCATTGGTTATAATATTTCAATTGAAAACTACTACTAAGACAATGTGAAGAATTAAATGTACTGAAAAACGTCCAAAATGCAACCAAAACAAATGCCTGTGACAACTGTGCACACAATGGTGAAAACAATCTGGCTGTCATCGCAATTTCATTGATTAAATAAAATAATATAAAAACAATAAAATAAACACTATACTCTCTGGTCTCCGGTCAAGTAAACCTTGTAGCCATTGTAGGCTACCTCAAATCCAGGTAGAAACGCCTGTCCTTCATCATAATAGATCAGGCTATGACAGAAGTCTACAAAATATCAAATGCCTTATTAAATATCAAATAATAATAGCCAAATGTAATATGATTTATAATAAATGGACATCCTAGGATTAAGTTCTCGCTGCATTTACAGACCGCGATGATTAAAAACTGCACATGGATGACGCTGAGGTTACTTGCTGTCTGACAGATATACAAAGAATTGAATAGATGTCTTTGAAAGGTTTAAGCAAGGACAGAAACTCCAGTGTGCTGCTAACTGTTTTGCCAGCAGATTGTCCTCTTGGATACTGTAATTCCTTGCCATGGGCAGAAGGCTCTCCTTTTAAAGGAATGTGGCATGCTTTGGGGCTGATGTTCCTGTGAGAACTGCCTCTGCTTATGTGGAAATTAATCTGGTCATTTCATTCACCGGCCGGTCAATGACAGGGTAGCAAGAGAACATTCAGAGCACATCAAGGGCGGTTGGATATTCAGTTCTGACTGGACATTCAACTATGAAGTCCTGTAGAGATTGTCTCATCTTGTGTGCGTGCTTGGAGTCCATTATACAGTACTAGACTATAATAAGCTCTCTTTAGTGGCTTAAAATTATACATTACAACTGAAATGCTCTGAAACAAAAAGTACACTTTGGAATCTGCGACTATTCTAAGCAATATAATCGGCATCATAAAAAACACGTCATCATTATTTCCACTTGTTTGCAGGTTTACAGAAGAAGTTACGTGGGTCCGTAACCTCACAAAACTGCGCATCTGTAGCAAATTCAGCAATTGGTAATTGTTTTTAACTCGAAACATTGCATATTGGTTCATGAGAAGCAGTTTTAGTCAGAAGAAAGTAAAGTAGAGGAAAGAAAAACATTTGATACAATCCTGCTGAATAGGTCAATCTATTTCCATAATGAGTGGGATTTTTATCAAGTGACAATTTTACAGTGTCCAGGTACAGCCACATTTACAGTCATACATTTACATGCACTGTATGCTCTCTTTCAAATATTGATAGACCCTATAGAATAATGATCAACTACAATCTTATAATATCTATAAGAAATGTTGCCGAAATTAGAATTCATGGACAAAAATATGTAATTACTTTCACTTAAAGGTGCTGCATATAGATTTTAGTGGCACCTAGTGAGGTTGCAGATTGCAACCAACTGAATACCACTCCCTATGGCGGTGCAACATGACGGCCACCGTGGAAGAGACGATGGCCACAAAATATATGAAAGGCCCTCTCTTGAGCCAGTGTTTCGTTTGTACGTTCTGGGCTACTGTAAAAAAATGGTGGTGCAACATGGCGGCCTCCGTGGAAGGGGGCCCGCCCCCTATGTAGATAAATGCAACCCATTCAAAGGTACGGCCAACACAACGATTCTTATTTTCATGGGACTATACACTAATAAAAACATACCTATGAAAATTATATTCCATTTCTTCAAGTCCATTGCGTAAATTCTACACACTGCACCTTTAAGTGTGATGGACTTTTCACTAGTTTTCAAAAGTACAAAAGATTTCTGTTCAATGAGTCATATCCTCAGGAAAGTGCAAATTTGCAGCACGTTCAGCTGATTTTTAATTTTTTTTTCAACGTTAGAAGGTTTCAAATGTTGATAATTTGGACCGTTGTTATAGCGCCACCATGAGGACAATTGTCTCCATTAGAGAACCCTATTTTAGACCGGACTGCTATAATAATGTTGCGTGCATTTTCGTTCATGGAAGGACGTTTTTGTCAGAAGAGGAGAGAGGAAATTAAAGAGCAGTTATTGTTTGTCAATAATAATGATCAGTATTTAGAGGGAATAAAAAAAGTTAAGATAATGAGATTTTTTATTAAAGAAAATTATACATCAGAAAAACAGCAGTGAATTGAACAGAGAACATAAACAGGATTGTGAAAACGATAACCTAACATTATACCAGTAATTGAAATCCAACATAAATAAATAAAAATGTCAAACAAAAGATATTTGAGGGAAGTGAGACATTTATCCTATACATTACAATTAAGACATACATTTATTTTCGTGGCATTTAGAATCATATTATTAGTGGTACGACCATTATTATTATTACTATGATTACCATTAGTACTGTTTGTCCGCATCTTCATTATTAGGACTGTAATGCCACAATTCATTTTCTGCAATGCTGCTTTCTCACCAGACCAAAGATAGATGTACTTACACAGATTAATTATACCAGTTTATTGCTACATATTGCTGCATACATACTATGTCTTATGACATAGTATGTATTTAGTTTACTTTAGTTAAGTTACATTTTGTCTATTTTTGTATATCTGAGTATATTCTACTTTTTTGCTTTTCTTTTCTGACTATTTGTCTATATTTGAGAATTTATACTTTCTTATTTTAACATTACTTTTTATTCTATTTTGTTTATATTCTATTTAATTTTAACGCTCCAAAGCCTCACCAGAACAAATTCCTAGTATATGTAAATGTTCCTGGCGAATGTATCTGGTGGATTCTGACAATATTGCCACCTGCCCATATTGGGTTCAAACACTGACTCACAAGTCAGATTTACAAACATACAGTAGGATGCCAATAGGATAGGATGAGAGAATAGGAGCGAACAGGAGCGAACAGGATGCTGAAAACCATTTTAAAACACCAGTGCCACTGTATATTGCAGTATATCTTACCTTTACTTGTAAATGAAGTCCATTCGCCTTTCCTTCTGGACGAAGATCTCCGTGACTTTGTTGTAAAAGTCCTCTTGTTGTCCTCTGGCTCCTTTGACTTTTAAAAGTCTCTCTGCCTCAATCGAGATAACTGCCAGTGAAGAAAGCCGTCCTTGGTCAGTCCGATTTCGACTGTATGTTTTGATCCTTTTCAATGCAGAAAACGACCTTTCCACAGACGCCGTTGTTGCAGGTATAGTGAGCACAAGCTGGAGTAACAAGTAACTGGCGTCGGTCTCCCAGTATTTATGACTTCTTGCTTTGACTGAAAGTCCAGCTTTGAACATTTTCTTAGTTTAGAAATCAAATCCTCCATTTTGAGGGCGAGAAATGGCAGCTTGTCGCTAAGCTCTACAGCGCCGCACAGCAAACTTCTTGTGTTTACTTTTCGCACACGGGTTCGAGTTGACCGTGACCTGGCTGGTGGCAGGCTATCAGGCTGCTCACTATCGCCGCCCTCCTTGAGGCAGAGGTACTGCCTGCCTCAAGGCAAGCATTTTCCCTGTGGATTGATGTCATATCAATAAGATGTAAATATTACACACGTACGTGAAATACATTACTGAACACCATGGAAAAGAAGACGTATACTTTTATTACATAAAGGTGTCCTCAACCATCATATTGGAAACATACACAGAAATGGGAACAAGCGGTCTCCGAAGGAGACTCTGTTTATTTAAGCAGGAAATACAGAATTTTCTGCGATTTTTACTGTAAAAATGGTCAAAATACATTAAGAACCACACCAAAATCATAGTCCAGAGGACAAATATTAATACTTGTGTTATTTTATTATTTCGTTTCTTTTCCCTCTCATGATGACAGGGGAGGCACAGCCTCACCTGCCTCCCCTGACTGCGCGTCACTGGGTTCAAAGGCTGTAAAAGCGATACTCCCTGTTCACCTTTGTTGATAGATGTGTACAAATGTTTGTTTTTTTTGTTTTTTTCAATGATTATTTCTTTCTAAACGCGCACCGTTTTGCTATGGTAACATGTGAATTTCCTTGTTGGATCAATAAAGTGTCATCTTATTTAGAAGATGGTTTGGGGGGTGAATTCAAAAAAATCAATTGTAAAACGGGGAAGAATGTACCACATTGAATAATGAGAAGTAAGGCAGCATTAACAGGGTGAAAGTTACGAGAGGGAAGAAGGAGGAATCTCGCGTTTTGACGGCGGCTGGGGGCGTAAATATTACATTTCACTGCATATATGTATGGAAGTATGTATATGTATGTGACAAATAAAAATCTTGAATCTTGAATCTTGAATCTAAATCCAATCGTAGCGGTTTTAATTGGAAGGGTTTTTTTTGTGTGACGTGTAGCCAATCAGGACACGAGATGCAGAGGCCCCGCCCCCTTCCACTGTAGCTGTCATTCCCAGTCGGACAAGGCCGAGGACGAGATTGACCAACTTTCACAGCGAGTTCTGTCATCGCGCCATGGTATCAGCCCACTGAGAGTCGCGGGTAACCGGTCGCGGTATTCGAGGTAATGTAGGCCGAGCCGCCTCGGTTGGGCGGATGTTCCGGGGGGGAAAAGTGGAGCGACGACTTTATTGTTTGCGGTCATGTCGGCGCCGCTCCGTTATTTTTAGCTAGCGTTTCGGAGTCGAAAGCAGCTGCACACAGTCAAGCAGGCGTAACGGATCGTTGTGTTGTCCGAATAATAACTGATATCAAAAACAATAATGGAGGAGTGGCGGGATGCGACCTCAAGGCAGGTCAAGGTTCTGACAGGCCGTTTGAACGAGCTGCTGTCCGGCGGCCTGGAGCTAGTGCGCTCCGAGCTGGGGCTGGATCTGGGGCCGGAGCCCGTGCCGATCCCGCCGTGGGTGCTCCTCTCGGCGGCGTGCGTCGGGCTGGTGCTCATGGCGGCTCTGTGGGCCTCGGCCTGCCGCTGCATCTTCAAGAAGCGATCCGCCGTCGCGGACGACGACGACGGCGTGGGAGTCAAAGCGGGCGCCGCCAAGCCCGCGGCGAAGTCCGACGAGCAGAGGAGAAGGAAAAAGAAAGCCGAGAAGGTAAGCGACGATCCCGAACGCGTGGTGCTAGCGCGGGTAGCATCCTCTCCACTGGGCTAGATGA
The DNA here is from genome assembly GCF_960531495.2 of Zeus faber. Classification (NCBI taxonomy): domain Eukaryota; kingdom Metazoa; phylum Chordata; class Actinopteri; order Zeiformes; family Zeidae; genus Zeus; species Zeus faber. Next base: position 29,600,370 of record NC_137195.1, read on the forward strand.
GCTCACTCGCGCTCACGGGCTAACGAGCTAGCGCCACCGACGGGTCCGAGGCCTTGTTCGGTCGGTGGTGATGCAAGCGGACTCTCACTCCGACCAGAAAGACGCTCGGTTGTCGCGTTCGTTCATTCGTTTGTTCGTTTCATTCATTTTTTTTTTGTCTTGTTCATTCTTCGTTGAAACAAACACTGTAGCCCAGATATTGCGCTCACTATGGCGCGTCAGACGTGGCCACTGGGCTTGGAACGAGCCGTTACTCGCTTCATTCGCTGCTCCGGACTGTAATTGTAGCCCTGGCCACCATTTGTAACCCTCGTCTCCTTTTACAGAAAGTTCAGACCGCCCAGCCTAACGGGAGGGCGGTCGGCGAACCGCAGGACGAGGCCCTGGTGTCTGAAGAGTTTGTGCCACATCACCAGCCACCTTCACCAGACTCCAAGACAGAAAAGGCTACCGAGGTAAGAAAGGGGGAGGAAATCTCTCTCTTGCAGTGCTGACATTATACACTAATTGGACACTCATGAGCCACAAGTCCCGCCTCCATTTCAGAAGTCTGAAATCTGAAGTCACTGTTGCCCATTTGCTGCTTTCTTTGGCTTTGCAATCGAGCAGTCATATGATCTCGTTGGCTGTTGAAAACTGCCTCTGATTTGAGGCTTTTCCGTAGACTCAAAGAATTTTGGAAGACTAGCACCAATGAAATCAAACGATTGGGTGATTATAAAGAGATTTGAGTCTTGTCACTTACACACAGATATCAGTGACAGCTACGATTCTGGGGCACGACTACCCCTTACTCAAATCGGCCTTGAAAATCGTGTAATGTGAGCTATAATAACAATAATAATAAAATATTTAAGGAAAATGACACAAAAGTAGTTGAGGTGTTTTTTGTTTTTTTTTCTCCAAAAACCTTTCACGGACCCCACTCTGAGAATGACTTGTCTATGATCTTTATTGAATGTGCCAGAGCTCTTTTTTTGACTCTTTAACCCCCCCACCCCCCTACTCTCATTTACATCCTGTAGTGATGGGGCCAGACCAGCTGGCAATGTTGGGTTACCACTTAACTTGCAGATGCGACAAGAACTCCCAACTTAGGGACAGCGTCAGGTGTAGTCAATTCATCAGCAACGCCGTGACCTCCAGTAGACAACGGCCATTCATTTACTCATCAGACCTCCCATTTACACATCCCTGTAAGCTGCCTTAAAATATGAATAGTGACTACAGTGGTATTTCCCATGAACGGACGTTTTCACTTTCTTTTTGTTTTCACTCGGCACATTTCTAAATAAAAAGCTCAAGCTACAGTCGGAGCGTCGTCTACATGGCCGCTCCATGTTATTAAAAGGCGTGTGTGTGTGAGCACTTTTTTTAGGAACACTATACTAACACTGGGTAGAGCCTCCATTTGCTCTCAAAACAGCCTCAATTCTTCTTGGTGTGGATTCCACAAGATATTGGAAACATTCCTTTGAGAATCTGGTCCATGTTGACACTTAAGTATACTGTTATTAACCCCTGACTAGTAGAGCACAGTAAGAAGTTTAACTTCAGCTTCACTTCACCCCTTACTTTGGCTAATTTATCCCCTCAAGTATATAAGACTCAAAATAAATGCGCAGTTTATTTTTCTGCGGTCGGAGCCCAACTCTCCTTGTGTTGCTACAGGTAAAGAAGTCCAAGAAGAAAACCAAACAGGGAGCAAAGGACACAAAGACTGCGGCAGCTGACGGCAGAGAGCCAGAAGAAGGTGAAAATTCTCTATAGTCCCTTTCCACTTAGAACCGACCCGATTCCAGTTGTTCCATGGACCCTCTTTAATGCCACCTAACAGGCGGACTCTTGCGCACACACAGCCATGAGAGTCCTCTCAGCTGCATCAGAAAAGGACTGTGAACTTTGTCATCCACAGTTTCACAATACAGTCCCCTAATCATAACTGTCTCATCATGTGACACTCACAGGTACATGGGAGACCAAGGTCAGCAACAAGGAGAAGCGTGAGCAGCGCAAGAAGGACAAGGCCCCCAGTGATGGCTCTGCTAGTCCCGGAGGCGGAAACACCCCCAACGGCGCTCCCCCAGAGCAGACCAAGGCCACGGTAGCCCCAACACCCACCAACCAAAAGAAGAAAAAAGGTATTGAGGCAGAGTCGGGCAGCATATGGTCCTCTATCAATGTCACGCGACAGCCAGGGTGTTTCCTAAATTTGATCTAGACTACATTCTACATTATGTTATGACTAGATCATAAGCTGAACCTTCTCTAGGAATAAGTATCATTAGTGGTGTTTTTATTTTCCTATTTTTATAAATAGGAAAGGTGAGTTTCAATGTAAAGGGTAAAGCGGTCCTCATGTGAAAGGTCAGCCCAAATAGGGTCCAGGTGTATACTACAATAGTTGGAAAAAGTTGTTGATAGTACCTTATTCAACATCAATTTGCAAAACAAAATGGAGAGGAAAAAATCAGCCTTATTTGTCCATAAGTGTTTTTTTTTTTTTTTTTTTTTTTTTCTTATTAATCAGAATCAGAAATACTTTAATAATCCCAGGGGGAAATTACTTAAATTCATTAATTGTATTTATTTTTTAATAGTTTTTCTTCAATAGTTCAAAGTACCAACCTTCATTTTGTTTGTAAGGGAGTCAATGTGTGAGTTCGATAAAGGGCCTAATTTGGTGTCTAGAGAGACCTTTTTTTATTTTTCGTTACCTGCTTCTGTGGAATGTGTGTGCGTATGGTCTCCCAAGTTGACACGGCAGCCTGTAAATAAGGGCTTTGGGGATTTTTATTTTATTCTCGGGGGGTTGGCGGGGGTGGGTGTTGTTTAAAAAAAAAAATAATAATAATAATGTGTTATGTCGGTAGGTACTGATGACGTTACTTTGATACTCGTTTGGTATCTACTGGAAAATTTGAGTCAATAACAATATAGAGCGGTGAAATTAAAACAGATCCGCTTGGCTTTTTGGCTCACAGACACTGAAATATCAAATTCACTGAAACCTTATTTTTAATCTTTTCTTCTCAGCGGAACCCTCCAAAGTTAAAGCAGATAAGTCAGAGGCTGCCACACCTCAAGGTAAATCTCAACTATTCCTTGAGTAGGACATAGCCATAACTCATATTGGGGAGATGAGTTCACAGCCTTGGCTTAGGACTCCTATTTTAAGTGTGTTGCCAATCTGATCTTGGTGTGTGTGTGTTCTGGATCTGAGTATCGGATGTTTCTCTCTTGGTTTCAGTGAGCAGCACTGAGGCGGTTAGGGGCGTGGCTGAGAAGGTCATCAAGGTTCCGTCCCATCCATTTAGCCAAGCCCCTGGCCGCTGGACCGCCACGCGAGAACCAGCCTCGCTGTGGGGAACGGAGATTGATGGTGAATAATAATTCTAATAATGATGATGATAATTTTAAAACAAAACATTTTAAGATATTCGCTAGCCGGTAATCTCATACTGTTCTTTCTTTGTGTTTTTCTAACCCTCATTGTGAAGTGTATTGTCTGAATCAACTACGACCACAGAAATGGAATATGACAACGACTTTGCCGCATTACATTACATTCTATGCACGTGCACCCCTCTTTCCCGATAAAATCATCTATCGGCGATCGCTGAGGGGCGTGATTGGATGATTGAAATTTTACACTCTCGCCCAAGTCTATCGACCCACTTGTTTTTTTTTTTTTTTTTTTTTTTTTTTCTCCTCCAAACAATAAGTGTGTGGTTAGTAGTTAAACATTGCACTTTACAACATTAACACTACAGGTGATTTTGCAGATTGATACCCACCCTAGGCCACCAGCGATGGGCTTAATGATAACTCAAATAGAGGTTTGGAATTTGGGAGTTTGAGTTGACTTGCCCATAGTGCCACTCACTCGTTTGCATGATCATGTTTACCCTTTTAACAAGAGCTTAGGAGTTTCAACGTTGAGTGCTAAAATCAGTTTTTAGTCAATAATTTATAGGGGGTAAGGTGAGATATATTCCACCAGGGAGGAAATGAATATGAAATGATCAAAATTAAAAATGCAGAATATGCTGGCCTCTTAACCCAGTGAACCCACTTGAGTTTAACCGTGACTATTAAAGTCTGCTTTATAGTTCTGCATTAAATAGCCACCATAGGTACCCAGTGGGTCTCTAGGCCACCAGAGGTTGCCGCTGTAACTTACGTGCACCTCTCCAGAAATGTAACTATGCATTGGGTGTGACGCAAGTCTGTAAGAGCTGTGATTGGTCCGCTATTTCCCGCTATGCGTTTCCAGTGTTTCCAATTAATTTCCTTCAACAGTGGAAAAACAAAATGGTGCAGATAGATAAGAGGCTGGCTGAGGAGGTTTTAAAATGTCAATTTATACGTTCGTCTTCTATTTATAAAGACCAAGAATTTGACCAATTTGTGGCGTGAAATAGCCGCGATCCGTTTTTATTCTGTGCTAAAATACGGGCGATGGTGGCGCAGTTAGAGCGTGTCGTCCAGTAATCAGAGAGTTCCTGGTTCGATCCCCTGTTCCTCCTGGCACCATGTCAAAGTGTCCTTGAGCAAGACACTGAACCCTAAAGTGCTCTCGGTGAGCTGGTGTGCACCTTGCACGGTTGTCGCTGCCATTGACGAATGGGTGAATGTGAGACGTGTATTGTAAAGCGCTTTGAGTGGTCCCAAGACTGGAAAAGCGCTATACAAGATGCAGTCCATTTACCATTTAAAATAGCCTCAACACTGCCATCTTGTGTTTCGGCCGTCTACGTGCGTAATCCCCGATGCAGAACCATAAATAAATGTACCGGTGTAGACACCCATGACATGCCTAAGGCGGCTGTTCGACGCAGAACTATAAAGCAGCCTTAAGCCTTCTGGCATGGCAATTGCATTCCTGCCATCCTGTATGACAAAGAACAGGGTGGTTTTAGATCATTTTGAGAATATTTAAGGATTTGGTTATTTTTCAATCTTGCTTAATATAATGAGGATTCCTATCTTCATAACTCATCGGACAACCTCGCTGAATGCTACACGATTGAGAAGCTTACCGCTCTGCTGCAGCTTCTCACTTAAGTATGATGTTAAATATTTTTTTTTAATTTTCTTTTTATTTATTTATTTATTTATTTATTTATTTATTTATTTATTTATTCAAAACTAGGAAGCTATAAACAGTTATAAATTAATATAATCGACATTTTAACAAGGCCTGGGTTGGGGGGGGGGGTGGCGAACCTGTCCTTTAATCATCAATAGAAATCCAAACTGCAACAATAGGCGCGCTGCATTACGAAGTGTGTGTGTGTGTGTGTGTGTGTGTGTGTGTGTGTGTGTGTGTGTGTGTGTGTGTGTGTGTGTGTGTGTGTGTGTGTGTGTGTGTGTGTGTGTGTGTGTGATTTTGGACAAAGACATCCACTTGTATGTAACATTGCAAACTTCCCTCCTTGACAGATTTTGGCGCCTTATTATATTGTCCACTTTTTGCTGAAGTATCTAAGTTCTAAATACCAAAAACAACATTGAATAGCCTCTAATGCAAAGGCCTTCATTCATTATTTCTATGTTTTTATTAATAATTTCTTCATAATGACTTACCTCCTATATTTTCAGGGTCATGGACTGTGATCGAAAGCAATATGAAGACATCAGACTTAAATCTCTTATCATTCTCTGGACTTGGAGTCGGCAGTAATGGTAAGAGGTGCACACATTGGGTTGGAAGTTATAAGTTCCAGACATTCCTGGGGGGGGGGGGGGGGGGGGTACCTATGGTGGCTGTTTCTCCAGCCACGTGGCAAGATGGAACGATGTGTAGATGTTCAACAATCTACCAGCAGGTGGTATAGTTTCCTGGGCAGAAAGCCAAATTAATATCCTGCACTTTTCCTTGACTTTCCTCCAAACAAAAACTGTAAGTTACCAGGTGTGACTATAATTACATTTCATGCTTTCTTAAACATCAAGGCAATTCTCACATGCTAGGCTACAAGCTAGGGTCAATAATGGAGACTGAAAGTGAGCATGGCTCAAAGGAAAGTTCTGAGCTGAGGGATTTGTCTGTAAAGATGATAGACATGGTTAATAGACTTTGATCAAAGTTTTGGAGCTCAGATCAGTTAGTCAAAAATGTAACTGCAATCAGTGTGTTACTGCAGGGAGGGAGGAAAAACATTAAAGCCCTCAAATATACAAAGAAATACTGGAGCTGACCTTTTTCAAGTACTTTAAGTACTCACATGTGCATTTGTGACGGCAGAGCCCCAGCCTGTGCCTGACCTGCCATGGCTCGGCCAACCCCAAGTGGACGAGTGGTCTGGATTGAGTAAGTCGAAACAAAAAGCTTCCCTCCCTTCGTCCACCTCCTTTACCTACTTGGTCTCAACGTTCCAATACTGAAGCTTGTGAAAACAAGGTGATTAAATTTAATATATATTGTTATCACATCTGTTTATTGACAAGTAAACAACCAAATCATAGCATATGTTTTTGTCACAATATTGACAAAGGGTGGATTCTCTTATCAGTTCCCCGACAGAGTAGCGGTAGAATAGAGGTAGAGCAGACACTGGAGTCCCTCTCTTTTGGAGGAACAATGGCTATCACTTCCTTCTTCCAAAAGGAAGTGATGGGGATTTGATGTTCGTCTGTGATGCCATCGTGGTATCCCTCAGTAATGTTCAAAATCGTCACATTTTCATGACCACCTCCTTAGACCGGGCTGTGTTTCAGCCAGAACCTTGCTCAGCTCTTCCCAGAATTCCACTCCACGGCTGAAATATATTAGCCTTGACTGTTTTTTTTTATCTTTTCAGACGGCAACTCTGCGGACCCAACCTCCGACTGGGACGCCCCATCTGAGGCCTGGGGCAACTATGAAGAGCGCACCCCAGAGCCCCCTACGGCAGCCCAGAAGGTGACCCTGCCCGGGCCGGCTAAGGTTAAACTACTAATCGAAGTAGCCGTAAGTCAACCAACGCCCTGTGGGTGTGCGACAAATGTGGGAAATCTTTCAGCCTGTTTCTCTGGCAAAGCCGCCTGGTCGGGTTAAATATGCTTGACCACTTCTGGTTGCTTAAAAAGAAAACCTCTTAACTAAACCTGTGTTTCAGTGGTGGACATGGTATGTGCCTGCTTCAAAGGCAGACCTGCCAAGCTGCATGCACTTTGTGTACCAGCTACGCAATTCTTAGTCAAAATACGCAGGTACGAAATGCCAGCTAAGCAAAAAAAAAATCCACTTATACGCAGTGCACTAAATGGTACGATATTATCCACCAAGATGTAACGCTGCATTGTTGAGGTAGAAGGGGAAGTGGGAGAGTTTTACTAAAGCACAAAAATTTGACCGTAATGTTAACATATAAAACGTGAGATGCACCAATCGATTGACTGGTGACAGAATTGGTCGGTTTTCACCGGAGGATCAGCGTCAGATATATTTACAGATTCTGTGCTGGTCAAATTTACACGGCCCATACTGTGCCCATGTACTGTAGTCCAATGCTCTAATACTCAAACCCGATACAACGTAATGTAACGTAGTTACATAGTTGACTTTCAAAAAAGAGTGTAATAAAGAATGTCAGCTGTTTTGAGGTACTACAAGGTAAACAAAGACTATTAGATAAATTATTTATCGCCCAACAATATTACAACATTGTGCAGACTGCGTATTTATCGCTGTAATTACAGCGGAGCTCCACTCGTGATGAAAGGTTACTCTTTTTTTGAGACTCACTCAGTTAAACGACTCGTTCGATTTGATTCACTTGGTTTAATGTGCGGTGAGTGAAGGAAGACTTCCAGTAAACGGGAGTGAGAACAGTCGGCTTAAAAGTGTTTTTTTTTTTTTTTTGTTTTTTTTAAATGATTGCAATTTATTTACAAAGTACCATAGAAATGTATATTTGCACTTAAAGTGAAAGTCTTTAATTTGAGGTTCTAACTGGACATGTTAGTGTGCCAAAGGGGCGTGGTCAAGTACCGGCTGCATATGACAGCACAGTTCCCTTTTCCCGCGGCCACTAAGCTGCCTCTAATCGTCCCAATCAGCATATGTCCTGGGGTCGGACGTAGCGCCTCTCCAGACATTGTCCTTCGGGGCATCGAGACAGGCTGGGGACCAGGCGGGTCCCGGGGACAGACAAAGCGCCACCCCTGACATTGTCCTCCAGGGTACCGCGACAGGCTGGGAACCCAGCAAATCCTGCGTGGGTCCTGGGGATGGACGTACCCCCCCCCCCCCCCCCCCGACATAGTTCTCTGGGGCGTCGCGCTGGGCTGGGGACCTGGGGAATCCCGCGTGGGTCCTAGGGACGGACTGGACCTGGTCCTCTGGCCGGCTCCCTGGCGGCAGCGCCAATCGCGGCCGGTCACGGCGGGCTCCAGGGAGCTCACTCTGGCGAGGACGCTCCCCAGCTGGCAGCGGAGATTCTCCCACTCTTCCTCCATTTCAGCGAGGCGTTTCCGAAGCCCGCGGATCAACTCCCGGGGTCTCTGCTCAGGCACCACTTGTGGGGGTTTCTTCCCACAGTTAAGGGTTCAGGGAGGGAGACGGAGTCTTTCTGGCTGTGGTGGGCCAACATGGCTTGAGTTTTTTTGTCCATTTTAGTGTTTGGCACGCCGGCCACAATTATGTATATATACTGTTTATCTGAGGCGCTATTTATGTAATGCTTGGTAATAGTCTCGGGTGGCTGGGGCGGGGTGTCGGTCTGTCGCCGTGGGGCCCTGATCAGTGCCTTGCGCCCATGGCCTGGGTTCTGTGCCGGCAGCTGCGTCTTGTGCCTGCACCCGGGGTTGGTTGTATGTGTGCGCCCCTGGGTGCAGGGTCTCCTTGTGCTCCCTGGGACTGGGTCATGCTCCTCGGGGCTGGGCGTGGCGTTGCTCCACGGCCCTCTGGCTTCTCTGGGGGTCCGGGGATCTTCTGTGGCCGCAGGGCAGGGTACCCGGGGATTTCCTGCAGCCGAATGGTGTCCATGGGGCTGTGGAGTTCGGGGGGGGGGCTTCAGGGCCCCTTCCACTGCTTGGAGGCGCCGCGACATACCGACCTTCTACACCAGTACCAATGGGGATGAGTCGTGTATGCTCACTGGTGGACATCTTACACACACACACACACACACACACACACACACACACACACACACACACACACACACACACCTGCTTCATGTGCACCCCAGCACCCTCCTGGTTGCATTCCTCTCCTTTCCTCCCTCATTTGCTGCCATAATTATGACAGGAAGAGGCCACGTGACCAGTTGTAGTTCCAGTTTTCCTGGACCTAATTCACTGTTTTTCAATACATGTCATTCAGTGTTCAGGTTTTTGTGTAAATGTTGTTTGTTTCTATGTTTATTTGTCTCACCCGTGGTGATTCTTCCCCTTTTTGGAGTAGTGATCAGTTGTTTATAGACCCAAACATGATAAATAGTTCTCCAAAAAGGGGGAAACTGTGCTCTTGTCATTCTACAGGTCATCCACAGGACAGAGTTATTGTAGCAGTTGTTGATGATTTAAGAATTAATAAAAGAGTTGCATTGCAGGTTGAGAACTTGAACTCCACTTGCAGACTAACTCTGTCCTGAATGCAATGGCATACAAATACTCTGTGTTGTATGCCCAGCGTGCTGACAGCACAGGTTAAAAAAAAAAAAAAAAAAAAAAAAAGGTAATAGTCCTCTCGGGCTCAGGAAGAATAGCGTTCCGCTCTTGGGCTGCTCGCGAGCCCGTGCGCCGATCTCCTCTGTAAGACAGACAAAACATTAAGAAAACTCCCTGCCTTGATTTCGATCAATCAGCGGCGATTTGAGGCAACTTGGTGGTCCCAGGAAAAGGGAACTGTGTTGTCGTCTGCAGCCGGTGCGTGACCATGCCCCTTTGTCCGCCACAGTTAGTTATATGTTGGGCCATACTAAAACTCAGTGAGTTACAGGTTGAATTATACTGAAACTTGGTGACAGTCCCATATTTTATTGGAACTCAGTGACAGTTTCATGTTCTATTATTGTTCCATAATGAACAATAAACACAGTGTCAAAATCAGTAATCTCACTATTTTGGTAACTGAAAATTGCAGTGGTAGTCCATATGTGCAGCTTTCCGTTTACATGAGCGTGATTAGATTACAGGATGTACAGTATTTGTCATTGACGTACAGCAGATCGGTAATTGAAATCTGCAAGTCAGACTTAGAAAAATATCTGAAATAGGAATCGGCCAAGAAAATTGCAATTGGTGCATCTCGAGTTGGTGAACATGTTCAGTAACTTGAAGAGATGATGCATTTCAAGGGGTATATCCTAGTGAGATAAATTTGTATACTATACTGTATATATAGTTAGCCGTAGTAGCTCGCATACAATGTGATTCGCCTTGTTACAAGACAGCTGCAGTGTGAATAACTGGTGGAGTAATGTAGCTGCAGTAACACACAGAACACCACAGAGACTTCCTGTTACACTATTGTGGTGCTCAAAATATTTTCCCAAGGTTGGCAGGTCTGCAAATGTCAGTTTGACAAATATTAGGCTCTAAAACTCTATAAACGGTCCTAAATTAGAATTTTTGAAGCTGTGATCTCAACTTAAAACATTTAATCTGATTTCATTTATCCAATATTGTATGTTTTTGTCAAAATTAGACAAGGTCTTCTGTATCACTCAACAATTCTACTGCCAAGCATACTGTTGAACCATAGAGTGGCCTGCTACACATGCGTACTACAGAGGAGCCCAACTCTATTTACCCGTTTGGGGTTGGGACACAAAATCCTTGTACTTACCTGTCTGAAGTTCTGTGGAAAAATGTGGTTGGATTTATTGCAGTTCGTAATCGCTTACCTTGCTATCTCACCTAGAGAAAAGTTATAACAGTTCATAGAATCATCCAGTTTACAACATAGCCTGTATCTGTTCGGTGTCACATAGAATGTATACACTATATTTTATACTTACCTGTAATAATTCATTGAATGAGAGCATTGCACCAAGTTCTCTGCAAATTAAATATGGCTGGAATGATTGGCTGAAAGTTGCCTATGAAAACTGATTTTATGTGTTTTGTATCTTCCTGAGGACGAGGATGACGACGAGAAGGAAAAGGCAGAGACGACAGCTGACAGCATGGCCATAGCCAAGAGGAAGAAGAAGAAGAAGAAGAGGAAGACCGTTGAGGTCGGTCCAGGTGTTCAGGTGAATGCAGTTACTAACAAACTAATATGACTACTGGCAATAAACTAGTTATGGCAATAATTTGATGGAAGCGCATACGTCATGTTGATGATAACCATGTGGGTTTTTTTTTTTGGGGGGGGGGGGGGGGGGGGGTGTTCAAACCAGTATGTGAGCAAAGGTTGAAAAGCCCTGTCTGGCTGCACTGCATGACCTTGCTTCTTCAGGAGGTCGAGGAGCCGGAAAAGGTTGCAGCCCCCGACGCCCTCGTCAAGAAGAAGAAGAAGCAGCAGCCTGCCCAGGCACCCGTTCCCCCAGTCCAGCCCGTCAAAGTGGTCGCCGAGGTCAGTATTGCCAGTAAGATAGAATTCTAGCGGCCAGCAGCACCAACCTTGCAAGGAATCAACAAGCTGCTCTGCGTTTTTTGCGTTTTACCGTTCTCCAGATGAGAGGAGAGCGACCGAAGGAGACGGCATCCCAGAAACCCCCCGTCACACAAGTGCCACAGAAGCCGGCCGTCGGAGATCCGACTGCCGAGCGGAACGACCTCCCAGCACCGGCAACGCAAAGTAATGAACACAGCCCTCCCAGGAACTGTGGATAATATAGAATTACAGCTTGTCCTCTAGTTCCCTGGTTGTCTTTTTTCAACAAAATGCTACTAAGCATATACAAGCATAACTATATCCTAAAGTCCACCTGGCTTCAAACACAGTTGCTACAACATTTAGAAGGGGGTTTTGCAGGTTTAATCTAAATCAGGACTAGGATAACCCTACTTCAATTAATACAGAATCAAAAAATTCCTTTCTGGGACGTTGCCTGATTTAAGATGAATTAGTTGGAGACTAGTAAGTCCTAGACTATAGTAATGAAGGACTAGTCAGGTCCTAGTGTTGTCATGAAATTGGAATATCTAACTTCGATACAAGACTTTGAAAAATATTGATATTGTATACCATTTTTGATGGGGGAAAAATTCACACAACATTGAGGGCATTACATTTTTGATTTTTATTAAAAGATAAATATAACAAGGTTATTACATTACAATGCGGTACAACTTTGTTTGTCTAGTAGCAGAGAACAGCAAAATGACTGTTGTAAACATTAACAATAATTAAAAAAAAAAAATGACATAACAATATTCTTGAGGTGATGCACTTGTTCAAAAGCCTCTGAGATTGTCATACATTCACATCTCTACTTTCATTGTGTGTGTGTGTGTGTGTGTTCGCTGCCAGAGAGGTGTGTGTGTGCTCTATCATGGGTGACCTGGAGGCTCACGTCTATTAATCCAAAGATAAACCTGCGTCTGGCCAGGTTTAATTTAAGACTCCACTTAGACATAGATTATCTCTCATCTTCCTCCTGGAAATGTTGGTTTTTGGGTTGTTTTTTTTCCCCCAAGACCATGGCAAGTCTGAGACTATTTAAACCATAACTGAGGAAAGGCCATTTCGGTCAGTCCAGACTAAAAGTGTGATTTTGGTCTAAAATAAATCCTAATCTGTTTCTGCCAAACTGCCCCATAAGTCATTATTAATTTTCCTTCAAGATCGCATTAGGCTTTACTGTCTTGAGTTGTTAAATTCCACCCTTTCTCTTCAAGAACATAATTTCCAGAGTGAAACTGAATTGCAAGCTGTGGAAAGTTTTTAATGATGGCTAAAAAAAAAAAGATTTATTTATTTTTATTTTATTTTTTATTTTTAAACATCCCTTCTTTAAATGGAAAAAGGAAACCATGCAAATGTATTGGACTGGTCAAATATCTTTGTCTTTGCATTACTGATTGCTCTTTTTATTTTAAATTTTTACTTTTATTTTGTATTTTTTCTTCATCCTCAGAAAACCTAGACGAGAACCAAGCTTCCAAGCCAGCGAAGAAGAAGAAGGCCAGACGGGAGACATGAGTCCAGTCTACAGCGCAGACTTTGTGTATGAAAAAAGACTCCATTTTCTGTTGATGCAAAAAAAAAAAACACAAAAAAAACTTTTATTTATTTTTTTAAGAGCAGAACTTGGGGACTCTTCTCAAAACACATGCTGAGGGTGGGATTGAAAAAGGAATCCCCACTGATCAAATTTTGCTCATGCCGTGATCGAACATACAAATGACGTTGATTTTTTTTTTACGTTTTTTTCTAACTGAGCTTTTGAATCGGAGCGTAAAATGGAATCGCTGTAAAAAATTTCCGAGATATTTAGAAAATACTGTTGCATTTAGCTTTTCGTCAGCTGAGTCTGTAGATTTACAAATAATATTGATGATAATTAAAAATGGTTCATAACACGAGCATCATGTGGACAACACCACTAAATGTTATCTTTAAAAAAAAAAATGTATCAGATACCCCTTTTATTATTATTTTTTTTTCCTGATTCAACGGCGTGTTTCAACACTGCCCACTACCAGAAATATCAAATTTCCCTAAATGCTGTATGCGCCTTTTCTTTGCAGTTGTTTATTTATGAGCCATACCGGTAAGGCGATTACTGTCGGATTTGGGGGGAGGGGTCACACAAACAAACTCAACTGCCCTTCTGTGGAAAGACTTCAGGTAGTAGATTTATTTTGTAACAGCCAACGCGTTTACCGGATCGCCGAAAGGTCAAGGTGTAGGAAAAGGGTCGTCCGATGCAGGAAAGGGAAACCGTTCTAGCTTTTTGTATCCCCCGTCTGTAAACCGCTTTGGCACGTGACACCGGATCCACGTCCTTACGTTGTACTGCTGTCTTGTTTTTTTTTATTTGTTCCTCCCCTTTGTACGCCGAACTACGAAGACGATCGTGGACTTAAACTATCGCGGACTTTTTAACTATCGCAGTGTCGTCTGCTTCTTCCGAGTTCTGCCCGTGCAACATTTATTGCGTCTTTTTTGAAACTGTTTTTTGTAAAACCTCTTTGTAATTACAGAAATTCAAAGCCATATGTTGAAGAAAACGACTAAATAAAGGCCCTTTTTTTCATATTGGAGCTCTCATTTGTGGGTGTGCAATATTTTTTTCCATGAACATTGCATGTTTTTCCAGTTGTAAGGTGAAGGGAACGACATCCATTTTTGGCTCCTGTGGTATTAGTATTGCAGTCAGGACTAGGTCACAATGTGATTTATTTACTTATTTTCGAATTTAATTTTAATTAAAATTTTTAATTACTAATTTTGTGTGCGGTAAAACTATAGTATGTGAAACTTGGTTGACTGACACAGACATAAAGAGGAAACCCAGAAAAAGGTCCAGATGTTGGAAGAGGGGGAACTTAGTTGTTATTCAGGGTGAGCACTCAGTGCCACAAGCGCCCTGTAGAGGTAGATGGGAGGTATCAATTATGTACAATATCAACGAAACATTAAGATATTCAAAAAAAAGATACTTAACATTTCAATTAAAACACTTCATCCCATTTTAATTGAAATAATTTATTCATAGTCAAACCTGCTCGTAAACTGAGACTCGAAACAGAGACCTTAAGGTCGAGAAATGAGGGATCAGTTTTTGTTGTTAGTATTTCAGTTAGTTCTCGTGGATGGGATTCGGTTGAATAAACAATTTGGTTTTATTTTTTACTCTTCCAATTGGTGTCTGTTTCCGTTCTCATTAGTAACCTTGCAGGGCAGACATTGTGCAGTCTTTGCCCAATGCCACTGTTCAAACAATATAGTATTTCTTAAAATAGTTTGTCAAAATGTATCAATTACTTTTTTTTCCCCTGGAGGTTCTACAGCGATATGACCCTGTAGAACCTGTGTTTATACAACTTCACTGTCATAAGAATGCACAGTATACGGCATCTTGCATTGCTCTCGAGGGGGTTACATTATCCAGCTTATTTCACAGCTACCTATGAAATAAATGGATGCGTGATATATGACTATTGTGGCTAATTCAAGAACTTCCACTTAGAAAAATAGTCCACAACAACGTAGCTGTGTCAACATGGCAAATTATTCATCCCACAAATAATAAATGCATTTACATTTATCAATGTCAAATGTGACATTTATACTTTTCCTCAGTTAGCGGTCAATGTTGGGTTGAAGTGCATAGGCAGAGGGACGTCAGTCCAGGTGGAGAACTGGTTGCCCGTGGCAACGGTCATCATTAAGTAATAACTGACCGGCTAACTGCCAGTATTGACCAATCAGGATAGAGTACAACAGCTGCCTAATAATAATAGTTAACTTCTCTCCCTGCTGTATTTGCTATAATTACATTCATATTCAAGATTCAAGATTCAAGATTTTTTATTTGTCACATACATATACATACTTCCATACATATATGCAGTGAAATGTAATGCAACGCACCCGGTGATAGCACACAATAAGTCCAAGGAAAAAATAGAAAATAAAATAAAAGTAGAAAATTCCTTCCTAATAGACCGACTAACTGACTCCTAAAACGTAATACAGTAAGTGGAATACTTATAGAATAAGATACAATAAAAATGAATTGAAATAAAATGGAATAGATAGAAGGAATATGCCTATTTAAATGCGATGAATTCACATGTGACTGTAATAAAATGAATTAAGATTTTAAATGTATTCAAACAAATCGTTATTGTATTTAAAGTCAAAAGAAAAATACAGCTCTGAAAGCAAAGAGAAAAGTCCGAATTCTTTTGTTTTTTAAAGGACTAGTTCAAATATATATGAGGCCTGAGCGGAATATCCCCGGTGCCCCGTGTCGAGTCCCGAGACGTGGCCCCGCCCGCCGGCCACACGGTCTGGGCTTCGATCCTTTTACCCAACTCCCTTCAGGTGTCGCCGCAGGTTGCGCACAGGTCGTAACCGTCGGAGCCGGAGCCGGAGCCGGAGCCATCTCAAAACGATTAGATGATCGGAAGGGGGGGAAAAAATCCACAGTTTTTGTTTATTTTTTCTTTCTAGATGATGACTTCTCCGTGGGACCGATGGCCCCCCACCGGCTGCTGCCTGTGCTGCCATGTCCGCACAGGCACCATCATCCTGGGGGTCTGGTACATGGTAAAGCCGCCGCTTCTCACCTGTTTACCTGCCGGTAAAATTGATGATTAGACAAATAAATGTATGAAGTAGGTACAAGTGCAAATTGGTAAAGATGAGAAAATACATGTCAAAATATATGTAAATATAACAAAGGAAATTCCAATTCAAAACAACAACATAACAACATACACCATATTACTTGTGTGGTTCTTGTATTTTTTACGAATAAATGTAGCATAATTTATATGTGATTAAATATATTTCCATCAGTTGTTTTTTTTTATCACTTAGAGCTTTCATATATATATATTTTGTTTTTTTGCATTAAAAATCTTAATACAGATTTGTGGATTTTAGCATTTATCTTTTTTCCTTTTTTTTAATTTATTCTGTTATACAGTATAAATAGTATATAGTGTGTATATATAATATAAGTATATATATATATATATATATATATATATATATATATATATGTAAATGTAATATATAGAAGTATATATAGACAGTGTATGACATAGCATTCCTCCATATTAGAATGATATGGACATTTTTGGCATTTTTCTTAAAGTAAACAGGATCTTTCTTCTTGATCTTTTTTGCTCTCACATTTGCTGGCTGCATTTATAATATATATATATATATATATATATATATATATGTATGTATGTATGTATAGGAGGAGGTTGTCTAGGAGAGGGTGAACTTAAACCCAGTACTGTACCAGTACCAGTGGAAAAAGCTTCTGTTTGTAATTATGAATAAATCAGCAGTTTGGTCTTGTCAGGCAGCAGCGTCTGGTGTCCCATTGACCACAGAGAATTTTCCGTCACGTTCACCTGATGCATGAATGACTCATCTGAATAATGAAGACCCAAACAAAATGTGGCATATAAGCTTCTCACTCTCAACCATATCATTTTTTTACAGTCAGAGTAACACATTTTTAGCACTGCTCCTTGTAAAAAAAGAAAAGAAAAAGTTAAAAATACCTGGTAATCTGCTTTGGAAAAACAATTACGTGACTCATTGGCCCTTAAGCTATAATTTATACAAGTATTTATTTCATTCTGTTGTGAAATGGATGTTAGAATAGGGTCAATATTTCAATAGATTTGCGGTATGTTTTTGCTCATTCTAACCTGTCTACAACACCCCCCCCACACACGGCTTACTTTATCCCCCATATGCCTTCCTCCCTTAAGCTCATCAACGCCGTGGTGCTGCTCATCCTGCTAACGGCGCTCGGTGACCCTGACCAGTACCACCTGACCAGCACTGAGCTGGCCAACCATCTCGACGTCATGGATGACGCCAGTAGGTAGCCCAGAAGGTCCAGGCCTAACAGAGAACTCCACCGGCCCCAGTGTTTAGAGTAGTCCAGTAAGAACAGCAATGGCTTCAGCAATAGCCCGACTCACCATAGTTTCAGTGCCCCCATCCCCCCAACAAACTACACAGCAAAGTACAGCCCCGTAACGGGGGGGTGTTGCTTATATATAGGGAAGTAAGTTAGAAAGTAACGTGGAAAGAGATCCTCTCGGGGTAGACAGGTAGTATTAGAATGTGTGGGTGTTCTTGTCAATGTAGTCCAAACTGAGAAACAGCCCAGAGAAAGTACGATGCAACTCAATAGGAAGACACTTACAGTTATCACTATGCAAAATGTAAACAGGGCCAGAACTTCTTAAAACGTATCATTTAGTTATTTACTCACTTGCTTAATTACTAACCTACCTACAGTACTGACCTACTTGCGTACCTTTTTTACTAACTCACTTAATTATTAACCTACTTGTTTATTTTGTTTTACATTTCTTTATTCATATACTTACTTACTTACTTACTTACTAACTTACTTATGTACTTACGTACTTGTTTTTTTATTGATTTACTTACTCACTTACTTAGGCTACTTACTTGCTTATTTATTTATTTGTTTATTATTTCTTTATGAATTTACTTAATTACTTATTATGGGGGGGGGGGGGGGTTGTTTATTTATGGGGGGGGGGGGTTGACTGGTCTGAGATTATTGAGATACCTTTGAGGAAATATGTTCTCAACTTCAATTAGGCAAATTTAAGGGATTTTCTTTTACTGAAATAAGTAACTCTTTAAAAAGAACAGTCGACTTTTAACGCTCTGTTTTGAAATAGAACATTTCAAGACATCGTCCCTTCTTATATTACTATAATGTTTTGGAGACTGTTACAAATAACTAAGTTACTAGAAGACCAAGATCATTTCATGCAAAATATTTTTTTAATAAAATATGTGTACTGTTTATCTGATTCATTTTTTATCAAGTTTTTAATCTTTTTAGATATTCTTTCTTTCGCAGGCAAACAAAAATACTGTTTTAGTTTAGACATTCCCACCAAATCTGTTTTGTTTTTCAAAATCAACCAATATTTAGATTTACATTTATTCATTGATCAGACGCTTTTTCCAAAGGGACCTACATGAGACTTGAAACAATCAAAGCATACTAGTACATCGACCATTGGAGCAACATCGAACTTAGAGTCCTGAGAACCTGTTTCTAAATTCAACCAGATACAAGTGGAAGATGCTATAAGGAATCAGAATAAAAATTATTAGCAATTAATAAATAAACAATTCGGTACATTGGTGCAATATACAGTAAGTACTTATATGTTGTTAGTGCATTATCCAATACAACAACTTAAAACTCAACAAAAACAAGAATAGTTAGATATCACCAATATTTGTATCAGAAAGAAAATTGGTTTAGATTGGAGGCAACTCAAGAATTGCATTAGCACGTGAGGCTGGTCTACATCTGCAGTCCGTTTACATCTCATCTCTACTTTAAATCTCCAGTTAAAGAAAGAAAGACATTTGATGAAAAGCAAGATCCAAAAGGCACAGAAAATCATGTGTTTTGCCCATCTGTGTCATGTGTTTTCTATCTCTCGTTACAAATCCATGCCTATGGGTCAGATTGGGTGTGAATATATACAAGCTGCCTCATGTGTTGGCCACAGTTGCAACAGTGGCTCCTGATTGGAACCGACTGCTTTGTGCCAGTTCCAGGGGATTAGGAATCCATGTTATCTGTCACTACGGGTCTGGTGCCAGCTACGATCAGCCCTGCATGAGGCGCATATTCAGCCGCTAATAACTACAGTATAGGCCTCTGCTGAAGCACTGGTGTGTTCTAAACGGAGGGCTGCAATTTATGGTATTTCATGTAGCATTGTTGTAGATGTGTTTAAACGTAATACTGCATTGCATGTCGGAGGAAGCAGCTGTTGCCTGTGGCCAACATATTAGGAACCATCTAGAAAGTTACAGTTTTGAAAACACGGTTGTCAAAGTGCAATAATGCTCTCTATTGCAATGCATTGCAATTTCCATTAATTTTCCACATCATTTTTTATGTTTCTTTTCTTTTGGCATGGGGAAAAAAGTGCATACCTGAATCAACATATAGTTTCATTCTGTTAATATGCCACTGTGAAATGTGTAATTTTTCAAGATTTGTGCACTCCTTTATAAAGACAAAAAAAGCGGAGCTATGAGCCATGGTATCTGACACAAGAAACAGAGGACAGAGGGGGGTGGATGGGGCCTAATAAGAGATGTGATTGGGCCAGCCTAATGTCAATATGGAAAATGAACCAATGGGCTGCTGTTCCTGCTTTATGGGCCGGCCGCTGTACAATTTATTTATTTAATTTTTTATTATAAATGATGACACCAAGGTGCGTCTGCCAACCTAGAAAATGCCGGTATGCCAGATTACCAGTCCAACCCTGATTGTGTCCATTATTTACAACATTTACAGGGTTTTTTTTCATAGACGTCAATGCATCAATTAATGCCATGTCTGTCGGCTCTTACAAATTCAAAATCAGCACTGGTTTCCTATGTGTCAGCCTTCATGCATCCCTGGGATTTAATAAAGTTCCCATAACTCAGTTTGACCGAGGCATCCAACCTGAATTCACCTCTCCACAGTCACAAATCAAGGCTTTCTCTCTCTCCCTCCCCTGTCTAGATATGTGCATCGCTTCAGCAATCTCCCTGCTGATGATTCTCATTTGTGGGATGGCGACCTACGGTGCATACACGGTACATTTCCTGGCACTGTTCGTAACTGCAATAATACTAATTCTGACAGACAACTCTTATATTTACTTTATAATTATCTTTATTTATTTTGCTTCATTTCAGTTTGGCGTCTGGTCTGTACCGCTCATCACTCGCACTGAGGTGTACAGAAAACATTAGCACACTTAATGAGCTAGAAATATTGGAGTGATGAGCTTGATTCTCCCCATTGGATAGAAGAGTAGAGCCCAATAGATGGATGCCAGGGAGTTGGAGGAAGCAAAGCAAGCAAGCAGGCAGCAAAGCATGAAGGGCAGGAGGGATTGGCTGCTTATATACACCGGCCCATAAGGGCGTGAGAGTCTGTGGCGCAGTTGAGTTGTCTGACAGAACTAGCTCAAGCTACTCATCATTTGTACTTTGGCTCTTATAGAATGCATCGTGTACTGAGAATTATTACTTATTTTTTAAATGCAATTCAGAATCAGAAGTGATGATTGGCCAGGTGGCAGCCAATATTGGTGGTATTTGACACATCTATTGGTGGAAAAAAGTATTTGATACTGACTAATTTGGCAACTGTTGCAATTGCAACAGTAACAAACAATTATTTTTGTTAAGCCTTAGCTGGGATCGAGGCTAATGTATTTAGAAATCCACACAGTCAAGTGGATGAGATTCAGCCATTTTCAGATATAAACACAACAGCTTTTCTTGGGTTATTTTGGAGGTACTCCCTCTTCTCTAACCTAGACATTTCTGTTTCAGTTACACGCTACCTGGATTATTCCATTTTTCTGCTATCAAATATTGGACTTTGCCCTGAACACTCTGGTCGCCGTCAGCATCGTGGTCTGTCCGAACACGATACAGGATTACCTGCAGCAGATGGTAAGTGAGATGGTAAATTATAGCCACATGAATTTGAGATATGCATAGATATTCAATTGCAAACGGTTCACAAACTAAATTATTCAGATAGGCTATATAAATGCGCAAAATTTGAAGGTTTAAAAAGGCCATAACTCCTCCACTCTGAGTCAGATTCCCACAAAACTTTCCTGCTCTACAAAAAGTCAACAGAGCACTAAAGTCTGCCTAACTATATTTTCCGCCATTTTGAATTTTTTGTCAAACCCATTGTCAATTTAACTTGACAATGGGTGTGGTTTAACAATGGGTGTGGTTTAACACAAAATCGACCATAATTAATTGACCATTAATCCAATCCTGCACAAATCTGAATGAGGATATTAGGTAGAGTTATTTAAACCTATGTGCCAAAGGATGTAAAAATTAAACAGTAGTGGGTGCTACAAATGCCAAAAATGTGTATCATTTTTTGAGTCATTCCAGAAGATAGGTGCCATTTGTGGAAAGACTCCCCCACAATAATGGTCTAGGGAGGAAGGCGTAGTCTTTCTGGCGGTGGTGCACCGACATGGCAAGAGTTTTATTGTTAATTTCAATATTTGGCACGCAGGCCACAATTATATATATGACTGAGGATTTATTATAATAATTCTGGATAATAGTCCTCTCAGGCGCAGGAGGTATGGCGTTCCGCTCATGGGCTGCTCACAAGCATGTGCGCCGATCTGCTCTGTAAGACAAACAAACATTACGAAAACTCTCTGCCTCGAATCTCCAGCAGGGCACTGATTGGGCCAATTCAAGGCAGCTTGGTGGCCGCGGGAAAAAGGGAACCGTGCTGTCGTCTGCAGCCAGTGCTTCACCACGGCCCTTTGTCCGCCACAATCTCATAATTAACTTTGTCCACCAATGTCTAATATTTATTATTATTATTGATCATATTTTAATTTAAAATGTTTTTATATTTAATTAACATTTCTGTGTGAATGGGGAAACAGATTTACTTCTGAATATAATGAAAACGCGTTGATGGTCACTGGCTTCTTTTGTCATTTAAATTTGGGATTCATTGTTCGTTTTGAATTCCACAGCCTGATAATTTTCCCTACAAGGAGGAGATCGCCGCCCTGAGCAAAGCATATCTGGTCCTCATCGTGCTGCTCTTCATCAGCTGCATTCTGGGCTTCAAGGTAATTTGAACCTTGGCCTCGACCTCGGCCGTGGTCAACCTAAAGAACCCCCCCCTCCGTCCCAAACACACACACACACATACACACACGCACACACACACATCACTGAGAGAAAAATAAAACGTATGTATTTTATATAGCTGTATTCAAGTTAATACGTCTCCATTATGTGTGGAAATAAACAGGGGAACAACTAATTGAAATTCACTTGAACTGGTTCTGCGCCATGACAACAGGTCTAACAGCAGTCTCAGGGCCTCTTCCCTTCACATCTACTGAAGTGTTTTGACAAATGACTCACAGATTTATCTGTTTTGAGAAATGGTGATGAAGAAAAATCCTCATTGCTCAATACAATACTACCACATTACATAAAAAATTCTAAGGGTTATATATCTTTTTTCAATCCTCTAAATCAACAATTACCCCCTGTGAGACATTAGGCACCCCCTTGTGGGGGCCTGGCTTTTAAAAAATTACAAATCCTATCCGATTAACAATGAGCCTTATCTAAAAAACGCTAGCAGTGCACATTAATTCATATTTCTCAACATTTTCTCACAGCCATTTCGGCATTCAACACTGATATTTTAGCTGGAATAGGTATACCAACCACTTCCAAGAAATACGACACGTTTGATAAATCACAAGTTTGTTTTATATGTGTGTTATTGAAGACGGCATTAATGTAGTTTACAAGGCATGAACTTTATAGGCTTTTTTTCCTCTTATCATTTCATCTCATATTAACAGCATGTTAATCTCTCTTGAAGGTTTACTGTGGATACAATCATATTTAAAAAATCTGGGGAAAAAAAGAAATTGCGCTATTTGATTTGTCATAACAATTAAAATTCTCCTGCGACCCACAATTTAAAAAAAACATTGCTCTGGAGCTGCAGTTACACCTCAGATCTTGTGGCGACCCCTAACGGGAGCAGCCGAAAGACGAAGTTCAGTCGTTATAACTGATGGAATAATGCAGCTTGGATGAAACTTGAAAGAGTCGACTTTAATCGAATGGCTGATTTAGCCATCTTTGTAAAATTTCAATGCATATATCAGCCGGGTTCTTCTGAGTGGCAGACATGACAGAGCTGCTGGAGCGTTGAGAAGGAGTTACAGTAAGAAAGCTCACTTTGGTTTGTGTAAAGTTGATCACAATAGCAGATGGTGTTGTGTTTTGCCTGTGAGCTCTGAAAGCAAAGCTCTTGGCTGAGAGCCAGATGGTTCTTCGTTCGTGGAAAACACCAGGAACTCTTTCTTTCAATGTAAGGAAGATGAAACACTCTAGCATTGTAATGTGTATATTCCATAAACCATTATGCTCCCTACTCTCGCTACAGATCACAATGTCATCCGCAAACATCATAGTCCACGGAGACTCCTGCCTCATTTCATCTGTTAACCTGTCCATCACCATTGCAAACAAGAAAAGGCTCAGAGCTGATCCTTGTTGCGATCCCACCTCCACTTTGAATGCCTTCGTCACGCCTACTGCACACCTAGCAATACTTTATTTAGATAGAACCCTCAAGCTATAGGCAACATTCTCATTTGAACCAGCGACCAACCAACTCTCTCTCTCTCTCTCTCCCCCTCTCTCTCTCTCTCTCTCTCTCTCTCTCTCTCTCTCTCTCTCCTTGTCTTCGTTCTGGCCATCTGGTTTCAGGCCTACTTGATAGCGTGTGTGTGGAACTGCTACAGGTACGTCAGCGGAAGAGGAAGTGCTGAGATCCTGCTTTACATTACCACTAATGACACCACGGTAAGCCTCCGTCATAGTGATGCAAGACCTGTGAATGATTCGTTCATAGCAAACAAATCCTTTAAATGACTCAGGATTCCCCGCAGCAAATATTGTTCTCTATAATGACTAAGGATTAAATTAATGTGAAAATCGGGTGAAGGCATTTGGCATAATTCATATTGAATGTAACTGATTTACACTTGCATGCTTCCAAGATAGATAATTTTGACAGAAATAAACGATTCCTTTGAGAATCCACAACTCAGAGCTGAACCGACAATTCTGACTCTCATTACACCGACTGAATCAAACGAACGAAGAGTCTGAAAAATTGAACAAATCTTTTCCCTCATGAAGTGCCGAATCTCCGAAAAGAGTCAAACTTTTCATTAGTACCACTTTACTTTTGAGCTGTCATCAAAATGCTGTAGTCACTTCAGTAGAAGAGAGGCAGAATGTTCAGATTTTTGCCATGTAGCAATTTAGCAAGAGCTTCACATTTTGAACTTTGGGTGCAAAAATCAGAAATAAATGCTGGGACATTTTTATGAATTAGGACTGGGTTGAACCTAATTCAACAAAATTCACAGTAAATATACACATTATCAGATTGGATGTTCCGATTATTTCTTCCTGTCAAAATTGAACACAGCAATTTTAGGTTAAGGGATCACACTGCCCCCCCGAAGAATCGCCACCTTAACGCGATGGAGGGGTTTGGGTGTCCCTGTGACCCTGGGAGCTGTGTTGTCGAGGGCATTAGCCCCTGGTAGGGTCTCCCAAGGCAGAGTGGTCCCAGGAGAGCGACCAGACAAGCAATTCAAAGGACCCTAATGAAATGACAACCAAGGCAATATGGTACCTCGCCCAGAAAAGGGAAAGCGGGGACCCCTCCTGGAGCCAGACCTGGGAGGGGAGTTGCCAGCGAGCGTCTGGTGGCCGGGCCTTGACCCATGGTGCTCGGCCAGGCACAGCCCAAAGAAACACCTGCTGATGGACCTGTTGATCCTCGGCATCGTAGACTAGTTCTAGGGACGTGTAATGTCACCTCTCTGGTGGGGAAGGAGCCGGAGCTGGTGCGGGAGGTGGAGCGGTACCAACTAGATATAGTTGGGCTCAACCCCTACGCACAGCACCAAACTCCTGGAGGGGGGCTGGACTCTCTCCTTTTCCAGAGTTGCCCAGGGTGAGAGGTGCCGGGCGGGTGTGGGGATACTCACGAGCCCCCGGCTGAGTGCCACTGTTTTGGAGTTCTCCCCAGTGAACGAGAGGGTCGCCTCTATGCAACTACAAGTTGCTAAGGGGAAAGCTCTAACTGTTGTGTGTGCTTATGCACTGAACACCAGTTCAGAGTATTCGGCCTTCTTGGAATCTCTGGGTGGCGTCCTGGATGGGGCTCCGTCTCGGGACTCTATAGTTCTACTGGGAGACTTCACATGGGCAACGATGGAGAAACCTGGAAGGGGTTGATTGAGAGGAACCCAATCGGGAGGAGCCGGATCTGAATCCAAGTGGTGCTTTGTTATTGGACTTCTGTGCTAGTCATGGATTGGCCATAACGAACACCATGTTCGACCATAGGGTGGCTCATAAGTGTACGTGGAACCAGACCACCTTAGGTCAAAGATCGATGATCGACTTTGTGGTCGTGTCATCAGATCTGCGGAGCGTATGTCTTGGACACTCAGGTGAAGAGAGGAGCAGAGCTGTCAACTGATCACCACCTGGTGGTGAGTTGGATCAGATGGTGGGGGAGGCTGCCAGACAGACCTGGTAAACCCAAACGTGTAGTGAGGGTGAACTGGGAACGCCTGGTGGATGCCCCTGTCCAGGAGGTCTTCTGGGAAAACCAGAATATTTACAGGCCGTAAGGCACTCACAATTTGGTTAGTAAAGAAGTGTGGATCAGAGTGCAGACTTCCAGGGAAATCCTAATTTGTAAAACACCTGAGGAGGGTGAAGGAAAGAGAAACCCCCTCAACTGAACGGCTGACATCACTATGCAACAGTGCCATAAATAAAATGAAAAAAATGAAAAGCACACTCCTTTTGATCCCACTCCATGTTTCACTTGCTGCCACATATGAGGAGCCCTGTGGTTACGTCATAGGTTGGTGAGTTCTATGGGTCCATATGTTGAAAATAATTTCTAATGATTGTGGCACTTCCTCACTCACATCCACACACATACTGAGTTTTGGTCAGCGGACCCCAGTATTTGGTGTTAAATCATTAGTCCTTGCCTGACGTTGAGAACAAAATTGGAACTGGGGTTCCAGAATTGGGGTTCTACTTAGAACATGTAGTAGAACCCCCTCTCTGGTCAACCAAACCTGCTGGTCAACCATCCCCACCCCCCCGCCATGCAATGGCATTGGGGTTAGTGGATGACGGTGTCCCAAAAAGCGCAATTTGATTGTCTGTTGTCAAACGCTTAGTCACAGTTGCAAATGTCATACTAAATGTTGAGATGTTTGTTTCTGCCGGAGTGCATATTAACCGCTTGGACTGATTTCGGGACAATTTTTAGAGATATTGTAAATTAGGTTCTTACTTGGCCTGTCTAGTGTGAATTGAGACGTTGTCACTGTTAATAACGGAAGGCGCAGGTCAGATGGAGCTTCGACGGGTATCGTCGTAGATTAAGTGACCTGGAGTGATGCCCTATGGTCGGTCTGCCATGCCTGCCTGTCAATAGCAAACCACAGAGATGTATCTGCCGCTCCATCAACTTAGATGAACAAAGCCTTAGATGGAGAAGGTAGAGCGCATAAGTCATCTGTTGAGAGGAGCTCACAGGTTGTCCTATAGCATACGTCACAGATTTATTTTAGGAGAAGGGCCAACTCTGCGCTGAGAGAGCCGAAGAGACAAGCTAAAATGTACCTGAGGATTAGTTGTGAAAAGTCCACCTAGTTTTACCAGAAGACGGTGATTCAATGAGGGCTATCAATTATCGATGAAGGGGACTACTTCAGGGGACTACTTCAGGGGACTACTTCAGGGGACTACTTGAACTGCTACAGTCTCAGCAACGCACCATGATTTGGACCAATTGGATTGTTTATTATTATTACTAATATGATCAGTTCTATTAAAAATCCTGACATGCAGGATAACAAAGTTTAACCCCTGTTATTAGTTTAGCAGTTTATTCTTGTACATATTTATTGTTTTGTTAACGGTTACAGTTTTTGCATCTTCTGGAACTATAACCTGTTCTGCTGCTTGTCCTGCTTGTCACTTGAGTCATGGTGTTGTTTTATAAAAAATAACTTGTTTTTGCTACTACACATAGGCTATTGCCCTATCTACAAGTATATGCCCTGTTGAACAGCCTGCTTAACTTGCTTATACCATGTAACGCTGAAATTTTAAATTGCATTCTGCATATGCATATTATTGTCCAGCATACTTGAGTAGATTTGTAAAAAGAATGGACTTACTACTGACTTTGAAATGGGAAATTTCTGATAAATGTGGCACATTTGAACCTGTTTTCTTTGGCCTTAAAGGTGCTGATTCCTCCGTACGATGACAGTGTTGCTGTCCCTACCAAGCGGGCTCCTCCACCTTACACCACAGCTACAGGATGCAGCAGTGGGTCGCTGACTCCCAGGCTGCCAGGTTCCTGATGACAGGGAACTTGCCGTTCCAACAACCTCCTGGAGCACAGCACAATCGCACTCAATACTCAGTGCTCATGTAAAAAGAATCAATATCAAAAAAGGAAGAAAATATGTACTTCAATCAAGTGTAATCTGTCAGCATGGTGAGAAAATTTGACTTGACATAAATTCTTATGGCAAAGAAAAAATCTTTCATGAAAGATCGCATAGTCTTACACAACAGTCGTTATTTTCCAACCCAGGCCTTATTAAATGTTACTTCCCGTAATTCAAAGCACCACCTCGCTGAATGATTTATTATTGAGAAACTTACTGCTCTGATGCAAATTCTCACTGCGCTTGAATACAAACTTTTAAGCCTTAAAACATGAACAGAAAACTCACATTATTGTCACGTCTTTGTGTAATTTTTTACATATTTAGGCACTACATCCAAAATGTGGCGTTGGCTACAGTATGTTGCCAGCTGGAAGCGGCACAACTTCCTGTTTCTAGTCTCTTATGGTAGCGTGTATGTAGCCAAAATGGCTGATTTGTGGAAGTGCAAGATACAATAAAACCCTGAAAAAAATATGATAAAATGGCCGGTATAACATATATTGTGAGCTTTACATTTTTGAAAAGGAGATTGAATGTTTAAATGTTTGCCCCATTGGACTGCATTACAGCACAATTAATTTTCGCGAGTAAGTCTGTGTCCCTGTTTGCGTTAATTTGGAAAATATGCAGATCCTTTCTCAGACCTTTCAGTTACATTACAGCCTTACTCTAAAATTGATTTAATTCATTTCTTTCCCTCATCAATCAGCACCGTACCCCATGATAACAAACCAAAAGCAGGTTTTTAGAATGTTTTGAAAAGGTATTCCCAACAAAAAACATAAATAGACTACATTCATATAACGATCTTTTAACCCCATCTTTTCCTGATTGATTTATGAGATATTTACTGTGACTTGGTACATTTATTGTTATTGTTCCATACATCTATTATGTTACTGTTATGCAAAAATGTATGATACTGTTTTACAATCATTCCATTTTACTGATATCTAAGTCGAATGGTAAAATTCCAGCAAATTATATGCATTGTATGCATTTGAAGCTGGAAATAATAACAAATTGATGGAAAGTATAAGAAATAAAATACATATTCGGGGATATATATTTGGGGAAAATATATACAGGTATTTATGTCCTTGAAAACTCGTGTGTGTTATGTAATAGTATTTTGTCAGCCCTGTCTATGATGGAGATAGTCTTCTCAACACAGAATTGATGAGGGGACCCTGCTATTATGCAATAAGGAATAAAGTTTCCTTCTTCCCTGTGTGAAGTTTGCTGAACAATGTGTGAAGTGAAAACCCTTCCAGAAGTATTCAAGCTGCCCGTATTCTGAGAGAAATGTGTTTATTGAATTACTGCAACACAGGGTTTTTGTTGACTTGGACTCACTTTGACATCTGTGAATTTGTTGGTGTAAGCTTGTCCATAATGTCTGAGGCGAAATATCCTAGGCTGTTATTTGATAAAATAACAGCCTAGAATCATAAAATGACCTGTTTATTTCTAAATTAAATCCAGTGTGTGAGAAAAAAAAAGTTATATTGTTATTTGCTATCTATTTGTCTATTAAAATACATTTTCATTCACCTTTTTTGTAGATGTCATTCAAACCTGTCTGCTCAGATGATCCTCTGTTCCTGTGAATTAAGTTAGAACCAAGTCAGGTTTCGAACATATATACCTGTATATTAATATTTATTGCTCTGTCTTTGACGAAGTAGCAGGTTAACCTACAAGGACAACAGTACTACTCCCTTACAGCAGGAAGGTACTGGGTTCGATTCCTGCCTGGGACGCTGTTGGCACCGTGCTCCGGCGGGTTATCTCCCAAATAGGAGCCTTTGAGTGTGGAGTTTGCATGTTCTCCCCGTGCTCACATGGGGTTTCCTCCACCTCACGTCAGTAAGGACCCCCACCAAAAAACATGCACCCATCATCGTCTGACTAGCGATGGACACTTATCACCTGGTCCCCGGGCGCGTCCATGTATGCTGCCCACTGCTCCTGGCTGTGCCCCCGGAGGAAGGACAAGCCAGGATGGGTTAAATGCAGAGGTCTCATTTCACCGGCCACCTTCCAAAAGCGTGTGTGTGTGCAAGCATGTGTTGTGTTGTTGCGTGACGAATAAAGACTGTTTCTGTTTACAACATTCATCACAGTATCGCAGTTACATATAGATATGTCGCATACATTTTAGAGTTCAGAAATTATCTCATTATTAATTAAAGGTCGCCACCAGCCAAGTTCACCTCTCATGAAAAGGCTGTTGGCAGAACGCACATGAAGAAATTGTTTTGTTTCACAGTGAGTGTCTGTATCAGCTTGGATAACCGTGTGTAATTTTTCTTTTTTGACAAGAGCTTTACATTTTGAGCTGCGGGAGCGCCAAAACCAGCTTGTCAAATTTGTATGGAGCTGACTGGAATCAAGTGTGGGTGAAAAGAACATAAAACATTCAAAAAATCAACAAAAAATAAATAAATAAATGTAATTCTCTTATCACACACTATACTCATTGGGGGACATTTGACGTTTTGTGACTAGAATCTCTGGTTGTAACGCCATCCACACTAGTTTGACCCCTCCACGCCAACCCCCAGTTATTGTGTAAATTAGCTTTGGAGAGTGAGCTGAACATGTGGCAGCCAAACAGGGTTGGGGGTGGGGAGTGAATGGAGAAAACGGTTTCTATATGTATGTCCCTCTGACAGAAGGGGTGAGACACAGTTAGTGAGACACAGAGACCTAGAGAGGAGGCTTGTAGATACAAGTCAAAAGTCCAAAGCTAATGAGAGACTTTGTTCTGAATTGAAGTAACCTTGACTGGGATCAACTTGCCTTTCTTTCCATCTGAAGTTGTCGTTTTGTAATCTTTACATAACAAGGTAAGAGGATATTCTGCTGATATTGTGTCTCCTGGGATCACCACGGATGCTTATAACCACAACATACCGTAGAGTGAAACGTGTCTTAAGATCTTCTTTTAGAAGGATAAAACGTGGAACTGACAAGAAACGCATCTTTTGCCTCGCAGTTGAGTTCGTGTCATTGTGTATTCCCGTGGGTCCAGTACGTGTGCATCCCTTGCATCATGAAAAGCCATTAGTCAGCTTTGTAAAGACAGGAAAACGGTGGCTGCATGACACGGCAAGGTCAACAAAGATTAAGGAGGGGGACTTGAGTAGTTTAAATGTGCAAGTCTACCCCATCGTCACCTGCAAACCTGATAGATTTATTGGTGAAATGTGAAATTGAACATGTTTTGGATAACAATAATATATTATATATAATAATAATATATATATATAATAATATTCGTAATAGTACACAGCAGTCCCATTTTTAAAGGAGAGTAGATTTGCCATAATTGTATTTCAGTTGAGATATGCTTTTTTTCTTTTTCGGAGGCCTGCAGTCCAAATATGTGGGGTAATAAACATTTCTCCAGCAAATTTGATAGGGAAACAGTCTGTGCTGGAGCACAGTCTGAACCAAATCCCTCAATGCTGCTTATGCAGCTTGGCAGCTGAGTTGAGAGTCAACTTCATATACAGTCTAGAGTTTTATTTTCACTTAAAGCAAGTTATTCCCTGATGCTGCATTACGTGTGTTAGTGTCGTCCTTTCTTTCTTTTTCCTTTAACAAACAAGATTCAAACTTGGCTTGGCAAAAATTTGCAGCATTATAGCTCCCATTAGCAGAGGGAGCCAAAGTCAAGTACTTCATGCAACCAGCAGAGGGAGCCAAAGCATTCCACAAACATGCAGCTGGAGGCTTCAAGGACACATGCCCACATGCGGCGCATATATTGGCTCAAACGAGATTTTGATTAATTCATGACACTGAAAAAGGCAGAACATGTAAATGAGCAAACTTCTTTGCAGCTATAAAGTGGAGAACAAAGAGATATAAGATTAGTTGGTTTCGCGATGCCAACTCAAAGTTTATTGGTATATGTCGTGCAGAGATCCAGATTTATTTACTGTCCCCAGATCAGGACCTCTGTTTAACCACGACATTTGGTGGAGGTGAGCCAGGAGAGAACGATGACTAAGACTGGGATCGGACACCTGGGAGGAACTAGCCAGAACTCCGGAGACACTATTGATCAAAAGAAAACTTTTTTTTTTTAAGGTAAACAAAGCCTTTATTCTACAAATTCGGTTTGTGTCTGAGTGCAGGACTCCATCCAGGCTGTAGGTGTATGAAAGGTCTCTTCTTTAACAAACCTAAAATATTGACCTCATTAAAAATTACTGTAATTATAAATTTAATCAGAAAAAGAAACTTAAACAGAAGCTGATGCAAACAATCTTTGTGTATGTGTGTTTATGAAAGACTATGGTGTGAAAAGAATGAGTGATCCTCTGTTGAATGTTGCTATACTCGGTTGGTGTGTGGTTTGTCTTGTGTAAAAAGATTGTTGTGTTTATTGAAAATAGAGTAGTTATAATACATAATATATAATAAAAAATATAGTCTTCCAAGGTCTAGTAAAAGCCAACGGCATGTATATTGTAATTTCTCTGAGACTGAGCAGAGCCTGCACTCTAAAAAAACCCATAAAGAAACAGTAATTTTCTGGCAGCAGGGGTGCCAGAAAATGTCTGCTAAAAAAAATTATAAATTACTATCAATTTAAAAACATAGATTGGCTGTAAAAAAAGAGTAATTATCTTTACCATAATAAACATCTATTACTGTAATTTTACAAGAAATCTCCATATTATTTCATGAAATCTATTACTTTTAACATATATTAATTGTTAGAATTGAGTCATACACCTCTAAAAAACAGAATAATTATCTTTAAAATTGATTAAGAAAGGCTTAAGTACAGTAAAATTACTATTGTTATTACAAAAAGTACCATAACATTTAAGACCATTTACATATAAATGGTCCAAAATGTATTGGAAAAAAATGTAAAAAATATTTTTTACACTGTGGATGTGGGTAAATGTACAGCTCATCCAGAGGGTCATCAAAAAGTAATTGCATATAACTTTCTAGTGTTGAAAAAGTTTTATCTGGAAAGAACTCCAGATAGGTAGAAGATAAAAAGTTCTAGATAGGTAAAAGATAAAAGATCAATAAGAACTTAAGAAAATAGAGTAGAACAGAGGAACTAAGAGTTTAAAGTTAAGATTTTAAAAAGTTCAAGATGAACTTAAAGCCGGCATAACTATTGTGGATACCGCTATTCGTGCTGTGTCATCACAGCCATATGCTGCGACTTCCCAAGTGAAGTAGAGGATCGTACTGACGGGGAGTTTAAAAATTGCCGAGGGGGATAGGCAATTGAGTTTATAAATTGCCTAAGGGAATAGCCAATCGCGGGTGTCACTAGAGAGCCTTTAAGGCGGAGACAATTGTCCAAGAAACTGTATATAAGTGCTTTAAAATATTGCTAGAATAAGCATAAAATAAGCTGTGTCTGTAATTTCGCTAAAATATTATACATGAACCACCTGGATTGAGGGGAGAGTCAGAAAAAAAACCATGCAGAGCTTATTAGAACAACCAACGCAGGAGTGAAGCAACTCCTGGTGTTATTTGGATTACCTTACTGCACCTGTTACTGGAAAGAAAAGGGGAATAGGGGGTGACGTCCCAGTGTAGATAGTTGGGAAAAGTATCAATAAAAGGTCTGCACAAGTGAAATGATTCCTTAATCAGAGGGGCTGTCTAACATACAAGTTGAAAAAGGAATAAATTCAAAGCCGTAGTCACTGCAGGGAAAATAATTGTACTAATTAGAACAAGGGAGCTAGACGAGGAGCCAGAAATACTTAGATCTCTATTGAGCGGTGCACGACAAGGGGGGTCGGTGGACGGCAAGGGGAAGGGGTCCCAAGCAGAGCTTAATGAGATGGAGACTAACATAAAACGTCACAAAGCCAAAGACACGGGTGACAAGAGGGCAGAGAAAAGAGCTAAAGAAAGGGAAGTGCTAAGTTGGTTCAGACCAGAGGGAAGCAATCACCAACAAATGGTAAGAGCAATACGAAAGACAGTTATGGAGGAAAATTAGGAGCCAGGGAAAGGAGAAAAAAGAAAAGGGAGAGAAATAGAAGAAGGCCAGAGGCCCCACCCCATAGCTCCCCCTTATTCAACTGATCAGCTGCCGTCCTTGTGATAAAAGCCCATTTAGAATAGGACAGTACCCACTAAGCCTTAGCCAAGACAAAAAACGAGAAGTGACCGGCAAGTTACAGGGAGGCTTTACCCTAACACTAAGGGAGGTACAGACAGATCAAAGAAGAAAATACAAGAAAGGGAACGGAAGACAATCTCCCCCTGGAGCGCAACACAGACGCTCCCATACCAACCCAAGCTACCAACCAAATGGCGCATGCTGGGGATGTGGGCAAACTGGCCACCTAAGAAGGGATTTCCCTGAGCGTTGGTAAATTGGTAATTCTAAATTAAAGAATATGATAAACAAGTAAACAGTACAGATTAGACACAACACATTAAATAGAAATATTGCATTAGTGAATTGTTAGTTTTGCTACGATATACAGTAGCATTTGTGTGCTCAAATCCTTACCAGTTACATTTTTAAGGAAAAATCTGGGAATTGTTTAAGTATAATCGAACAGCGTTATTTTTATTTTTTACCCTAGAAGTATTCTCGACCTGACATTGAATAAAGTAGCTGTTGATATACAGTATAAATCTTAGCAAGTAGGTTAACAAAGAGGGGTTTGTTTTGTACACTGGAGAGAAAATGGAATGTGTGTATACACTTACTACATTTTTAAACACTAAAATAAAGGTGAAATTCATTGGCCGTTTCAATGGGTTTTCATTTGGGCATTCCAAAATTTAAAGTTTAAAAATTTGAAAATATCTTGTGAATCAATTAATGTAATTGTGTACAGATACTCCTCACTTAATGACCTACCTGTTTAAGGACCGTTCGGACTTACGACCAGCTCTCCGACCAGTGTAGATGTGACTGCGTCTGATTGGTCATAGAGAATTGCTCTACAATTAAGTAAGGCCGTAACTTGTCCAGCACTCAAAGGTCCTTGTGAATTATTGATATTATTGCTATTTGTATTTAACTGATTTGCAAATGCAATTAGTTAATATGCTCAATTTGAATTATTGTGATATGAAATCCATGTAAGAATATACAATACGTGAAACAACCTTGATTAAATTTAGCTCTATGCCTCTTATTGAGCTCCATCATTGTCAGATATTATAGAGTGCCCTATAGAACCAGAATCATTTTGGCTGATAATTTTGATTAGCTCCGACTTAAATATCACATTCTCCTAAATTGACCTAGTTGTTGAAGCAATGTTCAGAAGTTGAGTTAATGATTAGTGTGATATCACTGAGAGACATTGCTATCAGACAACCCTGGAGTTTTTCTTTATGACACTGCCTGTTTGACAATATCTGCAGCAAGCACATGAAGCGTCCCGGGCTTTCACCGAGGCCCAAAGGACATTCCAATCTACCTGATACTCTGCTGGGAGACGCTCTACTCCTGCATTGCAAGAAGGTCTGTGTAAACCTTGTGTACAGAGATCCAGTTTGGCCAACATCAGGCTGAATAACTTGGGAGATTTTCTAAACAACGAACAAGGTTCTGTTATATGAAATGAAATGCAAGCATTGACTTCTGCTGCTCCTTCTCTCCACTGATGAGCACAATTGTATTTGGCCTCCAACTACCGCAAACACACAATTGAAATGGTGTTGATGCACAGTTGTGGATCCTGGCCATCCTGGCCTGTCCTATGGACTTGCATTCGTGGATGCCACTGCATCAAACAAAGCATCAAACTGAATGACTGCAATCTGAATGTTTTTCTGCTCCCATTGGGAGCTGTGGAAATGCCTCAAGTCCTGCTGGAAATTATATCCTTGTAATTCCTTGTGGTGGTTGCCTTTGTGGATGTTCACAGCTGTTGTCTTGTCAATTTGTTTGCCGTGATAGAAAACAACATTGTAATTTGAGTATTGGCAAATTTTCATTAAATAATTTTCAAAATGACTGCTGAAGATCTCAGGCTTATTGTATACATTTATTAGTTGTACCTTTAATTTTATAACTAAAATTATATAAATTAATTAGGAATATATTATTGAAGGCTTCATTTTAAAATGTTTTAGCATGTGAATTGCATTATTTTTCCTTACCCTCTCTAGTTGCTTAACTTATTGTTGAAGTTATGTGGAGCCTGTAATGCTGGTAATGTTTATTCTGTGACATTACGGACATTTATTTTGGCTGATTTTGAGTTTATTAATGGCAGCACATCAATTCAAATGTTGATAGTTTATTGACCTGCTTGTGTCATGGATACACAGGACTTCCTAAAATACTTAGAACAGAACACAGTTTATTTTTCCTTATAATTCTAGTCTGCACAAAAGAACATTTACTATTTAAGTCATGACATTTGTTTTATTATTTCTTTCCTCCTCAGGGTCGCATCCTGGCATGGAATTTCTGAGCTGTTGTGGATATTTTGGTTTTTGGATCGTGGAATAAGGCAACGCTTGCATAGCCATTAGATGGTAGAACATTTTTGTTGCTTTTCAAACAAGCTTTTGCACTTGCTCCATGTTGGCTTTGCTGGATAACTATATCTGTGGATGAGGGAGATGGGTTTATGATTAGCTGTGTTGTTGCAATCTTATGGAGATGAATTATGTCTTGTTGCATACTATGCCCAGAAACTTGGTACCAGGGTTATTGAGTTGATTACATGCTGTAGCCTTTATCTTGCTACAAAGCAAATCGGCTCATTTCTCTCCGACAACACCTCTCCATCATCAACATGAGCAACTTTCACTTTGCTCATGTCACTTTGAAGTTGAGCCTTGCACTCCCAACACCAACTATCTCAAACCGTGTCAGCTCCAGACTGAGACTGCCCAACCACCTCGACCCTCACCACGATGCCCTACCGCTCCGAGGACACCATCGCCTCCCATGCATCGCCGACTCCCCTCACCTCTGCAACTCCAGTCTACGTGGACTCCTCACACACCATCATCGACCAGGACGACTGAATACTACCCCTCAGTCACAGCCCCACTACACCAGACTCCTCCGACACATCATTCAGCTCCTTGTCGGATGCTGCCCCTCCAAACAACTCCCCACAGGAGGGCCGAGAAACCATAGTGGACCCGTTCTTTGCTTGACCTGCCACAGTGGCAGCTATGTCTTTATTTGTTTTCCAGTCAGTTCTGACCAGGGTCCAACAAGCTACAGCCATCCATCTACGTACAATATGCGTCAGGGAACAACGGTGGATCCAGGCACTAAGGGCCCGCCTCAGAGCTAGGGCTCACCTCGAGCAACTGGCATTATACAAAGATCAAGTGGCCATACTCAATATCGCCAATAACAATCTGCACCAGCAGGTGGCCACCTTCAATCGAGGACTGCAGCATATTCAGTGGCTGTGAAGGGGGATTTTGTGAACTTCAACTCCAAAAAGCTACCACAGATGAATGCTTTCTTGTGTATCTGTTATGTTAAGGTTGTTGTTGTGTAAAGGTTGTTATTTGGTAATGTTTTTCTGTTTATACCACAGAAAAGATGGTTTTGCATATTTTTATCCATCACAAATATAATCGAGTATATATAGTTTTTTTCTGATAACCAAATTTGACCACTCAAATGTTTATGCATAGCAAACCCCACACCCGTATTTCTCACATAATTCACTGATCCTCACACATAACTTACACCACCTATATCCTTGTAGTACTCGTGCACTCACCACAGTTGTGTTATACATTTGTTTCTTATACTCACCACAGTTGTTGTGTTATGCATTTGCTTACAGGTACATCTAGGTGCCGCTTGTTTGCATACAATATATCCCGCATGCTCATTGCTACCATCTATAAGCCATATGTTATTGAGCATAACCAGTGTGACCACTTAAAGTCTTTCATTTATCCTTGTTATTTTGTTAGAATGTTGTGATTTGTAGAGACCGCCCTCTTCCAGTCACAAAGAGGGCAATGTTTGGTTAATAAGTAACCCAACATGAAAATAACCTATTACATGTTATACTAAAACCCTCAATACTCAAGATAAATGTATCAAAAAAACTTTAGAAAAATGTACATCATTAATTTCAGTAGAGGGCGCAAAAGGCTAGTACTTCATGCAACCAGCAGAGGGCGCCAAAGTGTAGTACTGCATGCAACCAGCAGAGGGAGCCAAAGTCTAGTACTTCATGCAACCAGCAAAGGGATCCAAAGCCTTCCACAAACATGTAGAAACAGAAACAGTCTTTATTCATCTCGCAACACACCACACTACAACACATGCTTGCACACACGCACATGCTTTGATGGTGGCCGGTGAAATGGATTCTCTGCTTTTGACCCATCCTGGCTTGTCCTTCCTCTGGGGGCACAGCCAGGAGCAGTGGGCAGCATACATGGACCAACCGGGGACCAGGTGATAAGTGTCCATCGCTGGTCAGATGATGATGGGTGCATGTTTTTTGGTGGGGGTCCTTACTGACGTGAGGTGGAGGAAACCCCATGTGAGCACCGGGAGAACATGCAAACTCCACACAGAAAGGCTCCTATTTGGGAGATAACCCGCCGGAGCACGGTGCCAACAGCGCCCCAGGCGAGAATCAAACCCAGGACCTTCTTGCTGTGAGGCAGCAGTGCAATGCACTGCGCCACCGCGCCACCATGCAGCTGGAGGCTTCAAAAATACATGCCCATATACGGTGCAGCCGACAATTGGAGAGTCAGCTCTTTCCTGATATAGTAACAGCTGGCTGGAAAATTACAGGAGTTCGTAGAGACAGCCCTCTTCCAAGAAAGGGGAGTCTGTTCAGCTACGAAGGCTGTGATTGGCTGTTTGGAAAGTGACATCAGAACGCATGATGACAAGACCACGATCTGTGATTGGCTCAAACGGGATTTTGAGTAATTCATGACACTGAAAAGGGCAGGACATGTACTGAATGGGCAAGCTTCTCTGCGACTATAAAATGGAGAACAAAGAGTGATAAGATCAGTTGGTTCTCCTCCAGATAATAAGAAACACTATAAAGCTCTCTGGTTATCACCCTTCCCTCTCTATCCTCCTGTTTACTGTATATGAATATATTCACACACGTATGCCTTTGTTTGAGAATCTGTGTTTGTGATTGTATATATGTGTGTTTGCCTACATGCATGACTACATGCACTAGGTTCAGACATGTGTGAAGTGGTGGACCATCAGTGCCAGCATACAGTATACTGTATATGTGAGCTCCCCAGCCTCCTACAGGTACAAGTGCAGGACAGGCTATGTCCTCAACCCAGATGGAAAGACATGCAAAGGTAAAGAAGCTTGCATTCTCAAGTTAAACGCCTCTAATCTATATCTATCTATCTATCTATCTATCTATCTATCTGGGAGGTATGTGTGCTCAGAATCTAATATTATAACAGTTTGTTCTGTACGTAGGTAGCACCCTATACAGAAAGAAATCAGTTTTTCAGGATATATTTAAATTATAGATTTGTTATTTTTCAACCCAGGCCTTATTGAAATGTTGGATTCCAACATTCTTAAGTTTTCAAAGCACATCCTCTCTGAATGCTTTACTATTGAGAAACTTACCAATCTGCTGCTTCTCACCGTGCTTAAATATAGTCCAGCGGGGCAAACTTTTAACCTTTAACGGCAAACGTCATATTGTTGTTCAGCCGTTATATATATTACAGAAATTATGAAAATACATTTGAATCTGGTTTTTAAGAGTTTAAAACCCAGCTATATGCGCACCAATGGGACTAGAAACAGGAAGTTGGAAGCTTAATTTCCCTTCCCTAACATTGAAGGCATCTGACTGTAGCCAACATTACGCTTTGGCTGTACTGAGGCCATTGCAAACAAAGTTGTTCTTATATATTGCTGATATTACTGTTATTATAATAACACATTCCAGACAAAGTGAAGACTATAATGTGAGTTTCCGTTTTCCAGAAATGGAGATTTCACAATTTTTAAGTCTTAAAATTGTGCCCCATTGGATGATTTAAGTGAGAAGCTGCAGCAGAGTGGTAAGTTTCTCAATTGAAAAGGTTCAGTGAGGTAGTGCTATGAACTGTTGTGAATAATTGGAACTGACATTTTAATGACGCCTGGGCTAAAAAATGGCAAAAATGTAGCTCTTTACTGTAAAGGGTGAAAATACATTTTGTGGCACAGTGCATTGCACTGCTGCCTCACAGCAAGAAGATCCTGGGTTCAATTCCTGGCTGGGGCGCCGGCACTGTGCTCCAGCGGGCTATCTCAAAATTAGGTGTGGAGTTTGCATGTTCTCCCCATGCTCACATGGGGTTTCCTCCATCTAACATCAGTAAGGACCCCAACCAAAAACATGCATCGTCTGACCAGCAATGGACATATGGAACCAGGTCCCTGGGCGCGTTATCGAATGCTGCCCACTGCTCCTGGCTGACCTCCCGGAGGAAGGACAAGCCAGGATGGGTCAAATGCAGAGGCCACATTTCATGTGTATGCCTGTGTTGTAGTGTGACGATTAAAGATTCTTCTTAGAACTGTTTATTTTAACTACTTTTCACCTATTTACATTCTACCCTATTTATGATTAAATTGTCTTACTCTTTTATTTTACCATTTTTCTATCTTTATTAAACTAAATTTATTTCAGTTGAATTGCCTTTTAACTTTTAGGAACTACTAACTTGTTTTAATCCCTTTAATTTACACCGGGCTATGCTCGTAAAAGGACCATTTGTGTAAACACTCAATGTATGCTTTCCCAACACCGATAGTGTTCAATGTTTTTCTTTGTTAAAAAATGTTCTCAGCTGTTACTGAAGGCAATAGCCAATCACATGGCTAATCTCAGAATGGGACACAACCTCTCATAGGTATAAAGCCTTCTTTAGCAGAAGCAAGGGCAGACTGATCAGATCACTGTTTCAAAGTACTCTGTATCTTTCTCTTAATTCTGCAGAATAAATATCTTTAATACTCTCAGTTTGTTTTCCTGTAGTGGACAGATTAACCTCACCGACCACGCAGTGAGAATTCTCCAACAATCTGGTGACGATGATGAGATTCTCTGATTGGCTCTGCTGGACCGCTTCATGCCCAGGTTGTGTGTAAAACGGCAGTCGGAGACCAGCCGTAAGATATCTGGATAGGAGTCGTCTGGACGTGACAGCAGATCCAGAAGCGGCAACATGAGATCCCAAACAAATTAAAGGTGAGGACTTACTGAGATAGTGTACTGATCAGGGATGAACGTAGGAAAAAGCTTTGAGTAAGCTTAGATATTGTGCCGATCAGGGAAGATCGAATGAAATAGCTTTAAGTA
Organism: Zeus faber; assembly: GCF_960531495.2. Taxonomy (NCBI): domain Eukaryota; kingdom Metazoa; phylum Chordata; class Actinopteri; order Zeiformes; family Zeidae; genus Zeus; species Zeus faber. The sequence goes on from NC_137195.1 coordinate 29,641,454, forward strand.
AGCTTAAAGATTGTAATGATCTAGAGGATCGTTGAAGAAGCTTTTTTTAAACTTCAAAATCCCCCCCTCAGGGCAGTGGATTTATCAGTCTGGAGGACCGTGGATAAGGTGGCCAATTTTGCAATGATCAAGAGAGATCGTGGTGTTTGTTTGTTTATTCTTTATTTTATTTTTTTTTTATGTTAATCAAAAATAAAGTCGACATCATTGAATACATAATTAAACATTAGGTATACAGATTACTCTTGAACCTTCTGTAGCAAAGCGTTGAGGGTAGGTGAGGAACTTCTGGTGTTGTCAGAATAAAATAAAATCAATTAATAACTAAAGTAAAATTGATAATAACAATAAATAAAGCCACCTGTCGGTTGTGCGGTGTATTGGGACACAGGTTGGCATCCATTCCTGTAGGTCATGAGTTGTATTGGTATACACGTTTGTAAATAAAGACAACAGTCTCCTGTGATTAAAAAGGAACAAAAAATACAAGTAAAATAAATAATACATATATTTTAAATTTTTATCCGATCTTTTTTTTTTTTGGTACAGGTAGTCCAGCTTTGGGACTTACTTTCTGACTAGTTTTTGTATGTTTTGAATAGTTAAGGAGAGGATGGAGTTAAAAGGCCCACTTGGGTGGTTGGCTTTTGTATTTACTCTATTTGCAGTGATGCAGTGTGCGTGTCAATAAATGCGAGAAAAACGTGGTATGTGTGTTGTACATAACATGTCAAACTAGCTTCACACATAAGTCCTTGGTGTAACAGAAGCATTATATTCAAATATCTGGTGGGATTGCTGGAAAGGATACTGCAAGGCTTTAAATAAATTTGAAAAAAATATAACAAGGCAAGAGAGAGTTGTAAAGTTAGTTGACAGACTGAAAGGATTATGGAAGATGATGTGAAAGACAATGAAAGTGGGAAAGTTAGCACATGATGCATTTCACATTCTTTGTTAAGGATAGAACTTGGAGCAAAGCGAGTTGTAAAAGTAATTTTAGTAAGATATTGAGTCAGCAGAGGAAGCTGCAGGACTGAATGATTTTACTTATAGTTTAATGGTGCACTGTGTGATTATAGTTAACTTGTGGTGTTTAGCAGACTAAATGAAAATCAAATTGAATTTAAGTGCAAATCAACAACAGTAGTCTATGCTAAGGTAGTATGAATAGATATTGAATGGTTTGAACTGTTGGATTAGTATTAATAATGCAACTTTGGTGGAGATGAGGAGTATGATGAGTGTTTTGTTTTCATAACTGTAGTTTGTGCATTGTTAATAGAATTTTATCACAAACCATTACAAATTGACAAAATTAAATTCATCAATATAAATTGGGAAAAATTGCTTAAGAAAAATATTTTTGTGAAGTCTCAGAGAGCAGATATGATGCGTAATAGCAGAAAAAATGCATTCATTTTTGAGTTATTTCAGTTATTTCTTTTTTTTGAGTTTCTTGTTTTGTGTTATTGTGTCAAAGTGATCTGCTGGTTGAGGTAAGATAATCATTAATCTTTATCTATCCCACGGTGGGGTAGTTTGCACAGCAGCAACGGATTGGCACAATATCTTGAAGCATTAGCAAATTGGTAATTCTAAATTAAAGGTTATGATAAATAAGTAAAGAGTATAGATTAAACACTATACATTAAATAGTAATATTGCATGAGTGATGTGTCAGTTTTGGTGTGATATGGTGTTTGTGTGTTCAAATCCTTACCAGTTACTTGGCTGGTAATTGTTTAAGTATAATCAAACAGCATTATTATTTTTATTTATTTTTTACTCGAAAAGTGATCTCAACTTGACACTGAATATGGTAGCTGTTGATGTACAGTATGAAACTTAGCAAGTAGTTTAACAAAGAGGAGTAACTGTTTTGTATTGTACACCAGCGAGGTAATGGAATGTATACGTCCGCTTACTAAAATATTAAAACATGAAAATAAATGTGAAATATGTTGGCAATATAAATGGCTTTTAATTTGGGCATTCCAAAATTGTAATTTTAAAATACCTTGTGAATCAATCAATGTTGTAATTGTGTATTGATGGATATTAACCAACCCATCTATTCAGTGTTTTTATTTCTGCAGTTTTAAGCATTTTAATAGGAATCCACTGGGCTGCATTCACATGCAAGAAGACCTTAAGGCTTGACAACAGGATTAATCAAAGATAAAACAACAATTTATTAAGGCCATAACATGTCCAGCATTCAAAGGTCCTTGTAAATTATTGATATTATTGCTATTTGTATTTAACTGATTTGCAAATATGATTATTTAATAGGCTCAATTGGAATTATTATGAGATGAAATGCATGCAAGCATATAAATGCAAGCATTCAAGATTTTTTATTTGTCACATACATATACATATGTATGAAAGTATGTATATGTATGTGACAAATAAAAAATCTTGAATCTTGAATCTTGAATCTTAAATGGAAAGACCTCGATTGAATTTAGCTCTATACCTCTTATTGAGCTCCATCGTTAAACTTGTCAGATTGTCATTTTGATTAGTTCTTATTTAAATATGACATTTACAAAATGTTACCTAGTTGTTGAAGCAATGTTCAGAAGCTGAGTTAAGGATGACTGTGTTATCAATCAGGGACACTGTTATCAGAGAACCCTGTTACTGTGTTAGACCTTTCCTTTCCTTTCCAAATTTAAATGAAATTGAAGGAAATGGTTTGAATAGTTAGTAAATTAAATAATCAAGTAGAAAAATAATTTGGCACAGATTATAGATGAAAGGGATTGCTACACTGATTATGTTTTCTATGTTAATAATAGCTCTTCTAGGTTTTAGATGGTCTCATTTGAATAATGGCTATGTTATTGTCATATATATTTTTTTTTAAGTCAAGGTGTTAACTTGATTGGAAATGCCAAATAACCTATCCATCATTCTCTAATCAGACTGCAGAATGTGTGACTTATAGTTGAATACTTCCTGGCCAAAAGGTAAGACTAGTAGTTCATAGCTTAACACATAATTCATGTGATTTTTTAGGAGTTAGGTACATTAATTGACCATGAGAAAATCGATAGTTGATCAATGCCAGTCAGGCTTCTATTAGCTTGATGACTGCTGACATCTCAGGCTTATTGGTTGCAGTAATTAATTGTACCTTTAAGAATATAAGTAAAACATTATATAAAAAATAGGAATATAGGATTGAACGCTAAATTTCAAAATGTTTTTGGCATGTGAATCACATCCCATTACGGAAATGTATTTTGATTACTTGTGTCATGGATACACAGGACTTCCTAAAATACTTTGAACAAGATGGTCACAAAGTTTATTTTTTTCCATATAACTTCAGCTGATACAAAATAACAGAACAAAAGAACTATTTGAGTCATTACAATTATTTATTTATTTTTCTTTTCTCCTCAGGGTTGCACCCTGGCATGGCCTTTCTGAGCTGTTGTGGATATTTTGGTTTTTGGATTGATTTATAAGGCAACACTTGCCCAGCCATTAGACGGGAGATCATTTTTGTTGCTTTTCAAACAAGCTTTTGCACCTGCTCCATGTTGGGTTTACTGGATTACTTTAACTGTGGATGAGGGAGATGGGTTTATGTTAGCTGTGTTGTTGCAATCTTATGGAGATTAATTATGTCTTATTGCAAACCATGCTCAGATACTTGGTACCAGGATTATTGGGTTGATTACATGGTGTAGCCTTTATCTCGCTATGGTGCAAATTGTCTCATTTCTCTCTGGCAACACCACTCCATCAACAACATGAGCATGTGCAACTTTCACTTTGTTCACATCACTTTGAGGTGGTGCACATCCCTACTCCAACTTCTCTTTGTCCCTCTTATGGAGATCCACATGACTGCTTGGCAGCAAAAGACGTTGTGGCTTTGCCACAGTCCAACTTCAATGATTTAGACTCATGAGTACAACTATTAGGAGGGTTTTCGATTTGTCTGTCTCCGTCAACTGTTTTTTGTATAAAACCGTGTTTGTCTGTTTAATACAACTGTCTGTGTTTGTGTTTATATCTGCTGTAAACTGTGTTTTGTTTTATTTTGATTGCATTAATTTGTGCGGGCAAATGTGATACAGTGCGGTGTAGCTCATAATTGACACATCCAGAACATCCGTTTAATGTTTTGATTACATAATCCCCACATTCTAATCTTCCTATTTGTGTTTATGTTAATGTACTTGAACCCATCTCTATATGAAATGTTGGAGCCAACACAGCCAACAAAGACGGCGTACCTGATATTGCTCTTGTATAATAATAGTTGTCTCCTCCACAGATGAGGACACAGGATAGGAATCCTGTGTAAACTAACCTTGTTTTCCTCTACTCAAAGGCACTCTGCACTGAACTATTGTAGTGGCAGAGCCACTTGGTACTGTATGTACTGAGCCTTATCTCTCCCACTAGTTTTTCATTGTTTTGCTTGCTTGACATAGCAAAGTACCATTTGTCAAAAAGGAGGGATAGTTAGAAAATTAAGTAAACATTATGAACAGAACAGCTCAGAACAATGCTGAAAGAGGTGTTTCTGCTGCCAGTTTTCTGCATTCTATTCCAAGTGCTCTTCTCAAACGCCTCATGATATACTTGTCAAGCTGATGCCTTGTCATGCTCAAAATATTGTTTGGTGATAATTGTTTATACGTTTTTTTTCTTAATGGAATCCCAGTGCAGGTAAGCTAGACTGAGTTTCATTCCTGCCATTAGTGATGACAGGAATGCAAGGACGATCACATGGTCTGACCCAACTGTCCAAGCATGAAGTGCTGACTGGGAGACAATGCGGATAGGTCTGTCTTCTGTCGACAAAAGCCACATATGAATTACATCACGTAAACCAGTAGTCATCAGACAGATTTATCCCTTTTAGATTTTACTTAATTATGGATTGTGTAGATGGTATTATGTCCAGGCAACATTCAAGAAATGCTTTTTCTGAAAATTTTAAAACCCTGCATGATTTACCCACTGTCGGTTATTTTGTAGCCTAATCGATATTATGGACATTATCCCCTACATATTAGACATTGTGATAATATTATACTGTGCATGCACACAAAGGTGCATGCACTTCTTTTGGTACTCAGACTAGTCGGCAATTCAACATAACTGTCTGGAAATCACAGAATTATTACTTGTACCCCACTTTTACAATCGTGGACCTAGACCAAACAATTTTGTCATAACATGTGTCTCTCACCAAGGTATTTAAGTCTGTGTGCCCAGGTGAAAGCAACTCTACCCGTCCCACTTAAAGGACCACTACACGACCAGGTGACTGGGTGGTGATCCATGATTTCTGGAGGAAAAGCTGGAACTCAGCCAGATTCCTTGGATCATTCCAGATCCTCCTCAACACAGCAGCAGTTAAGATGGCAGAACGATCAACGTGGGTACACACATCTCATTGCAAGAAAGTCCAACCTTCCAGAGGACCAGAAAAAGGTCAATGACAGAGAATCATTGCATGTGAACTGAGATCACGGTCCTAACGGGGGAAAAGATTGGTCACGTCTCTGTGACCATCTTCCTCATTACCATCGCCATCCTGTTGTTGATTACCCAACATTGGAACATAGTTCCACAATGGGACTTAAATAAGAGCCGCTCATCCAATCCACCCACACTTCAGATCCAGAAGAGGAGCCCAAGTGAGAAATGAAGATTCTGTCCCAAACGTAGTCCACCCATGGTTAAATGTCGACTCACTAGATAATTGGAAAGCACCTTGTGATGATGACGGAGATGTTGAGACATTCAGATGTGAAGATGTTTGTCTGATTACGTTTCTGCCTACTTATAGGATGTGTTAATCATTATGTTCACCCAATGAATTTTGTTGTTGTCATCATTAATCATTATTAATCTGCATAGCATTACGTATTTGTGTAATCTCTCCATGTTCGTTTATTTCATAATTTGATTCATGGTTTGTTGTTTTCTAGTTAGAATTGTAGAATGGCTTCACACAAGATTTCTTCCCTCAATGCAATTTGGGTTTTTTCTCCAAAGTGTGCTGTTATAATATAGTGTAGATAAACCCTTAATGGTCTTTTACACTTTTTTTCATTAACTGTGGGAAGAGAGTTTTGGCGAATTTGAGGTGGAGACGTTCAAGGATTCTGTCTGAGGAAGTTTTTTATTTTTATGTTTTATATATTTGGTTATATATTTTTTTTAATTAGATGTGTTTCCCAGTTGATTTCAACAAGATATTATTCTTATGATATCTCTGTAGTATAATTGTATTGTATCCGATTTATATGTAATTTTCTGATTTATTTTGCCTCAATTAAATGAAATCTTAGCATTATTGCATTTTTCTTTTGTATTGTTACACTGGGAACCACAGGAGGGAGTGTGAGAGAAAAATGCAGATGATCCATGTTCATGGATGATATAACTCTACAACCAAGTGATGTCTAAATGCTGAGGCATATGTTTGTTTGGAGACCACTCCCGACTCCTCTTTATCAGGAGATCTTACATTCCTGTACACAACTGTCACAACTGTTTTAGTCTTTATCTCTGTTTTTCTAGCTTGCTCAGCTGTTACTGAAGAAGTATAAAAAAAGTATAATCTAACAAAAATTCAGGTTACCTCGAATTCAAGTTCACACCAAACGCAGTGGGCCCACACTTACTACACACACACACACACAAGCCGGCATATCAAAGTGAGGAAAAGTCCCTCCATTAAAGGCCTGATGCAATGCTTGAGAGTGGAGAGGCCCCAAACGATTTAGTCGCTTCACTCTGGAGAGCAAAAAAATAAAAGTGTGGTACCTCATTCAGGAGATTTGAGTCTAATCTGCAACGTTTGCCAGTCTGTCAGTCAGCGGTGCAGAAAGAGATCCGAAGGGGGTCCGAAGATGGCGTCCGTCCCCGTAACATCAATCCCAGGAACTCTGAGCCTTGACTTAAAAGGTCATAACACTGTATGATGAATCTTCAGGGTTTTGTGAGAGAAAAATGCATATGATCGACTATTTGAATGAGCACAGTAGCCTTTTGTATGTTACGTGGGTTTAAAACATTGCCTCTGGGTTTTTAAGGAGCCCCCAGAGTTTATGTAAAGATGTCAATTCTTCCTAATGTCAATTGTAATATTGAAGAACCAGATCACATCCTCATTCAACCTTTTATGGAGATAAGGATAACCCCATGGGAGCTTGAAAGAGCATTGTAAGGGATAGTAGGGTTGCGTCTGTGGCCGGAGTTTGATTGTACCTGTGAAATCACTGTTTGAGGGTAACAACCAGGGAGACAATTGAGGGGCACAGTGTTGTAAATGACATCTGACCAATGGCACACAACCTTTGTTTGGTATAAAGCCCTCTTCATCAGCATGGGGGTAGACTGATCAGAACACTGCTTTGGAGCAGCTCTGAATCTTTCTCTTTATTCCGCAGAATAAATATCTTTAATACTCTCAGTTTTGTTTTCTTGAAACGGGCAGATTAACCTCACCGACCACGCAGGAGAATTTCTCCAACAGTTTCCACGTCGAAAACGATGAACTTAAGCCTATGGTGTTAGCTTTACTAGGCTAGGAGTCCTTTCACTTTGTTAATGATTGTTAACAAACGCTCAAGTGGCTAATGAGCTAACATACACATGTGAAGCTGATACACACGTGAACAACTACGGCAAACTTCAAGTAGAAATATATTTAGCTGCCCGTAGAAACAAGCAGAATGAATGTGCGGGCGAAGACTGTCAAGTAGATAATCTTACACCAACTACATTTTGTTTGCGTTACAAATTTAACACACCTCTTCTTCTCTCTGCACACCTTTGTTCACAATCACCTCAACCAATGAATGACCAGTATTACTCTTATTCTCGAATGCCACTTCCTCTTACTACTATGAACTTTTCAAAATAAAACAAAATAGTTATAATTATACATCTGTCTTTTTTACTTATTTATTACACTGTAACCTTTTATTCTCCAATGAAATAGCTCTTCTAACCATATTTATAACATTTTAACCTTATCTTAACATAATTTACATAACAATGTACGGTATTTTTTTTACCTGGTTACAAGATAAAAGATATCTTGCTTGATCGTCAACCGTTTTGGCTTGATTCAATGAGGATTTAATTGCAGAGATTGACTGCTGCCCTGGTGTGGTAGCCATGGGTATTGATTTAGAGCATTCTTGAACGGAACACTACCACCCTGCATCTTTTTCGTTTTAGCCTTGTAAAGCTTTTAAAATTATCTGGTCAGAGCAATGTTTCAGCTGAACTATAGCTTGAGTGTAAAAACGTATGACTGAAAGATAATTACAACTCTGATGCACTATGCCATCGTTGCATGTTATAGATGACGTATTTGTTGTTGACAACTTTAAGCCATTCTACCATATTTGTTGCATATTTTCAGTGTGACAAGTTGATGCTGTCTTTGACAGGTTCCGTTCCACTCAAAAGCATCTCTTGTACCGTCTTGAATCAAAGAGTCATGTTCTAACAAAGACAGTCGTTCACGAAACAATGGATTTCCTGGACACAACAAATTGCCACATGTTTGTCTACCACTGTGCTCTGTTTCACACCGAGCAGCCGAATATCCTGTTACATACAGTATGTAAATAGTGTACAATTATCAAAGGTGTCAGGGAGACAGTAGGGCTGTCGCCCTTGATTGATTTGAATACAACTATTTGCTGATGACACACAGTTCTGATCAAGCAGGTTCAAAAGAGGCCACTCGGTGAATTAATGCACAAAAGTAAATAGACAAAGAGCAGGCCTGCATATGAGCACGTCAATAAAATTACATCACATTACAAAAACATAAAATTGTTTGTGTATGTGGTTGTTGGAGAATTCTCAGTTTGGTCGGTGAGGTTAACCTGTTCGCTACAGGAAAACAAACTGAGGGTATTAAAGATATTAATTCTGCAGAATAAAGAGAAATATACAGATGCACTTCAAAACCCTGATGCTGTACATTCTAGTTTTTCTTTGGAAAAAGCCAGCTTTATATGCAGAGAAAAGGTTGGGCCATTAGAGACTAACCATGTGATTTGCTGTTGCCTTCTGTGTGTGAAAATGTACTTGGTGGAATAAACTGACTCTGAAACTTCTAGGTCTCTATCTCTGTCACAAATGACCATGGCTGTGAAGAGCAGTGTATCAGCGTCCTTGAGTCCTAAGTCCGTGCCTGTTTTGAAGGTTTCACACTGGCTGAAGATGGAAAAAGCTCCACAAGTATGATGCTGTTGGCCAAATATATTTTTTGGCTACAGATTCCCTGTTCTCTTCTATTCCTGTTAAAACTAAAAGTGAAATTCATGCAATGCTTTTGCTCCACCCAGCTCATTTCATTCATTTTTTTTTTCCCCTGAAGTCTTCGTGCTAATTGGCAAATCTAGAGGGCTCCGACTCTCGGGCTGATTCGACAATAGGATTTTTCTGTAGTTTAATTGTGTACACCTTTACTGTGTCCAAAATGGGACACTAGCCTTCTTGTTAGTACCTTGAATTAGTGTTCAGCATGTTGAAAACCATAGTATGTTCAAATATATGAATTGTACCATGATGACATCTGGTGAAATATGACATTTTTTTCTATGCATAATACACTACCTATCCCACAATGCATTATGAAGGCAAGACGCCGGTAAAAGTTCCTTTCAAGATGTTTTGTCTGTCACGACCAAGGCTAGGAGAGACCCAAACGCACGACACGGGGAGACGGGAGGCAGACAAAGGATGTTTATTAGCCCACACGGTGGAGCTGGCCGGAGGGACCCGGTCAGGTAGGGATGGAGCAGGGCTGATGATGACTGGGAGGAGGGGTCCAGGACCCGGGTGGAGAGACGGGGAACCGGGCTGGATAGAGAAGGACGGACAGCCTTGGTCGACAAGCAGGTAAACCGGGCTGGCTGGAGATGGACTGACAGACTGGGTCGACGAGAGGAGACAAGCAGGTAAGGGGAAGACGAAACAAAGAGACAGACTTGAAACAAGCACTAGGAGCTAGTTAATTGGAACGAGAAATGGAGCCAGTAGCTGTACAACTCTGGTAAGCTAGTTGACGGTCTGGCAAAGAATGACTGGGAAGCTGGAGACTAAATACTGTGTGGAGTGATGCAGGTAATTGATCCCAGGTGTGTGCAATTGGCTCAAGGGGGAGCTGCAGATGGGGCAAGAGCGGCCTCTAGTGGCACTGGGACAGTACCCCCCCCCCCTCTACGGACGCCCCTTGACGGACATCTGGAACCGGAAGGGCGAGTCCGACTGGAATCCCGGATGAGGGAGGCATCCAGGATCTGTGTCCAGGGACCCAGGAGCGTTCCTCCGGACCGTACCCCTCCCAGTCCACGAGGTACTGGAGGCCCCTCCCCCGGCGCCGCACATCCAGCAGGCGCCGGGGGAGTTTAGGCCAGGTGACTGTCGATGGTGCGGGGGGGTGGTGGGGCCTTGGCGGGGAGGGAGAGAGGGCTGGAAACCACAGGCTTAAGCAGGGACACATGAAAGGGAGTGGACACGGAGGGAGGCAGAGGCATACGGCACAGGGGTTGATGATTGACACAATGGGGAAAGGACCAACATACCGGGGAGCGAGTTTTCGGGAGTCCACTTTGAGGGGCAAGTCCTTTGTGGAGAGCCATACCATCTGTTCAGGGACGTATGTGGGTGCGGGTGCACAGTGCTGGTTTGCCTGCTGCTGGGACCTGGCGGAGGCCTGGAGTAGGGCAGAGCGGGCCCTCCCCCACGTCCTCCGGCAGCGACGGATGTGGGCCTGGACGGAGGGTATGGCGATCTCAACCTCCTGGGCAGGGAACAGCAGGGGTTGGTAGCCCAGAGAGCATGGGAAGGCGACAGGCCAGAGGAGGCGTTGACCAGGGTGTTGTGGGCGTATTCGGCCCATGGCAGCTGGTTACTCCAGGAGGTGGGGCTGGTGGTTGTCAGGCAGCGGAGCATGGCCTCCACCTCCTAGTTTGCCCACTCCGTCTGGCCGTTGGTCTGGGGGTGGAAACTGGAGGAGAGACTGACCTGTGCCCCCAGGGCCGAGCAGAAGGCGTGCCAGACCTGGGAGGTGAACTGGGTTCCTCTGTCCGACACCACGTCTGCCGGGATGCCATGGCGGCGGAACACCTCGGCCACCAGCAGGTCCGCGGTCTCCCTTGCCGATGGTAGTTTGGGCAGGGCGAGGAAGTGGGCCGCCTTAGAAAAGTGGTCCACCAGCGTGAGGATGGTAGTGTTGGCCCAGGATGGTGGTAGACCGGTGACAAAGTCCAGGGCGATGTGGGACCAAGGACGGGTAACGGGCAGATATGGCCGAAGCAGGGTCGGGTGGAGGTCTTGGACCGGGCGCAGGTGGGACAGGCAGAGACGAAGGACCGGGTGTCAGGGAGCAGGGTCGGCCACCAGAATTGCTGGCAGACGACGGCCAGGGTGCGGGTGATCCCGGGATGGCAGCTGAGGGGGGAGGCATGGGCCCACTGCAGAACCTGGGAGCGTGCGGAGTCAGGGACGAACAGGCGTTTTGGGGGTACGGTACCTGGGTCGGGCTGGTCTTCCTGCGCTTGGGTGACAAGGGACTCGATCTCCCAGGTGAGCGCGGCGGCAAGGCACAGGGGTGGAAGGATGGGTTCTGGATCCCGTCTTCTCCTCTGGCGCGAACACACGGGACAGGGCGTCAGGTTTGGTATTCTTGGTGCCTGGGCGGTAGGATAGAGAGAAGTTAATCCGGCCAAAGAACAACGCCCGCCTGGCCTGCCGGGAGTTGAGCTGCTTCGCCGTCCGGATATAGGCCAGGTTCTTATGATTGGTCCAGACGATGAAAGGGTGGATTGCTCCCTCAAGCCAGTGTCGCCACTCCTCCAGGGCTAGTTTGACGGCCAGGAGTTCCCGGTTGCCCACGTCATAATTGTGCTCGGGTGGGGTGAGCCTGCGGGAGAGAAAGGCACAGGGGTGGCGCTTACCGTCAGTTGGAGAACGCTGAGACAGTAGAGCTCCTACCCCCGCATCCAAAGCGTCCACCTCTACCACGAACTGGAGACTAAGTACTGTGTGGAGTGATGCAGGTAATTGATCCCAGGTGTGTGCAATTGGCTCAAGGGGGAGCTGCAGATGAGGCAAGAGCGGCCTCTAGTGGTGCTGGGAGGCCGTGGGCCTGACATTGTCACATACACATTGCCAGGGGTCCCAGTGATAAGGGAGGTGGAATGTGACCTATGTAGGGGAACCAGACAGGCAACGTTGTCAGTGTGCAAGTATAAAAGACATGCCCTAGAATAACCCTGGCTACGGCCAGTTCCCCAAAGTTAACCAAAGTTTAGATGGGCTGTGGCCGTTGCCCCCGCCAGCTGCAGTGCTGATCACGCCGGCCCTTATGCCCAACACTTCGGCACTGTATCCGCCATTGATGACCACACCACTGTCCCTGGCCTCGTCCTACAACACCTACGTACACGAACCCATCCTGACTAGAAGCCATACAACCCGGGGACACCAGATGACTGATCCGACCAAGAGACACACACACGAACACAGGCACGAACACAGGCAGGAACACATGCAACGATCTGACAGGGACAGAGTGAATTGGGACCAGGTTAAATACAAAAGGAGTGAGGAGGAAGGTAAAGACAGGTGGTGCGATTGCTGACTGGGGACAGGTGTGCAGGGATGTGCCGTGACACCAGGGACAGAGGGACCTAGAGACAGACGGAGACAGCCAGAGAGAGCTAGAGGAAGACAGATAGAGACAGATAGAACAAAAGCAGGGCAGGATCCTGACAGTATTATTCCCGTGGTAACCTCATCAGCCAGACCCTGGAGAATCAAATTGTCCCCAAAGGTCAATTCACTGCCATACCACTCGAGTGGGTCCCTCTCTTTGCCAATGACGACTCGGATGACGACGGGCCCATGCCGGAATGAGTAGTGGCATTTATGTGTGTTGATTAAAAGATTAATCAAAGGGGGGAAACGTAATGGCAGTTACATCAAATTATTGAACTAAGCCTATGACCCCATATCTGCTTCATTAACAAGGAGAACATCTTGTATTGTTGATTACAGTAAAATCGTTGAAGCCGCCTTGTGACCGAAAGGAGAAGTCACCTTTCACTTCTGATTTATCACACTGTACCAGATGGTCTAGAAAGGAACATAATCTAACTGCCGACGTGACACAGGCAACACTCCCACTGAAGTAACAACCCATGTAACGTAGTTAATATAATCCGCCGCACAACTGACTTCGAGGGAGATTCTCTTTACTTTTCTGTGTGACTTGTGAAGTGCTCCCTGCTGATTAACCTTCTCTGCAATAAACTTAGACTAAGTGACAGTTGTTATATTTTCTGTTGAACCTGAACTATCTCACCCCACGCATTGAGCTGAGCGGCTAGAATTTCCATCAATAATCCTCTCCTAAAGTCCACAATCAGCTCCTTAGTTTTGCTGACGTTCAGAGTAGGCTGTTGTCCTGGCCCCAGAGTGACAGGTCTGCCACCCCCTCATGGAAGGCCTTCTTGTCGTCGTCGGTGATCAGGCCCACCACGACGGTGTCGTCAGCAAACTTGATGATGGTGTTGGAGCTGGACCTGGCCACACAGTCATGTGTGTACAGGGAGTTCAGTAGGGGGCTGAGGACGCAGCCCTGGAGGATCCTGTGTTCAGGGTGAGGGGGCTGGACAAGTGCCTCCCCACCCTGACCACTAGGGGTCTAGTTGTGAGGAAGTCCAGGTTCCAGGCACACAGCAGGGTGTTCAGTCCTAGCTCCCGCAACTTGAGAGCCAGTCTGGTGGGGATTATGGTACTGAAAGCTGAACTGTAGTCAATGAACAGCAATCACACATATCACCCCTTCTGCTCATCCAAGTGCATGAGCATGGTGTGCAGAACCTTGGAGACCACCTCGCCCGTGGATCTGTTCGGCCGGTATGCAAACTGCAGCGGGTCAATGGTGCGGGGGAGGAAGGCGCAGATGTAATCCTTAATCCGCTTCTTGAAGCACTTCATGACCACCGAGGTAAGGGCCACCGGATGGTAGTCATTCAAGCAGGCTGGAGAGGCGATCTTCGGCACAGGGATCATGGTGGACCTCTTGAAGCAGGACGGGATCACCTACTTGGCAAGGGAGGCGTTGAATATCCTAGTGAGTGCGGGGGCTAGCTGCTTCAGTTGCTCATCAATCCTCAATGTTCCTGAAAGGAAGTGGAGCGGCTATATGACGATGTAGAATGCCCGAAAAGCCGCTTACTCATGTACTAAAGCAACCTGGATGATAGTACGAACATGTAGTACGCAGTACATAGTAGACGATTTTGTGCTGTGTCCACATATACTGTAGGAACAGAAACGTGTCAAATGTGCTCCCCGACAGAGCCAGGGTGCAAGAACGGAGCGATGGATCTCGTCCTAGTGATTGATGGCTCCAAGAGCCTGGGCCCTGCCAACTTTGATCTGGTCAAGCAGTTTGTCAACGCGATGTGGGGCTGTGTCCACCACATGCACATACGTCGGGCTCCTGCAGTACTCCACCAAAGTGCGCACAGAGTTCACCTTGGGGCAGCCCACCAGCGCAGAGATCAAGGCCACCGTGTCCTGCATGCAGTACATGGGGAAGGGCTCCATGACCGGCTCAGCGATGCGTCACATGTTGGAGCACTGCTTCACGGCCCGGGAGGGCGCCAGGGCAGGCATGCCACGCATGAGCTTTGTGCGCACCGAGGAAGGTCGCAATATGACATCTCTGAATTGGTGGACAAAGCAAAGAAGGCCATTTCTCCATTTCCATCTGATAATAATTGTAATCATTACTCTTTTCATCCTCTTCTTTGACACTTTCAGGATTGATGATGTACGCCTTGGCCGTCCATGTCGAAGAGGAGTTGAGGCAAATAGCCTCAGAGCAGATGGGAAGCATCTGTTTCATGGTGAAAACTGTGAGAAGATTAGAGAAATCTCCAACAAGTTGAAGTTGATGATATGCAAAGGAAACAATTCAGGAAATTAAAACATTCTCCATTAGAATTCAATACATAACAAAGGAAATTTGTGATTCATTTACGATTAAAGGTATTTAAACGCATGCTCTGTCAAGGGAACCACAGTACAGTGGTGAAGTACAAAGTACAAGTACAGAATAAGGTGAAGATGATATTTCCGAATACACTATTAAAATGAGCTTGAAGAATTACGATTCCTTTAACCTAATTTTCAATACACAACAAAAAAAAGTTAACAATCAACAAAAATCCTCTGTATTAACAATTCACACTCTGCCAAAAATAGTAAATTGTGCAAGTTTAGAAGACATAAAATACAATCATTGCATATATTGTGTGTGCTAGGGTGGAAAACAAATTGGTTATAACAATATAATATATACAATATTTAAAAAGATGATCCCCTGTCTGACTTAGATCACCCAGGTTAAGCCAACCAAGGTGCTTCTCTGCTCTGCCACAGTGTCATGTAGGGAGTGGGAGGGCATGTCCATGATGGCCAGTAGTTTGGCCCTCATCCTACAGTTAGCCACCTCCTCCAGAGTCCAGGGTGACACTGAGGCCAGAACCAGAATTTTTGCCAAGATTGTTCAGTGTCTTTGCATCACCAGCCTTGATGCTGCTGCCCCGACAAACAACCACGTAGAACACCGCACTGGTGCTGATGTGGCCAGAGAACAATTATCTCAAAATAGTCCCGGGGAGCCTCATCAACCTCTTGTGGCCATCTCCTCACAGCCCCGGTGGTCTCTGCCTCCTCCTGCCGCTGTCATGTGCTGTGATCAGACTCCCACCTTTACAACTGAACAAGATCTGCCTCACGGTGGATTTTTTTTTTTTCAATGGAATCACATGTTTTTCCACTTATTTTATTCTTTTACCCGCAGGGTAGCCATCTGATGAAGTGATGTGCCAGTGTGAGAATGTTGTCATGTTCCAGAACCAGGTCACAGAGAAACTGAGAAAAGTGACACAGCAAAATATATTTTTAAAACTGAAACAAAAACACAAGAAACATTGATACTTTCTAGTCTGGTCTTGCAAAAAAAAAATGTTGAATTGAGATATTCAGCTTGTGCTTATTTTCTCTTTGCTGCGGTTCTTTTGATAGATATTGTATTCACTTTTTTTATAGGTTGATACAATGCCCCCCATTAATGTGTCTACTCAAGCCATGTCAGCGCGGATGGGGAAACTGGAGCGTCAACTACAGTACAATAAGTGAAAAGGCTGAGATTGGATCACTCCGACACCCGTCTTTTACGCTGCTTCTCCCATCAACGCGCTTTGCAACTGCTATCTCTATTCATAGGGTATTCGACACCATTATTTTCTTCTTTTAGAAATAAAATCAAAACAAACAAAAAAAACTTAAAGTTATAAAATGATTTGATATTGAACATTTCACTATACTGTAGCATTGCGGTGTAACTGAACGGGTGGAGAAGAACGACGAGGAGACGATGACGCGTTCGATAGCTCAACCGAGCCGGTTTTATCTCCTTGCCGCAACAACAGCTAAGCCGAGGTTGAGGTGTCCCCGGTAACAAAATGAAACAGGTGGTTAACTCGATACCTGATTTCCTCCCTCCTTCTGCCCAGACACACTTCCACTTAACGCCACTTATCCTGCCCCGGAAGAACTTCCTAGCCAATTACCCACTTCAGTGAACACATCCCTCAATAAAACATTTCGAAACAACAATAGATAAACAGGAACTTATTCCCAGCGTTACAGTATTATATGATGAACATCCAAAAGCAACACTCTGTATTGATTTAAATGTATTTAAATGTTTGTTTTTTAAATGTCCTAAGAGCAATTCCTTTTAATTTGACATTTGAATGACCGCCTGGGAAGGCATTTGGCATCGAATACAGAATAGTTTTCGAGCATGGACAAACTATGAAGAGAGATATTACAGTCTTTCAATATCTCCAATGAATTTAACTAAATAGGATTCTTGGGACTAGCATCTATGGACAGCAGAACCACTCTAAATACAGACATGGCTTGAAAATATCCCAGTTGTCCCAGTTAAATATTTCATGTCAGCCATTTCCTCCAACAGTAAAGAGCTGTATTTACATTAATTTTTCATTCAAGATTCAATAATGTATTGCCATCTACATAGTGACACGAAGACAGACGGTTCAATCAAACACAAAGACATATAGTTTGACAATAAAACTCAGTATTTCCAAAGACTACTAATAATAAGAATAAATAAATAATAGTTATAATTGGCCTCATTTTCATATTGTATTTTTCCGAAAGGCCCAAATCGCTTTTTCGTTCATAAATAATAGATGGCTTTCCACTACTGCGGAATGATGCCGCATTCCTTTCAACCGAGTCGGTCGTCCCCATCGAGCTAAAGTCGCTTCAGTTCAGGAAAACATTGACGCCTAATGCAAATCTGGTGTTATTTTTGTCATGCAAAATTCTACAAATACCTACAAAGGAGCTAACGTGAAAATACATACAAAGCGATGAAATTGCTCCCCCGAGTTTCGCCTTCCAATGGAATGCAGCGCTACACCCCGCTGTGAAGAGGCGGAGCCCGACAGACACACACACACACACACACACACACACACACACACACACACACACACACACACACACACACACACACACACACACACACACACACACACACACACACACACACACACACACACACACACACACACACACACGTGCCTCCTCCTAGAGCCGGTTGTGTATAGCGGTGTAAAGTTAGACTCTTTTTTTGATTCGGCTCCCGTCGAGTCATTCAGTAAAGACGCGTCCGATTTCCCCGGACTCGTTGTTCATTCGATTTCAGTTGGCTAGAACGCACGCCTGAGCGAGGGCGTACGTCCGGCGACGAGGAGCGGATGAACGGGAGTCCGAAGAGTCGCTGGTTCTGAGTCGTGAATAGAGTTCCCACAGAAATCATTTATCAAAAGAAGAACAAATCATTATTTCTTTTGGGGGAATGCAACGTGTAAACCAGTCACGTACAATGTGAATTATGAATAGCGCCAAAGGCCATGGCTCGTTCTTACCGTTGACTGTCACTGAATCCACAGGAATTAGTTCCTGTTTCTCAGTCCAAGATTCCCCTCGCTCGTCCACGCCTTTGCCGGTGTCGTGCCAAAAAAAGGGGTGAGCGCCGTCCGCTGGCTGGGTTATAACAAGTCAAACGCAACCTCCTGAATGAAACCAAGTCACTGTGAAGCACCAATGACCTTTCAGTCACACGGTAGGAGCTGCAATCATTACATTTTGGCAAGTGAAAGTGTAAATCTGCATTTTGTGGTTTTGGAACACAAAGTTGCATCTTGTGAGTTGTATTGTCCCTGTATGTATGTATTTCAACGAGTGCAAAAGGGACTGGGCGGGCTGTAATCTTCAAATCACAACCCTCACGAATGACACCAAGTCGTGTTGAGTCATAAATAAGCTTTTCAGTGACGAGGTAGACGTTGCGATCACTTTCTGGAAATCCGTTTTGGGGCGGACGAGGTGTCGCCACACCTGAGTGGCTCCCGACGCCGTGAGTCGTCGGGAGCATTCGTTCCCCACGGACCGAATCGTTCGCGCTTCTTGCATCGCCAGGAGTCAAGATCGAGGAGGTCCGTCGGCACAGAACGCCCCGCGCCGCAAGCACCACCGGACCGAGAAGGGCAGCGGACCACGGTGTCACGGCACCCGGCTGCTCCCACACAACCCGGGAGCGGTTTACGCGTTCACCGCCGGCCGTCCTTACTTCCTACCTCCCGGGGGGCGAGGGGGCGGTTTGTTTGTTTTCCCTCGCCAAATAAGAGCCTCCTCGGCGTGCCGTCCCATCCTCGACTCGGGAAGTTTCACTCAGCGCTTTAAAAAAAAAAACCCCAAAATAATGGGCTGCTCCTCATCCAGCGCGCAGACCGTGGACCAGGAGAGAAGACCGGGAACGAAACCGGAACCGGCGGAGAGCAACGGCGGAGAGACCTTAGGTGACGTATCGGTCCGGTTTGTTTTCACCTAAAACTAAATGGCGTTAAAAACAATGGAGTCAAATTAACCAGACGATCTTTTGTCTTGTTGTCGTGGGTTTATTGTTCAGCACCCTCCCCCCAGGTGTAAAATAAAACATGCCGTTCCTTTAGGGGCGTGTGTGCGGTGTGTGTGTGTGTGTGTGTGTGTGTGGGGGGGGGGGGTTCTGCCTGGTTCTGGTACACGGTGTGCTTTCCCACACACTGGCCCTCTGCTCACCACAATATTACCTTTTATCCCCTTTTCAAAACTTTGACCACATTTCACAGCTCCCTGTTTTACTCATTACATGATGATAGTGTCCACTACAGTGTAGTTCAAATAGGGCTCGACACAACGCCTTGCCACTGTTAAAAGCCAACATTAAGTGCCTGGAGTTCATCTGTGACCTAAGGCAAAAGAGGTCACACACAACCTTTTGTTGTTGTTGTTGCTGCTGCTCTGATTCAAGTCAGAACACGATTTGAGTGATATTTGCGTTTTGTAGAACTTTTGCCCGTGAACGTGTTTAAGTTGGATTTGTGTTAAAGATGTACACAGTCTGTATTGTATTCCTCAACAAGGAGCTATAAGATGGAAAAGGTGAATTATTTCTTGCACGAAAAAGTGTAGCCATCGTCTACATTCTGTTGAGGAAGAAGGTAATTGCATCGGTTAATTGGCTTTTCATGTAAACCCATTTGTTCTATAGCCATGCAGATGCTTGCTGGTGTAGGTTATATCCGGACCGTTATGCTAGAACATCATGCAGAGTATGTGGGGGCTTATGCGGTTACTGCCACTGTCCCAGAATGAATAATACACAGAGAAATCTTAATAAGCCTGGAAATCTTGAAAATATTTAATGAATCTTTTTTTTCCTTTATTTTGAGATACATTGACAGTACATAATTATATACATGGTATAAATAGGTAATCATAGAGATTTCTTTGAACAAATAAGAAACGTTCTTAAGAGAACAGCAAACATAAATGCCTTCTACTGAGAAAGAGGGCATATGTATTTCCTTAATTGAAGAATACAATATTTAGTAATCTATTTTAACAGGTCATGAAATAATCATTCTTCAGTTGGTTAAATAATTTTATCAAGTATGTTTCCCCCATTGGCAGCTTTTTTTTCTTGATTCAGGCCTTTAAAAATGTTTAATGTATTTCTATTATTTACATTTTTCTGAACTATTATTTATAGCATACACTTGAATGGGTCATTTCGATTGGCCCCCATTGCTGTTTTGAGAGTTTCTTTCTCTGTGTGATTTTTATTTTTTATTTAATTTTATTTTTTAATGCTTAAATCAATGTGATGCTTGAATTGAAACTAAACAATTGTTTAAGATAAGATAACACTTAATTAAATCCCTGGGAGAAATACAGGAAAGGCAGAGTTTTAAATGAGGAAGGAGGGGTTAGAACTAAGCAATTGTTCTGTTTCCACATAAGTCAGGTTGCACATAAAAAGCACTCTGCCATTTATTAGAATGATATTTTGATATAAATGAAACGATATGCGTTCCTCTTTAACGAGCAGCGTTTTCCTCTTGACACTATGACACTTTGCGTTGTTTCCATCTCTTTTACCCGGGCAGCCTTCTGTAACGCCTGTCTCTCCATTAGCAGTAGGTCATCGAAACCACCACGTCCCATCCCCTTGTCTGGACCCCCCCCCTGTCATCCCTCATGCTGCTGTCATAGCGCTGGCAGGGATCCTCTGGCCAGCCGTGCCATTGTTTTGACTGGGATCTCTGTCATCTTTGGCAGTTAAATCTTGTTGACACACAGGTCATCCATGCTCAGTCCTTCTGTGTCTTGCCCTAAAACCAGCCGTTTCACTATACTGAACGGACCTCGCTGGAGACAACAGCCAACAATGGTGTGGGAACTCAAATGTCAGACTTTGTAGTACTATATAGTCTTGTGCTGGTGGCTTGAGGACAAGCAGAAATCATCTGTCATGAGGGGTAACTGCAAATTCAAACAGTTGTTTGGTGAGAGTTGTTTGACTTATCATAAGAGTAGTAACTACATTCAGATGTGTCCTGTTGGCCCCCACCCCAAAAAACATTGTGTCATCTCTACCCATAACCCTTGAAAATTGTATTTGTTGTCTTCCGGTCATCAAAAACTATAGCTCTAAATCCTCACTAAACTAGAACTCCAAAAGCTGGTATTATCAGTTTCCCTGATGTCTTTTTACATGTTGATCATACATTACTTCCCTTGGCTTCTTTTCACACCAGTTGCCAGCCCGTCACATTCCCTTCTACTCACTGCTCCCCATTATTTTCATCACATCTGACAGATGAATAAAATCAGGAAGCCGCTGTGTCTGAACTACCCAGCTCTTCACCCTGGTTAAAACACCAGGGGTGGAAAGTAACAGTACTTTTTGAGGTATTTGGATTTAAGTTGAGCAGTTCCATTTCAGTAAACTTCATACTTACTCCACTACATTTCAAAGCCCATATCTTAGTTTTTTACACCACTAGATTTATCTGTAACCCACAAGTAATATACATTTTTACTAACAGGGTTTTTCATAAAGTGGCACAATCAATTTCTTAAAAAGGTTTTTTTTTTTTTAACTTTTATCTTTTCACTGCCACTAGGCAAACTAAAACTGGACGATCAACACAAGAGGTTAATGCACTGAGGCCGGAATGTGTCTCTACAATGAATCCGAAAGTCACCATGTTGACAAAGTACTTTCACTGTTACTTCAATATTTGAGTAAATTACATACTTAATTATTTTGTCTGAGTAGAATGAGGAATGGATAACTTTTCCATTCATCATTATAATATTTTATAATACTATTGTCTTTAGGGCTGTCCCCTGAAAGTCAACGAGACGAATCATCAGTCAGAAACCCGTCAGTCAACTGAGATTATTCAAGTCGAGCCGTTGTGTTTTTTGTTTTGTCTTTTTGTCAGTCATTGTGCATAACAATAACAGGATGAAAGAGATATAAACTGGGATTACAGAGGGATACAATTTCAGTGGGAAATTATAAATAAGGGGAATCATAAATATATTTTTAACTGTGAATTGTCCGGACTAGGACACAAGCACAGCTCTCCGTGCGCCGATCGCTGTGCCCCATTACTTAAGATAAAACAACTTACAACTGTGAGCGGAGGAACGGGGCACGACTTGTAGACTTGTTACGATTATTTTCTGTGCGTTACGCACGGAGAGGGGGTGATCGAGGAGAGAGTCATGGAGAAAGTGTACGCATTACGCACGGTTTAATTTCATACCCTTCCATATGCACTTGTTTCATTCCATAAGCAGATGTAAAATAAAATACAAACCAGCTGTTCTGGCACGCTGATTGCAGCCACCCTATCGCTGGTATGCGCTAGCAGCGATGGTGCTGTCAGAGAGGGAGACAGGTGTGCAAAATGCACCCCTATCGCTCCCCCCCACTCGGGATAGCTCCCTAGGCGGCCGCCGATGGGGAGAGTCGGCCCTGCCCCCCTGTTCAACCTGACATTTCAGAACCTGACATGTCAATTCAAGTTCCTCACCTACCCTTGTTTTAGTCATTGAGGTTAGGGTGTATTTATACCTATTGAGTATAGGAATAGTACTCTTGGAAAAAGTATATAAAAATAAGTGATTTCCATGTCAACATGAGGGGCAATAGCAGCCACACTCAAATTTATTTTATTTCCTTTGGATGTGCCTTTCTGCCCTGAGGCAAAGAGGCCAGTACTTTCAGCAAAGGAAATTAAAGGATTTCTTCGGAATGTGGTAAATGGTTTGATTGATGCAACATTGTATGTATTACTTGCATGCCTGTGTAGGATAAAGTAGTTAATAATAATAACTAATCTGTATAATAATACAGCAATTATACATACCCAAAAATAAAGAAATGCTTCCCCACCTTGCGTGACAGAATACATTAATATCTAAAGTACGGTTGGCCCCTGAAAGTTCACGAGTCTAATCATCAGTCAGAAACCCGTCAGCCAACTAAGATTCTTCAAGTGGAGCAGTGTTTATTGTTGTTTTTGTTTCCCAGTCAGTGTGCATTACAATAACAGGATAAGACAAATGGAAGCTTAATAATTATAAAGGGGAATCATAAATATATCTTTTATATGTGTGAATTGTGTGATGCGAACACGGCGAGAAACGGTTCAGGGGCACGGAGGAACAGGGCACAAGTAGGCATAGGTATCATTACGATTTTAATGGTACTACTACTCTTATCGATACTACTTATCGATCCAGTACTTTAACAGTGTTCTTATCGGTTGTTTTTTCATCTGTTTGAAGAGTAAAAGTAAAACAAATTAAGAGCAGAATTAACAGTGTTTTATTTTCTGCGCATTACACATGGAGAGGGGGTGATCGGGGCGCAATCTGCACCCTCGTCTCCTCATGCGTGTGTGAGAGTCAGGCAGAGGGAGCCGGCCCCGCCCCCACCTCACCCCCGCCTGCACATATCTCCGGCGATGGAGAGGAGAGATGTCTCTTCTGATAATAGCGAAAATGCTTCTTAGACAAATATCTTAGTATAAATATTATTCATATAAATATATATAAATTATACTATAAATCTTATTCCAATTTAGAAATGGGTTAGATAATTTAATAGAAAATCATTTTTCTTAATTTCTCTAAAATTCGTTAACCGTACCGGTAACATCAAAGCTTATCGATACAACGGTCTTACGATAATTTAGCCCCGGGGCCCCTTTAATACCACTAATGCCATCGCCCACAGCCACCGAATAGTCGAATATTTGCATTGAACAGCCAAATCTGATTAGACTGACAAAGTTCTGAGTCGGATACAGCCCTTATCTCAAGAGTCATATCTAGGAAATATTTGGGGTAAAGGAATTCATCACAGTTAAGGTGTGTTTTTATAGAGTGTGTGTTGTCATGACAAATTTGGCAATTTATTAAACAAAGTAATTAGCATAAAGAATGATGTTGCACCCGCCTTCCAAGTTTGCAAATCAATTTACCTTAACTTACCTAAACACACTGTGTTGCTAATTGCTCATGTGTACTGTAATCATTGTCACTTGCCAACATAAGGTTATCAATTTATTGAGTTGGATGTTCATTTCTTAATCTTTTTTGCATTATTCTCAATGGAAAGCCAGATCGGGAAGAATCTACCTACTAAAAAATAATACTGTTGACCAGCTATCAATACATTCTTTGTTCAAACTTAACCTTACCTGTCTCTGTTTTCAGGAGTTGCTAATGGCACCATTGCTGAAGATTCAAAGAGCATCCAGAAGCAGCTCTCTGTGCAGACTGCTTTACTAGGCAGTGTCCAGCGGGAAGCAGATTATGAAACAGAGGATGTGCTGATGGCCCTGGAGGCCCAGGAGGATTTGGGCTCTGGGGAAGACCTCCTTGCGGCTCCAGAACCAGAGCCAGCTGCCGAGGCCCATGCTGCTCTAGACGAAGACACTGTTGCTCCAACAGAGGACCTTACTTCCACTGCTGTGCTAGTAGATGTTTTTGCTTCCCCAGTAGAAACCCCTGCTACCATTGCTGCCCCAGTAGAGGACATTGCTCCCACTACTGCTCCAGTAGAAGCCCCTGCTACGATTGCTGCCCCAGTAGATGACCTTGCTTCCACTGCTGCTCCTGTAGAAGCCCCTGCTGCCCCAATAGAAACCACTGTGGCCACAGTAGAAGTCCCTGCTTCCATTGCTCCCCCAGTAGATGCCCCTGCTGCCCCACTAGAAGCTTCCGCTGCCCCAAAAGAAGCCCCTGCTTCCATTGCTGCCCCAGTAGAGGATGTTGCTCCCACTACTGCTCCAGTAGAAGCCCCTGCTACGATTGCTGCCCCAGTAGATGACCTTGTAGAAGCCCCTGCTGCCCCAATAGAAACCACTGTGGCCACAGTAGAAGTCCCTGTTTCCATTTCTCCCCCAGTAGATGCCCCTGCTGCCCCACTAGAGGCTTCCACTGCCCCAAAAGAAGCCCCTGGTTCCATTGCTGCCCCAGTAGAAGTCCCTGCTGCCCCAGCAGAGGACGTTGCTTCCACTGTTGCTCCTGGAGAAGCCCCTGCTGCCACACTAGAAGCTCCCACAGCACCAGTAGAAGCTTCTGTTTGTACTGCTGCTCCTGTAGATGCCCCTGCTGACCCAATAGAAGCCTTTGTGGCCACAGAAGAAGGTCTTGCTTCCATTGCCCCCTTAGTAGATGCCCCTTCTGCCCCAGTAGAAGCTCCTGCTGCCCCAGTAGAAGCCCCAGGTTCCATGGCTGCCCCAGTAGAAGCCCCTTCTGCCCCAGTAGAAGCCACTCCATTGATCACTCCCCCAGTAGAAGCTCCTGCTGCCCCAGTAGAAGCTTCTGCTGCTCCAGTAGAAGTCCCTGTTAGTTCTATACTCACTATAGGAATGGTGGAAACAGTTGACCAGGTGGAGGAGGCTGTTGCCATAGAAGTCACTGTGACTGAGGCCTCTCCCATGGTTGAGGCCATTGTTGGGTCTTCAGAGAAGGCCCCTGAACCTGAACATGTTCAGGCAGATGCCCCCATTGTTGTCCAAGATGCACCTGATGTGCCTGCTGTAGCCAAAGTTGCTGTCCCTGTGGGCGGAGACTCTCCAGTTCAAAAGGTAGCCTCCCAACCAGTTGAATTGTTGGCTGCACTTGCCTCACAACCAGTTGAAACCTTGAAACCAGTTGAATTCCCTGGACCAGTAGAAACCTCTGTGCCAGTTGAAGCCCTTGCACCAGTTGAGGTTTCAGGACCAGTTGAACCCTTGCTACCAGTGGAACCCTCACTGATAGTTGATTCCTCCAAACCAATGGAAGTAACAGCTCCAGCTGAATTAGTGGCAATAGGTGGAATCTTGTCACCAATTGGGGCTACGGTACCTTTAATTGATCCAGAGATTGCTGCAGCTACTATCCCAGTCTTCCCACCTTTAGCTCCAGTTGGAGCTGAGACCCAGGCCGATCGTCAGCCTGCTGGTGAGGAGACCAAAGAAACCCCTGCCGAAACTGTCCTTCCAGCGGAAGGCAAACCCATCACTGCTGGGCCTGTGCAGGCGGCAGAAGCCCCAGAAATACCTGCTGAGGAACCTGTCGTTGAGGCTGTGCAGGCGACAGGCAAAGTCTCAGACCTTGGAGTGGACAATGCAGACTCGTCAGCTGCGTCTGGGGCTGAGCCTACTTCAGACAACCCTGAGGTGACCCAATCACCTGGCGCCAGCCCCTGAACCCATACCTGCAGGTAGGCGACAACAAATTAAATTAAAGCAGAACCACTACAGTTTTTGGTTCAACACTGTTTTGCTATTCAAATTATATCAAGCTAATATATTTTTAAAACGGTGCTTTAGTTTTTCAATATACAAGTACTCCTCACTTAATGACTGAGTTCCGTTCCTTAGACTAGGTCGTTAAGCGAATTGGTCGATAAGCGAGGATCCGTGTTATTACACGGTAAGGGGCCGTGGCGATTGTGAACGCTAGTGTAGTGAATACTGATCGCCTGCGGGAACGAGACTGAGACTGAGAACGGTGATGCGCTATGAGATGTTTGACACTGAGACGCCGCACACACAGTGCGCACGCCGCAGTATTGTATGCAGCGTACAATACAGAATGGTCGGAGAGCTGGTCGTAAGTCCGAACGATCGTTAAAAAGGTAGGTTGTTAAGTTAGGAGTACATTGCAATGGCGTCTGTTTGGTACTGCAAAGTCACATTGATACATTTCATCTCTATCGGATGTGCACAAACCAGCCAGGGCTGTCGAATGATTGTAATAGAGATTGACAACTCTGATTGTTGACATAAAATATCCCACAGAGGGTTTATCTCATTTATCATCCAATTTATTAACCAGATTTAACTTGGTGCATGTTTACTTCAGAAAACCTGTCATGCTAACCTGAAGCAGAATTTAAAGACAGACAATAGGAGAATGACAGAGGGTTTGGCACTCAAGGGGTTGGGTTGCCCACTACTGCCAGGGGCTGAAAGAACTGAGGCATTCATGTCAGAGTAGAAGAGATTGATGGATTAGTTCCCAAAGCTTAGAGTCTTCACACCAGACACGATCAACAAGATAAGCTCTTGTTAACATCGTGGACGACCATTACGGGGATGGTAGCTCAGGCGGTAGAGCTGGTGGTCTAGTGATCTAAAGGTTTCTGGTTCGATCCCAGGCTCCTGCTAGCATGCTGTAGTGTCCTTGAGCAAGACACTTTACCCCTAATTGCTCCTGATGGCTGCGTCCGTCGGTGTTTGAATAATTGTAAGTCGCTTTGGATAAAAGCGTCTGCTAAATGACTAAATGTAAATGTAATTATTAATCAGCAGTCTACAACTCACCCATCCAAGTCAGTTAGGTTTTATTTTAATTAACTTTTTTACATTTGGCCCCTTCACCTCCAATGCATTGAGTGGTTGCTATGAGAATATCCATCACATACATTGCCATATCCCTGAAGGCGGCAACAAGCTGTATTCAACTGTTCTGATAATGAACAATCCCCTCTAACTGCTGCTGTGATTTTTATTCTAGTTGACAAAATTTACAGAGCAGATAGTGTTGGACTGGGTGGCCAAACAGATAATGCAGACAGTGTGAGGGACAATGCCAAATCTATACACACAGTCTTTCTCTAGTTTGTTGGCCATATCCAGACAGTGCTGCTAGCACAATGGCCCAACATGGAGTGTTTGAAGTGGTCCATTCCAATTTCCTGCAACGCCACACGTGTCTGCATTTCTCCCCAAAATTTGCTACGTTTTGATCGATTAGCTGTGGAATTTTAACCTTTTGGAAAATAAATGAAATGACACAATTAGTTTGGAGTTAATATGGGTGTCAATGCTTATATAAATAGTAAAAGGGCTTTAATTTCCGCTGTGAAACTTTTCAATGTGTAGTCTTCAGGTTCATGTTGCTGCCTCACCATACCAGTTGAGCATATTTGTAATGCATAGAATCCTCTTTAAATGTATCACTCGGGTTAATTTCCATTATCTGTAAGCGGCTGACTTTTATGGACCAGTCTTGAGTGGGCTCTGCTCCAGTCCACACCTTTTTTGAACACTGAAAGAACATACTGTCCTTTTTTGGGGCACAGAGGCCCCTGCAGGCAGCATATGCAGAATACTGGTTTGGTCTGGGAGAGGCATTACATAAGTAAGACTCAATCTCCGCATGGTAGACTTTATTCATCGGGAATGGGTGCATGCATGCACGTGTGAGAGGTTTAAGAATCATTCTGAGATACGTCTATTCACTACTGTACTGTTTTGACAGAACTTGGTTATCCAACTATAATATAACTATAAAGGCAGGATCTCTTGTCTGTCTGTACTGTATGTCCTTCGATTAGAAAGTCCTTCAATTATCTCCACATCCGATCTACTTCACACTTGGCGGGTGTATTGCTGGGGACCCAAGGCTGCGCAGGTCACAATGCACGTGTAATATATTAATAAACTTTCAATAAACGCATCTGGGTTACAAAGAGTGTCTTTCCCTGGTGTATGTTTTTAACCAGCAGTTTCATCTTCTATTGTGGAACACAGGGCTGAATCATTGACATTTTGTTAAACTGTGCTATTAAAATGTCTTAGAAAGTCTTGTCTTAGAAAGTTTTGAACAGGCATGTACTAGTTAAAAATACATTTTGACTTTTTCTTTGTGAGGTGATTGCAGATGTTGGTGAATCCATTTTGAATCTGTGTATCAATCACCAACGGTTATGATGTTGTCTGTTTGCCATACACTGTCCATGCACACTGATTGTGTGTGTGTGTGTGTGTGTGTGTGTGTGTGTGTGTGTGTGTGTGTGTGTGTGTGTGTGTGTGTGTGTGTGTGTGTGTGTGTGTGTGTGTGATCAGCAGAGACCCGGGCGTCACCACTGGAGGCCTCTCAGGAAGTGTCCCTGTAACAGCGGATTAAGCCATAATGGTACCATCATCACATAGACGCGAAGACACGAGTGGATTTTTGGCACACAGAAGAGAAGATTGAATTTTGATATTAAATAAATAACAGGATTTGGCGGTTTAATATTGTAATTGTATTTCAAGGGTACTGTGGTTGTTCCACTTTTGTTTTTTGATGACAGGAAAGTACCAAGGTGATAAGAATGCAAGTGCAAAAGTACAGTAGATGGGAACCAGGCCGACAAAGTCCTACTTTTATCATAACTCAAAATGCACAGCAATGCTGTGAAACCCAGATGTTCTTTCCCCCAAGGTGTTTATGATGTAATGGGAAATTTATGAAGTGGAAGTTAAGTGCCTTAAACTACAACTAAAACATGTATTACACTTTTTTTGGTGCAAAGAACACTCAACCAGAATAACTGGATGTTAATTTCTTAGTCGAGTAGAAAGGTTGACCTTGAACACTCCTCTCTGAAGGGGCTTCTGTGTGGAATACAAGCAAACGATATGGCGATTTATTGATTTTTTTCATTACAGTACTCCAGAAAGCTTCTTTGTTTTTCCTTTCTATTTTCACAGCTGAAAAAATGATTTGTATTGGGAGTGTAAATTATTTCATGATGAATCTAAGGTACCATGTGATCCCCCCCCCCCTTCGTTTCAGCTTGTTGTGCAATACAGGTGCACTGCAAAAACAATAAAACAATCTATATATTTGAATCAAGTGAAATAATTGGCCAATGGGGGTGCACATATTTTACTTGGTGAGATTTGTTAAAATAAGAACAAGATTTTTTGACAGAGGGAGGGATCCATAAAAACCGGTCCATAAAATGTGTTTTTAAAAGATAGAAAGCTGTGCTGAAATTTCTGTTGTCTTTAGAAAAGTGACTAATTATTTAATTAAAATAAATACTTTAGGAAATCCTTTTCCAAAGCCTTGCAAAAATATTCTTATACACACAAATCTAGACCAGTCAATTTATTATTATTGTATTTTTTCCAGGATTCTATTCTAAGACTTTTCTGGCTTGTTGATAAAGCTGTTTTTGCGAGTGTATATTAAAATCTAAATGTTAGTGTTTTGAAGCATTGCATATCCACAATAGACTGTTTTACTGTCTTTAAAGACGCTTTACAACTGTGGACCAAACGGTGTTTACGTCCTCTCACTGATATTATGATCATTCCATGGAAACACTTGTTGCAATGTGTGATATCGCATTTTCTCTATGTAAGGCTTCGAAAATGGTTCTAGGTTTGTAACAAAAAATATTCTCCACACTCTTGCCTATGATACCGCTGATATTTTATTGTGCCAGACCAATAAAGCTTCATCTACTCATGCATAAGATGGTTGTGCCTTTTTTTTTTTTACTTTAACCCAATTTTATCTTTTACCAGAATTCATAAAAGCTTGGTCTAACAAACCAAGTCCATTTTTAAGTTCTGCATTCTAGTGATGTGCCTATTAGGGTAATTAATAAAGTGCTTTTAAAAACCAACAGATTTTTTTTGTGATTTCCACATCCTGTTTGTAGGATGATTCAGCTCAAGCACCCTCCCCTCCCCACCCCCAACCATCCCCAAGTAAAGAAAAAAAGTTTTCTCAATCGATCTCAGCCTATGTGGATTGATGTGGAACTATGGTCACAGTCGCATTGTAAATTCTCATCAACACTAATGGAAAAGTTGAACAAATGCAACACACACACACACAGTGGTGCTCAGTTTATCACTTTAATGTCCTGTAAAAATTGATAAAATTATTAAAAAAATTAAAATAAACCTCAATGCGGGAAATGGGTTAATTCAGCAACTGCTATACAACACGATCTAGAGGTTGGAAGTTGGAAGGTCTAAGGGGACTGTTTGTGAGCCATTATGCATCGGTCAGGGGCCCCAACACAGCGACTGCTTCGATCTCCACAAGTCCACCCTAATTAAGAGTGACAGGGAGATGAGGTCGGAGAGACAGATGCAGTGGGAGGGAAAAGTAAGAACGTTTTACATGACAATTGGTCATTAGCATGCATCCCCCCGCTCCAGGCGCATCCGAGGACGGAGACTCTGTCCCGGCTCCGTCGGGAGGAAACGGAGTCCGTCTGGGAGGCGATGCGGATTGTCCAAACAATTGCATCTATACTGGAACAGGGCCACAATTGCTTTTTTCTTTTATTTTTCTTTTCGCAGCACAAGACCACCATCATCACACATAGCACTTCTGTAGCCATATTTGTTGACAGTTTCTTGACCCTCCCACGCAACGACCTGTGAGCTCGCGCAACGATGATTGGTCGGGGTCATACACGTAGTGTTGCCAGTCTCCTGACCAAGACACGGCAAGAAATGATGGCAC
The DNA here is from genome assembly GCF_960531495.2 of Zeus faber. Lineage (NCBI taxonomy): Eukaryota > Metazoa > Chordata > Actinopteri > Zeiformes > Zeidae > Zeus > Zeus faber. The sequence continues at coordinate 29,672,750 of NC_137195.1, forward strand.
TATGATCACCTAATCTGACATGGTGACCATCCTGATACACAAAAATATTGTGTAGTCTAATCCGGGCATTAAGTAAGTTAAGTAAATATATTTGTGGTGTGGGAGATGAGTGATTTAACTGTTGCTCGTTGATTGCTATAATGAGCAACAGGCGTACAGCCACCCTGATCGAGGGCCCAATTACCTAGACCCAAGACAGGTGTGGCTCCTGAAACCACAATACCCCACACCACAATTCAGTGGGGAAAGAAATTGAACACCCTGCAATTCCTTCGAGGGCCCTGTTTTAGGGGGGCAAAGTTCTAGTTAATAGATGAAGAAAAATCCATAAATCCTTAGCAGGCACTTACTCTGGGCAGAGCGGCAACCTGGTAGGCGGCTCTCGCTGGGAAATTGGTGCTGAAAACTACAGTTAGGAAAATTAATACATATGTTCGACGAATAAAGCGGACACATAGACATAAAAAAATACATGGAAATACAAGTGGACAGAGGATTTAAAGTGGTAATCCATACACCAACAATGGAAATATCATACAGAGAAGCACATGCAAACCACAAATACATTGAAAGGCCAATTCTTCTAAAGTTCCAGCTAAACAAATATGGGATAAATATCAAATAAGGATTTTTTTTCTGCAAAACAATCTCACAGATTGTCGACTTGGTTCGTTTAGACTGTTCAAAGGCCTAGTGGACAAAATGTGAGGTGCAATCGTATCAAATCAGGTAAATTATTAATAGTTCATTATTTGAAATATATCAAACAAGGATTTTTTTTTTCTCCAAAAAATCTCATGGAAAAAAATCTATATATTTGAATCAAGTGAAATAATTGGCCAATGGGGGCACATATTTTATTTACATTATTTTACTTGGTGAGATTTGTTTAAATAAGAACAAGATTTTTTGACAGGGAGGGATCCATAAAAAACGGTCCATAAAATGTATTTTTAAAAGACAGAAAGCTGTGTTGAAATTTCTGTTGCCTTTAGAAAAGTGACTAATTATTTAATTAAAAGAAATACTTTAGGAAATCCTTTTCCAAAGCCTTGCAAAAATATTCTTATACACACAAATCAAATTTATTATTATTATATTTTTTATTTTTTCCAGGATTCTATTCTAAGACTTTTCTGGCTTGTTGGTAAAGCTGTTTTTGCGAGTGTATATTAAAATCTAAATGTTAGTGTTTTGAGGCATTGCATATCCACAATAGACTGTTTTACTGTCTTTAAAGACGCTTTACAACTGTGGACCAAACGGTGTTTACGTCCTCTCACTGATATTATGATCATTCCATGGAAACACTTGCTGCAATGTGTGATATCGCATTTTCTCTATGTAAGGCTTCGAAAATGGTTCTAGTTTTGTAACAAAAAATATTCTCCAAAACAATCTCATGGATTACCACTTTGAAAAGGACATACTGCCAACTTTAAGTATTGCCCTTTTTTTGTCGTGTTCAAATATTGGAGATGACAATTAAAAGTCCACTCCAGTATTTTAACTCAGCTATCTGGATTTCAGCACCCTCATTAACTTTAATTTTGTGTTGTTTTTTTTTAATCCTTGCCATTAATATTGGCAAAAAAAAGTCACTGTGAATTTCATAAAAAACAAAACAAAACAAAACAACGACAATAACATTACAAAGAATATGAAGGCCCATGTCTTCATTCAGCTTTCAACTGTAACTTAATTGGGCAAATATATTACAAATAATCACACAATTATTACTAACTACTATTACATAATTTACTATTTATTACTATTACTATAATACATCTTTGATAACTCATGAATGACTAATGGCATTAAATGTGCTTTGGGGGAGTTAAAACATGGCAAAACCTTTACTGTAGAGCCATCACAGCAATGTGGTGTGTATTTGATTGATTACTCAGGCCTACAGTGGATTACAAATAGACTGATATGTAATGAAGAAGTGAACTGGAGGGTTTTAAGTACCATTCCAGTGGTATTCAAGTCAAGTCTAGTGTGCAGAACCAGGTGAAATGTTGACTTTGTTCGTTTGGACTGTTAAAACGCCTAGTGGACAAAATGTGAGGTGCAATCGTCCAAAGTCTACAGTGGATAGTGGATAGTTTGTATGGTATAGACTGATAGATTCTTAATTTTGATTATTTTATTTTTACTTTATTTTCATTGTCTCATTTTATATTATTAATTACTATTATTATTATTATTATTATACTTTTTTATGTTAATCGCCTGTAGATATTCACCAATGATCACCATAACATACCCCTCGTACATGTCATTGCACCTGCCGAAATACAAACCTTCGTGATTCAAAAATTTGAAAAGACCTACTTATATGTTGTATATACAGTGGATGTATATATGCTTACACAGAAAATGCATTTGCTGATGACTTATTATTTTATAATTTCTCACACAAAAAAAAGTGTCTATGAAATGTCTGTTTTTTTTTTAACCTTATGAGCTTATCGTGGACAACACGCTGACATAGAAATGAATAGGTTTGAGACATTGACCGCATTAATACTCACATTGCTTGTAAACATCGTTGGCATTGGTGAAGTCGTTCATGTCAGCCAACAGCAAAGTGGTTTTGACAACTGAAGGAAAAAGCGGCCGTTGCAAAAAAAATCCCATTTTAATCAACACTACTTTCTTTCTTATTTTAAATGATATAAATATTTTATAATAATAATAATGCAATTATAATAACAACAACAATAATAAAATCATAAAAAATATAAATGAATGAATGAATGAATGAATGAATGAATGAATGAATCAATAAATCAATGAATCAATGAATCAATGAATGGATGAATGAATGAATGAATGAATGAATGAATGAATAAACAAACAATCACTACTTTCTTACCATTGTTGTAACCACACCCGGCAGCACTGAGGATTGCGCCCAAATTTAGGAGAGCCTGTTTGGACATTTTTTTTTTGGGGGGGGGGTTCATTGCAGAGAAGAAGTAGAAATATGCATGTCCAAAGTGCCATGAACTATTTTAATAGAAACATGGAGATGTATTTTATTACTATTGTTTATTGTTAATTTTTTAGGTTATGTATATTTCTATTGTTTATTAGTCATTACGTTTCACTGCATATATGTATGAAAGTATGTATATGTAAGTGACGAATAAAAATCTTGAATCTTATTGTATATTGCCAGATCGATCTATCTATCTATCTATCTATCTATCTACCTACCTATCTATCTATCTATTGTCTCAAATATAGAGACTGCCGATAGCATCTAAGATGATCCCATATGTTTCTGTGTTTAAACTCGAGGTTATATACTGTATGTATACATTTATTTTTTAGATTTATTTTTATTTTTTACCTGTTTGGTCTGGGCCTGAACACCCCCCACAACCAGCCGTCCACTAGCAGGGTCCATCCCCAGCTGTCCTGAGATGAACACGGTCCGGTCTATCACAACCGCTTGGCTGGTAGGAAATAAATACATTTATTACAATAATGTATCGAAAAATAGGAGCAATTTATAATCAACATTTTCATCCTCATGATCCATTTTTTTTTAAATTTCGTTTAGCTTTCGAAAACTATTACATGGCAAACAATGCAAACAAAAACAATATAAATGGCACAACTTTTTGTGGTTGGAGAACAGAATTGCATCATAATGTTGAAAACGAGGGGTCTTTACACACTATTTAGTATTTAATATTTCTAAGGAATTTATAGTCAAGTCATTTTCAACGCTCGCAGCTATTGGACAAGATCGGCCGCGCCCCTTTTAGAGGGGGAGTGATATCAAACCCTCCAACAGGAACATAACGGACGTGTTCAATTGTGTTTTGAGCTCAATTCAGTTGACAATGAATTAATTCAATAATGTCCAAATGTACCTCCTTCACCTTCAATAAATACTCCGGTACTATAGCGGAGAAGATACTTGGGTACCCTGCGCACAGTGCGGTGATCCTCTCAATAGCACAACCACCAGACCTCACCTGTATGGGCCGATGGCTTCAGGAGCCTTAGCCGTGTTGACGATCCTTCTAACGAGCGCAGCCATTACTGTCCATCAAGACCTGCGCTCTGCCGTCACTGCGCTTAAACGCGGTGACGGCAGCGTGGTGCTGCATCCCATTGTTGTTGGAAATCGGAAAAATCAGACGTCCCACTTGGGAATGTGCGAAGGGACGGCAATTTAAGTTAGAATTTCAGAGTAAAGCTCCCTGGCCCTGCTTCACCGAGAGAACAGAGCTGGCATCAGAGCGACACGACGGCACGCACGTTGTAGTAACAGAGAATAGAACCCCTTTGAAGAAAAATAATAAAATACCCTTATTTAGACCTAAACTACCATATTGTTTTGAGATTGTTATGCGTTTTCCGACTTGTAGAATTGACAAGCTTGACGAAACGAACAACTATTTGCGACAGGATTCACTATTACCCCCGAACAGATCGCAATGGAACCCATTTAACTCGGAGATGCGAACCACTGAGCCGAGTTGACCGAGCTCAGCTCTTTAACGCAACGCAACCATGGTCACGCTTGTTGTGTTTGACCGTAAATAGCGTAAAGATTGCGGAAAAAAAGTAATGTTTTGATCCAACGTCGATTTGAAATTAAGATGTGAAAATATAATTTTACATTTTATACACGTCGTATGAATAAAACAGCCAAAGTAAAAGCATGCCGATTGTTTTTTTGTTTTTTTTCACGTGTATGATTTTTTTTCGCGGCGCTTATACAATACACATACAGCCGAATACCCGGAAGACACTAGTACGCATGCGCCAACACACGCTCACGTGTAGTCTGACGACGTGCGTGTGTGTGTAAAGTTGATGCTCAGAAAACGCCGAACCGTCGTTATAACGTTTTGAAGGTTGGACTTGCATTACACAGGATTTCGTAAAATAGTGAAAGGAAGTTGAACGCGGTACGTCTACGTGACGTTTCAGTTGTCTCCCGACTGGACTGATGGTATTTAGTGCGCCTGGATGGGCAAGTACAAGTCTCCATAATAATTTGGTCGCATTTCTGCAGGAAAAAAATGTCCGGAGCCAAGAAGAGGATGCGGGAGAAGAAACTGAGCAAGCAGCCCGCCAGTGTACAATACGGCCCGCGGAACTGCAGAGAAACCCCCGTGTCAGGTACTGCCATGGCCCGTTTCTTGTTTATGTCTTGTTTATCTTTATTTATATGTCCGTTGTCAGAACTCGCCCGAGACGAGAGCCGTGATGGGATTATTTATGAAAGATGCAGGGTCATTTTTTCGTCATACATTATTGACAGGTGAATAATCAGGCTGGTTCCAAGTCAGCTCCATACCATTTCACTTTTGACGGAAAAATACCTTGAAACGATGCCAAGTCGAAATTGTCGTACATTTAGAGGTTTTTAGAATTACGCCCACAGTCTCGAAATTGAACATCTCTAGATATGTTCTGTTGGTTGCGATCTGCAACCTCACCGCTAGATGCCACTAAATTCTACACACTGCACCTTTAAAAGTATAAGAAGCCTGTGCAACTTCTGAAACACTGGATGAATATAAAGCTCTTTAACATGTGTATATATACATTTATATCTTTTATATACATCTTTATTTTAACGCATAGACAAGTGGCTGTGGTGTGTGCGTTATTGTCCACATACTTGCCTGCGTACTCTGTGTGTGACTGGATGATTAAAAAGTAAATCCAGCAGGGGGCAGATGAGGGATATCAAATATCTTCTTGAGAAGAAGGGATCAAGAAAGACTGCCGGACAAAACGCGGCATTGGCGCCGTTCCCGCTCAGTTTCTCCAGCATCTCCCTCCGTGCTCGTACATAAGTCTCAGATTTGTTTCCATTTGTTTTTGCAGGGTTTTCAAGATTCAAGATTCAAGATTTTTATTTGTCACATACATATACATACTTCCATACATATATGCAGTGAAATGTAATGCAACGCACCCGGTGATAGCACACAATAAGTCCTAGGAAAAAGTACAAAAATAAAATAAAATAAAAAGTAGAAAATTCCTTTCTAATAGACCGACTAACTGACTCCTAAAACGTAATACAGTAAGTGGAATACTTATAGAATAAGATAAAAAATATATAGGATAAAATACAATAAAAAATAAATTGAAATAAAATGGAATAGATAGAAGGAATATGCCTATGTATATACAGATATGTGCATTTAAAGTGGCATGTGAATTAAAGTGGCATGTGAATGTGAATAGTGTGAGGTAGTGTTTGGGATAATACAGCACAGTATACAACAGTACGGCGCAGCAATACGGCATCACGAACAACCCTGAACAGTGATACAGTATGCAGTACAGTATGCTACATACAGTACAGTAGGTAGTGGAGCCTAGTGCATGGCTCAGTTAGGACCCCTGGTGAGGTCAGCATTCACAGTTCTGATGGCTTGAGGGAAGAAACTCCGTCTCAGTCTCTCTGTTCTCGCTGCGTGACTGCGGAGGCGCTTGCCTGACCGCAGCAGCTGAAACAGTCCGTTGTTGGGGTGATGAGGATCCTTCATGATCCTACGGGCTCTGCTACTACACCTCCTGGTGTATAACTCCTGAAAGGGGGGGAGGGTAGTTCCAGTGGTACGTTCAGCTGAACCCACCACCCTCTGCAGGGCCCGCCTGTCCTGGGCAGTACAGTTCCCAAACCAGGCAGTGATGCTGCCTGTCAGGATGCTCTCCACTGCTCCAGAGTAGAAGGACTTGAGGATCCTCACCGAGACCCGGAATTTCCTCAGCTGCCTGAGGTGGTAGAGACGCTGCCTCGCCTTTCTCACCAGAGTGTCTGTGTGAACAGTCCATGTTAAGTCCTCTGTGATGTGGACTCCCAGATATCTGAAGCTGCTCACCCTATCGACAGAAGTCCCATTAATCCACAAGGGCGCGTGCGTCCTCGATTGTGATCCACGCCTAAAGTCCACAATCAGCTCCTTGGTTTTGCTGACGTTCAGGTGAAAAAAACCAAGGAGGTTCCACGTCGACTTGTAAAATGATAACGATCTCACGCAGCTAGTCCGGCAAGAATATTTATCGCTGTAAATGCAATTAATTGCGGACAAGCAATACAAGTTTCTCTTTAAAACTTTCCACCATTGTTGTAGTTCGTTCAGAGTCTGCTGCAGACCTGCCTGTCACATCCAAATATACCCCCCCCCCCCCCGCTGGTCATGTGTTGAATTGCATCTTACGGACACGTAGCGTTTATTTCTGTGGATGTGCACAAGCAATGCTCCAAAGGAACGCAGGTTACGCGGAGCCGCCATCTAGCGTATCCGTTCGCAACCCCCCTCTTTGGAGAACTATATCATGTTTGGGTCTAAAAACCACTGAGCACTACTCCAAGAGGGGGAAAATCACCACGGGTGAGACAAATAAACATAAACATTGGACAACATGTATTGGAAAAACAGTTAATTAGGTCCAGGAAAACTGAATCTACAACGTGGCCGCTTCCTGTCATAGTTATGGCAGTAAATGAGGGGCGGGAGGAATGCAACCAGAAGGGTTCTGGGGTGCACTCCAAGCGTGTGTGTGTGTGATCAGCAGAGACAGGGCATCGCCACTGGAGGCCTCTCAGGAAGTGTCCCTGTGACAGCGGATTAAACCATAATGGGACCATCATCACATAGACATGAAGACATGAGTGGATTTTTGGCACACAGAAGAGAAGATTGAATATTGATATTAAATAAATCAATAGTATTTTTAAATAACGATCATTTTTAATAGTAGTTTAGTAGTAGTTTAGGGCCGCCCCCTTTCACGGGGCGGCCCTAAACTACTATTCCATACCCACTTGTTTCGTTCCATAAGGAGACGTAAACTAAAACAACCTACAGCTAAAATAAAACCACTGTTTTGGCACGCCAATCGTGGGCACCCCATCGCCAGCGCGCACATCAGCGGTACCATTGGAGAGTGAGACAGGTGTGCAAAATGCACCCCAATCACCCCCCCCCCCCTTTTGGGATGGTGCCCTAGGGCGGCCGCCAATCTTGCCTATAGAAAGAGCCGGCCCTGCCCACCACCAACTAGTCGAATATTCCCATAGAAAAGCCAAATCGGATTCGACCGACAAAATTCTGATTTAGGGTACAGCCCTAATAATTGTGAAAAGGTTGTTCTCCCCATCATTTTATTCCTGCAGCAATCAATCAATAGTCTTATTGTTGTTTTTCCACAAGGTCACAGTGGTCACGGATCATCTAGCCATGAAGGGGAACCCAACTACCGTGGTGGATGGCACCGGGGACATCAGAAAGATGGCGAGGGATACGATAAGGAGTTGCCCAAATTCATCCCTGGTAAAGGCACACATACAAACTTATTCTTATATGCAACTGTGTTAGTAATCAAGCTTTTATCTGTTCTACTTGTATGTATAATTATGTTTCTTATTTCATGTAGTCAGTTTTTAAGTGGAAATCTGAGATTATAAAAAATATCGTTAAGCGAATTGTTCGATAAGCGAGGACCCGTGTTATTTCACGGTAAGGGGGTGTGGCTATCGCGAAGGCTAGTGTAGTCAATAGTGATAGACTGCAAGAACGAGACTGAGAACAGTGATGCGTGATGAGATGCTTGACATGGAGGCGCAGTGCGCACGCAGGGTACAATACCGACTGGTCGGAGAGCTAGTCGTAAGTCCAAACGGTCGTTAAACAGGTAGGTTGTTAAGTGAGGAGTACCTGTACCTGGGCGGTCTATGTGTGGGAAATACTTGTGGTGGAAATTTACCACTGCAGGCATCTTATTTTGTATTATTGTACTCAGGGATGAGACAAATCAAATAAAGAATTGATTACACAACAACTTCAGTTATTATTTAATGTGTTTAAAAGCACAGAGGGAAAAAATGCTCTCACTCGAGTTCCAGTTAGGTTCTCCAACGATAAGTTGGGGTCGACCGTTTAAAAAAAAATAAATAAAAATTGCATACTCAGCTCATGATAGTGATAAATCAGGTAAAAACTTCTTGTTGTGGTTGGCTTGACGACAAAGGGTCTATCAGCTTTCTAACAACAGGTTTAGTGATGTGAGTTTCACCGGATTAGCTCCAGTTTAGACGTTCAGCGCAGCACAATCGGGACATTTAGTTCCAACAACATCCAAGTTTGTACATACTTACACCATAGGTTACACAAAGGTTAAAAGTACAATGCATACATTGTCTAATACACATAAGGGAGAGATATTTTGGGGATAGCAGCATTGCTAGCTATTCCAATGCAATATCAAAGAATTGCTTTCGCACATTGCAGTATTTAGCCAGCGCAAAATTGATGTGACACAGATACATCGGCCACTGCCATCGGTGAATGCCATCTTATCTGCTGAAAGGCTGATGGCAACAAGGTGAATATCGGCCGATATCGATGTACGAGCCCAAGATTGTAAATTAATACAAAATAAAAAAGTACCTGATAGTTGCTTTTTAATGGAGGCGGTGGACAACACAATGGTTGTCAGCCATCGCTCGTAGGGTCCTGACGCATGCGCATGTTCAGGTCATGATCGTTGTACTTGTCCAAACGAATACACAGTAAACAGAGTTCCACATCGCTACCCTGGAAGGTGTTTGGCCAAAACGTAGATAAAGGACCTTAGAGCAAAGACAAGGGAAAAACGAATGACACACAGACAATCTTATGGATTAGGTCATTACAATCTTGGGCTCAGTGCACTACCTGCATTGGCCTCGTCTTAGCTGATATCCATGGCATTATTTCAGCAGGTGAATAAATGGCAATGTTAAACAAATAACAACCATTCATTCCCCTCTGCCTCTATCCAGCCAAAGCGTTTGTGGCGGCCAGGGCTGCGGAAGTTACCGCCATGCTAAAAGCTGTGACAAAGGCTACGGGCAGCTGCCATGTGTTTGGAGCCATGCCGAAACACATGAGGAGGCGGGCCATGAGCCACAACACCAAGAGGCTGCCCTGCAGGCTGAGAGATGCGGCGAACAGAATGGTAAGAATTACAACAGTATTGGAAAATAATTGGAAGATGTTGGGGTTCCCTATAAAAGAAAAAGCAACATTCCCAAAAATCATAATTTAACCATCGTAAGATTGTAATGATTTTTAAGCGTGAAGAAGCGCCGGCAGGGCTTGTTTTATTAATATCAGTTCCAGTCAAAAAACGCTCATGTGCGGAACATTGAACAAAACAGATAACTTAAAGACAGGCTCCGACTGGGATTTCTCCGGAGGGCTCCGCACGTTCCCTGCCGTGGCTCTTTCACTGTAAGACAAACAGACATATAAGAACCTTCCCAGCTGCTGTGATTGGCCAGTCAGTCCAATTGGCCACAGCTGGCGCCGAGGACACATGTCACATGCCATGACAAGGGCCCTTTCTCAATCTGCGTTCTTGTCTGTACTTGTGTTCTTGTGGACTTGTGAAACGTCATCAGTCGCAGCCCAAGTACTGTTCCAATTCAAAGTACGCATCAAGCCAAGTCCAGTCTAAATGCCCGGATGTGGACTTGCTCCGCCCATTTTATCGAGGCTGCATCGGTGGTGACTTGTGTGGACTTGGGACAGCCAAGTATCCCAGAATGCATTTCGCAGAATGACCGTCCTGCGTCCTCCCGTCCCCGGTAGTCTGTGCTACCAAGTCGAAACTTGCCAAGTCTGAACTACCAAGTCCGCAAGTCCGGACTTCGCGTTCTTGGTATTGAGAAACGGCCAAGGGCACCTCTCCTGAGTCTGTGTGGGGATGGGAGTTTTACTGATTGCTCGTTAGACCAACCAACGAGCAATAGGTATACAGCCACACCGATCCTGGGCCCCAATTACCTCGACCCAGGACAGGTCTGGCTGCTCAAACCACACCATCCCCACACCACATACCACGGACACCAAACTGAGGCCAGGGAGAATCAAAGCCTACCCCACCCCCCCAACACCAAGCAGAGGGAAACAAAGGAAAGAAAAATGCCGGACTCGGACACAGGATTTCCATTCCTAATAATACAGACTCTGACACAGGGTTACCATACCTAAAATGATAAAACACTAGACTCTGAAACAGGGTTCCCATACCTCAGACCAACCTGTCCAACAAAAAATAACTGGTCCCCTTCTAGGGGAGCTTATTCCCCGGAACAGCACGGCCCACCTCCTCCCCCAGGGTGACGAAGCAAACGGAGTGCCACTGTGGCAGTTTCGCCTGCCACACGCCACCCAAGTGCCGTTTTCAGGGCCCTCTGGCACAGAGACGAGTGCGGTCGAATGTAGACAGTGCAAATACAACCAGAAAAAAAGCCCTTGAAGGTATCTAGCTCTTGGGGGACCTCCCCAGTTCCTAGTTCCCCTCAGGGAGTCCCCACAACTATTCAGTGCGAAAACACCTTATCTCTCACTGTTTCTCTATCACTGTATCATCAGTGATACAGAGACACAGACAGATGCATCATTTTAAAGTTTTTTTCTTTAATCAAAGTCTGATTACATTATATATAACCAATAAACATAATCAACATATGTGTAAAACCAATGATTATTGGTTCAGCGTTAATGTCACATCTCAAAAAGCTGCAAAAACATTTGAACGTAAATCACATTAGCCCCTAAAAGACAATGTAACCGTCCAGTTTTAGATCGGACAGTCCAGTTTTGAAGAACCGTGTCCATCTACCAGCACAGCCTTGAGCCGAACACTCATTTGTCCTCCTTTGGCGAACATCCCTATTTTATACTTACTGTAATGGCTAGTGGACAAGCAATATGGGTTTTAAAATTGCTGATGCCAATATTTAGAGCGCTGGGTGGCAGATATATATATATATAATTTAATAATAATAATAATAATAAATGAGACTCAAATGTTCTTTTAGCTTCAGCAATTTTGACACTCATGTTATTGTCTGTATTGTCTTTGCAGTACACTTACCGTATTTTCACGACCATAAGGCGCACCGTACTAAAAGGCGCAGTCTCAGTTATGTGTGCCATTACTGTATTTAACACACACATAAGGCGCACCGGATTATAGGGCGCGGGTTTTATATACCGGTACATATCCTCTACTACGTTTAAATACCTCTACTGCGTATTTAAAAATAGAGCGGGAGCAAAACTGAGTATGTTTGTGCTTTATTCATGTATTTATTACAAAGTATTAATCAAACCCATCGAAGTCATCACCCTCTGTTTCTGAATCAAACCGCTGCGCTAAATCAGACATGCCAGTTTCCCCTTCTTCGCTGTCAGAGTCACTTTCCGTGCCGTGCGGCTCCTCGGAAATGATGCCGGCTTTTGCGAAAGCTCGAACAACAGTGCCAGCAGACACGTTAGCCCAAGCATCTACAATCCATCCGCAAACTGTGGCGTAACTTGCCCGGCGCTGCCTTCCACTTTTCGTGAAACCGTGGTCTCCGTCGGTCATCCATCGCTCCCACGCCGCTCGCAGCCTTACTTTGAACGGCCGGTTCACACCGATGTCGAGCGGTTGAAGTTCCTTTGTCAGACCTCCCGGAATAACAGCAAGCACAGCGTTCATTTGTTTCACCTTGTTTTTCACATCGGCTGTGAGATGGGCACGCATGGAGTCACAGATTAACAGCGATGGTGATGCGTGGAAAAAACCACCTGGTCTCCTTACATACACCTCCCTCAGCCACTCTTTCATCATCTCCTCATCCATCCAGCCCTTTTCATTTGCCTTAATAACGACTCCAGCTGGAAAAGTCTCTTTAGGCAAAGTCTTTCTCTTAAAAATCACCATAGGCGGCAGTTTCTGTCCATTTGCGTGGCAGCCAAGCACAACAGTAAACGGCGCCTTTTCATACCCCGTTGTGCGTATCGCTACCGTGCTGGTCCCCTTCTTCTCCACCGTGTGATTCACCGGGATGTCGAAAGTGAGCGGCACCTCGTCCATGTTGGTGATGTGGCTTGGCTGGATGCGTTTGTCGGCGATGTGTTTGCTGCAGTAGGAGTGGAAGCTCGCCAGCTTTTCATTATAATCCGCCGGACGTTGCTGCGCTACTGTAGTCCTGGTCCGGATGGAAAAATGGCACCGTTTCATAAAACGAAAGCACCACGACGGACCTCCTTGAAAATGTTCAATTTTAATTTCTTCCGCTAGCGTTACTGCTTTTAGTCGAACAGTGACCGTCGAAACGCTCGCCCCACTCGTTCTTTGCTCGATGATCCACCGCTCGAGTCTTTCCTCCAACTCGGGCCACCTCGCCTTATGTCCGCGGAACACACATAGGGCGCACCGCACTTTAGGGCGCGCCGCACATTTTGAGGAAAAAAATAGACGTTTATATGCGCCTTATAGTCGCGAAAATACGGTATTTTAAATAAATGTATCAACTAAATGTCCACAGGTAATCAAAAAAGTGTTATAAAAAAAAAAATATGAAAAAAAAATAATTGAAACGCTCTAAATATGAATAAACTGTGTCATATTAAAGTCTGGTCGGGAAATAGAGACTCTCCCCGTTACAGAAGTGTAGGATTTATTATTTACAAGTAAAGTATTTACACAAAAAACATCCATTTTTTACTCAATTTAGTCCCATAGCAACTGAAAGAGGAGACAGTGTGTTTCCTCACGGGATGCGATGCGCCACGGCACAGTGCAGCATTTTTTTTGTTTTTGTTTTTTTGCGTGAATGGGCACTGAGGTAGCACATTTCCGGGATCGGGACGCCATTGATGTTGCGCCCGTGATCTGCGCTCCACTGTGCGCCCCCCTGCTGCTCCGTTCCCTTATTGAACCGAAACAAAAAAGATCTGTGTTGTGCTTACACTATTGGCTTCATACAAGTTAGGAAAATATAAAATGTATTAAAGAAAATCAAACATAAACTTAAATAGATGTAAAATAAAAAGACAGTAAAATCGCCATGGGACTGCAAACACGGTACAGCGCTGTCTGGAGGAGGGGAAAAAAAGGTTAGGTTTTTAGGTTGACATTTTGCCTCAAATGCAAAGTATTTCCAAACTGCAATCCTGCTGTTTTCTTTCAAAACCGGTCGCGGAGGCTCCGCTACGCATGGTTCCCCACGCGTCGTCCCAGTCAGTGAACCCGGTGGAAGGTGATCTGCTTGAAGGTGTCCGTGGGGGAGTTTTAGGGCGGTGTGGAGGAAGTCTCTGACCATTTTTTCTGGAGACTGTATTCTCTGGGATCCCAGAAAAGATGAGGTTTTCCCGCATACTTCTGGATTGGATATCCAGGATAGTCTTTCATTATTTTCTCTTCTTTTTTTACAGCCTCCATTTCCGTGTTGAGAGGCTTCACAGAGGTTTTTAGATCCGCGTTGTCTTTTTGAATCTTGCCGACCGTGGGTAAAGGAATTAAAGTCCGGCTTTGATCTCAGAAATGTCTCTGAGGAGCGGACCAAACATGTCCAGCTTCTTCTTAATCTCATCCAAAACACTAACCTCTACAACGCTGGATATTAGATCATCGGTATCCATTGATGAGTCTGCCGTCTTCCTTTTTGCTGGATTGTTTCGGTCCTGGTTCTCTTCCATCACATACTCGTTATAATAATAATCAATATAATTCTCGAGGTCCTCCACTTTGGTTTCGCATGGTGTTTCTTTTCTTCTCTCTCTCTCTCTCTCTCTCTCTCTCTCTCTCTCTCTCTCTGTGTGTGTGTGTGTGTGTGTGTGTGTGTGTGTGTGTGTGTGTGTGTGTGTGTGTGTGTGTGTGTGTGTGTGTGTGTGTGTGTGTGTGTGTGTGTGTGTGTGTGTGTGTGTGTGTGTGTGTGTATTAGAGCAGATTCTGTGTTTTAGTTCCTGCAGCTGGGCGCTGCCATGTTGGATCTGTACTCACTTTCTTCTTCTCGCGAGAGCACAGCATGCTCCCATCTCTCACAGCATTGCTCCCGTCTCAGCATATCAGGCTTATAGAACAGATATCGATGCAGTCAAAAAAAATTCCTGCAGCTGGGCGCTGCCATGTTGGATCTGTACTCACTTTCTTCTTCTCGCGAGAGCACAGCATGCTCCCATCTCTCACAGCATTGCTCCCGTCTCAGCATATCAGGCTTATAGAACAGATATCGATGCAGTCAAAAAAAATTCCTTGATCTGACCAGATCTTTGAGATCGGGTCGGAACATCCCTAACCGTGATAGTAAAGTGTTGACATTTTAAAATTCTGCTCTTCTCCCCCGTGTCTCTTTAGCGAGAGAAAAGCCTGAAGGCAGGTCCGAAGAAGAAGGAACAGGCCAAGAACAAGAGCCGCAAGGCCCGCCGGCGCCACGGCAACATGCTGCTGGAGTTCAACCGGCGGCAGAGGAAGAACGTGTGGCTGGAGACCCACATCTGGCACGCCAAACGCTTCCACGTGCTGAAGAAGTGGGGCTACTGCCTTGGAGACAGGCCCACCACCAAGTGCTACCGCGCCTGCTACAGAGCCATGAGCAGCCACTGCCTGCTACAGGTGTGTGTGTGTGTGTGTGTGTGTGTGTGTGTGTGTGTGTGTGTGTGTGTGTGTGTGTGTGTGTGTGTGTGTGTGTGTGTGTGTGTGTGTGTGTGTGTGTGTGTGTGTGTGTGTGTGTGTCAGTCCTCTTTTAAATGCCCCCCCTACCAAATGGCAAACAGGCAATCATGTCTTCTTTATTTATTTAGGCCAAGAAGCCTTATAATGGTGGAGCAGTCACTTTTGGCATTGCCGGTGTAGTTTCTGTAGCTTCCTTTAGTGGTTACTATTTCTCATTACATGTCCAGTGACAGTAATTGTGATTTTAAATTAATTTCTATGTTTACACACTTAAGTGCAACATCCTACTTTAGCTACATTATGCGTTATATTAATGCTGTAAAAACACATAACAGTGATTTTCATAATTTGTTTTATTTAATTTTTCACTTTTTATGCACCTTTTTTACTGTAATACCTCAAGTAACTGTTTACACAGCTAGTTCCCTCAAAGGTAAATAATGTTTTATCTTATGTTATTCATGAAGCATTTACATGTCTATAAAGTCACATCAATGTTTTCAATAAGTAGCAGAAGGAGAATGTTTAAGGAGAATTATCGTATTATTTTAATGTTAAAGAATGTTTCAAATGAATGGATTCATGTAAAGCTATTTTGATTTGTCTAATCTGTGCAGGATCTGTCCTACCACTGCTGCATCGAGCTGCAGGGGGAGGAGGAGCAGCTACTGGCCTGTCTGTCGCAGCTCACCAGCAAGGAAACAGGTAATCGTCTACAAAAGCACCTGTACACATACAGTATCTGTTACCCGCACTGATCAGCACTACTCTTCCTCATATTTAGCTTCGCTATTTATTTTGCCTGTTGAATCTTTTGCGCTATTATGTTGCATTAAAAAACTATTCTGATAATATCATACTTTATAGTGCTAATCGTATCAGTATTGAACAACAGGTCCTACGTTCGCAACGGCAGTCTCCTTGTCAGGGCGAAGGCAGGGCAGTGTGGTCGTCTACAGAGCTGGGCACTACCCCTCGCAGCCCCTGGGCCCCGTCACCTTTCTCTGGAAACCCCGGACGCAGGGCTCCACACACAGACAGCTATGGATTTGGACACATCCCACACTGAAACAGGTACGGTGGGTTTCATGGGGTCTCGCCTGAACTTCTACTGTCACAAGATTTTAAGAGAATTTTTAAAATACCTTTCTGAGAAGATGCTTCATTTAATATTAATGTGTTCTAAACTAGAAAGTCCTACACTGAGATCATGGAGACCCAGTCAGCGCCTTCTGTCTGGCCTTAATGCTAGTCTTAGTCCAGATAAACCATTTTCTCTATTGTCAAGGTCGACCTGTAGGCCCAATTCCATTAATCCAAAGTTAAACCTGCCTCTTGCCAGGTTTAATTTAAGATTTATGATAGACCTGGTTTAGCGCTTATCGTCCTCCTGGAGATTATTATTATTTTTTTTTAAACCAAGACAAGGGCAAGTCTGAAACTATTTTAAACCATGACTAAGAACGGCCATTTTACTTAGTCCAGATTAAAAGTGTGATTTAATACGATTTTTTGACTTCCATTGCCTTTACCAATAAAAAGTATCATACTTATATATATTCTATATATGAGTCAGATAAAGATGGAACATGGCTGTTTACCGAAAAGGGTGTGTTTTTCAGATTGACTAGGTAGCAGCTACTGTTGAAGTGGAAAAATACTCCCTTCACCGACCGCTGACTTTGTACTTTATTTAATGTCTTTAATCATTTGGCCCGTGAATTTAGGATGTTCTCTTGGGTCAGTCTTGCATACCTTCACACTTCCTGCTTCTAGGATCTGCTCCCGGAATTGCAAAGCGCATGCCAGTGCTGTGAGGCAGTTTTCCTGCCCGTCACTCCAGCAGTGGCCCCCGCAGGTGTGGTCCCAACGCCAGAGCCGCTGCCTGCAAAGCCCCCCCAGGCCGAACAGGTAATCGGGACTAAAAGGAAGCGCAGCTGCAGGGATGCTGACGGACCTCCAGTGAAGAAGATCCTCGGGGATGGAACCAGAGCTCCGAACACCCCCACAACCTGGACCTCCAGATCAACAGGAATTGTTATAAAGTTAGTCCAGTAATCTAAGCTGGCTTCAGAACCTCACTAGTTATAGTTTGTGAATCCAGATATCCATTTATTCCAAATTGGAACTTGAGATAATTCAATGTCTGGATAGATATCTATCTTTTATTTATCTCCTATATCTATGTGTCGGATGGGATGGCTCTCATTCAGGATGGGAGGCCTGTGTCATGACTTGTTCCATCTGCACCTGGTTAATTCCACCTAGTCTCATCTCTACAATGAACTGGTGTTTACAACCCCCCGTCCTCTGTGTCTCTGTGCCGGAGGTCCATGAACACGCCCCTTGGGTGGCATGCGGTGGCGAATCTGCCACAGTACCCACTCTGGCAGATTCGCCACCACACGGCGGTTTATTGTAGAGATGTGTGTGGATGGGGTTTTCAAACCTGATGCTCGTTAGCCCAACCAACAAGCATCAAATGTGGCTGCTCAGTCATCCCATCCACCACAATATGTATTTTATGTTATTAACCAACTAACATCAGTGTCGGTGTGACAAAATATGCAGCATCCACATTTTTACAGTAGACATTCAGTAATTGTGTAACAGAAACGTTGGATGAGGGAAAGAGGGATTTGCTGTCTTCTGATTATGAAAATGTCAGAATGTTGGCTATTCTGCAAAAAAATTTTGGAGGAAAATTGTCAAAATCGCAAAATCCTTCTCCCCACATCATTTTGTGGAGAACTTTTTTTTTTTTTTTTTTTTTAACTTTATTATACATTGCACAGTGCCACTCAAAAAACATTAGCCTTGCACAATGGCTTTAACTCATGCTGGAAGACCTTTTAGGATTTTTAATTATGTATTTTAGCTATAAGAAAATTGGTATCTAATAAGTTGTATTGGAATCATTTTTGAACTCTTCCAGACTGATTCATTGGTTCCAGATATTGGCTTATTGACTTAAAGAGTTTTATTATACAGTTTGCATTTCATATTCAGGTGTTTTCTTTTGTTGCAGTGACCTGACGATGGAGCTTGTGCGGTATCGTCTCATTGGACCACAGTCACATTCTGTTCTCACAGAAACCTTGGAGCCCGCTACGGACTGCGACGTGAGACATTTTGTATTACAAACGTTGAAATGGGAGTCGCAATTGTTTCACATGTATAACTGATTTCTCTGTTTTTAGCCCCCTAACAAATCTCAGACATCCTCCCTTTGGTGGCCTGAGCACTGTAGAGACGGGAGTAAGATGGCCCTACATCGGCAGCAAGCAGATACTTTTCAGATTCTCAAAGGTAGGTATCTCACACTATGAGATTTTGACCGTACGATCATTATTGGGATATTTATAATGCAACACTCTACTGACTTAAACCCTTCTGGGTGGACTGGTGGCTAATATCAATTACAGGACACTTCGCCCTGAAAGTGATGGCGGTTTCCGACACAAAACCCAGTTAAATGCTGCCTTTTGAGAGAATGTCGCTAGGTTCTAAAATACATTTGGGAATCGTGGCTTTTTGAAGCTTTGTTAATAGTGAAACCAGTTAATCACACCAAGTTCTACCCAAAACAGTTTTTTTTTGTTTTTGTTTTTTTTTTCCATATTCTTGACATCCTCCCTTCCTGAATTGGTTATCATTCCAGTTTTCCTCTGGGCCTGCAGCCCATTACCTTGCTACACGATGGTGTGTGTGTGTGTGTGGCTATAACCTGGTTTTGTTTCCCCCAGGCATCTACTCCACAGGAGAGATCCCACCAGGCACAGTGCTGGGTCTGAATGTAGATGACCCCAGAGTGAACCTGCCTAAGAAGAGGGGCAAAGCTTTGCCCGATGTACTGCTGGCACAAGGTAAAAGCTAGCATGCATTTCCCCTGGGGGATTAATAAAGTGTTGTCTTATTTTATCTCGATGATACTCAAGAGGGGTGATATCCTCCAGCTATAACAAACTGAAGGTAGAAAATCTTTCCACAACTAGCAGTAGTCAGTTTCATTGTTATAAGTATGTTCTTTAAAAGTGTGCAGGGTCTTAAACAAATCAAGATCCGAGTATGTCCTGCAATGTGGAACGTAAAGCAATGTTCAGAGAAAGCCAATACGGAATTTGAAACATTACGTCTTATAGTGACTGTGTTATAAGCGGTGCACCATGGTTTGTCAAGCACCAAAACACCAGACAGTGTGTGACAGCCACACTGTCAACAGAGCTGCAGGGTTTTATAGGGACAAAAAGTTGTGTTTCATAGGCAATATCTGAGGAGAGGCGCTTGAAGTCCCGAGGCTGGTTCACAGAGTACAAATCTGGTTCTGTGCTCCTGGGGAGCCTCTGCCTGGCCATGCAGATGTGCCAGGTTCGAATCCTGGCAGGACCCTGTACTCAGACCAAGACCTTGTGGGCAGGCTTGACGCATACATTTCAAATGAAGAACTTGACCCAAAACGACCACCTCTGAACACAGTTCACAAAGTGTATTCACAATGATACAGTGAGGAAACCAACCTGAAGATTAAGTATATTAGTCGTAGTATAGAAGTGTTTATGCAACCCACTGTAAATGGTTAGTGCTGGGGCCTCACCGCAACATCCAAACTGAAAACACTAGGATGGAGTCATTTTTGCAGCAGAATTGCAGCAATGCTGTTGACATTTTTGCGCATTTCAATCAACAGCACTATTTAGTCGGGTTCTGGGACCAAATAGCAAATGATTAGGGAGTTACAGATCATTTGCAAAACCTGTAAATATAAGCTAATTTGCCAGTTATGCCAATTCTTGACAGGAACTCATGGGTGAGTATACATTGTGTTATCATATACTCCCATGTGCTGTAAAACCTTATTTCCATTAACAACCAAAAGCCTTTGCAAATGATTTACTGTGTCCCAATTGACCTGCCGGGTAGCTAAGAGAGGAATGCAGACAATTTTAAACTAACTCCCTTCTTTGAAGCAGTATAGATTAGTTATTTTTTCTTTATTTCTTTTGCAAAACCTAACCCAAAAACAAAAGAGTGGTCTTAATAGCAGAGTAAAACATGTGTCAAACACAAATCTGCCAAGTGCACCAAGTATAATTCTCCAGACATTTCAACCCAAAGCCCCGGTCATGACAGAAATTGACAAGACGAGATTCCTCGGCATGCATTGCGAAGTAGACTGCAAAGGAAGCATTATTTAGCCTTCTACTCCTGGCTCACAACTGATCGCAAACCACGCCAGGTCACTCTACGGTGTAACAGTTTATATTCTTGCAGAGCTGTGTGAAATATTATAAATGATACGGCTCAAATGTTGACTTCCTCATTCGACAACAAATAGTTGATGGCATAGATTTGCAAATTTAATTGAAGACTGAATATTCTTGAATATTGGAATATTCAGTAGATCAAGTCTATTTGGATTGTAATTAATTTAATTTGGCGCAAAGTGTCGCAGCCCTAGGTGCCGGTGTGACCAGGGGCTGAGGATTTCAATCTCTTGCGCAATGCGGACGCGGGTCATACGGGTGACGGCCGTTTGTCCGCTTTCTTTCTTTCTTTTTTTTTTGTCCCTCAGAGGTGGATGTGGAGAAGAGGAGGGAGCTGACGTTGCACGGCGTGCCAGAGCATTGTTGTCAGAGCTCCCTGTGGGACGCCAAAGTCCGCGACAATGTCACCAACAACAAGATGTCAGAGCAGGTAATGAATACCCAGTCTAAAACTGTAATAAGTGCAATTCTGTTTTGGTAAGAATAAAATGCAGGTGCGTCATCTAATTTCAACAGTCCACAACTCCTCGAGAAGCTTCTTAGTTTTGTTGAGCGCACGTTTGACCACCCATCACTGTATCTTGGCATCCTTCATCTGATCTGGTCCCAGGTGAAATTCTATCTGATTATTATATATTATCAGATTGTATAATTGGTATATCTTAAATTATGATATTTTCTATAACGCCTATTACGAAAATAGTGCAATGCAGGGGTAGAGACCTTTTTCCAGTTTGGTACCAGCAGTACAGTGAGATTGTGCACATTAAGGTGGAAATTGTGTTGCTAAATGTTAGAAAATCGAATGCATCTGTTTTTTTCTCATTGCGCTATTCCACTTCTAGCCTTGTAGGCGTTTGGAGTGCAGATATTTAGGAAAGGCCACGGCAGGATGAAAACAGGGCTCGGACGTTCCCTTCCGCGCTTCTGGTGTTATTGCCTTGTATGTTCATCTTTAGTTTGTGATGTAGTGGAGCATCCATCTCTTGTGCGTCACAGAGCGCGTAGGGTTTTAAGTAGCCCTCCCCCTTTTAATCTTTCCCATGCGCCGTCTCGACAGGAGATGAACCGCATGAGGAGGGAGGTGTTGGTGCCAGGCTCCAGGCTGAGCCCCACCCCGCTGCAGGGCCGGGTCCCAGTCCTGCTGGTACACCAGCCTGGGAAGCAGACGGGGCAGGAGATGAGCTCCTGGGGCAGCGGTTGGGACCTACTTCTCCCCAAGGGCTGGGGGATGGCCTTTTGGGTCCCACTGGTAGGTCTGGTTCACCTGGACTCTCATTCAACTTCTACTGTGAAATGTACTGATTTGCTAGTTGGTTTGGATAGTTTACTAAATGACTAAATCAAAGTATTTGCAGCAGTTTCATAACTTTGTGTTCTCTCTGGGGAAAAATCATATATTTTCTGGAAATCAATGAATCATAAGGGGACTAAATTGAGAATATAGCGTTCCCTGTACCTGAAGACTTAGAATATGAAATGTTTTGTGGTTGACGAGTTGGCTGGTCCTCATATAGATTTCATTTATTATTGGCTTAGTTGCCATTCCACTTGTAAAATTTTGGCTCACTCTGCAACTTCTGGATCTGATGGCATTGGTTTATGAGGTGAGAAAGTTTCTATTGACCAACAAACAATAATCAGACATTATTTCCACACTGTGGAACTGTGCAATTTGTTTCTCTCACAGGTGTACAGAGGTGTCCGTATTGGAGGTCTGAAGGTTAGCCTAAAACACTCGCAGAACAAAGGAGCTCCCCACTTCCCCCACGATTACCCGGACTGCGCCGCTGGTGTCCGTTTCCAAAAAGAACAGGAGGCAGAGCTCCTGGACAAGTTTAAAAGGTTAGCAGTGCTTCCAGCCCTTACCATAATTTCTAACGGCTTTCCCAGCAACAATTTATGGATTTTACATTTTGATTTATTCAATTTATATAAACCAACCCAGATGGATTTTCCTTTTTTTAAAGTGAAGCCATTTTACTTGCACATTGCAGGTTCGCTACATTTAGTTTAAAGAGATAATCTGTAATAGTATTTTGTGACGGAATCCCATTTTCAAACAGCCATTCAATGGATTTGCATTATGCATGGGCTCCACTATACGTAGTTTCTGTTGTTGGGTTCCGCCTTTCCCCGACGAAGATCAGACATGTACAAGAAGTGAATTTGATAATGATCAATTAAAAAGCATGAGCAAAATTTCCCTGCACTGCCAACGACACACGCTACACAAGCAACAGAGTTTTATTTGTAATATCGCTGAGTCACACAAATGTAATGAGTCATACAGATGTTTACGCATTCTTAACACCAACATAATCAGATTTCTTCATAACGGATTGTGTCCACCAAAATGGCACCGTTTTAGCCAAACATAACTATAAAAGGGACAGGTGATTACATTGGGAGAAACGGCAACAAGAGAGTCTTGGCCTTTTAAGAGGGGCGCTTTGTCCCACCTACATTCCACCTAAACCCGGTTCCATACATATCTATTACTTTCCAGTTTACCCCCAAAAACAGCTGTGACTGTACAATAGTTCTGCCGACAGGCCTCTCCGTTGAAATGCCCAGAGCCTATACGATCTGTGAAGGAAGGGAAACGCTCAACATCTTTCAAGTAGTATGAATGTTCTGAGGAACACCAGAATGTCTGCCAAAAAATGACTATCTAGTGTAATGCAAGACCTGCTTCATAGATTAACCAGACACATGCTGTACATGTTTGAGAACGGAAATCTTTAAACTTCACCAAGCATCACAGCATTACCATTAAATCTGAATGACAGTGTGTGGACTTTTATAAAAGTAAGGAACATTAGGGTTGCCAAAAGATGTTTTGTTATTTGAATGCCATTTGAATTGGGGGGGGTAAAAAGAAATTCAGATCTGCAAATTAACATTGGGTGAAAAAATGCAGTGTTTCAGCAGAATTCTTTTATAAAAATGTTGCTCACATACGTCCTGTTTGTGCACGCAAATGAATGAGCTTTGTCTGTGCCACGCCGTGTGCTCTGCTGCCCTGTCTGTCACTCTCCGGCATCAGTCTCAGCACCCCCCCCCCCCCCCTCCCCCAACACCGTAGCCAAAGCAGGCACAAATGACCACTGGTAATCGCAAGGATTACCAGCTAACCGCCAAACGGCGATCACAGATAAATTGACCTGTTGATCATGTTGAAGATATGCGGGCAATTAAATTCTTGCATGGGTCTGGATTCCAAGATTTCATCCGTGAGCTTGAGCCGAGGTACATGGTCCCAAGCCCCCTAACCATCACAGAGTTGGAATGTTCTCTAGTGAGGTTCCAGACCACAGGGCCCTTGCCACCGCCACATGAGAACACGGGCAGGAATTTTTTCAGAAGTGATCTGCTACGCAGCAGCAGGAAAGGAGTAAATGAAATACATCCAGAATAAAAACTGTTTTTTATTTGCTTTGTTTGGAGAAAAGATTGCTCTGATCGCAGTTGCGGAGCTGTTCTGCAGCGGAACCATGTGTAACACATGTGATTTTTTTCATTCTAAGTTCATGCTCACTATACTTGCGTGACCCCACGCTGTCTAATGCTGATGGATCATGTATCCTCAACATTTTAATATTTATCTAATATTTAGAAATTAAACTCAGTTTTGAAAATACGTTGAGAGATAGAAAACAACTTGAGGAACATTTCAGTCTCATTTTTGACACAAGAATAGAATTTTCGATGTTTTTACAGCGCAGTGAAATGCGGTGGCTTAGCACGCAGCGGGTCACATGAACAGTAAAATTCTCTACAAAACTTGGCTGCCCCAGCAGTTTGATGGGGACTTAACCTTCCCACCTCTCCCATAGGCGCCCGCCTGCCAAGAGAACCAACTACATCAAACATGGTTGCCTGGCTCCGTTCCGTTGCCCCTGGCGACAGCTGGCCGAGGAGTGGGAGCTGATCACAAGTGATAGACAAGGACAGAGTTGGGCCCAAAATGCTGGAGCACAGGCGGCCACTGAAGGATTCCAAAGTGCCTTCTCTGTCCTGAGGTACAGAGAGTTTCATTGTCGTTTCCCATCCTTTCCACCTGTGTGGATTCATAATATTTTCCAGCAGATTATTTCTTTACCTTTCTGAATGAGGTGATCAATGAGAAGAAAAGATTAAGACACACCCTTTCAAGAAAAGAATGTGACCGTTTTATTGTGAAGACGAGGTTAAACCACGGAATTCTGGGTATTGTAGTGTAATCCACCCATTACAAACCAACTTAAGGATTCATACTTTAAAACAGTGTGCCACTAAATCGAATTTATAACTGTCTCGTAGCAGTTGACTTTTGCTGTGGGTTTTAATCCCTCTGCTTTTTTCTGTGAGCTTCTTCTGCAGCTTTTGACAGGCGTGATACATAGCCCTAATCCTGCCCTGCTGCCATCATCATGGCGCCCCATGATGAGAATACCCAGAGTACATCCACTTTCAAATTGCTGTAATTCATCATCCAGATTAGCAGAGGGGGAAGAGTTGAATCTATCCTCATTTAAAAAAACAAAACAAAAAAAACAGCAACACCAGCAGTGAATGATGCCACATTTTATGAGCAAAACAATTCAGATTGATTTCATAATTCATTTTGGCTGCCCTTTGAATTTGTCCATTAGCAAGTGAGGAATTTTGTATTTTTAAGACCACTCGGTTGATACATTTGTTAAGCATTAATTATTCATTGTGAGTTTTACACTGCACTGTGTTTTTTTTCTATCTTGTCCAGGCACAGGAAGTCTCTGAGGCTGCTCTCCGACTGGTGCAGACCCACCACCTCCAAAGGTCAGAGGTCCCGTCGCGGCAGGGACACGCTGCCTCTGGACAGCTTGTCTGCCTCCTCCTTACTCTCGGCCCACGGGCGGAGCCTGGTCTGGGTGCGTCTATCGCTGCCGTTGAAGGGAAAACCGGAACTCCACGCCCTGGTGTGCGCACCTACCCTGGAGGACTTGAGACTGCGGCTCAAGGAGCCCGGCTGCAGCGGGCCGCAGGAGCCCCCTCACAAAGACCACTTCAAAAGCAAAACAAAGCGCCGCAAGATGGACTCCTCGCAGTCTGAAATGCCCAAAATCTCTGACCCGAAACCTCCCCAGCCCTCTGGCCCTACTCCCCAGCCCTCTGGCCCTACTCCCCAGCCCTCTGGCCCTACTCCCCAGCCCTCTGGCCCTACTCCCCAGCCCTCTGGCCCTACTCCCCAGCCCTCTGACGCCACAGACCAGCCCTCCAACGCCACAGACCAGCCCTTGGGGCCCACACCCCACTCCTCTGACACTACTTCCCAGTCCTCCCGCCCCACACTCCTGACTGAGATCCCCGGCCCCTCCTCATCCCCTGACCTCACCTTCGGACTGTGGCCACGCCCTCTCCCGAGTGTCACCGGCCACTGTTCCCGCGTGGCACTGGGCTGGGTCACGCAGGGAGACTTCTCCCTGTCCTCCGGTTGTGGCGAGGCCCTGGGCTTTGTGAGCCTGGCCGGCCTCCTCAGCACCCTCCTCAGCCAACCGGTGGAGCAGAGAGGCTGGCTGCTGCTGCGTAACCCCAACTCGCTCCAGTACCGGTTTGCAAAAGTCAACATAGAGGTTTGATCCCAGTCCATGCAGAAAATGGCGATTAAATCATGATAGATCTATTATTATTATATGTTTTTTTAAATCAATACCACATAAAGTCACTGCATGAACAAAACACAACTATCCTTTCATAAAACTTGAAGCAGGGTAGTCGTAACCATGGTCAAAAGTGGCTGCAGTTAAGTGAGGTTCCCTCAGATTCTGTACTTTGGTTTTGCGTACTGGAGGCGACCGGTTTAAGCATCCGCCTAGCTATTTGATCGTCTGCAGTGAAATTTAGGAACAAAATGCATATTTTGGACCGATTTCCTGTGTTCTGAAAGGACATTTATCTTGGGTTTCCCTGGGCCTTAAGTCGTTGCACCAGGTTGAAGCTCACCCAAAGGCTACCGAGCCATTCTCGATTCCATCAATTGTTCTGCAATCTCTGAAAATAAACAAAACAAAACCAGAAACAAATGATTAAACAGGATATTGGGGATATTTAATGTTGATATTTTGACAGTCATGCAATTTTTTTTACTTTATTTGCCCCAATGTGCTTCATAATGCACACCAAGTGTTGGTGGTGTATATCTCACAATGTCGTATGTGGGGTAAACCCAGTGTCTGAAGCTGGAAGCATTGATTAAGAAGGAGAACATCAAATTGTAAATATCACAAGAGAAATACTTGGTTCTGTTTAAAAATTATTATTTTTTTTCTCAAGTTGTGAAAAGTTTTCTTCACATTAACGTCTTCCAAATGAGGGACGTTGAGTCGGCTAGCTTGAGCTACTTTGAATAATTATTGTAAATCATGAGTTTAGTGAAAGTGTTGGAAGTGAGCAATTTTATTATTCACATATAAGTCCCCCATAGAGGCATGTGTTCATAAAATTCTAAGTTCACAGGGTGTTCATCACCTTGTTATTTAGAAATATGTCTTGCATTTCAGTTATGAAAGTGAAGGTCCTAATCTTCCGAGCTATTGAGGGTTCTTTTCTTATTTATGAGCCAGTAAAATTGTATTAAGTCTGAACGGCCTCCAAGGACCATTGAAGCTTCTCCTTTTCTCGCAATAAAGATGAATGACATCGCAAATCTCTGACTCAGCTGTCATTGAAATTGAAATTCCACAAACAGCATGTATTTACTGCATGCAGAAATGCAATTGGACAACTTTATTTTCTAAGCAATTGTTCTCTTTATAGTTGCACCTTGCGCCAACACTGGTTTCCCACACATCCCATAATGTGTAGGTGGCAGTGTTGTTGCTTGGCAACACTAAAACTTCCCCCTCCAATACTTGAGTCTGGTTTATTTGAGGCACTGCTAGATGAAGATGGAGGCGTGTGCTTGGTGTCTCGGTTTGAGTTTGGGCAGATTGTAAAAAGCCTTAAGCCTTTTGAACGGGGACTCTGGGTGCATTTATTTTATTTTCTGGCCAGTGTGTTGGAATGTTTTTGTTTGAATAGCATGACAAAAGTAGGGTTGACCGCCAACGGAAGCATACCTCCAGCATTTTTGTTATGGCACATTATCTCAAGTCGATGGCTGAGCAAAAAGCTGACGGGATGTTATACACCTTTCGAAAGTACTACTTGGTTTGAGTGCCTCCATTTTAACCAACATGTGCAGTGTTTTTTTGGGGGGGGGGGGGTTATTGGAGCCATGGGGGACCTACCAGGAGAGGGCACTGGTGCACCTGCTTTGTTTGCCTGACTTTAGGTTTAGGTTTTAGCTTTCTTGAGATGAGGTTTGAGAAGACTCTATTCTGCCTTGTTGTTGTGAGGATAGGGGGATGTGTGTGTGTCTTATTTTTTCTTTCAAAATGAAAATAAAGCCACACTGAAAGGATTTGCGTTTAGTGTATTGAGTATGAAAGCAAGTGGAACATAATATACAATTGTAATACAGAATTGAATGGGACCGCCAAAAAATTCCATTGAGCTGGATTTTTCTTCTGCCATCATTTTGAATACATACAATGCTTTTTTTTTTTTTTTTTTTTTATATATACATTTGTAAACAGCCGTTATTTGTGCTGTCTGAACGGCTGAATCCACACCGAACCGTTTCAGACAGATGGAGTAGTGTCCTACAAATCGTCCACTTGGCCAGCTCTGTTGCACATGAGCTTGGCTGCCAGCGAGCCGTATGTTGAAGGCTTGGCCTCAGGCTGAATCCTGTCCGTTCTCCTCCCTGTGACGGCAAGACGGCAGAGCTCATTAAACGGACCCAACCCAATTAATCCCACAGCACACCACTATCCTTGTTACCCAATAAAAAACATCAGAAACATGTTGACGCGTGCTTATTATGGACCACTAGCGAACCTTTTTAATGAGTCGGGAGCCATTCCGACTTAAGGAGTGGATGCTAGCGAGTGGATCTCCAATTCACATTCTGAAAGGATTCCTTAGAACTAAATTAAAGTTCAAGGCAAAAAAAAAAAAGGTCACATTCATGTCGAATGGCGCATTTACTCTTTTCATTTCACTCAAATTAGTTTCCATTCGCAACTCCGAACTGACCCTTGACTCTCGTTCATTATTCACTGAAAGTCCTCCCCCACTCACTGCGTAACACTCACTGAATTAAACTTTTTACCTTTTTACTTTTTACCAGGTGACCCGTCAACAACCACATCTCCAAGAAAAGAGTTTAATGGAAAAGCCTTTTCATTATTTAAGTGGGGAAAAACTGTTCGAGGTGAATCCAGTCTCTAATCTCTCACCGGGGATTTTATCCATGGCAATAAAAGCGGCGTCTTGTTGCTTGATCTTTGGTCTGTTTCTGGCGATGAGGAACACACCGAGGAAAGACAGAAGACAGCTGTGGAGTTGTGCAGAGGGGTTATATACCAAATAAAAAATATCTGTACTTGAACCTTATTGTATAAAGGATGAAAGGGATAGAGCAAAATGCATATCACATGGTGAGTGTTTACCCGAAAAGGAACATCAAGATGTTCAATACGGACAAGCTCTCAAACTCCTGGTAAAACAAGATTCCTGCAAAATGAATGAATACAATAAAATCAGTTTGACACAGACACGGTAATAGATTCAAAAGGTTCTCATTTAAAATGTGGTTCTGTTCCTAACACTACGCTACTACCGAGCACCAATGAGTCAAAGTGGTTGAGGTTTTTTCTGTATAGATTAGTACAGTGGTACTTTGACTTACGAGTTTAATGCGTTCCGTGACAGAGCTCGTAATTCAATCTGCTCGTATTGCAAATCAATTTTCCCCATTGAAATTAATTTAAATGCCATTAATCCGTTCCAGCCCCCAAAAAACCACCCCAATTTGTTTTTGTTACGTGTTTTTAAATAAGAAAAATGTATTTATAAATAACAAATATTGTATTAAAACACAATTAAAGAATGTGTCGATCATTTTTGCCTTCTCGCAGATGATACCCTCCGTCACGCTATCTCCTGCGAGCTGCTTCTCCGTCAACCACACCAACAGCAGATTCTCAGACAGCGGTCTGCAGCTTAGACATTATTTTAACGCCCTTGGCTGGCGTAATACCCTTTATCGTCTCCTTCTGCTTCAGTATGGTACATATCGTACAAGTACTACGCTCGTACTGCCTCGCTAATTCCATCACACGCACACCTCCCTCATGTTTTTCTATTATTTTGCGCTTTAAGTCAATGGACATAATCCACTTCTTCTTCTCCTCAGCACTTACTTTAAAATTGGCAAAATAACTGCACAAAAAGCACAAATCACGAGCACAAAACACAAAAGAGATGCTTCCACGCTCAGGTAACCACGTGAAGTGAAGGAGAGACGTGGGATGCTGGCCCCATTCGCTCGCCACGCCCACCAGCGGTGGTGTACCTGAAGCTCGCTCCTCGTAACTCAAATATTTGCTCGCAAATCAATACAAAAAAATCGCCAGAATGACGGCTCATAACTCGGAAAACTTGTATGTTAGTGCGCTCGTAACTCAAGGTACCACTGTATTATTAGACTTATAATCACAATACTGTCGTCAAAAAGAGGCAGAACGAATATGAAGACATGGTTTTACTCCGTGATGACTCGGCCTCGGATAAGCACAAGTCACTTTCTTACCATTTTAACAGGAGCTGGAAAATTTAGCTTTTCGTGCTAAAATCAGTTTCACGTCAAAAATGATGGATGTCGACTGTATGAATGAGTGAGTTGCAACCTCGAAAAAGCACCATCAGTAAATAATTAAGGGGGTTTGGCGGAAACAGTTAAGACTGTCTAGGACTGACTAAAATGGCCTTTCTCGGTCTTGGTTTAAAAATAGTCTCAGGCTTGCCCATTTCTTCGGATTCGTCTTCGGAAAAATCGGATTTCCAGAAGGAAGAATAGAGCTAATCTCAAACCTGGTCAGAGGCGGCTTTATCTTTGGAGGTGGTGAATGGACGTGGGCCCCCAGGTCGACTTTGACAATAGAGAAAATTGATTATCTGGACTAGGTCCAGCACCAAGACTAGACAGAAGGACCTGACTAGTCCTTAAAGACCTTAGTCTAGGACTTCCTCGTCTGCAGCTAATTCATCTTAAATTAAGCAACAAAATTCTAGATTAAGTAGGATTATCTTTATACTGATTTAGCGGGAAAAGAACAAAAGAACAAACTGGAGGCCGAAATGGACTTTTAACAGTGGAAGCAGGTTACAGCAGTGATAAAAGCCTCCACAAATGTATTCGAAGTCAAGCCAGCATGCCTTTTGCATTGAAAAATCTACTTTGATGGAAAATGTTTCCCCCTGAGAAGGACCAGACTCCAGGGTTTAATTTTCGAATGCATTTTAGTCCAAAAAAATAAATGCATTGGAAACATCACAGGCCTTCAGGTGATCCACAGTCCTGTCAGAGCTCAACAATATTTACCGTACATCAAAAAATGACATCCTAGCAAGTCATATCATTGAAAATAATTGGGGATTGTTCCCTCAAGCTTCAAAAAAAATACGCCGTTGACTCTCACACGTAGAGAAGAGTTCCTTAGAATAACTAAGGAATTTAGAGGACATTTTGAGGTGTCTATACATATTTTCATTTTCTATCTGATGGCCTTATTTTAATGTAAAGCACTTATGTCATGAAAGGTGCTATTCAAATATAGGTTATCAATTCAATGTATTTTCTATATAGTTTTAATTTATTTTTATGGATTTATATTTTAGCAGTAGCCCTTAAATAGTAATTTATGCCTTTTTATACTGAAGCAATAATTTCATGTTTGATGCAATGTGGCGCCTATTAATTAAAATGAATACAATTTTCTTTATGCCAAGATTCATAAATAGACACACAAATAGATCCAACCAATATCGACATATACAATATAAGAGTATTTTATTGATCCCCCATAGGAAATTTCAGGCAATATATAAATTAAAAATTAATTATTATTAATAATAATAACATAGTATAACATAGTATATCATATTTAATATAATACAAATATATATTATAACTAACTATGTAGTGTGTGTGTGTGTGTGTGTATATATATATATATATATATATATTTATTTATTTATTTTTTTATATAGAATTATCAGTCGGCATACCTGCGATGATGGCGCTCGCGGTGAAAAACACAAAGTTGATGGGAACCACCTCGGTGGCGTCAAACATTTTCATCGCCTGATTGAGAAATCTGTGGTGGAAGGAAGGGAGGAGGTTGTTTATTCGAGGGGAAAACAAGGACTACGATGACCTTGGGTTGCCGAACGCGGAAACACAAGAGTGCTCATCCATCACGGCGTCCAATACATGATTTTGCATACAATTTTTTTATGTCTGAGAAAATTAGGAGAGAGAGAGCGAGAGAGAGCGAGAGAGAGAGTGTGTGTTACGGGTCGTTAAGTGTTTCCATAGTATGACATTTCAGAATCTGAACCAGTTTCTTCTGTCAAGTATGTTTTCATATACAAGGAATTTGGCAGGGTGAGAATTGGTGTGTTTCTCTACAGACAACTAGCATTTTTTTCCACTCAGGGGGCAGTGGCTCAGGAGGTAGAGTGGATCGTCTAGTAATAAGATGATTGCCGGTTTCTTTCCCGGCTTCTCCTGATAGCGTGCTGATGTGTCCCCTTGAGCAAGACACCCAGTTCCCCAGGCGCCGCTATATGGCAGCCCACTGCTCCTAGATACTAAGATGTTACTAAGATGGGTGAAATGCATTTCATTGCCTCAGTGCTTGTACTCTGTGCAATGACAATTAATTGAAAAAAGAAAACTGCTTAAGAGTCTGAAAATAATAAAAAATGAAATGAAATAGTCAAAAATGCAATACCATGCACAGAATTCTTCTTCTGTGAGGTTTAACGGCAGTTTAGAGCAAAATAATAAATTATTGCTATGTACTTACTATGTTGTTACAGAATCAACAGCGTAATTGATTTATTTGAGCACACAATTTCAGATATAGTAAAAACCCCTGACTAACTTGATCTGGAAGGCGCAGGAGGCGGCCATGACGATGAGCATGACGTAGAAGATGGGGTAGATGAGCTGCAGGCTGCCCGTCAGCGACTCTGTGATCATCCCGGACACAGCCTTCACTGAGATCACCGTCAGGGAGGCTGCCGCAAAACACAGAGAGCCACAGGTTGGGTACACACTTGTGCAGAAAGTGACGTGGAAAGAAAAGACGTGTTGTTTGCGTCTACCATGCAGGTTTGCATAGTGAAGTGAAACCAACGAGATTTGTTGTACTGGTCCTATTTCTATGCAAAAAAACAAACGTATTAGTCAGTATTGACACTCATTTTTGGCCTTAAACACATCTGTATTATGAATTTTTAATACGCCAAACAAAAGGCATACTGTATATCGCTCCATCCACCAAAAATGTATTACTTATTTATTTGTGAAGTGTAAATCATTTTTTATTTACAAATCTTAATATTCTACAATTGAAATTTGAGGATTGCTGTATTTATGAATTTACATTTTTATATACAGTGTATATTTGTCAATTGTGACATAGAATTGTATACCCAAATATATAGTACACACATACACACATCTATAAATAAAACAATTATTACAATTATTCAAATATATACTGTATATATATATATATTTTTTTTTTTTATTTTTTTTTTCCCAATATATGGTTATACGCTTTGTTATATGTGAAATGCAAATATATTATTAATTACAATTTTCAGTACATATTTTTGTTGCGTATATTTCTGTTGCATAACGATTATAAAACAGAGGCAATTGTAACATGTTATGTTTCAAGGAGGATGGAACTGTCCTCCATCTTGCTTTCCTTGTTACTGTTACCGCCAGTAACACACCACAGCACTATCCGAACCTTTGTGGGGGAAAAATGATAATGGAACCATGTACGTGTCCAACCTTTGGTAACCAGGCAACAGAGGAACCTCGGCCTGTCTAAAAAAACGGTTTAATCCATCACCCCTTCTCCCCTCGTCCATACCGAGTAGGGCCACCAGTAGCATCACAATGACAATGTGCTTCATGTTCCTCCTCTTGTACAGATAGAGCAGGATGCAAAAGACGATGACCTCTATGAGCTGGAGGATAAGACGGAGAGAGAGAGAAGGGGGGGGGTACAGACAAACCTTTAATGGGGATTCTGTTCCCTCATAAAAAGAAACTCTGAGATGATTGATTGACCCATTGAAGACGCCAGTAGAACTGTTCCTTAATTACATTAAGTAATTTCGCAAACGCCTTTGTCCAAAATGACTTACAATATATACATTTCGTCATCATATCACATCACATCATATCATCATATCACTGTTTGTCAGGCTAACCCTAACCCACATTTGACAATAGACAACAGAGATCTTCTTTTTGCGCCTTTCAGGTCTGCATTGTGAAGTTACTGATCAACACTAGAATAGGGTTGAGCCGTACATTTGCATAAGTCAGGGTCAGAGAAACCGGGTTTGACTGTATTTGCATTCCACAGCCCATTCATATCAGTGATGCAGACGACTCATTCAAACAAAACAGATGGACTGAAATTCTGCTCCAATCCCTCTTTCTTTTCCTACACACCACATGGCTCTTCTCTCAGCCTAACATACTGTGCAGAACTGTCCTTTAATTTTAAAGAAATGAACATGTCAGGGAGAAATTAAGATGAATGGCGGGAGGAGTCCTGGCAATGTAATTGCAAGTCCGACAGTACTTTGGTGGATGAAGGACTTCGGCTAAAACAGCACCTCAACTTGGTTTTCAATAGAGAGGTTTCAAAACCAGAAAGATAAGGAAAGGGACAAGCTAAAACATATTTTTTTCTTTTGTTCACAGTTCAAGTCACTTCAAGCAGAGAAAAATCAAGAGTCATCAAATGCAAGTCCGAAGTCTTTGAAGTACAAGTCAATTTGCAAGTCCTTCAAGGACGAGTCCAATTCAGTTATCAAGTCCTTGGAGGACGAGTCTGAAAAAGTCTCACGGCTTTGGTGGGCGAACCGGAGTCAAATCTGAAGTCCGAGTCCATTCTCAAATCCTTAGAGGATGAGTCACAGACAGTTCTTAAGTCGTTGGAGAACGGGTCAGAGTCAAGCCTCAGTAAGTACTGACAGTAACGGACAGTGATGAGAATTCTAATCAAGAAATTTTGGATTCTCCATCGATGAAGGATACAGTACATACGAGGTAAACAAGGAACTGCCAGCTCATGGCGTAGTACTGGACCAGCTGGGCAGTGATGTGTGCCCAGGTGTGCGGGGCGAAGGTCACCAGGAGATAAGTCCCTGTGACTGCCAGGGTGCCACCTGCAGGACGGAGAGAAGAAGTATTGAAGGCATATATAGTGGTAAGCGATACTTTATTCATCCTTTATCTCTCTAGGAAAATCGCGGTGTCACAGCAGCTCACATAAATGCCGCACATATATGCAATACAACTATCTGCAGTATGCAATAAACCTAAGAATTGACGAGAAGATAGAAAAAATGTCACAATATATATTATACATATAATTTGGACATTTACAATTAATGTGATGATAATCTATAAACAATGAATTTAAACCAAAACATAACAAAAAAAACAATAAAAATAAATGAACAATAAAAAATTGAATTCTAAACAACAATAATAAAAATATATATAATAGTAACAATAAAAAGTGATATATAATAATATATCATTTCTTACAATAAAAATTTAATAAATACAAAAATAATATTTTTGCTTTTTTATTTGACAATAGATATTTCGATTACAGGAAGCCCCCTGCAGGGATTGTGATTTTCACCATCTGCTTACCAAAAATGTCCGATGCCCGCACCGTTTCCTTGAGGAAAAGCACAGATATGATAGCACTGGCTGCAAAGGAAAAAACAAAGGGGGAAATAGATGTTTAAATGTATTTTAAATGTAGCCATCCGCCAAGACAAGCTCATTCTAATATTTACAACGGTGCTACATGCAGTTTAACACTCAACTCTTAGTCTTTGGAGTGCATATGATTCAACCATTGTATTTAAAACAAAAAAATGAAACTGCGATACGATTCATTTCTATAACGTTTAAATTTCTGAATCTATTCGAAAATTGTAACGCTACTGTTGTTTACTGAATGTTTTGTAGTTAAGGAACCATTTGCACCTTCAATTAAATATTAAATATAGAATCATATCGTGAGCTGTCTCATCATCAGATTCCGTCAATATTGAATCCAATCGAATCCGTGCGATCAAATTAAATATGAAATAAATGTTTTACAGCCAGAGAGTACATTTTGGCATTTTGGCAATTTTTATTACTTAAGCGGGATATGCACTACAACATAATAAAGCCGATATTGGGCCCGATTCCTCCCTTCGGACAATCGTGAGCAAAGTCCCGATTTTTTGAGTATAAGAACAAAACTTAAGTTTATCATGATATGTCGTTAACATCTGTTAAGATTTAAAATATCTTGTAGTGTGGGCCATGCATTATATTTTGGTTTTTAAGAAATGAAGGAACTTTTTCTCATAAAGTATACCGTAAAACCAGGCAGATAAATTGATCTCTTTTCAAATGGAGAGGAAAACATGCTGTGGCTCATTTTTTTAATGAATCCATTATCAACATATCAAAGTCATGAAATCGCCTAAGCTACAAAAAAAATATAGATTTTAATTCCATCAGCCATGTCTCAGATAAAGTCCACCACTTAATGTTTCCATTGGAAATGCGAGGGACTCAGATTCAGGGGGGGAATAAACACAGATTGAACTGTCACATTGATGGACAGAGATATGTGCCCACGGAGAGAGTGGGAGATGAAGAAGCTGATAGGCAGAGAGACAGACAGGCAGGCTATAATAAAAAACGCCACAATCTCCCAGAAAAGAGTGGATAGATGTGTGTGACAAGCAGATAGGGGTGGATAGAATATTTGACAGGCAGAACTGACTCGTTAAGAGATAGACAGACAGGCACGCAGACAGACGGTTACAGCAGCATCTGACACACTGATAAACCGATTCTGTCGTTAACAAAACCCATGTTAAACAGGAGTCCAGGCGTCAAACTCATTCCTGCAGACTCTTTTACAGAGTGATGGGGGTGATTTGGTGATGGGGGGGAGGGGACGAGGAGCCCCCCCGGGTCCAGATCCGAAATTGTCAACGTCGAACCGGCGTCAATAACGGCAGTACATGGAGCGGCTGTTAATATTTTATCATCCGGCGAGCCTTTAGTGGCTGTTCCTTCCCTTCTCGCCTCTGGGACCGGCTGGATCCGCTGGATCTGAGGCGTAACCATGGCAACCCCACACAAAAAGTATGGAGACCCGCCACCCTCGCTAATGCGGCGAGTGTGGCGGCGTCGGGGGTGGGCGTGCCGAGGTATGCGGAGTTCAGCCACCGCTACCGTGCGTCTGTGAATCCATCTTTTTTTATTGTCATATGGAAGCGTGTGTGTTAGTGTGTGTGTGTGTGTGTGTGTGTTCCTGCATCTGTAGCCTGCTCTCTTAGGTGCGCCATGTGACTTGTTTTTTATACAAAGGCTAAATGAAAAAGAAAAAGATATAACGAGTCTCGCTCACGTCTCCCAGCTAAGCTACTGCCTGATACTGTCTTGTCTTGTGAGGATACAGTCTTAAAGACTGAGCAAAAAATAACAATTTTAAGTCTCTTTATATCTACCAACTTCAAACACCGCGTTATAAAACATGGCCATCAGCAATGTTTTTTATTTTATTTCTATGTCTAATTATGTATTTCTATCGTTTTATCTATAATGACTTTTAAGCTTGCTTCACAGCGAATCTGTAATCACATCTGACAGTCAGATCCTCCCCACTAGTGGCCGTCAGATGAAGTGCATCTGGGTTTTGCGTCACAAAATATGTCGGGGAAAATGGGAGACCTCTTTTTTTCCAATTCAATAGCTAGTAGTCTGACATTTACCATTTTAAATGAATGAGGCGCGTCATAGCTTATTGCATGTGTAGGAATGGACTTCCAGTTTGTTGTTGTTGTTGTTGTTTGCTGGATTTGGTAAGAAGCAAGTTTTAATCCTCCAAAGAACTAATGAGGAGTGGCCTTGCCCTAATTAATATTCATGAGCTGACTCACTAGCGCCCTCTTCCAATGAGAATTGTGATGGTTCACGTGACGCAAGCTCAACTCACTGGGTGGGCGTGGCTCCTAATGTGACGCTGTAAACTGATTGGCTGTACAGTGGTAGCCACTTAAAGAAGGCTGTCCCAGCCGGAAGCCTGATGGCTGACAGTCGCATGGCAACAAATTCCCATTCAGTTCCAGGCGATTACCATGCGGCTCCCAGTTGGCTGGTAGACCCCTCCTTCTGATGTGTCCTGACCAGGGCGTGTTTAATTTCAACTGTTAACGCGCCCATTCATTCAATTTCAGTGGATCACCATGAGATGGCGCTAACTTCACACAAGCACATTCACATTTCAGAGAGATTTCAGTGGACCTGAGATATTTGAACCCTGACCAGAGGTCACCTTTTCAGAGTTCAACAGAATTTTTTTGTCATATGAAGAAGAACAGGTCTTTATGATTCTGAGATCTAATCTACATGTTGCACAGCTTTTCAATTACAAAAAAGAAGCTGCTTTCTTGGGTTACATTTTTTAAATCACAAAGTTCAATAGTTTTTGTTGTCATGGGAGCACTCAAACTAGGTATATATAATTATAGTTTCAAGTTTCAAGTCTATTCTCAGATACTTTATAACAATGCAAGCATCATTACCAATAATGAGATTCTTAGTCTCAGAGCCAACTCAACTTTACATAATAAGTAAAATAAGGGCATAGTAGTGATTAAAATAACTTTTTAAAAACAGTATATAAAAACAGTATTTGAAAAATCTAAAATGCAAAGAAGTGGTGCAGTATAACTAAAACAACATGATTTACCTAAAAGAAAGATAAAGTATCATATAGAGAAGATTATATTGATAGTCAATTTGATGGTGGACATCTTAAATAGCCTTGGGCCACAACAATGCAGTGTCGCATGGCAACCAATTCCCAGTCAGTTCCCAGGCGATTACCATGTGGATCCCAGCCGGCTGGTATTCCCCTCCTTCTGATGTGTTCTGAGATACAGTATATATATATATATATATATATATATATATATACATACATATATACAGTACACACACACACACACACACACACACACACACACACACACACACACACACACACACACACACACACACACACACACACACACACACACACACACACACACACACACACACTACTCACAAAAAGTTAGGGATATTCGGCTTTCGGTGAAATTTCAGGATGAACCTAAAATGCACTATAACCTTTACAGGTGAACTCAATTTGACCTTCTCTAAACTTTTGAATGCACATGTCCAACTGTTTAATGTTTCAGTACTTTTTGCACAACTTGCTGTTCTCTAACAAGGAGCTGAACGGCAAAATTCACAACAGGTGTTTGATCCATGAATCGACCAATACATTTCCTGGTTCAATTAGAATTGGTATTTAAACAGTCCTCTTCATCATGCTGTTCACAATTTGACATCATGAGACCAAGACGACACCTAACAACTGATCAACAGTACCTCGCCATTGTGAGGCTTCAAACAGGATGTTGTCAGAGGGAAGTGGCCACTGAGCTTAGAGTGTCACAGAGTGTCATCAGCAGGTTGCAACAGAGATACAGAGACTGGAAGAGTCACAGAAAGGCATAGAAGTGGACGTCCTTTGGCCACATCCCACACTGATGAGCGCTTCCTTGTGAACAGTGCCCTGCGGAACCGGATGATGAATGCCACTCAACTCCAGGCACATTTAAGGGAGGTGAGAGGCACCCAAGTGTCACGTCAGACCATTCAAAACCGTTGACATCAGCGTGGTCTGCGTGCTAGACGATCTGCAAGAGTACCT
Organism: Zeus faber; assembly: GCF_960531495.2. Lineage (NCBI taxonomy): Eukaryota > Metazoa > Chordata > Actinopteri > Zeiformes > Zeidae > Zeus > Zeus faber. The sequence goes on from NC_137195.1 coordinate 29,712,462, forward strand.
GACCACACCACCAGGCACAGGCATCATCGTCTTGCATGGGCCAGGGAGCATTTACGCTGGATGAGGGACCAGTGGCCTCAGTGCTGTTCTCTGATGAAAGCTGATTCACGTTGAGCAGAAATGATGGCCGCCAATGATGTTGGAGACGTCAAGGAGAGCGCTATGCATCAGCCCAGTTGTCACCAGACGAGTCTTTGGTGGTGGTGGTGGTACAGAGTGGGCAGGTGTGTCTAGTCAATACAGAACTGCCCTACACTTGGTGAATGGTACAGTGACAAGCCCATACTACCTGAATAACATCATTAATCCAGTCATTGTGCCCCTGCATGAACAACACAGGCCTCATTTCATCTTCATGGACGACAATGCTCCAGCTCATCAAGGTTGCATCATTAGGGAACAGCTGCTGGAGACTGGGGCACCTCAAATGGAGTGGCCTGCACTTTCTCCAGACCTGTATCCCAGAAAACCTCTGGGCTCAGCTGAGTGGCCGTGTAAAGGCTCGTAACTCTGTGCCCCGGAACCTCAATGACCTGAGGACCACCCTTCAAGAAGAGTGGGGTGCCATGCCTCAGCAGACAATAAGTCGACTTATTGTCTCAACTTATTGTCTTACTTATTGGCACTGTTCATAATGAGGCGCTCATCAGTGTGGGATGTGGCCAAAGGACGTCCACTTCTATGCCTTTCTGTGACTCTTCCAGTCTCTGTATCTCTGTTGGAACCTGCTGATGACACTCTGTGACACTCTAAGCTCAGTGGCCACTTCCCTCTGAGAACATCCTGTTTGAAGCCTCGCATATACATATATACACACACACACACGTGTGTGTGTGTGTGTGTGTATGTATGCATGTGTATGTATATATATATATATATATATATATATATATATATATATATATATATATATATATATATATACACACACACACATATACAACCAACATTTTTTATTGTTATATTTGCAATTTTTTTTACTGTAACGGCCTAAACATTTACTTTGAAGTGTCGCCATGGCACTGTCATAGTGAGTGTTCACCTCATATTATCAATAGGACTTTAGGGGTCTGTTCCCATGTAGATGACTGTTATGGATCCATTTGGTAATGCTTAATGACTAATATCACGCAAGACTAGGCAACAGAATCGTTTTTTAGACCAACACTTCGCTCCCTGTCTCTCCACCCCTCCTGGACGGTCTCAGTTCCCTCCGCTGACAGAGCCCCTGTCCCCGAACGCAATAACCCTAACCCAATGTTATGTAATTAGTGTGATCATTTTCATTGGCATTTTTCCAAATGCTTTTTTTTTTCTTTCCAAAAACAAATCTTTTTTCATATATTTGTACGAAATAAATATTCGTAAAAACCCACTATTTGTGCTTTATTTGGATTGTGCTCCACCCCGACTTTACGGCAATGTTACTGCTTCCATTTCTACTCACTCCCATTCACAGCCTTACCGGCATTTTCCTGGAAACGATACCAGGTCAAGAGTGGGGAGATATAGGGAATGACTTTTACGGAACATAAACACCGGCTCCTGTTACCACGTGACGCCAATACAGAACATTGCCAGTAGACTTACGGCTTTCAGTGCAAGTGAGAAAGGGGCTTTCGAGAAAACCTCGAACACATTCTGGGTAATCTATGGTTACCTGTGCAGTTTGTTTAGTGTGCTTTTCTGTGCAGAATCTGAGTCCAATGCCTCAGAGATTGAAAAGCCAAACGTTCTGGCATTTTCACACCCAATTGACTGAGATGGTAGTTTAGGCGGTGAACTAATTCAGATCAGATCTTTTATTAAGACTGAAGATGATGACTTCGGGCTCTAAACCATTCCCCATTGGCCAGGTCATGTAAAAAGGCTTGAGTGTTGAAGGTTTTTAGGATTTGTTTATGACTGATGCTGACAGGCTGTTTAGCAGAGCAGTTTGATCAAACACAGGCAATAAAGTAGACACCAGTTTATTGTAGAGAGGAGGCTGGATGGAATTAGCCAGGAGCAGATCGAACATGTCATGACAGGGCTCCTATCCTGAGTGAGTGTGGGGATGGCAGTTTTACCTAGCTGCTTATTAGACCAACCAATGAACAACAGGTATGCAGCCACTCTGACCCAATCACCTGGATCCAGGTCTGGTGTGGCTGCTCATTTAGACCATCCCCACACCACAAATATGATCTGTGTTTATTGAGCTTAAAAACAATTGATAAGCAGGATATATAGAGAATGAGATCATCATGGCATGTAGATGTATAATATTTTTATTCATTATTTAAAATAAAATAAGTTCTGTCAGTTAAGCCATTTAAAAAATAAATAATTTAAATTTACGAATATTACTACTTGAAATCAGATCATTTCTGTTTGTGAACAATAAGTAACAAGTGCAGCCGCTTGATTTCACATTTCACTAAAATTACATTTTGATCAAATCAAAAAACAAAATAAATATGGCAAGTAGGTTGAATAATAAAGGTTGTGGTGTTGTCCGTCTTTGTTGGGACATCCCATTGACATATTTTACACAATGAAAATTTACAGTCTGCTTTGGGTCGGAACTTAAACACAGAAAAACCCCCCGCCAAACTACGGATGTATGTGTCTCTGTTGTCAACTATACGTCATCTTTGTGTTTCTCCTCAGGGTTCTAGATGCTCTGGCTGTCTCCACTCCGTATGTACTGTGTGTGTCAACTGTGTTTACAAGTACAACCCGTCCACGGCGGAGGGGGCGGGGCTTAGTTCTATATTGACAAACGTGATTGGTCAGAGGTGAAGCTTTCAGATCAGCTTTAGATCGTCCGACCTGATTGTCTTCCCGTTGCAACTTGCCAAGCTTGAAAATGAACAGATCTGTGGACTTTATCTAAATGATCCACCGAGCACTAATTGTGCTTGGAGGGAATTAGTTTCACCGAACACTATGACCAGAGAGATTTTAATATAAGTTTGACTTCAACAGATTTTTCTGGTCAAAAACCGGCAATTAATGGATAACGGAAACGCTGGGTCGGTCATACCATTGGAAAACACACCAGAATGGTACGTATGAGGGGAGTTTGTGAAGATAGCATCAATCAATGTAGCCTTTTCAGGCTTTTTGGGGTCCTACCTGGTAGGGAGCGATATGATTTGATGGAGATTTAGGGAGTCAAATTGCTGTAGTAAGGCTGCTAGGGTACAAGCTGGTGCTGATGGAAGGCGATAACAACCAACCACTGACAATGATTAACTATTTCATAGCTTGATGTTCACAACTAATAAGTCAAACTGTTTTGGGATAGATTTCCATAGGGTTATAGAGCACTGCCCCGCCACTGTGGGTATTAATCAGCTCTGCACAGAAACAGGTAGAAAGAGAGAAAAACCCCAAAATGTGATCTCACAATCTCCCTCAAAAAAATGTCAATCCAAAGGGAAACATTAATTCCGATATATTTTGAGTTCTGGGGGAGGTCATAAAAGGCGTCTGTGCCCAGGGGCCCGTTGTGTCATACTCCGCCTACGCCTGAGGCACTCTCCTTAAAGACTGTGTCATTCCTGTGCTACTTCTACAATAAATCTCAGTAATACCACAGTGAATTTTCACACCAGCTGTCTCTGTGGCTTTTTTGGGGAAATACGCTGTAGAAAGAGTTGTCCGATAGAGACAGCACCCAAAGCTTCATGTAAGCTTCATGTCACTCGATTCCTCTCTCGTCACCGTTGACAGCACATATTGGGTGAAATTCAACCACTCAATATTTTCCGTGCCAGGATCGGCAATCTTTAAAACAACCCTGGCGCGGTTTACAGCAGGAATTATGACCCCCCCCCCCCCATATGTTTTCACACAACAGGGAATCAGAAAGGGGGTGTTCAGGAACACGGGAACAGTGGTAATTGCTCGCCGTGTCAGTCTGCGGAACACAACGTCAACCGCCTCGCACACCGTCACACACACACACACACACACACACACACACACACACACACACACACACACACACACACACACACACACACACACACACACAGTCAGCTGTATCCTCCTTCGTATTGCTGCTTTCTCTAGATCAAACTCCAACATCTTCCACTTGAATTTCCTCTTTGTTTCCTACTTCCCGCCTCCTGTTGTGTGTCCTCACAAGGGGGGATTTATGTGTGTGTGTGTGTGTGTGTGTGTGTGTGTGTGTGAGAGTGTGTGTGTGTGTGTGCGTGCGTGTGTGTATTAGAATGCATTGTGTTGAATGGGGTGGAGTCCTTCACCCACTTGTATCTCCGGCTGCTCATTAGTTGTCCCAGACGCTCTTTTAAAAAAAACTTTAAAGACTGCTGCAAATGTGAGATTTCCATGTGATATTCATGGGAGTGCACATCCAGGACATTGACCACGATAAAAACTGACAAAGCTTAGACGTGATTTTGTTATTGGAGGAGATACCGCAGCACTGTAGAGAATCTCCAAGTCCTAAATGTATACCTTTGTGTCGTCAAAGCATTACGCCAATCCCCGACAGCGTAAATCCCCAAAAGGTACGGTCTACTTAACAGGATTTGCGGCTTCTATCAGGGGGGCTTTTATCCGCTGACTGTTCATCTCTTTGTTTGTCACTGTTATGGGAAAACCACTTGAACAGCTTTGTAATAGTAAAACATGAATAACCGTGAGTCACTGCTTCTTTCCATCCCTCCCTCCCTGCTGTGCAATGAAGACTGGGCTGCTGGGTGCTTGTGTACCTGTTCAATATTTAACCTGTCTTCACAGAGTGTTTGCATTGGGCAGCTGCAGAAAAATTGGAAAACAACGGGCCATGTGCACTCTCTGTGCACATAGTCCACACACACACACACACACACACACACACACACACACACACACACACACACACACACACACACACACACACACACACACACACACACACACACACACACACACACACACACACACACTTTGTTTTCCAATTGGCTAAAGAGCATCATCAATGGCCTGAATGCCGATAATATGGCCATAGCGATATGGCTAAAAATGTTATCACCATAAAATACTGCATAACATTCGATAATGATAATGACCACGATACTCGTATATAAAAATCCCAATTCATGTTTAGCGCTTAAGTTTTTTTTTTTTTTTATAAAAAAGACAGTGGTATGCTGTGATGCAATTTAAAAACACATTTATCGGTGGAATGAAATTGTCCAAAACAAACACTAAAATTTTAATCTGTATTGTAAAAAAATGGTTACAACAAAACTCAGCAGCATTTCGAATTCTCTTTTCCAACAATAGAAATCTCAAAGAAAAATAGGGGGAAAAATATCTGAAGATTCAATTGTAAACAGCATTTTTAATGAACATTGCACAGTGCTCGTAACGTAAGTCAACAAAAACAAAAAGTAATAAAAGTGCAGCTTCTTTAATTAACATTTAACATAAATAAACATTTTATAAAATCAAAAACAAAATAATAATGGCAAGTAGGCCTAAATCGAAATAACTACGTTTGTGTTGTGCCCGTCTTTCCTCAGCACATCTCGGCGACATATTTTACAATGGATATTTACCGTCTACTTTGGGTCGGAACATAAATATCCCCAAAAAATGCCCAAAAACCGATGTATGTGGCTCTGTTATCAACCATCCATCATCTTTCTCCTTCTCCTCAGAGTTGCTAATTTTAGACACTGACTCGGTCTCCACTGAGTTTACATGTTCAACCTACCCAGGAGGGAGGTGGTGGGGCTTCTTTCTATATCGACAAATGCAATTGGCCAGAGATGAAAGGTCAGCTTTAGACCGTCCAATCTGATTGGCTTGTCATTGCCATTGCCCCTTGCCTATATAAATGAACAAATCTGCGGAAGACATTATTGAAATTATCTTGCTAATTTTATTTTGACGAAGAGGAAAAAAATATTGTGACAATAAATGGCTGATAATAATGATAATGATAAAAATGATTTTATCGCAGTCCTTCACGACTGTACAGTACTTCACGACTGTACAGTACTTCACGACTGTTGGTCGCTTCCTTAGGTTGGCGTTCCTTTTTCAGTCTGTTCATAAAGGGGACACTTTCCTCTTGAGGTATTAGTCACGACTCATTGAAATATTTGGGATTCATGGTACTTGCGATTCTTCGACCACTAGGTTTCATCTATAAAAGTAGGGCTGGACAATATGGCCAAAAATGTTATCACAATATGTTTTTTTATATTGATCGCTGTCGATAGTTATCATAATATATATTTATTAATCTTAATAATAATGCTAAATTTACAGTTTTACGTGTATTCTCATGGCTTTACATTAAACACAGAATAAATAAAAGAATAAACATGTAAACCAAAATAGAGATAAATAAAATAAATTATAAATACATATATATTATATACATTTAAATATATGATCATCATTGCTGTCTGAGAACAGTCCAAGAAGTTTCAGAATCTGCACTTTGTAATTCTATACGGGCGCTGTCGAGCCGGGGACAGAGAGAGCAGAGGAAGCCTCAGCGCTCAACACTGGTCAGACTTCATGTTTGATAATAACGTTAATATGTGCGTAACGGATTGGCGCGACACCTCTTTATGAGATTCAGACATGGAAATGGGGTTGGGGATGTGTTGCTTTAGTTAAACTAAGTTTGTTTCTCTGCTGTACGATTGGCTGTTTATGTTGTGTCTTTTTACGTAGCGGAAAGCGGACTCAAAAGAACTGTATTGAAAATAAATCTCAGAAATCAATCCTCGTTATCGTGGAAGATATTTTCCTGAAAAATATCAAAATCGTTTTATCGCCCAGCCCTATATGAAAGCGTTGGCTTGGCTGAGGTATTTGCTCTTGAGATGTCTTTTCTAAGACCATTTTTGCAGGTCCAGAAAGGTGTGTCATGCACACAAACAAACCACTTAAAACAACAGGCCTTTTCCACAAACATGCTGTATTGATCAAAGGTGCCACCGGTATCTTGAATGGGTATGGGTTTTCAATGAGACCATGAGCAATATTAAGATTAATAAGTCTAATAAGCCTTAATTAAGTCTTTGTTCGGGAAATACATTTCTAAATGTATTTTCCGAGGGAAAGCTACCTCTAATGGTCCTCTTTCAAGGCCATGACATGAACTAGGCCAACTTCCAAGAAGTGAATAAAAGGAGACAGTAAAGAAATAGCTAAGATGTCAGATTTGCGATGTACAGAACCTGACATTTCCTCTGAGTATTGGGCTTTCCACGTTTCCAGAGAAAAGAGGGATTTATTTTTGGTTGGCTGGGGTTAACATGATGTGAGATGGTCTCATATTATACGACAGGATCCGCAGCAAGAAAGCAGACGCTCCCCTTACCTATGACGGACACGCAGCCCAGGGGGGCGATGAGCGACGCCGGGGCGAAGCCGTAGGCGGCGAAGTTCCCCAGCTCCCCGATGCCCATGAGGACCACGCCGCACCACCACAGCACCGAGGTGTAGTAGGGCTTGGAGCCGCGCTGGGACTGACGAACGTGGGCATATTTCTGTCCAAAAGAAGGGCTGGATTAGCAGTTTATCTTAGCAGCAGGCCATCATACCCAAGCACTACGCAAGGCAAATTACCAGAGGTAGATTAGGCTTGTAGGCTTGACAAAAACGCGAATGTCTTTGTTCGCGTGTCGGGCAAAGCTGGGGGATATTCCCTAAAGGTTACTTACGCCGTAAGCGAGGTTCACTTCCACTAGCCTGACTAACTTCCAGTATAAGAGGGTTCTCTTAGGGTGGCTCTAAGAGCCAGCTAGAAAAGATGCCAGCTAGGTTACCATTGCAACATACAGTATGCCTTGGAGCTAGCCTGGACAGGAGCAAGCAATATTGTTTTATATATATACTGTATATATACACAATATCAAAATATTTCTTTTTATTTACACGAACGCAAATGACTGATTGATGAAGGAGCTGCGTTCTCAGTGGAATAGACCCATTTATGGTCCCAGAATAACCTCATTATGAAAGGTATTGAATCACATTTCAAAATAAACTACATACGGTTACTACTCACTTAACAACCTACCTGTTTAATGACTGTTGGGACTTACGACCAACTCTCCAACTCGGTATTGTACGCCGAGTACAATACCGCGGTGTGCTCCCTGCGTGCACGCTGTCTCAGCTCCCGTTAGGGGTCGCCACAGCTGTTCATCTGCCTCCAATACCTTCTGTTCTGTGCATCTTCCTCCCTTACACCAACTGCCTGCATGTCCTCCCTCACCACATCCATAAACCTTAATTAAGTCTTTGTTCGGGAAATACATTTGGCCTTCCTCTTTTCCTCTTGCCTGGCAGCTCCATCCTCAGCATCTTTCTCCAAATATAATTCTCATCTCTCCTACACACGTGTCCAAACCATCTCAATCTGGCCTCTCTCACTTTTCCACCAACCTGTCCAACTTGAGCTGTCCCTCTAATGTACTCATTCTTAATCCTGTCCATCCTTGTCACTCCCAATGAAAATCTCAACATCCTCAACTCTGCCACCTCCAGTTCAGCCACCTGCCTTTTTGTCATTGCCACCACCTCTAAACCGTACAACATGGCTGGTCTTACTACCGTCCTGTAGACCTTCCCCTTCACTCTTGTTGAAACCCTTCTGTCACTGATCACGCCGGACACTCTTCTCCACCCACTCCACCCTGCCTGTACTCTCTTCTTCACCTCTCTCCCGCACTCTCCGCTGATTTGGATGGTCGACCCCAAGTACTTGATCTCATCTCCATCTCATCTCGCCTTCTCCACCTCCACTCTTTGCATTCTCAGCTTTTCGCCGCCCTCCCTCCCATTCAGGCACATGTATTCTGTCTTACTCCTGCTGACTATCATCCCTTTTTTCTCAAATGAATGCCTCAACTTCTCCAGGCTCTCCTCAACCTGCTCCCTACTCTCACTACAGATCATAATGTCATCCGCGAACATCATAGTCCACGGAGACTCCTTCCTGATTTCATCTGTTAACCTCTCCATCACCATTGCAAACAAGAAAGGGCTCAGAGCTGATCCTTGATGCAATCCCACCTCCACTTTGAATGCCTTTGTCACGCCTTCTGCACACCTTACTACTATCTGACTGCCCTCTTACATATCCTGTACCACTCCTACGTACTACTCTGCCACCCCTGACTTCCTCATGCAATACCACACTTCCTCTCTCGGCACCCTATCATATGCTTTCTCTAAATGCACAAAGACGAAGTGCAACTCCCTCTGGCCTTCCCTGTACTTTTCCATCAGCATTCTAAAAACAAACATTGCATCTGTAGTACTCTTTACTGGCCTGAAACCATACTGCTGTTCGCTTATCCCCACCTCTCCTCTTAACCTTGCCTCCACTACCCTTTCCCATAACTTTATGCTGTGGATGATCAACTTTATTCCCCTCTAGTTACCACAGCTCTGTACGTCTCCCTTATTCTTGAAGATGGGTACCAGTACACTTCTTCTCCACTCCCTTTCTAGGATGGTGTTAAACGTTAGTCTCGATACTAACGCCACTGCCATCTCACCTAAACATTTCCATGCTTCCCGGGTATGTAATCTGGGCCAACTGCCTTTTCACTCAAGATTCAAGAGGTTTATTCGTCACATACATATACATACTTTCATACATATATGCAGTGAAATGTAATGCAACACACCTGGTGATAACACACAATATGTCCAAGGAAATTTCTTTCTACTAGGCCAACTAACTGATTCCTAAAACATAATACAGTAAGTCGAATACTTATAGAATAAAATAAAAATATATAGATTAAAATAAAATAAAATAAAATAAAATGGAATAGATAAAGGGAATAGGCTTATGTATATGGGATAGGCAAATATATATATACAGATATGTGCATTAAACTGGCATGTAAATGAAGTGAGGTAGTGTTTGTGGGATAATACAGCACAGTATACAACAGTACGGCGCAGCAATACGGTATCACCGAACAACCCAGAACAGTGACACAGTATGCGGTACAGTATGCTACATACAGTACCGAAGGTTGTGGAGCCTATGTATGTGGCTCAGTGAGGACCCCTGGTGAGGTCAGCATTGACAGTTCTTATGGCTTGCGGGAAAAATCTCCGTCTCAGTCTCTCTGTTCTTGCTGTGTGACTGCGGAGGCGCTTGCCTGACCGCAGCAGCTGGAACAGTCCGTTGTTGGGGTGATGAGGATCTTTCATGATCCTGCGGGCTCTGCTACTACACCTCCTGGTGTATAAGTCTGTCCTGAGCCTGTCCTGAGCAGTGCAGTTCCCAAACCAGGCAGTGATGTTGCCTGTCAGGATGCTCTCCACCGCTCCACAGTAGAAGGATTTGAGGATCCTCACCGAGACCCGGAATTTCCTCAGCTACCTTTCTCACCAGAGTGTCTGTTTGTAAAGTCCATGTTCACTCAGTCTCACTCTTCATCTTCTTTAATGCTGTTCTCACCTCATCCTTGCTAATTTGCTGCGCTTCTTGATCCACTATCCCCACATCATCCACTCTTCTCTCCCTCTCATTTTCTTCATTCATCAAGTCCTCAAAGTACTCCTTCCACCTTCTCAACACACTCCTCACTAGTGAGCACATTCCTATCATTATGCTCCATCACCCTAACCTGCTTATTCCCAGCTTGGTCCCTTTATCTTGCCAATCAGTACACGTCCTTTTCTCCTTCCTTACTGTCCAACCGCTCATACAACTCGTCGTATGCCTTTGCCAATTCTCTCTTCGTCTTGCGCAGCATCAGCTTGTACTCCAGTCTACTTTCTTCATCTGTCTGACTATCCCATTTCTTCTTCACCAACCTCTTCTGCTCTATGCTCTCCTGTACTTCCTCATTCCACCCCCAAGAGTCTTTGTCTTCCTTCCTCTTCTCACATGATACACGAGTACCTTCTTGGCCGTCTCCCTCAACACTTCTGCAGTTGTTTCCCAGTCATCTGGTAACTGTTCATTCCCACCTATCTTACCTCTTCCCTAAATTGCATACAACACTCCTCCTTTTAGAACTTCCATCATTTTATCTTTAGCTCTTCTTTCACTGTCTTCCTCTTCTGGGCCTCCAGTCATCCTACAGACCACCATCCGATGCTGCCCAGCAACACACTCCCCTACCACCACGTTGAAGTAACTAATCTCTTTCAGATTGCACCTCTGCATAAGATGTAGTCCACCTGTGTGCACCTTCCTCCACTCTTGTATGTCTCACCCAGTGTTCCTCCCTCTTCTTGAAATACGTATTCACAAAAGCCAATTGCATCCTTTTGGCAAAAATCCACCACAATTTGTCCTTCCACATTCCTCTCTTTGACACCATACCTACCCATCACCTTCTCGTCACCTATGTCTCTGATCCCTTCTCTGAGCCCCAACATGCTCACTGAGATCTGCTCCAATGACCACTCTCTCTCCCTTGGGGATGCTCTCCACCACTACATCCAACTCACCAAAGAATTCCTCTTTCTCTTCCCTCTCACACCCAACTTGGGGAGCATATGCACTGACCACATTCATTATCAGCCCATCAATTTCCAGCTTCATGCTCATTACTCTGTCCGACACTCTCGTCACCTCCAAAACACTCTTGACATATTCTTCCTTCAAGACTATCCCTACCCTATTTCTCCTGTCATCCGCTCTATGGGAGAACAGTTTGTACCCGGCTCCGATACTCCTGGCCTTACTCCCCTTCCACCTGGTCTCTTGTACACATAGTACATCTACCTTACTTCTCTCCATCATGTCAGCCAGCTCTCTCTCTTTAACCTTCATAGTGCGAACGTTCAAAGTTCCTACTCTCAACTCTACTCTCTACCCTTCTTCTTCTCCTGCTGTCTCCAGACACGCCTTCCCCCTCTTCTTCTTACAGTAGCACAATTTCCACTGGCACCCTGTTGGCTAACGGCACCAGTGGCGGTCGTTGTTAACCCGGGCCTCGACAGATCCAGTATGGAAATCAGATTTGTTTTCCGCATGTTTGATTTTGCATGGTTTTTATGCCGGATGCCATTTCTGATGCAACCCTCTCTATTCATCCGGGCTTAGGGCCGGGACTGATGATACACTGGCTTGTGCACCCCCAGTAGCTAGATTTATGTATTTATGTGTATTTATATACACTGTATATACCATATACACTATATACACAATATACACTGTATATACTATATACACACTAAACTTCTCATCACCGTTTCAGTCTCAGTCTAGTTCCCGCAGTCTGTCATTATTCACTACACTAGTGTTCACAATCGCCACGCCCCCTTACCGTGAAATAACATGGGTCCTCCCTTATCGACCGATTCGCTTAACGACAGGGTCCTAGGAACGGAACTCGGTCGTTAAGTGAGGATTATCTGTATGTAACTTGCAGCCTTGTGAAGCAGCAATCAGCCCTTAAGTGTAGTGCAAATGCATTGTATTACGCTTTTTAACAATTGCAGTTTTGTTGGAGATTTATTTATTACTGTATATTCCAGGACCACCAAAGTGCGAGGCACATCAAACAAGTGTTAGATTCAATTGCAGGTAATTATTTTCCCTCAAAATTTACACAATATGTTTGGATCTTATTTTCTGCAGCTATATATAGGAGGTGCCTACATATTTTATATACTGTATATTGATATTATTTTATATTATAGGTTATGATATGAGTGGGACTGAACATACCCTGGCAAAAAAGTGTGCACACACACAATATGAACACAATTATTTGCAACAATTTGCCCTTTCTTTAAAAAAAAAAAAACGTGATTAAAAAACATAAGTTTAAAATTGCAAGTTGGTGTAGGCCTCGCATCAGTTTATTTTTGTTTTTAAACAACCAATTTTAGAGGAACGCAATTTTGTATCAATGGGACATGCAGAACATTTATTTCAGATCAGTTTAGGTGGAAAGGCAACTATGACAACATTATAAAATATGCATTTTCTTCGCCATCATCCTTTTTAGCAATCATGTGTTTGAATATTGTTTAAATATTGTTCCATCAGTAATTCTTGCTCTGTAGATATGAAGGAAACATCACAATCTGTATTGATCCTGTATTCAACTGCGTTCCTGCGTTGGTTGATCCTTTAAATATCGAGAGCGTGCACATCTGATCCAGACTTTACTGTGTCAGACTACTTTAGCTCAAAGCGGCATGTAGAGAACCCGCTGAGCTCAGACTGCCAGTTGCCGCTTACGTTAGCTATCATGGGTTATGGCCGTCTGATCCTAGCGACCTTTAGGGTATAGACCCCTGAAATTTGTCAAAGGAAAATACAATCATAGATCATTATCAAACATGGTTCAGAAACACAGAGAATAACATTTAGTAGAGTGATTACAAAACAATGGAAAACTGAAAAGACAAACTGAAGGAATTATGCTGAAGGTCAAGCACTATTTGATACTCTAAATCATGATTGAGCATCAGGTACAGGGTATACCTACCTGTATGTTGAGTGAAATGCTGATGATGACATTCCCAATTATAGAGATGATGATTCCCAGGAAATAGGCCTGTGGGACAAAAACAGACATCAACATCAGACAACCTGTAATAGTCTATTACAGTATTAGTATAAAAATGCTATAGTGTGTTCGTGTGATATTATTCACTGTTCAATCATAATAGTTTTTAATAGTATAGGTATTAGTCTATAGCAGGGGTGTCAAACTCATTTTCACAGAGGGCCACATAAGCATAATGGTTGCCCTCAAAGGGCCAGATGTAACTTTGAGGCGGTATAAATGTAGCTAAATGTGATGTAAAATAAATGCAACTACTCCTTAATGTTAAATAACTCTGGATTTTTATTATTCAACTTAGAAATATTACATATATATTTGCATAAATGTAAAAAGAACTGTTTGCTTGTTGCTCTGTTATAACATAAATCCTTTTAATTTGTCAGCTTATGAAACCCACATTATTCCATCAATCAACGATCAAACTATCCAAGTGAATAAGGATAAATAACAAGTTATGACATTAACTTTGTTCAAAACTTTTTTGTCATAGTTGAGAGGGGCAGAATAACGGTCCAACTAACAATTGTGAGCTGCTAAGAACATGTGTGACAGGTGTAGCATTTTACATAAACAAATGGCTGCACACAGCCTTGCAAGGGGATACATCCAACTAATGAGAGATGGTTTGATTACAGTGAACATTTGTCTGCATAAACACATAAACCTGCAAACACTAAATACATTGCTACACATATAACGTAGTATATGTAATAAACTCAAAATAACAACACAACAGTTGTCTCAGTTCACAACTATATTGGTCAGTTTTAAGGTGAAGTTGATGAGGAGATGCTGCCTGTCCTTTAACACACCACATGGATCCACCATCCTCCTCCATTGATCATGTTCTGAAAATAACAAACACAAAGCAAAATGCAAGCACAATCATTAAATTGCACACAGTTTAACTATTCTTGTTCTTGGTTGAAATACATTTTATTATATTTTAATTTGGTTTTTAAAAATGCTTACCTATGTGTTTTCTGACCAGATGTCTGACACTCAATGTCTGGTTTTAGGTCTTGTGCTGAGGCAATCCGTAGAACAGCATGGAGGTTGTCATCAGTGATGCGTGATCTGTGCTTGGTCTTGTTTAGATTCATGATTGAAAAGATCTGCTCGCACAGATAGGTGCTCCCAAACATAGACAGAACACGGGCAGCATGAAGTCGAAACTGTGGCATCAAACCAGGGGGCAGTTGACGGCAAAAGTCCTGGATTGCAGCATCCTGGAACTTTGCTCTCAGGCCACTATCGCTTTGAAGCTCTATTAACTCCATCTGAAGATGTTGGGGTGCAGTGCAGACGTCGGTGGTGAAAGGATTGGCAAAGATGGCAAAGCCTGAGTGCTGTGCTCTAAAGTCAGAGAAGCGCCGATCAAACTCATTGATTAACTGGCTCAGTTTAGTAGCTAGCTGAGTAGATGAAAAAGTACCAGGAAATGCGGCTGAGATGCTCTGACAAACAGGAAAGTGGGCAAGATTGTCCTGTTTCACTTGGTACATCCATAGATCAAGTTTACGCTGGAAAGCCGTGATCATGTCGGACATCTGCGTGATGACTTGTTTGCGTCCCTGCAGCTTCTGATTCAGTTGGGCGAGATGCTCAGTTATGTCACACAACATAGCAAAGTCACACAGCCAGTTTGGATCTGACAGTTCAGACAAGGGTTTTCCTTTACTCTGCATGAAAAGAGCAATATCTTCCCAAGCTCAAAAAATCGTTTGAGGACTTTGCTCCTACTCAGCCACCGTACTTCTGTATGGTACGGCACGTCGCCGTGCTCCGAGCCCATCTCCTGCAAGAACAGCTGGAACTGACGATGATTTAGGCCACGCGCCCGAATGAAGTTCACTGTTTTCATGGCTGTGGTCACTATATCATTCATGCCCAGCACCTTCCCACACAAAGCTTCTTGATGGATAATGCAATGAAACATTATCAGAGGCGTCTGACAGTTACTTTTTTGCATTTTCTCCTTCATTCATCCAACAAAGCCCGATTTTCCTCCACACAATGCAGGTGCACCGTCTGTAGTTAATCCCACCAATTTTTCCCAAGGCAATGCATTTTTACTTACGGACTTCTCCACCGCATCAAAAATGTCCCATCCTGTTATGGTCCCATGCATGGCAGCTACATCCAACAGCTCCTCAGTGACAGAAAGGTCCGACTTGACGCCTCTAATAAAAATGGATAGCTGCGCTGTATCCGTGTTGTCTGCGCTTTCATCAAGAGCTAATGAAAAAGCTATGTAGCTGCGTGTCTCTTCGGCCAGCTGTGTTGCCAGGTTTCCTGCTAGTTCCTTAACTCGGTCCATGATGGTGTTTCTTGATAAACTGACATTTTTAAAAGTCTGTATCTGGTCGGGACACACCTGCTCACAGACCTTCAGCATACACTGCTTCAAAAATGCATCCTCTGAAAAAGACAGCGTGGGCAATTTCTTCAGCCATAATAAAGCTAGCTTTCACTGCCGCATTGTTTTTGGTTGTCGCGCTCTTGAACACATCCTGCTGCGATCGCAATTTGCCTTTTAATTTTTGCACCATTTGTTGGTTTTCTTGAAGGCTCACTTTGGCAGACTTAGCTCCGTGTTTGGTATCAAAATGCCGACGTAGATTGTACTCTTTGACAACCGCCACTGCCTCATAACACAAAAGACATACCGTTTTTTCTCCTTGAAGCACAAACATATATTCACCTTCCCATCTTTCTTGAAACAGCCTTCCATCTGCATCAATTTTTCTCTTCCTGGACATTTTGGGATCATTGTTTGTATTTCTTAATTAGGAAAATGGCACTGATGTAGAAACACTGCAATCTAGTGATGGGATGCTGTCACTTCACGGGTAACATGATCGGCATTATAAGATAATCAGACCTTTTAAGTTCTCGCGGGCCACATAAAATGACGTGGTGGGCCACATTTGGCCCGCGGGCCTTGAGTTTGACACATATGGTCTATAGCATTGATCATGTAGAATTGTATTCAAAACATCTACAGTCTATATCTGTCTGTCTATATATTTTATATCTGTCTGTCTATCAATCTATCTATCTGCCGAAGTAACACGTAGTTCAAGTATATTTAATTAATCTTAGTTTTTTTCTGTAGTACAGGTATATCAGTCTATAACATTAATAACGTAGACTGGTACTGCATACACTATAGTATTAGATAGTATTAAATCTAATTAGCGTAAAAGATAATGGTAGTTATTATTTATGGTTACTTATAATCACTCTTTAGTATTACTTTAGGGACTATCAATCGTCTAATTGTATAGTTCTTGTAATCATTGCTTAATTCTTTCATAATATTTCAATATGATTATAGTCTGTATCAGTATCTTATTTTTTTACTTCCAAATGTCCTGCCAAGCGTTAGTTGTTCATTTAATAATATGATTAATTTGCACTAGGGATGGGCATGATTAGTCAATTAATCGATTCAGGGAGTGACATCGACTTGCGATTCATGATTAATAAATGTAGCACACGCACAACGACGGGAAGCTCCACCCAGACTCTAATAAGTTTGGCACACACATCACGAGAAACTCTGCCCGGACTGTAAGTGTAGCACACAGAAGACTGTGCAATGTGTGTGTATAAGAGAATGATGGGGGTGAGACGGAGCTAAGTGTGGCGTTATTTTACCCAATTTGAGAAAAAGGTAGAGTGCTCACAAAGTGGGATAAAGTCTTACCACAGTTCTACTACTGTGAGTCACTTGCAATGTTCACCATTTTCGTTTTGTCATCGCATAACTTGTTTTTGTTTGGTCACTGTAGCACTTGGCCTATTTAGAAAAATAAAAGAATAATTTTAAATAGCATGTGTTGTAGTTATATAATTGATGTACTGGTAACTGTTTTAACATGGGGTTAATGGTCTATGTTGGGGGGGTGGGGTCATCGTGGCTGGTTGACAAGTTGGCTGAAATTCTTACTAGTCGTTGAAAACGCCCATCCCTAATTTTCACAGATTTAATAGTAAATCTATAAATTAACTATGAGATCATTCTAGTGAAACATATCATTACTGTATTATTCTCTATGACTTAACAACAAAGTAGAAACACTGTTGTAGCGCCATAATAGTTCTGTGTGTCTCTGTGGTATTAAGTAACTCTCAAAGCAAGACTGCAATGTATTCTTGTGTGGGCCTGTTCCCTAAACTCAGATCGATACCCTCGTTGAGCGTTGTAAGACAGAGTTTAAGTGGCGTTCCGCTGCCACTGATTCCAGGAGAAGACTGCTGGTTAATAATACAAAGGGCCCCGAGGGCAGATCGTGCTCTAACTGTGGCTGTGTTTGTGTGTGTTTGTGTGTGAGCGTGAAATAGAGATCAGATCGGGGAGGGCATTAAAGGTGGGTGGGTGTCGGCGCCCGAGGATGCTCTCATTACAGGAGATGTCGCATTTGCATTCTCCTCTGAGACTACTTGGCTATGATCGCTTTCATTAACCTCATCTTGAGCCGGTTGGAAAGGCATTTTTTAGCTTTTTTTGCTGTTTGTTTAAAGATCCCTTTTGTTTTTCTTTACCTGTGCTGTCAGCAGGCTTAGCATACAACACAGGTTATTTGTATGCATAAAATAAAAATCTAACTTTCCATATTTTTTTTTTTTTTAGGAAACCATTGCATGCTTCTCTCTATGCTGTTTCCATTGTTGGTGGCGGGGTCCGCCATGCCCGGAAATTAGTTGTGGTCAGTAAACCACAGTATGCAATACCTAAATTCACATGAAGTTGCAGTCCCTGTAGTCCTAATATGGTGAATATTCACAATTTGACCAATTGTTTTGGAGGTACATTAAGACATATTCCCACCCAGCCTGAATCCGCTTGCGCAACCAACCATTTACACAACCACCAGAATGGGAATTTGCTAATTCACAAGTGTATGCTTGCTGTCAGATTTTTTTTTAGCGGAAAAAAAGCGGAAGTTGATGTAAACAGCAGTTTTCCTTCTTTTTAAAGTGGCCAAGTGTGTGGATTTATAAGTTCTAGTCTTTGGACTTTAAATTTCAAAATAAGGGTTTTTGAACTATCAAATTTTTATATTATTTAAAATAATTGTGAAATATCACAACAAATTTCTGCATCTGAGCTTCTGTCGGAGAACCCCCCCCCCCTGGTCTTAGGTCTGGACCCATCACCAACCCAATCACTGAAGGTTCTTCTTGTGCCGGTTATTCTTTGCTCTGGAGTAGGAGCTGAATAAGATGGTCAAAACGGAGTCCTAAGAGCAACGTTCGTTCCTACAGTAATTCCTGCGGACACAATAAAAGGGAAGGTTCCTCCAAAAAGGTCCTTAGAACGATGAAAAAGTTCCTACATTGCGAAAACGCACAATATGCCGTGCTTTGCGATACATTTAGTATTGCAATTATATTTGTTGCGATATTTCACAACTATTTTATGTAAAATAAAACACCTGTCACTCACAGTGTTTATTAGTTTCATTCAATTAAATTAATCTACAATAAAAAAAACCCCCACATTAATTCATTCTTTCAAACCATTCGTCCTTTTAAATCAGAGATGTATATATTGATTCTATTAGATGTACAGAAAAAATGTTCCACTCCAAAACATGTTTATTTTTCATTAAACAAACGCAGGATTATCCCGTATCTGCGAGTTGCTTTACATTTTGAACCACTGCTCCCTCTCGGTGGACAGATAAAGCATTGTAACTGCTTTTCCACAAATGCAGCCTTGGGGCGTTTTCAGGCGCCAGCGCGAAATTACGTCATCAAGGGGGATATAATTACAGGCAAGATCCGAGCAAGGACTCGACAGGGTGGCATGGGTCAACCATGCCACAATCACGGATCTGCCTGGCTCCTGTCATGTTCCAGCTGCCCTCTCCAAGTGGCTCCGAATTGTATATTAATTTGAGAATGACCTCTTTTTCATTGTAATCTTTAATTTATTTTTTTATTTTTTTATCTTTAGGTTTATTATTCTCAAAATTTTCCATATATTGCCATTTTCCATTTTTCCATATTTGTGTTGTATTTCTTTATTATTATTCTGGCTACAGTCTTGATGTGAGCTGTTGAGACAATGCAACTTCACCCTCTCATTACTCTCTATTACTAGTAATTCACCCACCAGACATCACAAATTCGGGAGAGAGACTTGAACAATGTGCTGAAAGGGAGGACAAAATAGTCTGTTAGACAGAGAGAAAGAGAAAGAGAGAGCATTTTCCTGAGGCAGGAAAAGCAAACAGAGCTACCGGGACAGGCCAAGCTGACACACTGGGAGTGCTCAGCTACTGGCCTACCTACTTGACAAATATTACTCACTTTACGGAGCATGGCAGGAGGAGTCTCCAGCTCACACGACACTTACTTTTTTTCTACTCCAAGATAAAGCGTGCAGTAGCAGGGATATTTGTTGGCTAATTTGTGAGTGACAAAACCACTTGACATGATTAAAAACCGTGTGTGTACTCATATCTGCTTCAGTATGGTTATATAACAGTACCTATATCAATATATTCATGTCATTAACACAAATGAATGTGTTTTCTGCAGGGTTGGGTTCCTCCAGGTCTTCACATTTAGAGGGATTATGGCTCTCTGCAAAATACAAGGGATGATTTTATTAAGGGTAGGTTTGCAATTTCCAACCCAGGCCTTATTGAAATGTTGGTTCCCATCATTTTTAACTGAATGCTTTAACGTTGAGAAACGTACCGTTCTGCTGCAGCTTTTCACTGTGCTTAAATGCGGTCCAATGAGGTTTAAGAAAAACAGAAAATCTTTAAAAAACAGGAAACACAAATTGTATTCATAGTATGTACGGTCGTGCATTCTTTGACCATGTTTGGAAAAACAGTAATATCACAATATTTTTATAACTATTTTTTCCGATACAATACAGCGCATTACATCCAAGTGTGACCTTGGCTATTGGTTGTCAGTAGGAAGCTGAAAGTCCTGTTTCTAGTCTTTTACATACAGTAAGTATGGCCAAAGTAAGCCAAAATAGTTTATTTGTGGAAGTGAGTCAATAAAACCCTGACAAACATGATAAAATGCGGCGTCTATCTCATTGAGCCGTCATTTTAACTTGACAGTTTTATCTGGATTTCAGAAAAGGCCGGTGGCAATTGCCAAACAATCAAATAATTCAAGGTTTCATCTGTTCCCTGCTGCAGGGTTAAGGTGAACTGCTGTAGTTAAAACCACACACACACACACACACACACACACACACACACACACACACACACACACACAGTTATCACACATTTTTGTAGGTTTTATCTATGTTTGCACATGCACTAAGAGAATGCTACACACACTGCACACACAGGCAAACAACACCTTTACTAAGTGGCTATGGGCAAACAAGGTGTTTGTGGCAGTTCCGCCTGTCACACGCCAGCCGAGTGGCTTTTACAGGGCCCTCCAACACAGAGACACAGCCAGAGATGTTGCAAGCACAGCGGTTTATTGTAGAGAGTGGGCAAGATGGAACATTGTCATGACAGAGGCTCCCCCTGTGTGTGTATGTGTGTGTGTGTGTGTGTGGGGGGGGGGGGGGGTCACCGGTTGCTCGGTGATTGCTCAAATGAGCAACAGGTGTACAGTCACCCTGATCCCGGGCCCAATTACCTAGACCCAAGACAGGTGTGGCTGCTTAAACCAAACCATCCCCGCGCAACAGTGTTTTTCATTAGCTTGAACAAAACCATCTATTCAAAACTAATATATGTACTTCTGTAAGAGAGACAGAGACAGCAAATGCCCCGCTAACCCCACTCAGCTGCCAAAGTCAGGGAGCAGAAATCTCCCATCTGGATGTAAACTAGGACTGTTAAAAAAGAGGGATGGGAAAGGACAGAATAGAACAGAGTGGAGCCTGGGCGACAGGTTGACAGAGCAACTGACAAGACAGTACTTCTATCTATCTCCGCTTCACAGGGAGAACGGGCAGACAGGCCAACAGTGGGAAGAGACAGACAGACAGACACGCTGCCCTTTGTATCCACTGACAATGGTGATCTGTCCCCACCCAGGATGGGCTGATCTCTGGACAGGCCCCACGCTTCAATTCCCGCTACCAAATAGTGGATGGTAAGAAGAAGTTGGGGCTTATACTAGAAATACTGAGTACTGTAAATACCTTAAGGTCACTGTAACAGAAATGTCTTTTGTGTGGGTTGAGTCTGATGAATGAATGAGCAGTTACAGTGAAAACAACGGTCTTTATTGTCTGTCTTGTGGCGTAACTCAAAGTATTGGCCTGTTGGCCGCAAATAATAAAGAAACCAGCAAGAAGAAAAATGATGCTCCATTCACGACATTTCAATAAGCTCTAGATGGTGGAGGGAAAAGGTAGTGATAAACAGGGATGAGTAAAATATGAGTCTGATGATCAGCATCACATACGGAGACCTAAGAAAACAGATACACTTCAAATAAAGGACAATAAATATTTGATACAATAATTTGTCTTTATGTGGACAAATTAAACTATAATCACTCATGAAGTTAAACTATAGTAGTTAGTAGAGGAGCGGTAGTAGAGTAGAGGGGGTAGAGTAGAGTAGAGGTAGAGTTGGAGAAGCGTAGGGGTCGGGTAGAAGTAGAGCAGAGGGATGTAGAGAAGAGGGAGGTAGGGTAGCGGTAGTGCAGGGGTAGAGGGAGGTGGAGGGGTAGAATATAGGGAGCAAGAGAGAGCTGGGGAGCCTTGCTGTTCAGGACTGGTACAGTAGTTCAATTCTCTCACAGCCCACCCATGAGTGCCACACACACACACACACACACACACACACACACACACACACACACACACACACACACACACACACACACACACACACACACACACACACACACACACACACACGGGTGCCAGAGAAACACAGAACAGCAATGAACAGAATTGGTTGAAGATGCAGCGTGTCGGGAATGTGTGTTCGACAGAGGGGACCAGTGTCCACAATATAATTATTCCGTAAGGACAATGGCATCCAAAAGGAGGCTTCCTGTCTCCCCATATCTCTCTTTTAATTCCCTCATGCCAAAAAGATGGCCACAGACACTTCAAAAGCTATTTTCTTTTGCTGGACTGTTTACTAAGAATACTTTTCTGATCTGGCGGCAGTGCCAGTGCTACTTTCTGGAATAGGGCTGAGCCGCGAGAGCGCCACAAAGTTTTTCAACGGCATTGCTTGTGTATTAAAGTAGTAATCCGTACCGTACATCTGCGTCGGGTGGATTACCCAGCATTCCATTCGAAATTGCTACGTTGTTGTTGTTTCGAGCATTCAGATTTACAATTTATTTTCCATTCGTCTTCTAAATTCTACGTTTTCCCTCAAAGGTTGGCCTCCTTTACCGATCAATTTGCTTTTTCTTTCTCGATCAGTTGAGGGTGGTAGGTATATTTATTTTTTCTTGTTTTAAATTAATGTTTATCCATATCAGCAGTGACCACAACTATTTATGCCGGTTTATACAATTCACAGTGGGTGGCCTTTCACGTCTCACTTGCGTCTGATATTTGCATTAGGGTGGCCGACCCCGCCACCAACAATGGAAACAGCATACATACAAGCGCACACACACAAAAATATATTTATTGGCAGTTTTTTTAAAAAGTGCCAGCTGAAAAAGAGTATCAAAATTTGATGCTCTTTTGGGATTAAATATATGGGATATGGGATTTTATTTTAAATATTCAAATGGATTACCACTTTAATATTATTAATTATTTTAATATTAATAATTATCAAATTATTATTATTATTAAATTATTAATTATTGAAACAAAAAAACCTACCTGGATTGGGAAGTGGTAGTAGCCAGTGAGGTGAGCGGGGGATGTAGTTATGGACTCATTACCAGAAGTGAAGTTCTCCATTATGTCTTTCCTCACAAATACAACTTCTCCTTCCTTCACATCGTTGTTCGCGCCTCCTCAGCCTCCGTCGTCCCCGGGGTGTCTCGCACGGTCGTGGTGGCTTCCCGGTGGGTGGAGCTCCGTGCTCTGACCCGCGGCCGATGCCCCCCGATTCAGCTGAACAATAGCGAACGCATTCAGCTGTGGTGCGACGGTGAATCTCCTCTCATGGTCCGACATTCCCGCGTCGAGCGATGGGCTCACTCGGGACCTGGGCGGACGTGCACCGCCATGATAAAGAAACACTTGTTTTGGTTCCGCCCTGTTTACCGTTCCATAATAATAAAGGAAAAACCATCTTTTTTCCGTCCTTTCCTTTTCTACTGTTAATTTACTAAAATACCCCTGAGAAACATGTTCTAATACCTCATTCTAGCCCTAGCTTCTTTCACAACCTTTACTTTTCCCGCCCGCTAACAATATAATTTAGTTGAAATCAGTATAAATCAATAAATGATTTAACATGTGTGCTTTATAAGTAAAAGTGCAATATTTAGTCTAAAGTATTATACTAATATATTGCCTAGTTCCATAACTTTAAATTTCCTCCTCAAAAAAATATATGAAATGAAATTCATGAAATGAAAATCACGATTAAGTGGAAATCAAAAGAAAAACAATAAATCACTGGAAAAAAAAATATGTTTTTGATAAAAACACAATTCAACTCAAAGGTCACATAGAAACATCCAACCAAAGGTAAAGAGTATAAAACGAACTAACTATGAAACTTGCCAAGTGGCCTTTTTTCACGGATCTTCATCATTCAACAGGATAGAATGAAATTAGAACAGAATAGAATAGAATATATATATTTTGCGTAATCGCCGGGTGTCATGACATTTCACTGCATATATGTATGAACTTGAAAATGAAGTTGAACTTGAACTTTAAGGAAATCAACGTCTTAGTGAATGGCCAAACAAAACGAGGCCAGGTTGTGTCAGACACCGATGATTTATAACGTTTCATTCAGAAGGGAGTTTTGCTGTTGTTAAGCACCGACTTGTTTTCCATTAAATCTTATTTTTTGCCTATTTTACTCAATAAAACTTGTTTTATTGCCTTTTTGGCTGCAACCCAATTTTCCTGTTCAGTATACTCCCACCTAGTGGTTACAGAAGGAATGACACCGAGGATATAACAAGCCAGAGTAAGTCCCTCGGTGGCCTTGATGGACGGCCAACACGTCTCACTCAAAAAAGCAGTGTGATGGCGATGGTGATGATTCATCAGATGATAATGTGTCTACTGCGCCCTCTTTCAATTTTCTGCAAACTATTATCCCTGTCAGAGAGCTCATCGGCAACTGAAAGAGAAATGGCACATACAACCCTCCCGTCTGCTTCTGTGATCTCCATTTGATACGGGCGCACCTGTGTGCGCATCATGCGGCTGCTGGTTCATGGCTGTTTGTTCAGTAATTGTATTGCAGAAGAAGATGGAACTTTGAAGCTGTTTGTTAAATACTGCTAAATCCTTAACATATCTGGGTTAGGGTTAGGGTTAGGGTTAGGGTTAGGGTTAGGGTTAGGGTTAGGGTTAGGGTTAGGGTTAGGGCAGCTGCAGAAGATTGAGAAATATTAAGATTTTCAATCCAGAGGATTGAAAAGCTACAGAACTTAGTGGGGGAGTGTTCACAACCGGCTGAGAAGTATGAGGGGTGTGCGGTGCTCAGCGGAGACACGTGGTCATCCGATGTGACTGGTGGAGAGAGCCAGAGGAGCCTCCAAGGGAGAGTACACACTGCTCCTGAGGTCAGCCCCATAGCAGATTTCCCGCTCAACCATTCACAGAACAGCACCCTCTGCTCAGCCTTTGACCAGGTGATGAGAATTGATGGTCAACTGGTGTCCACTGGCATAGCTCCCTCTTACGCATTCTTCTGGGTAATCCAGGATAAATGGTTAATGACACAGGCGAAACAGGGGAGGAGGTTACGCAATTGCTCTTGCCCAAAAGCCACCAGGAAATGGTTTTCCAGGCGGCTCATCACAATCCTATGGCGGATCACCGGGGTTACAACGTAACTTTGAACTGTATAATGTCCTGTTTCTATTGGTCTGGGATTTGCGCAGTTGTGCGCTGGTGGTGGGCATGCTGCCGTGAATGCCAGTTAGTCAATCCACCGGCCACCCCAAAAGCAAAATTGCGCTCCCTTCCCTTAATTTGAGGGCCCCTTTGAATAAATTGAGCTGAGCCCAAAAGAAAGGTGGTGCATGCAGAGATCAAGGCCATGTTAGACATGGGATTGGCATTGAAATATTTTGCTTTGACAACCATGTATACATACATGTATTCATTGGTTTTGTATTCACGTTTTTGAAATTCAAATATAATTATTTTTCAATGTTAAAAAATTCAAATACAAAAATTCAAGTTTCAGAAATTCAAAAAGCTATATTCAGGTTGTTCAAATTCACTCTGTAAAACTGCTGATCCAAAAATTTTATTTGAATTGCGAAATTCAGATCCAAAGATTCAAGCTGAAAAAATTCAGACAGCAACATCCGGGATACATACGAAAGGATAGGTAATCGAGCCTTAATGCAATTGACCCA
This sequence comes from Zeus faber, assembly GCF_960531495.2. Classification (NCBI taxonomy): domain Eukaryota; kingdom Metazoa; phylum Chordata; class Actinopteri; order Zeiformes; family Zeidae; genus Zeus; species Zeus faber. Next base: position 29,738,483 of record NC_137195.1, read on the forward strand.
ATCATGCCTATCATAGCACGGTCTGTCAGTCATGTCATCCAAGAAAGCTAGACAATTTCAACCCGCCCATGCCCAATAAGAACCGAAGATGATGACCAGAGAGAGCAATGGGGCTCTTGTGAGTACGATGTGTGTTGTTTTTGAATAAATAATGTAAGGGAATCGTTTGCCGAAATCATCATGGACGAGATAGGGATCAGATGTGTATATAATCGCTATGGCTTTTCAGGGGTTCGAACATTACATCACCAAGGTAAGAAAAGTTTATTTGTATATAGCACATTTCAGCAACAAGGCAATTCAAAGTGCTTTACATAAAACATAAAAAGCATTAAGACAAAGTGCCAAGAGAATGCAAAAAGTTAAATAATAGAACACATAACCACATTGTAAAAGGGAGAACACATAATAAAGTTGAGAAATAGAATGCATAATATCAAATAAAGGTGAGAGTGCTGTGTAAGAAATTAATATTTGGTTTCGGAAAAGGCAACGGCAAACATATAGATAGGTCTTCAGCCTTGATTTAAAAGAGGTCAGAGTTGCAGCAGACCTGACGTTTTCTGGGAGTTTGTTCCAGATATGTGGTGCATAAAAACTGAACGCTGCTTCTCCATGTTTAGTTTTGCCTCTGGGGACCGAAGGCAGACCTGTCCCAGACGACCTGAGAGCTCTGGATGTTTCGTTAAGTAGCAGAAGACCAGAAATGTATTTTGACCCTAAACCATTCTGTGCTTTATAAACCAACAGTAGTATTTTGAAATCCGTCATTTGACAGAGAGGAAGCCAGTGTAAAGATTTGAGAACTGGAGTGATATGATCTACTTTCTTGGTATTAGTGAGGACTCAAGCAGCAGCGTTCTGAATCAACTGCTGCTGTCAGATCAATCTTTTAGGGAGACCTGTAAAGACACCGTTACAATATTCTAGTCTACAAAAGATGAAAGCATGGACAAGTTTTTCAAATTCTGCTGAGACATAAGCCCTTCAATCCTTGATATGTTCTTAAGGTGATAGTAGGCTGACTTTGAAATTGTTTAAATGTGGCCGTTGAAATTTAGGTCAGAGTCAATGACTACACGTTTTTAACGTTACAGATTGAATCTGAGCGCTGACTTTCGTGACAATTACTTCAGTTTTGCTTTTGTTTAATTGAAGAAAATTCTGGCACATCCAACTGTTGAATTGTTCAAGGCACTTGCCCAGTGATTGTATTCGACCATAGTGCCCTGGTGATATGGTTATGTTGATTTGTGTGTCGTTTGCATAATAATGGTGACATATTTTGTTGTTTTCCATAATCTGAGCAGGTGAGAGCATGTAGATGTTAAACAGAAGAGGCCCCAGAATGGAGCCTTGGGGAACTCTGCATGTCATTTTTGTCCACTCAGATGTGTAATTACCTTTAGACACAAAGTAGTCCCTGTCCTTGAAGTAGGATTTCAATCAAAATCCTGACTGGAAGACAGCAAAACAGTTGTGTAGTGCCAATAAATTTTTCAGCTGTTGAAAAACAGCTTTTTCGATGATATTTCTTCAAAACGGGAGGTTGGATATAGGCCTAAAATTGTTCATTTGTGAGGTGTCTAGATTCTTCTTGTTTTTAAGGGCAGCTTGTTGAAGGCTGTTTTCAGTGCCCGTTGGAAGAAACCTGAAAGAAGAGATGTGTGACAATTTGTAGAAGATCTGAGGCCATGCAATTTGAAACATTTTTGAAAAAGCCTGTTTGCAGAATAGCAGCAACAGGAAGAGGATTTCAGAAATTGCCAAGTCTCACGTTTTGACCGTGAGACTGCTAGGATGCTAAGAATCCTAAAAGAAATACAATTGCTCTTTTTTTAATTTGCTTGCTAGGTGCCCATCACTGTTCACTTGGTGAACAAGAGATCCTTCCCACACGCATGTTACATGAACGCCCATGTGCAACTTTGCCTCTCGTACTGCCTAACCTGTCCATTACATTTCATTTAGCAGACGCTTTTATCCAAAGCGACTTACAATTAACTTACAATTGTCCATCCCATACATAGCTGCACTTTAAGGGCTGTAAAGACAACAATACTGCACCAATGTATGGCTGAAGCTGATATCTCAGTCAGGGTACTGTACAGCACTCCGACAAATAAGGAATTGGACCAGTATGTGAGAGACATCAAATCCAGGCATCCTTGCTCTGGTTATCGGATGGTGAAAGCACTTCTGCAAGCTCAAGGACTGCCGGTGCAGTATGATCGTGTCAGAGCGTCCATGCACTACGTCTACAACATTAGAGTCATATCACGTATGACCAACTTGGGTTGCATTGTTCAAAGAACCTACTCAGTTCCAAGCCTCCAGCCCTTGATAGAGATCGACACAAATCGTAAAATCATCCGGTAAATTATTTTATTTGTGTTCCTACCATGGCTACGAGATGATGTGGACCATTTCCACAGTGGCTTGGACAATCACCCAATAAGAACAGAAGGCCATATGACCCCTAATCAGCTGGAGGCCCTGGGTCGAATCCATCACCCATTCCAGTTCCAGATCACATGGAGGTATGTCCAAATATACAACTTGACTGCTTTTGATAGCAGTTATCCCTTGCGGTGACATTTGTTGAAAAAATATTTATATCCACAAGTTATAAAGACACGAATGTTAGATTAAAAACTGCTGCCATAGCACTTCACCAGTGTGCTGGCTTTAGAACTGGAGTTTTAACCTGGACACTGCACTGTGGCTGATATTATTGGGTCAAAAGAAGAGCAACATTTTCACAGACACAGAAAGCTCACTGACTGATGGACAAATGGCAGTTTTAAGAGAGGCAGTTGACCCAAGAGTTGCATCCCAGGCCTTTGGCTGTGAAATCGACATTGTAGCAGTTCACTTTTGTGGGAAAATTTAAATAAGTGAATGTTTTGCTGTTTTGGACCATTTTTTCATCAGAAGTAGATCAACCATATAATGCTACGCCATATTTGCTATGAGCATAAAATATTTTTCACACCTGTCCCGATTCAAATATGACTTTTCATTTTAGGAGATGAAATGCAAAATACACAGATCACTATGTACAAGCATTTTGCACTCTGGCCCAGACATCTTAACTTGCCTGGCTCATGCCTCAAACAAACATTCAGAATTATTCAGTGATGTAAAACATGTGTGGGGTAAACTTATTTTACTTTCTGAACAACATATTCGATGAGACCAAATCCTGTTTGGCAAGTGCCAGTACAGCCTCGGATGACATTTATAAAAGACACATAGTCCTTGTAAAGCCCTGTGGTGGGGAAGCTGCATTGACCACCTCAATGGACAGATTAGTCTTAGGCAGAATCTCCCATGCGGTACAGAATTTCACCATATCTGTTAATTAATTAGGTGATTCTGTTGATGAAACAACCAATTAAATGAAGGGCTGCAACAATTAATCAAAGTAAATCAGAAAATTAAGCTGACGTTCAGTAGTCAATGAATAGTTAAATAAATTTAACAAGTAAAAATGCATAATTTGTTATCTTTGATATAACAAATATATATATAAAGATATATATATAAAAATAATGAAAGTGTGGTCATTTTGGCTCCTGGGCAGAAATAGTTTGTTTTTTTCAGATGTCATTTATTGTATTACACAAACTTAGTCTTGAATGAAGGATCACAGCCACATATATTGGGTTTCCATGCCCATCCTCCTAAAATAATTGAATTTTGTTTTGGAAGCTCCACAGTCTAGAGAGAAGTTGGCCTTTGTCCTTTTCGCTCCCTTTCTGACCGACTGTGCTGACTCTGACCGTCTCTCCGACCAACTGTTTCCACGGCGCGCTAGCAATGGGGCACCCGTGATCGTGGCCAAAACAGTGTGTTTAAATTTTTCGATGTAGGTAAGAGCTCTGCAGAGGGTGGTGTATCTGGCTGAACAACCATGGTAAACCCCCCCCCAACAGCACTTGTATACCAGGATCATGAAAGATCCTCACCACCCTAACACTGGACTGTTTCAGCTGCTGCAGTTAGGCAAACGCCTATGCTGTCAAGCAGCACAAACAGAAAGACTGAGACAGAGTTTCTTTCCAAAAGCCATCAGGACAGTGAACACTGATCTAACCAGTGTCCCCCCCCCCCCAAGACACTCATGCACACACTGACACTGTCATTATAATGTGTATACACATACAACACACTACATACCTATACACTTTCTTTGGATGTACTGACTCGATTTTTGACTTGATTTTACCTATTTTTGCACGGAATATTAATTGATTTTGTCCAGTCAACATTTATATTATATTTATATACTATTTTATACATTATATTGGTAATTTTATTGCTGCTAAAAATGTGCTGCTGCTAAAAATGTGCACAATCTCTGCTGCAATGCAAGTGTGCACTGCCACTTGCATTTCACTGCATACCTGTATGTGTGTGACAAAAAGAATCTTGAAACTTGAATCTTGAAAGTGTCATAAAATAGAATAAAAATAGAAATAGAAATGTGGACTGTACAATGAGAAAAATATTATGTGCAAAATAGATGAAACCTAGTCTGTACATCCAAGAAAAAAATATATAAATACATAAAATATATAAAACATATATACACACATACATACATACATATACACTCATTCTTTACATCTGAAGTGTGCAACAAATAGAAGATGAGCAGCAGCAGCAGCATGTGTGTAGGTGTGTAGTATGTGTATACACATTATAGTATCAGTGTCAGTGTGTGCGTGAGTGTCTTGCGGGGGGGCACTGGTGAGATCAGCGTTCACAGTCCTGATGGCTTGTGGAAAGACACTCCATCTCAGTCTTTCTGATTTTGCTGCTTGACAGCAAAGGCCTGACCGCTGGAGCCGGAACAGTCCGTTATTCGGGTGGTAAGGATCCTTCATGATCCTGCAGGCTCTGGTTCTGCACTTCCTGGTACACAAGTCCCCAGGGGGGTGGCTCCCTCCCTTGGTCCATACAGTCAGACGCGCCACCCTCACTGGCCAAAACGTGAACATAAAGCAATGTTGGATTAATTACAGTCCGGGTTCATGTGCCTCACGATCGGGTCTGCAGAGACACGTCTCCTGCACCACACAATCCCCCCTGTAAGACAAGACAACACATAAGAAAGCTTTCCCATGGGGCTGATTAGGTGGACCTGGTACAGTTGCACTTGCGGGAAGAAACCAGTGCTGTCACTCGCAGGCCGTGGCTTGACCACGACCCCTCATCTGTCACAATAGTGGGGAGATGCAGCTGAACGCGCAGCGGTCAGCGGAGACTGGGAAACCTTTTTTTAAATTATTTTTTATAGAGGTTAGAAACACAGGATATTAACGGGAAAATACTCTACATTAAACCTAACAGTACTAGAATATGTAGCTATAGAAATATCCCACATTTAATCCATGATCTGATACTTTATATAATATATAAAGTATCAATTATTACATTTTCTATCACTAGTATTAATTTAGGTATTTTCTGTCACACTAGTGTCACACTATGGTATCAACGAATACATGGAGAGATTACACAAATAAATAATGCTATACAGATAAAATGGGATTAATTAATGGTTATCACTTAAATTACAAAAATGTATTATGTGAACATAATGACAAACACATCATAAAAAGTCGCAAACATCATCTTCTTCATGAGCCATTTATTGAAACTGTAGCCGGCTGAATCTGAAGGTCCAAAGGCGGCAAGGATCTTTTCTAAAGCCGTGATAACACTAGTAAGGTTATCTAAGATATCAGGAATCAGAGTGAGGCAAGTGTCGCCTGAAAGATTAAGGAAGACACATAGACCGCCGGTCTTTGCTAGGAGATAATCATGGGCAATTTAATGTTTAACAATATAAGTCTGTGTGATTTATCATTAGCAGCCAGCAGGTGGAAAACCTGCTGGCTGGGAAAAGGCCGATGGCCCATTTCTCATCCAGGGAAATGCGCCAGGGAAATGCGCCAGTGAAACCACACCAGGTCATTCAATTTGGCAATTTCTCATCTAGGGTGGCAGGTGTGGTGAGACGGCTTAGGGCGTGTGCTGTTATTGGTAACTGGAGCAATTGTAAGTTTTCAACTGTGAGATTAACAAAATGACAGCGGCCATCCCAGTTTGCGGGCAGGAAGGCATAGGCATGGTTCCCACATAGCCAGTAGCCGTTGACAACATAACTGCCATGTAAAACAGATGAAATCAGTGCATCCATAGTAACATTATTTTGGAAGGTTAATATCACTGTCTTAGGGAGTCCTGATCGTCTAGTAAGGAGGCTGACTAGGATGTGAGAACACTGGGTAGCCCATATGTTGGCCGGCACCGCTGTTGAAAACACATGAGTAGGAGGGAAAATGATCAGGAATGTGGTCAATGTTGTTCAATGTGTTCGGAGTAGGTAATGTTTTTATGGTATTGTGCAATCTGCACGTTCACCTGAGAAGCTGTGTCCACCTAAAGTTTTGCCATTCTGTTCAAACCAAGCAATAATTGACAAGGAGCGCCTAGTGCATTCTTCGGGGGGGTTTGGTAAGCGTGCTGTAAGCATAATAATGGGCTATAGAGACAATTTTTACTAAGCAAATGGTGAGAGTAGCTTTAAGGGAGAAAACACTTGACCATGAGCTTGGGGGCCCTGTATAGCCAGTGCGGGATGACAAAGTGCTATACATGTGTCGAGCTATGTAGGTAAGGAAAGAGTACTAGGAGTTAAACTTTTCAGTGAGTCTTTTTCTTGGAGGTCGGTAGCGTCAAATCCCCACGGCTTCCAGTCTGTGTTCTTGAACAGAATTTTCTTTTTCCGTTGTAAGCTGTTCACCCCTGGGTCTGGTGTGGGTGTAGGTATGGTAGGTGTGAGCACCTAATGCAGCAGAGAACACTGCCGGAGATTCCACATATCCCTGTAGCATGCGAGTCCATGTGTAATGCTTCCCTTTAAAGGTAAACACGAACCAGGATTGTGAGTCTTTGTCTACAGGGATGCCAAAGAAAGAATTTGCAAGGCCCATAACAGTAAAACATTTTGATGTACCCAGGACTTGAGACAAAATGGTATTGGGATTAGGAACAACAGGCACTCTGCGATGAACAGTGTCATTCACAGCACGTAACTTTGTACAAAATGCTACGAGACCCCGTCTGTCTTTTTAACAGGGAGTATTGGTGTACTGCATGGAGAGGAGGGTCATGGTACAACAATGTCTGCTTCTAATAGCGATTAAAATACTGGGGTAATTCCTAAGACAGCATCTGGTCGCAATGGATACTGCGGTTTACACGGTCGGTAGGAAGATTTTGGTGTGACTGTGAGGGGTGTTGCCCCCCTCAATAGTCCACCATCATATTTATTTGTGGCCCAGAGCATCCATGGCGCCCGCTGTAATGTGGCATGTTCCTCATCATTAAGATGAACAAAAGTCCCTGTTTTCTTTTATTGTATCAACAGGGAGGAGGTGGATTGATCACACACCCGTAAAGATGTATCAATAATGAAACTACCAAACAATACTTTTTGGGTTAAATTGAATCCCATCAGGACGCACCAGCCAATCCGTTATGCTAACACATTTGGCCAACGACACATGCGGAAGGGTATCATAAACGTCATAGCAGAGGGCCTGTGCCGGGGTCAATTACACTGTTAACGCACAATATTGTGGAGAGCTTTCCTGATAACAATTCACATGTACTACTTTTCCTAAAGCCTTTCTTCTCAAACTCTACATCCTGTCCTTCATCACTTATTCTGGCAGTACAATGCGATTCTGAGGGGTCCATAAAATCTCTGCTGTACTTCTACAATTCCTTAGCCTTTCTTACGAATTCATTACTGATAGAATGTGGATCGCTTGTAAATCCCAGGCATAGTGATAACCTGGTACATGTGGACTACATTGAATCATGGAGTATTCTGCATCCTTCCTAACACAACTTTAAGACCTCTCTCTGTACACTCGATGTTAATGCCTAATAAGCACATCAGTTCTCTGCCACACAGGTGGAAAGGGCAGCAGTTGGAGAGTATGAAGCTGTCTGTGACATAATGTTGTGGTGTTAGCTTCAGCTTCATTGTCCATTACGTCTAAGGGTACATTGAAGCTCTCCACCATTCTTAGTCCTACTGCTCCTACGACGGCGGTCAAGCATCCTAAAGATGGGGTCATGGAGGCATGTATGGAGACCCAACAGCAGGATCAAAAACTGCAGTGTCTTCCCATCCCCCATTTACATCTTGCCATCATAATCCTAAGACTTTCATGAAAATTTGTTGTAACTCAAATAATGTGGGACGGTGTTGTTGGACTAATCGTTGAATGGCGGTGGTGTAGCCTTCACCGTTCCTGGCACCTGGGGAAGAACTCCAATCACCAGGGCTATTTCTTGTACCTTGCAAGACTGGTAGACCAAGACCGGATAACCACCCGCCTGGGGATTAGGACATTCCACCATGGGGAGAACGGACTCTGCGATGTCCGTTTTTATCAGCTTGTAGGGAACCATTTAACGCTGGAATATCTGTCCTTGTTGGCTTCTGGTGTGGTGGGTGACAGGCGAGATGGTTTCTTCGCTTTTCACTCCATGTCCTTGTTGGGGGTTCTGTGGAGATGATGATCAAGGACTAGGAAAAGGAAGATTTTATGAACTGGAACTTGGCCTGGGCATGTTCTGAAGCCGGGGCTGGAATTGGAATTTTGGGCCTGTGGTTGTAAATAGGATGACGGGAGATCGAAGAGGGGATTTATTTTGTGTGGTGCTGGGACATTAACCATCTTTTGGCAGCAAGTGGCATTACTTAGTTTCTGCTTTGTCTCCCTATTCTGTGCTTCTTTTCCCATACGCTTTCCAGTCTGCTTTTCTCTTCTTCTTTCCTTTTTCACAACATTGTAGCTTTCCTTTCAAAAATGATAGTTAGTTTAAACTAAAACTGTGGTTCGTCAGAAAACCCAATTTTGCCCATAATTGTAATTGTTGTACCGTGCCTGATCCCATGTTTTCACCGGGCCAGTCTATACCATCATCAGAGTGGCTTTCGTCTTTGCCGCTCCCATTCAGTATACGGTCGGATCCAGGAGAGAAAAAGAGAAAGGGGGAAAACAATTAGTTAGTCAATCAGGGTATTTTAGCACGTACACACTTTCTCTTTAATTATTTCCAAATTATTTCAGGCCATGCAATATTCTTTCCAGCAACAGATATATTTTATTATAATCCTATTCTTTCACTATGGACTCATTTGTAATCTGATATATTACAATATGCACAACACACGCCATGCTTATTTTTCGCATTTATCAACACACATACTACCCTATCTCGTGTTTATGCATTCACTTGTTTCATTGGTATTTTATCAGCCAGATAGTTCATATGATATATATACATTTCGTATTCCAAGACACTGATAAAATCACTCCAAACTCATATCATCCTTACATGTTCCTGTGTGATCTATTGGCCAGGTGGTTTGTCCGAACAATGCACCCCAAGACACACTTTTTCTAAAATAAACACCCAGCTAAAGCTGCATTTTGTTCAACCTGTCTTCTGGTCCATCTCTACCCCACCACGACAGACATGTTACTGTACATATTTTTTATTATTTTTAATTATTATTAATAAATTTATTAATTCATACATCATCCAACATCCACCATCCATCATCCATTGATATACATCAAAATACATACATTATATTACATAATATTACATTATTTATAGTTGTCAATGTTATTATCTTAAAAGATTGTCAATGAAAGTTAAGTAGTTGGTAGGATTTTCGTAAAATGCAGCGATGTATTAAAGTATTGTGATATTAATCCATATTTGCCAGTGGGTGTGTGTTCTATGCCATGAGGGCCAGATTATAATTACAGACAGTACCAGCTACATTCACAGCAAGCCACAGAAATAGATTACTCTGGTTAGAGCAGTATGCTTAGTCCTGCTCCCTCTGTTCTTGTGCTCTCCTCTGTCGGCCTGCCATCTCCGCTGCGATAATCAAGCTTGATTTTATGTGATTACCTTGGCGTGAAAGCGTAAGAACGGAGACAAATGAAGCAATTTTTTTTTTCATTTATGTGTCGGAAGAACGTGACTAAACAGATTCTCCTTTTTTTTAACAGCTTCTGCGAATGTCCCGCTGGACCGAACGGCCAATTTATCAACAGCAGCTTTGATCCTCAGGACATGTGACGGTGTCAGCAGGGGGCCAGAATCCGGATTCAACAGGTGTCGAGATTTCAGAGAGCGGCCCACTACAGACCACTTTCTCGAGCGGTTACAGTCTTTGTCCCCATAGATGCTATAGCTTACAAGAGGATTTTCAGCAGCCACGGTCCATTGAACATGTCCTGAAATGGTGCTTTCTAAAAATGTCCTTGTGGTGGATGGGATGGCTTGAGCAGCCACACCTGACGCTCGTTGGTTAGACTATGGAGCGGCAGGAGAGGAGCCCTGTCACAACATGTTCCATCTGCTCCTGGCTAATTCCACCTAGCCTCATCTCTACAATAAACTGGTGATAACAACCCCCTGTCGTGTGTGTGTCTCTGTGTAGGAGGGCCCTGAAAACGCCACTTGAGTGACATGTGGCCAAACTGCCACACTGGTGCCCGGTGTGGGGCTCCGGTGCAGGGAGAGGACACAGAAGGGCCGTCCGAAGACGCCCTGGAGCCACCAGTGGTTCAACGGGTGGCCCCAGCACCAACCCTCTCCCGACTGGCCACCGCAGCATCCAGAGGGTCCGGCGCAGGACCGGGCTAGAAGCAGCGCAGCAACCACCATAGGTAACCACTGGTAGCTAGCTTCTCTGTCCTGCAGCCATCGACGGGACCATCTAGCAGCCCCCGCAGCAGCCAGGTCCGGCCACGCCGTCATGGATGGCTTGAGCAGCCACACCTGATGCTCATTGGTTGGGCTAACGAGCGGCAGATTTAAAAACCCCACTCACGCACTTAGAGGAGCCCTGTCACAACATGTTCCATCTGCTCCTGGCTAATTCCACCGAGCCTCATCTCAATAAACTGGTGTTAACAACCTCATGTCGTTTGTGTCTCTGTGCCGGAGGGCCCTAAAATCCATACAACTACTTTGTTAACTACTACTAACTACTTTGTTACATTAATTTGCGTACTTACCTCACGTTCCTCCTGAACTGCTGTAACACCCAGGGTAATTAAGTATATCTTATTTCTAACCTTATACTTACAGTTGATCATCTCCAATATAAAACCTAGACTTAACCATCTCTTATCTTATACCTTAACTTAGCACCAATTTTACCTCAACACCATTTCTAACCTAATGCCTAAATCTAACCTAATACCTAACCATCTCTAACCTTATACTCAAACAACCATCACTAACCTTTAACCTAAACTGAAACATGTCTAACCTCAAACCTAAATTTAACCGTTTCTGACCTTTAGACCCAAAGTTAAACATCTCTTAACGGGTGGGGTGTTGGTCTGTCGGCCCAGGGCCTGGGTCCGTGTCTGGTGCCCACGGCCCCGGTTCTACGCCTGCAGCTGCGTCTTGGGGAGCAGGGTCTCCTTGCGGCCGTGGGCCTTAGGGGTGGCTTCGGGGCCTTTTCTGCTGCTTGGATGCACGACAATATAATACCGACCTTATACTTCAGAACCATTTGGGACAAGTCCTGCACACTCACAGGTGGACACTTCACACACACACACACACACACATACAGGCGGTCTCATCACAGGCACACACACACCACCAGTACCTGCTTTGAACACACCCCCAATACCCTCCTGGTGTCATCCTTCTCCTTTTCTCCCTCATTTACTGCCATAACTATGACAGGAAGAGGCCACATGCTCAATTGTTGTCGACCGATGTTTATGTTTTTCCATATATATGTTTGTGTCTATGTTTGTTTTTCCATGTACATTTTTCTATATACATGTTTGGTGCTATGTTGATTTTTTTCATCCGTGGTCATTCTCCCCCTCTTCGAGTAGTAATTAGTTGTTTATAGACCAAAACGTGGAAAGAAAGTTCTCCAAAGAGGGGTATTGGTGGCGGTTCTGTGTAACAAAAAACTGTGCTCTTGTAATCCTCAAGGTCGTCCACAGGACAGAGTTATTGCAGCAGTTAAAGAATTTAAAAAGAGTTGCATTGCAGGTTGAGAACTTGAACTCCACTTGCAGACTCACTCTGTCCTAGATGCAATGGCATACAAATACTCACCAAATACTCACCTGTGCTGTCAGCATGCTGACAGCACAGGTAAAAAAATAAAAAATATATTTTAAAAAAGGAGAGCGTTTCTCTTTTAATCTGTATGGGAAACAGTTGAATGCCAGGATTTAGGGTGCCTAGCCTAACCCTGAAGGGATTTGGTGTTCTTTTATTGTTTGGGAAATGCAATGAAGTGTGTGCATTTCTTATTCTAACCATGTCACCAAACAAATTTTGATTTCTGCAGATTGTGCATTCATCAAACAAAACATCAAAACACCTTCAATAGATAAAAACTATTAAAAGGGTCAGATCAGCTTGATGCCATATTACGCTGCCTTATCACACTGCTCTATGAAACTTTTATTAGTAATGTTGGAATAGGCCTATTGTAACCCAGCTGTACTTACTGTAGACTAACTGCCACTTGCCTATATTGGGCTCACTAGTAAGCCCAGCGCCATTTAATATTAACTTTGTGTAGATAAATAGTGTACACATGTTGTATTTCTTATCACTTTTTAATTTGTATCTTTCTTGACTGCACTGGGTTTTTTTTGCTGCTGTTATGCCTCAATTTCTCTCCAGGGATTAATAGCGAGTTATCTTATCATGTCTTACTGCATGTGAGTTTCTACGAACAAATAAAAGTTAATCGGTTTCTCCCCATCCCTACATGATCTTTTGGTGGATTTTTCCCATTTTAGGACTATATAAACAGAGTCCATTAGTACTTCTATAGATTCTGGTGCTGAACTTCTTTTGATGAAATGCTCCTGGTAAGGTTTGAAATGATGGTCAATCCCGATATCAGCATCTACAGTCTCAACAGTGAAATATAAAAAATGATATTAAACAGACCACATGTCTATGAAATGTGAGTAACACCTCCCCCCATAATATAACATTTACTAGGGGAAACACTGTTCTCTATACATCATTCACTTCTGAGCCGTTACCTCTAAGCCCAATTATTTCCTTTCTCTGCCATCCATACATCCCGAAAGAAGAAAAAAACTCTCCACAAAACAGCGGAAGAAGACAGCAGTAATTCCCTTCCTCATGCAGGATTGTGTGACTACAGCATATAAGGAGTAAATGTGAGAAAAATTGAAAGAGGAATAACATTTAAGGGACAGTGACCCACGCCTGAATTTACCTTGTTGATTAATAAAGTGTTATCTTATTTTGATTTTAATCCAGTCAGAGACAGTGTGTGCCTAGACCCTGACTACCATGAAGAGTTTTTAAATGTCATAGGGTGATGTTAAGAAACATGAAACTAAGCCCACAATACAAAAAGTCTTAAAAACAAAGATCGTACATAGATTTAAAAACAAAAACAAAATGTAGCTCTCGCCAAGATTGAATTAACAGTGTAATCCTAAAACTTAGTTTCATGCAAGAGCTGTCATACAAAGTATTTTCACCCTAACACCTCTAGTCCAGTGAATGAAAGAGATGGATATCGCAAGAGGAATTGCAGTGAGTGGTATAATGTTACCCAGGCAATCATTTCATTAGGACTTTCCAAGCCCACTGGACAGGGTTAGAAATACTGTAGTTTAGATATAATTATAATCACAGTCCCACACAGCTGTAAGATGGATCGTCCAAGTGAGAAACATTCATAGGGGAGGATCTGTATTGCTGCCATAATTTAATCAGAGGGGAGCAGCAGTGTGTGTGTGTGGGGGCGTGACGGTGTGTGCGTAGGTATGAGGGGGTAGATGATCCGTAGGACTGTAAATTGCGTAATAATCTCCAATATCACAATATGAGCAGGGAACTAACCTAACTAATTGCCTTTACTAAACTAGAGAAAACCTGTAACTTGGCATTAACGATCAAATGACAAAACAATTCCATGTGAATAACATTTGCTCTCCTTCCCATAGTGATATTATTCTGTTTGAAACCCAAAGAAAACCAGGTTCATTGCACAAATTAACTGAAAGGTGAGAAGGTGAGAAGAAAACCCTAACCCTAAAGTCCGAACACACAATTAAAATAATAATTTGAGACCATAGCAATGATTCAGCCCTATGACCTTCATCATATACTGTATAGTACAGTATATGCATCTACCTTTAAGGAGAAGCCCTCTTATGAAGAGTGGCTGTCCACCAGTAACCAAATATGATTCAAGATTCAAGATTTTTATTTGTCACATACATATACATACTTCCATACATATATGCAGTGAAATGTAATGCAACGCACCCGGTGATAGCACACAATAAGTCCTAGGAAAAAGTACAAAAATAAAATAAAATAAAAAGTAGAAAATTCCTTTCTAATAGACCGACTTACTGACTCCTAAAACGTAATACAGTAAGTGGAATACTTATAGAATAAGATAAAAAATATATAGAATAAAATACAATAAAAAATAAATTGAAATAAAATGGAATAGGTTGAAGGAATATGCCTATGTATATACAGATATGTGCATTAAAGTGGCATGTGAATTAAAGTGGCATGTGAATGTGAATAGTGTGAGGTAGTGTTTGAGATAATACAGCACAGTATACAACAGTACGGCGCAGCAATACGGTATCACTGAACAACCCTGAACAGTGACACAGTATGCAGTACAGTATGCTACATACAGTACAGTAGGTAGTGGAGCCTAGTGCATGGCTCAGTTAGGACCCCTGGTGAGGTCAGCGTTGACAGTTCTGATGGCTTGAGGGAAGAAACTCCGTCTCAGTCTCTCTGTTCTCGCTGCGTGCCTGCGGAGGCGCTTGCCTGACCGCAGCAGCTGGAACAGTCCGTTGTTGGGGTGATGAGGATCCTTCATGATCCTACGGGCTCTGCTACTACACCTCCTGGTGAATAACTCCTGCAAGGGGGGGAGGGTAGTTCCAGTGGTACGTTCAGCTGAACGCACCACCCTCTGCAGGGCCCGCCTGTCCTGGGCAGTACAGTTCCCAGTTGATTAATCAGAATAATTATCAGACAAATAGAAGACAAAATACCATCACATTTTTTTTCTTTTTTTTTAAACCTGTGCTGTGAGCATGCTGGGCGTACACCACAGAGTATTTGTATGCCATTGCATTAAGGACAGAGTTAGTCTGCAAGTGGAGTTCAAGTTCTCAAGCTGCAATGCAACTCTTTATTAATTCTTAAATCATCAACAACTGCTGCAATAACTCTGTCCTGTGGATAACCTGTAGAATGACAAGAGCACAGTTTTTGGTTATGGAGAGCCACCACCAACCCCCCTCTTTGGAGAACTATTTATCATGTTTGGGTCTATAAACAACTGATCACTACTCCAAGAGGGGGAGATTCACCACGGGTGAGACAAATAAACATAGAAACAAACAACATTTACACAAAAACATGAACATTGGACAACAACATGTATTGAAAAACAGTGAATTAGGTCCAGGAAAACCGGAACTACAACTGGTCACGTGGCGTCTTCCTGTCATAATAATGGCAGTAAATGAGGGAGGAAAGGAGAGGAATGCAACCAAGAGGGGGCTGGGGTGCACTTAAAGCAGGTGTGATGGTGTGTGTGTGTGTGTGTGTGTGTGTGTGTGTGTGTGTGTGTGTGTGTGTGTGTGTGTGTGTGTGTGTGTGTGTGTGTGTGTGTGTGTGTGTGTGTAAAATGTCCACCGGTGAGTGTACATGACTTATCCCCATTGGCATTGGTGTAGAAGGTCGGTAATATGTCGCGGTGCCTCCAAGCAGCGGAAGGGGCCCCAAAGCCCCCTCGAACTCTGCAGCCCCATGGACACCCTACGGCTGCAGGAAAGCCCCAAGTACCCTGCCCTGCGGCCACAGAAGTCCCCAGGGGCCCAAGAGAGGCCAGAAGGCCGTGGAGTAACCCCCACGCCCAGCCCCGAGGAGCATGACCCAGTCCTAGGGCGCACGAGGAGACCCCGCACCCCAGGGACACACACATACAACCAACCCCCGGGTGCAGGCACAAGATGCAGCCGCCGGCACAGAACGGCGGACAGCAGCAGACCGACACCCCGCCCGAGCCGCCCGCCCAACGGGTGAGCCGGCAGGACCCCCATGCCCACCCACGCCCCACACAAGGGGGAGGCCCGCCCCACCGCAGCCGACCAGACGCCCCGCCCGGCGTGAGTGCCAAGTGCCTATACACGTAGCAGCGTGTGCCCAACATGGGGCACCTCAATGTTACACCCACCCACATGCAAATTTAATATGCATCTCCATAAATATCCAGGACTGTCTGAAAAATGAAAAAATATAATCTCAGAAAAGATTCTAAAAAAGCAAGCAAATTAACCATTTAAGGATGAAAAATGCGGCCTTTGAAGATGAACGCACACAGTGTACCTACAATATTGGTTTCAATTTGCAAATGATATTTCAGTGTTTGTGGAGAAGTAAAAAAAAACTATTTATGCAACTTCAGTCAATTGGAGTTGTAACTTGCAGTTCTCAGTCTCAGCATAATTGCATTCTGGGATACATTCACTGATGTGGATTGCACGCCCGAGAGCCGCTTTCAGCAAATCAAATTTTGTGGTGGCAATCAGGTTCCATTTGACTTTGAAGCAGCTTCTAGCTTTAAAGCAGCTAAATCAGCTTTGTTGTTGATAGTGCATCAATGGGTGATATCACATGCTTTGCTAATCTAAACTCGATATGAATTTTCGGGGCTCACCGACAGCTGGGAAAGCCACTTGGCAACATTTTTGTATTTATTCTATGTTTAGAGCCATGATTGCGGTAAATATCAGTCTACATTTCGATTTTCTTTTTTTAAGAGATGCCATCCATTGTCTACAGGGGAAAAGTGCTATAGTTATGTATGGTATTCCTATGCATACAGTCACTCACATCGTGATGCATGTAGAAGCCAATCTCTTCTGCATCAACAAGATAATCGCTTAATTCAGCCCTGGTGTTGTCCCAATAATTGCATGGGCCCAGTCTTGCCACCCTGCTGCAAACTTTTTGGGGGGTACCACTGGTCATTGTTTACCAGAGAATTATGGTTTGCACAGATAAAAATAGACAAGAGATATGAATGATCTAAATGTGTATAATTAAGCAAAATATCCGATTTGTTGTAAGTTCTATCAGAGGAGCCTGTCACATAATAAAGGCCCTCAAATGTTGGAATGCATTTTCAGCAGTCTTTCAACGGCGACCTACGTAGAATTTATACTGTTCCAAAGCGTAAAATAAACGGAACACGTCTGCAGATATGTCCACAATGCAAGTATTACCTCAGCTTATAAAGATCTTCAGGGTCTCGATGAGGATCCTCAAGTCCTTCTACTCTGGAGCGGTGGAGAGCATCCTGATAGGCCACACCACTGCCTGGTTTGGGAACTGTACTGCTCAGGACAGGCGGGCCCTGTAGAGGGTGGTGCGTCCAGCC
Source organism: Zeus faber (assembly GCF_960531495.2). Lineage (NCBI taxonomy): Eukaryota > Metazoa > Chordata > Actinopteri > Zeiformes > Zeidae > Zeus > Zeus faber. The sequence goes on from NC_137195.1 coordinate 29,756,058, forward strand.
CAACGTACCACTGGAACTACCCTCCCCTCCCTGCAGGACTTATACACCAGGAGGTGTAGTAGCAGAGCCCGCAGGATCATGAAGGATCCTCACCACCCCAACAATGGACTGTTCCAGCTGCTGCGGTCAGGCAAGCGCCTCCGCAGTCACACAGCGAGAACAGAGAGACTGAGATGGAGTTTCTTCCCGCAAGCCATAAGGACTGTCAATGCTGAACTCACCAGGGGTCCTAACAAAAAGCCCTGAGACACTCACACGCCCCACTGCCTTACTGTACTGTATGTAGCATACTGTACTGCAAGTTACCATATCACTGTTTTGGGTCACTGCATACTGCGCTGTATTGCTGTTCTGTATGGTGTTACTGCATTGCTGTGTCATACTGTGTATACTGTACTGTATATCTCCATACACACTTTATTCACATGCACCTTACTGCACATATCTGTAAATGCAAATAGCCTATCTTCTACTTCTATTTGTACCCCCACTTTGTATAATCTTTATGAGTCTTTTTTTATTTTTATTTTATTTTATTTATATTATTATATTCACTAACTGCATTACAATTTAGGAATCAGTTAGTTTCAGTAACATAGCTAGGTAGAAATTAGGTTAGCTATTATTTTTTGTATAGAAAGTATTGCCAAAATCTTCGGGTGCGTTGCAAAGACATTTCACTGCATATATGTATGAACGTATGTATATGCATGTGACAAATAAACCTCTTGAATCTTGTAATTAACTGTTTCAAGCCACTTGGTGCCTCTGAAAATTGATTGGTTAGCAGTAATCCGGTCGAGAGAAGTGCTGTGTCACTGTCAATTACTTTTGTTGTCATTGTTATGTATTGAATTCTCAGTGCATTTCACATTGTAAACGCTAGCGGACCAATATAACACAATGCCCCTTTAAGGCTCTATAAGATTATAATCAATTACACTGTTGAATTCGGACCTACAGCATCACACAAACCTCATACATTCACATCATCCCAGCTCAGGTCAGATACCCACAAAACACAGTTTTACATAGAGAGAGAGAGAGAGAGAGAGAGAGAGTAAGCACGACAAAAGTTTTACCATCCAAAAAGCATCTGTAACATTTCTTAGAGCCAAACGGAAGCTCAGCGTCATCTGACCAATGAACCCAAATTTGTTATTAAAAATCCATCCATTTTTATCCAGACCATCCCTCAAAATGATTTCTCTCTCTCTCTCTCTCTCTCTCTCTCTCTCTCTCTCTCCCTCTCTCTCTCTCTCCTCTCTTCTCTCTCTCTCTCTCTCTCTCTCTCTCTCTCTCTCTCTCTCTCTCTCTCTCTCTCTCTCTCTCTCTCTCTCTCTCTCTCTCTCTTGTTCTCTCTCTCAATACAATTCAAATTTGCTTTATTGGCATGACAAGAATTCTTACATTGTCAAAGCATAACAAGTCATGTATACAGTGTATAATAATCATAATGTTACTATTATAAATTACATATAATTATGTTATTATAATGTAAACATTACCTAAAATGAAGTAAAGACTTTAAGAAAATAATGAATGAATGAATAAATGAATACATACAGAATATAGAATATTAACGACATATTAGAGATAATAGCAATAACAACAATAATTGTGATCTGAATGAATGCTGAACTAGACAGTAAAAATAGACCCCCCCTCTCTTTCCTTGTCTCCCCAACCTTCACTCTTTGTCTCTCTCTCTTAGTCCCCCCTCCCTCCCACCTGTCTCTCCCTCTCTAACCTCCCTCCCATTTGTCTCTCCCTGTCTCCACCCAATTGTGACTCTCTCTCCCTCTCTCTTTCACTGTCTACCCCAGCCTCACTCTGTCTCTCTGTCTCTTCCTCTTTTAATCTCCCCCTATCTCCCCGTCTCCCTCCCTCCCACTTTTGCCTCTCCCTCTCTCATCTCCCTTCTATTTGTCTCTCCCCTGTCTCTATCCAAGTGTGGTTCTCTCTCGCTCTCTCTCTCTTTCATTGCCCCCCTCTCTCTCACTCCCTCGATCTCATCCTATCTCCCTCTGTCGCCCTCCCTCCCACCTCAGTCGCACCCTCTCTCACCCCCCTTCTATCTGTCTCTCTCCCTCTCTCTCCCTCTCTCTCCCTCTCTCTCTCTCTCTCTCTCTCTCTTAGTCCCCCCTCACCCCCATTCTGTCGGTCTCTCTCTCCCTCTCTCTCTCTCTCTCTCTCTCTCTCTCTCTTAGTCCCCTCTCACCCCCATTCTGTCGGTCTCTCTCTCTCTCTCTCCCTCTCTCTCTCTCTCTCTCTGTCTACCGGGGTGTGATTCGCTCTCCTCCTCTCCCTTTCACTCTCCCTCTCCCCGTCAATCTCTCCCCCTGTCTCTCTTCGTCTCCCTCTCTCTCCCTCTCTCGCTCGTGACTCCCTTTTTTTCCGTGCGCCTCCCGAGATGGTGAGATCACCCCGGAGGGGCGGTGCAAGAGGCTACGTGTTGCTGCGCAGCAACAGATAAAGAGAGAGAGAGAGAGAGAGAGAGAGAGAGAGAGAGAGCGGGGGGGGAGAGTGAGGGAGAGAGAGAGAGAGAGAGAGAGAGAGAGAGAGAGAGAGCGGGGGGGGAGTGAGGGGGGAGAGTGAGGGAGAGAGAGAGAGAGAGAGAGAGAGAGAGAGAGAGCGGGAGAGAGAGCGGGGGGGGAGTGAGGGGGGAGAGTGAGGGAGAGAGGAATTCCCTGGCACAAACAAAAGAAGCGAGTGTCACTGGATGGGTGGATGTAGAGCTGCGAGAAAGAACGCATGGTGCATGGCCTTGGAAACCTTGGATTATTTTTGTTGTTGTTGTTGTTGTTGCTGTTGTTGTTTGGTTTATTTTCTGGGTAAATAGCCGAACATAGGAGCGTGCATCTTCACTTTGACAAAAAAGGACACAACTTATTACAAGTTCTAACAAAAAAGGTTAGAATATGAATACAGTTGCATGGGCACCGGGTGCGTTTTTGTAGGCGTGTGAGGTGAACAGGGCTCATCGTGCAAAGTAAGTTTTAATTTCCTATTTGTATTATTATATTGTATAATAATAATTATAATACTATATTATAATTATTTTCCATATCCTCTAAAAATACAGGGTGGCATTTCGCATGGCTGTATTTATTACAACGGTTTGAGGCAGTCATAATTACATTAGTTGGGATAAATTCCATTGTTTAAATTTTAATTATCTTCATGTAGGCGTAATCGCCGGCAAACGCCCTTTTCCACACATTCGCATCTGGGGAGAGGATCGCGCGTTAAACACGTGTTGAGTTTCCCTGGCGTGACCACCCCCCCCCTCCCCCCCCCCCCCCTCCCCGAATAACACACACACACCCACGCACGCACAAAAGCGCGCACACACACACTTCTGCTCAGTGATGGCCCCACACACCTGTTCTCCTCTCTCTCCATCTCCAGACATGACGGGCCAGCGCCTCGGGGAGCCGCCGCCGGGCTCCAGGGCGCGCATCGCTGAAGGGGAGGACGCCGCCATCCGCATCAACGTGGGCGGCTTCAAGCGGAGGCTCCGGCCCGACACGCTATCCCGGTTCCCCGAGACGCGTCTGGCGCGCCTCTTGCGCTGCCGCTCGAAGGAGTCCATCCTGGAGCTGTGCGACGACTACGACGACGCGGAGGACGAGTTCTACTTCGACCGCAACCCGGCGCTCTTCCCCTACGTGCTGCACTTCTACAACACGGGCCGGCTGCACGTCATGGCCGAGCTGTGCATCTTCTCCTTCAGCCAGGAGATTGAGTACTGGGGCATCAACGAGTTCTTCATTGACTCGTGCTGCAGCGGCGCCTACCACTGCCGGAAGATGGACCCGGTGCGGGAGGACTGGGACGGCGGCAGCGGCGATGAGGGCGAGGATGAGGCGAGCGGCGCCACCTCGTCGCTCGACGAGCTGCTGGAGTTCTACCACGACGCCTCCAAGTTCGACACGCAGCCGCTGGGCCGCGTCCGGAGGCGCGTTTGGCTGGTGCTGGACAACCCGGGCTACTCGGTGGCCAGCCGCGTCATCAGCGTGCTCTCAATTCTGGTTGTGCTGGGCTCGATTGCCACCATGTGCATGAACAGCATGAGCGAGTTCGGTTCGCCGGGCGGCGGGGACGGTGGACCCGCGGGGGAGGACCCCCGGTTCGAGACGGTGGAGCACTTCGGCATTGGCTGGTTCACCTTGGAGCTGGTCGCCCGGTTCGTGGTGGCGCCGGACCTAACGCATTTCTTCCGACACCCCTTGAACGCCATCGACCTGGTGTCCGTGCTCCCGTTCTACCTGACCCTGGTGGTCAACCTGGTGGCGGAGAGCAGCCCGGCACTGGCCAACCTGGGCCGGGTAGCGCAGGTGTTGCGGCTCATGCGGATCTTCCGCATCCTGAAGCTCGCCCGCCACTCCACTGGGCTGCGCTCCCTGGGTGCAACGCTGAAGAACAGCTCCAAGGAGGTGGGCCTGCTGCTGCTCTACCTCGCCGTGGGTGTGTCGTTCTTCTCCGTGATGGCCTACACGGTGGAGAGGGAGGACAGCGAGGACCTCGCCACCATCCCGGCGTGCTGGTGGTGGGCCACCGTGAGCATGACTACCGTAGGTTATGGGGACGTGGTGCCGCTGTCCGTGGCGGGCAAGCTGACCGCGTCGGCGTGCATCCTGGCCGGCATCCTGGTGGTCGTGCTCCCGATCACGCTCATTTTCAACAAGTTCTCCCTCTTCTACAAGAGGCAGAAGCAGCTGGAAATCGCCATGAGGAGCTGCGACTTCGACGAGGGCGTCAAGGAGGCGCCCTCGGTCAACCTGAGGAACTTTTATGCGCACAAAGTCAAATCCCTCATGGCGAGCCTGTCGAACATGAGCCGGAGTTCACCGAGCGAACACAGCCTGAACGAATCGATCAACTAGAAGTGTCCATGGGATTCCATTTGACATGGATTTTTATATAGGGGCGAAGTGTTAAAGGTTCTTTTTTAATGATATGTTTACCAAAAATGTTCGTTCATTGTGGCATGTGGCTGCATGAAGAGCTGTCCAGGGTCCTGAAATTTCTGATCGTGAAGGCCCACTTGTTTTCCAATGGTGTCCAATAACTGTCTCCGTATCTCAGTGCAATAACTTGTCAATTTATGTATCAGTCAGGACCAGAAGGTGAGGAAACAAGTATTGGGAAGCCTCACTACAATATTACAATGCTGAAATGCTGGTTTAACAATTCTAGGCTGCTGTTACAAGTCATTACATAGACTAGAGCAGTAGTTCGCAAGATGGAGCCCAGGGACCCCCAGGGGTCCTACAAGAGGTTCCAGGGGGTCTCCAGGAAAATGATTAACAATTAAACTTCAACATTATTTCATTAACAAGACGATACCCCAGAGAATTACAATCATGACTGTTTTGATCATAGTTTCAATGTTATCACTGTAATTATAGTATAGACGTATAGACGTATAGAAGTATGGCATTCTGGACTAAATTGTATCACAAACAACAACGATTGCATCAGGTCGTGGTCCCAAATTAATGGTCCTTGATGTGAATACAGTTGCAAATCACTGGACTGAATGAAGTATGAGCTGCTCCACTACAGCTACTTGTTGTGATAGAAAGACCTCTGAAGTAATTAACGCACTAACTCTTATGTAGGAGGGTGGAGGTGTCAATGTGTGATTGTACCGTTGCAACAAAATAACTATACAAACTATTAAAAAAAGAAAGATACTCCTTTTCTCATCTTTGATGTGCAGAGTTGTGTTTCAAATAGACTTAACATCTCGCACTTGCAGGTAAGATGAAGCTTTTGACTCACTGAGGGACACCACATCGGATTCTGTTGACAGCCGTTCATAGCTGCCATGTTGGATTTATTTTCACAGCTTTTGATGTTTAGCCATGTAAATGTCTCTGTGGGCAAAGAACGGGCTTTGTCATCGATCCGCCATTAATGCTGAGAATCTATTGCACCCCATCCACCACATGCCCATATCTTGATCAAGTTACTCACATATAATCACTTTGAGCCTGATGTAGTTGAAATACATTTGTGTTTTCTGTTTTTCAGAATAGCATTATGGGCCGAGCGTTTCACGTAATGGATGTAGTAAGAGCACAGATGAGAATTATGGTGGTACCGATTTCAGTCAAAAATATATAGAGATGTTGGATCCTATTTGCCTTCTCATTTGCACTCAGTTGGCAACATCGGAATTTACTCTTTATAGCGCCAAGAAATATTGTGGAACACATAACAAAGTGATAATGGAACTGCAATGGAATTTTGCAATTCAAATCATTCTGAGGGAAAATTGAAATTCATTATTATTATTTTTTCATTAGTTGTTTACCTTTCTGCCCTCGTTAGCCTGTGTGAATACACAATAAAAGCCAGAAAATAAATGTGACTGCTCAACCTGATTTAGGATAAACTATGTCAGTCTGCATATGACACATTCTTTATTTGTACCTAGTCCCTGAAATCCTAGGGAGGAGGGCTGGCAAAAAAGGTTTAAATAGCACTGTTCTCAGGCGTAGATTCCTATTTAAATTGAAATTTTGATATTTTCCTAGGGACGTCTTTTGGATGTCTTCATAATGCCTTTTCAACTCCAAAAAACATTCAGTGGAAGGTTAATGCTCAGCTGGAAGCCCAGATGAGAAATTTGATTCATAAAATGTTGTTGATGTTGTTGTTGTTAAAATGTTCTACCTCCACCCCCACCCAAATCAATTTTAGTCAGAGCTCGAATAAAAGAGCACCTAACCCTAAGAGGCTAATTAAATCCATCTCTGTGCATTTGCTTTGTGTATCGCAATCCACAGGAGCAACCCCGTTTCTAAGCAAACACCAAAAAAGGAGAAAAAATATCAAATTAATTCAGTGTGACAGCAGGTGACATTTAAACACACAATGACATGGGCTGAAACAAACAAAAACAAAAAGAGCGGCGGCTGATGTTTTACCACTGAATGGAAGCGGATTAAGCATAGAGAGCAGCACAAATCCTTTGGCTAAAGTTTCTGATGCCTTGTATTTAAACATCGCTATATCTACTTGCAATAATCATTATTAGAATTATAATCGTGTTACCAGGAACTATTCGGGAATAGTTTAAAGTTGGGTAATTAGTGTTTAAAAAATAGTGGTTAAAAATGTATTTGTGTTAAAGTCAGGGCTTCAAATACAATCTTGTGTGCGTTTGTGTGTAGGTCATGGTGCCGCCTGAGGATAAAGATGGAGATGTCTGGCCCCCACACCGACCCCCTGTGGCACGGCTGCATCGTTACCCGCCGACTGTGGAATACACCATATACCAGACCGGCTATTAGGCCGTTAGACAAAGCTGACAGCAAATGTCTGCATTCCATGTCACGTCACGTCTTTTGGGGTGAATAACAACAATTATTTCAGAAAGTCATTATTAACACAGGATGAGCGTAACTAGTGTGTGAGTGAGTGTGTTTAAAATAACTTTACATCCTGCCCCCCCCCCCCCAAGTTTAGAGGAGAAGATAGATAGATAGATAGATAGATAGATAGATAGATAGATAGATAGATAGATAGATAGATAGATAGATAGATAGATAGATAGATAGATAGATAGATAGATAGACAGATAGATAGACAGATAGATAGATAGATAGATAGATAGATAGATAGATAGATAGATAGATAGATAGATAGATAGATAGATAGATAGATAGATAGATAGATAGATAGATAGATAGATAGATAGATAGACAGATAGATAGACAGATAGATAGATAGATAGATAGATAGATAGATAGATAGATAGATAGATAGATAGATAGATAGATAGATAGATAGATATGTAGACAGACAGACAGACAGACAGACAGACAGATAGATAGATAGACAGACAGACGAAAACTTTAAAACATATATAATACAAATTGTTGTCAAATATACTCTATAAATGGTGGAGATTAGTATCAACATATTGAGTGCAACAGAAAAAGGTTAAATATATCTCAAATGTGAAAAACATACTGCTGTGGTTGGGGGCTTCAATGGCTCTCCTTTATCCATCTTTCCAGCATTACTTGGCGATGTAAAACTCTGTTACTAAGCAGGCGTTCCACGTTGTCGCACATTACCATCTGTTCCGATCGCTCTGCCTTAAACAGTGTGGGAAGAGTGGACCCCCCCCCCCCCCCCTACATAAATGCTCACACAAGTACAATGGACCAGTCCCTACTACAGGTATATGTAAACACTTAATTTGACAGCCTCAAGGCGATGTGCAAAAACTGCATGTTGTTGTGAAAAACCATCCTATTGTCTAATGTAGTCATTGGGAGACACAGATAAATAATTTATGGATGTGTTAATTAGTTTGCCTTCAAGGGCAAGTATCATACTGTATGAGACAGAATTATTACAACTATGTACATAGTGACTCCCATCAGTCACATTAGGGGGCAGTGACTCACGAGGTAGAGCGGGTGGTCTAGAAATCAGAAGATTGCTCCTCCTGGTAGCGTGCTGATGTGTCTTTGAGCAAGACTAGGCACCATTACTATATATTTAACAACGTCACCAAAAGTCTTGCACTTTAAACACATTAGCCAATTTATGTTACTTAATTTGCAGAAAACATACATTGTTTATGAGTTCCTATGTCAACAACTGCGGGCCGGCTGGACCGCTGTCCAGAGGGGGGCGTTATTAATCAGCGGAGGGAAAGTCAGGCATTACAGCAGTAAAAAAAACAGTGCAGTCAAGAAATAGAGACAATTAAAATTAAAATCTGAAAATAAATAACACATACAGTATGTACACATCTATCTACAGAACATAAAGTAGCACTATGCTGACTAATGAGCCCAATATTCGCAAGTGATAGTTAGTCTACAGTACAAGTCATTATAAGCAGTATTGCGGCATTACTAATAAAAATGGCATGCAGTCGCAACAGTAGTCTAAAAAAATGTTCATTCTAACCCCGCATTTGGTGACTGAAGCTTTGGCTACTAATGACCTTATCGATCAAACATTAACTACTCAGATTATTTTATTTCCGTCTTCCCAATAGTTTTGAGACTCGAGACACAACGAAAGTCCTAGATATCTAGGTTTGACAAATAATAAAAACCGGTATCCTTTAACTTGTACCACAGATTTTGCGTAGCAAATTCGCATTAGACCAGGAAACTTAGCTGATAGCATGTCTCCCAACGGAAAGGAATGGCCCCTCAGCAGCTTGAACCTAAATCCCATTTTCATGTCTCTTTTTGATAAATTAAAAGTAGACACAAAGACTTAAATATTTTTTATCCATATTTTATTTACTTTGAAAGTAACATGATTGCATTTAGATTTACATTTATTCTTTTAGCAGACACTTTTGTCCAAAGCGACTTACATGGCAAGAAACAATCAAAGCAGACATTGACATTGGAGAAACCTCAAATTTGTTTCAAAATTCAACCAGATTTTTTGTTTTGTTTTGTTTTTGTATGTTAGTGCAAATACTCATATGTTGTTAGTGCATTATGTCAATACAACAATTGGAGTCTGGATTGAGAACTCACTGGAGGCACGACCAGCCGCCGCTCATTTGCAGACCTCAGAGGGAAGGTTGGGGCATGTGGCGCGATACGTGATGCAATGTGTCTGGATGCAGATCCAGTGACTGTCCTGAAGGTCAGCATCAACGATTTGAACTTGATGCGGGCAGCTACAGAGAGCTAGTGAAGAGAGATGAAGCTTTTTTCAACCAGCTTTGCCTGGTTGAAAAAAAGGCTCACTGGCAGATTACCAATTTGCCTTGGACTTTAACAGAGTCAGAGTCCTCAATATTTTCATAGAAAGTAACATTTTGTGATTGATCTGCCTTATTATAAAGTTATATGGTTGAAGAAATTGCCTGTATCAACCAAAATGATAAGAGTATGTTTTGAGTCACGATAAAAACGGAATGGTTGGCAGCAGTAATCTTCAACTTCAATATGAGAACATCTGAGAACTTCTGAAGGACAGGAATGCTCCGCAAATAGACCCGTTTATGTCCCTCCTTTTATGCAGCGCTGGATCCAGCACCATTAAGTGAGAGAGGTAGAGAGAATAAGAGCGAAAGTGATGCTTTAGGATCTAAATTATCATGCTGATTCATTCAGAATACTAAAATACGGTCCAATGTGGCCTCGTTTAACAATTATCAAGAGGTCACTACCCTCTGCCTATAACTTTGATGAGCAGGAAACCCAACATTTACGTTAGAAATTCACATCCATCCTGTTCAAAATGGACTTAAATGGGTTGGAAATGCATTTTGTGCTTGGCAGCGAGAAGAACCCTGATGGTGCACTTAAGGGCTGTTATGGCCGCTTGGCCGAGACAGAAGCGAACACAAGCTGATGTTCATCAGGGTCAGGAGCAATAACTGACCATTGGAGTATGGTTCATTGAGAATTAAGAAGACAAAGTACAATTTCTATTATGAAGACCTTAAAACACCCAAAACAACTTAAAGACTGTGAATTAATGATTAAATAGACCCCTAAACAAATCAATCAATCAGAGAAACAAATATGCTGGTCCTGCTTTAGTTTAAGTAAAAAAGAAAAAAAAGAAAATTATGGGGACACTACATCCAATTCTGAGAGGGATGTGAGAACATGAATAGTTCCACTGTTTTAACTGAAACTGGACCACACAGCCTTTCAGACTGGGACTTTAATCCTTTTTGTCGAAAAGGACAGCCTAGTAAAATCTGAACCAGAAATCCAGGAACAGTATTTAGGGACACATTAACACTTCTATAACGCTTCTTCTACATTTGAAAGTGAGAAGAGAATACAGCGATAGGCAAGCACATTTGTAAATTTTAGATTAACCATTGGAAAATGCAGGCAATATGTGTATGAAAGTGGCAATCATTTAGATATTTGTAACAAATTGGTCATATGTCTCTCCCTCCCTATTCTCCCATTGATCTTCCTGGACCATCAACTTGCTAAATCACAAAGGCTACATTCCTCCCCGGAGGAAAGTAACATTTTGCTCCATGATCAGCTTAAACGCTGATCATGGAAACAAAGCTAAGCCTCAAATTGGCCCCCTCCGTTATCAGCCGAGGTGTCGTATCAGAGTTCAACTATTTTCAAGCTCCTTTACTCCTGTAGCTGTGTGACTGCTTTTCCCCTCCATAGATTATATCTAAAGAATTTCTCCTCCAGAGCTGTCCCAGTCAGGCCCACTCCTCTGGGGCATAGATGAAGACCAGTCCGTTGGATAAATTTGAGCGTTAGAGGTGAAATTGATTTCGACCAATCGTACTGTAATCAATCATTGTTACATTTTTATTATTTATGTACAAAAACATTTAGCGATATTTGTATTTATACATTTTTAATAGTATTGACGGGGTATAAATAGTAAATATACTAATAAAATACTTAATACGCATCTTAACTGCCACTCCTGCCATAGCCTTTTGTGTCTTAGAGCACATTTTGTATATTATATATAATAATATTATATTTTGTAATATTATTAGTATATATTGTATTTATTTTTACATTTTTAGACTGCATTATTTTTCTATGCAACAGTCTGATTTTATTAATTGTTTTTCACTTCACCAACTGTTGCCACAAAAAATTCCTTGAACATGAAAATGTACTGGGCCCGAAAAACAGATTCAGATTCAGAATCTGAACTGTTTTGTGAGTAAAGTCTCAAACAAGTGGAAAATCAATGAATATGAATCAAATAAATTAATAAATTCAATAATCAAATGCGGAAAAGTAAATTAGTCAGCAAAGTTGAAAACAAAAACCCCTGCCTCGGAGCTATTGGCAATAATTTTACTGCTGACAATAGTTGCCATTGATAACGGGGCTCTGTTATGAATGGCATGACTCGGCAAGGCATGTCTCGGAACTAAGCTGGATAAAATAACCTGAGGATGAATTAAAACCTGGTGTGAAAAATAAAGAAAGCATCCACACACGAAAATCCTTTGATGCATTAAACCAGAAATCCTAAAATAAAAAAATCTATAAATAAAACGAAGAGACACAGATGCCAACAGAAGAGGTCATATGTTGCTATCTGCGTTTTGTGTATATGTATATGTGTATATGTGTGTGTGTATGTGCTCATTTACCAAGTGCGTACCTGTGTTCCTCCCCCTCAAAAGCATCGTGACAGATGTGTCCCCAGAGATGTGGTACTCGGTGAAGATGGGGAGGAGGGCACAAGAGGGAAGGCAGGAGAAAGATTTAGGGATCTGAACCATACTAAACCACTGGAGGCAACAGACTCCAATCCAAAAAAATGCAACAAAAGATACAGAGATCCCTATTATCCGCTCACTAAAGGATCATTACAGCTTCTGGAAGCCAACCTGTCTGTCTGCTTCGTTTTTTATTCGGCATCGAGGCAATTTCAGGCGTGAATTTGCAGGAATTTTGTGTTGATGGATATCAAATACTACAAGTCTTTTCTCGCATCTTTTCTTTTTACATGCATCCGTGGATTAATCTTACTCAAACTTCAACTGGTTCCATTGAATATCCTGTCGTTGTACAAACCCTGGACCCCGTTGGACTGTAACCCTGGATTATATCATGTTATATATTATATTATACTGTAATATTATACTGAAATACTGTACTATGTTATTACCATATCATTATACTATGTCACTGTACACTACACTATACTTTATAATACTATATATTATACTTTGTTCATTATAATACCTCCCTGCATTATAAATACTGGATTGACAGTTTCTGTAATGCTATTGTACATTATTGCTACCACTTTGCTACTAAATGTACTTACTTACTTTAGCGCAATTGCCACTTGCCCACATTGGGCACACCACTACTCAGGGGTGTGTTTATGGATGGGCTGGGGTGGGCGTTGCCCACCCAGAGATAAGCCCTGCCCCCATAGAGGAATCATCTGCCCATCCATTGAAAACTCATTAATTCCAGGAAAGCGAAATATTAATGCTACAAAATACAATGAAAAAAAAAATACAATAACAGTCTTGAGAATTGTGCGCTTCCAACTTTGTGGCAACAGTTTGGGGAAGGCCCTTTTCTGTTTCAGCAGGATAATGCCCCTGTGAACAAAGTGATGCCCATAAAGAAATGATTTACTGTCTCTGGTGTGGAAGGACCTGAACCCTATTGAACACCTTTGGGATGAACGGAATGCTGACAACGAGCCACGCCCCATTGCCCAACATCAGTGCATGACCTCACTAACGCTCTTGAGAAAAATCATCATCTATTGATCTCATAGGTGCAACACAGACACACACACACACACACACACACACACACACACACACACACACACACACACGCTTACACACACGTGAACTGGAGAATTTTGTCCTCTGCATTTTGTCCATCCTAGCTGTCCTTCCTTCAGGGGGCAGCCCTCACTTCGTTTTGCACCCAGGTGGTGGTGGATCCATGTCTTGGTCAGGGACAGGATAGGAAATCATACTGCATGGTCTTAATTGAGGTCCTTTTTGTGTGTTGGAGGGGACCGATGTGAGCGTGGAGAGAACATGCAAACTCCACACAGAAAGGCCCCTATCTGGGATATAACCTACCTGAGCACAGTGCCAACAGCGCCCCAGGCGGGAATCAAACCAGGCAGCAGTGCATACACTGGGCTAACATGCCTCTTGTGTTGGAATGGGAGGAAATCCCTGCAGCCAACATTAGGCACAACATTCTAAATAAAAATATATTTTGTTCCTTTGGAAAGCAACGCCAATCACAATGCCAAGCTTTACTTAACAGATTGGCAACACCCACTCCCCACAGGTGTAAACACTAGTTGCTTAATTGTTCAATGAGAAATCATTCATCGTTTATTGTTCTTTACCTCCCACAATATTCCCCATTCCTAAATTCTCCTATCCTATTGAAGAGTTTTTTTCTGGCATGGCTTTGGAAGGTGTATGATACCCCCATCCCCTCGCACACATACCTCTTCTGCAGGCAGTGGAGGATACATGGCTGGATCTGTCACTCCAGAAGATTCTTTCCCCTGCTGTTTACCCAGGGAGAACATCGCTTATGATGTTGATGAGGTATTGTGGCCAGACCAAAATAGGAGGCAGGATGCAGCCTTATTTATTTTTTCTCACATTTTGCATTTGTTTTTGTATTTTTGTGTTGAGAAAATGAGCCACTTTTATTTATTTTGTCTTTTTTTACAGACACCCCTTTATCTTATACCGTTTTCACACCAAAACTAGCGGGTTGACCCAGGTGTTTTAAACCCGCTATAAATAGGTGATTTACACCTTTCCCATTGCCAGGAGAAATGCCGTTTTTTTTGTGGTGCATCACATTTGAAGTCACAAACACGCCGGAAAAGGGGCGTGTCATGGTTCCAGTGTGGCAGAAGAGGAGACAGCAACTTAAACAAACAATGACATAAAACTGTAAAACTTGAAAAAAAGTTATGGAGCCGCTCAAAAGAATCTGATCATTCATGAATGACCCAACACTACAGTAGAAGTAACCTGGAGCACCCGCAGCATGGATTCTCCATGCTGCGTGCACCGGTCCTTCGGCGGCGGGGAGCAGGGACTGGCGGGGACCGGCAGGTACCATGAGGGTTTTCACTCTGGCCCCCACGGTTTGATCCCCACACTCATAACATTTAATGGTCCCCCACGCGGAAAAAAGTCATAAACTTCTGATTTTGGATTCTAAATCGGGTATGAAATGATGGAGTGATACACAGATATCGTTGTGTATTTACGCGCCAGCGTCAGGAACGTTAACACACTTCTCATTGTGCAAAATTAGCGTATCGACCTGGGTGTCCAGTTAACATCCGAGCCGATCGGAGGTGGAGTCGATTAAAACCCGGGTCTATTGCTGAGCTATTTGACCCGGGACTGAGACCCGAGTTTTTCCTTTCCCACTGGTGAAATGCCGATTGTTTGCGGGTGTTACCGGGTATTTGGTGAAGTGGGAAAGGGCTAATACTGAATGTTTTTAGTGTTTTTCTCCTGTTGGATATGTCAAGTGTAACATACAAAACACTAGCGTTTTCTGCATTTTGGAAATACTGTAAAAAATGTTTTGTGACTGTATTTCATGTCTGCGTAATATATATATATATATATATATATATATATATATATATACACACATATATTTATATATTGAGTAGATATATCATTACTGTAACAAATCTTTTACGACTGGCTACAGTGTAACACTGAAATTGCAAAAGGCATAAACATACTGATAAGATATAGAGAGGCAAATTCACAAAGCAATTATGCGTCTTTTGCAGCTGCTAAAATGGCGCAAATAAGAGAAAAGGAGAGCATCAACCAACGATGAAATGCACCTCAAACTGTGCTGCTACGCTAATAGCATCCCGGTGCGCCAGTGCAATTTGCGGTATTCAAATGAGGTATTATGCTGCAATTAGGTATTAATGATGCAATGAGGTATTATGCTGTATTATGCATTTGCTGCAAAACTGGCCGCTTTCTATGCAAATGAGACTCATTGCAAATAGCTTCCAATTCAATTTGCTAATAGCCACACGCAGTTAGAGTGACACTGTTACCGTCTGTAGATACCTGATAACTGGGACCAAAAAAAAAAAAAAGGCCAAAAAAGGTAGCGCTGCATTGCTCACATTACAAATTTGAATCTAACAGTGCAGCCTGCACATCAACTCTGATCAAGCAACGACACTTAAGCAGCCCTCCAGTTTCCCATCTCGAATGTGTCTGTCCAAGTTCATGCCTGTGTGTGTGTGTCTGTGTGTGCATGTGTGTGCATGTGTGTGTGTGTGTGTGTGTGTGTGTGTGTGTGTGTGTGTGTGTGTGTGTGTGTGTGTGTGTGTGTGTGTGTGTGTGTGTGTGTGTCTGTGTGTGTGTGTGTCTGTGTTGGTGTGTCTGGCGCCTGTAACCATCTGCATGTGCGTGTCTGGCTTTTCAATAAGGTGTCTCCCATGACAACATGACACATCTGTGAATGTAGCCAAGCACTGAATGGATCCCTGAACCGCAGGCTGCACCGGGTACATTAGGTGTGGCGTTGACCGTTGAGCAGAGACCAAAAAATGCAGAAAATTTATGAAAAAGACACTTCCAGGGAGAACCCCCTCAGGGGAAACCTTGACGCCGAAAAGGTGACTTCCATGGCATACTTTCTACAGTGAAATAATCCGACAGAGCACCACTACCCTTGACACTAAAAACAGAAACATGTATGTGCTGTGCTGTGATAAAAGACTCTTGAACGATGTGTTCATAGCAAACAAATCTTTTAAATGACGGGAGTCACTCAGGCAGAAGAGTGGGTGAGCGTGTCCACATACAAACTAATAATTATAACTGAGGATTTTCCAAAGAAAAACAAGTAAATGCATTTGGCATAATTCTTATTGAATTACACTTTGCACTTTGCAAATCATTTTGACAGAATTACATTTTTGTTACGAAAATTCCATTCACAACTTGGAGTCAAACAGACTCTGCTGAAGCTGGTATTCTGGCCGGAATGATTAATGTGATGAATTAGTGTAGCCTTGCGATTTTGATCTTGCAACACAAGAGACTATTTTCATTATTTATTTTCTACCTGGAATTTGAAAAACGTTCACGGCACACCTGGCGAGGTCTTAGGTCTAACTAGTGTGCCGAGGCACAGCGGTTAAAAAACACAAAATGTCACACCAATAATCACTGACCACATACTATCGGATGCCCATCCATCTCTCTTCCCGCTGGGGGATGGACTGAATCTTTTTCGAGGGGGCCCATTAATCTTTCATGAAGGGCTCTCAAAGCAGGTCTCTGGCGTGTGCACACACACACACACAGACACACACACACACACATACACACACACACACCTCACGTATTCATCCTTAAGGTCACAGTAATTACGCTTCAAACAGTGTTTGGAACGGATAACGGCTGGGTGGTATTTCCCAAACAAGCATCCATGGTCCTATAAAGAGGGTGCTGGAAAACTGTTTATTTGACACGGTCTGGCGCAGGCTGGCAAGTTCTAATCACAACAAAGATGAAAGCTTGAAAAGCAGGCAGAGCCCAACAGGTGGATGCAGGAGAGTTGGAGGGAATGCAGCAAAGTAGCAAGCAGGCAGCAAAGCAGGCTGGGCAGGTATTGGCTGCTTAAATAGTCCGGCCCATAAGGGCATGGATAGCCCTTTCCCCAAGAGCTGCTCCCTGAAGCTCTTAAATTATCTCAGACCTATAGCCCTCACTTCCCTCATTATGAAATGGAGAGAGAAAATAGTGAAGAGCCACATCACCACCGCCAGAGCTGCACCGAAGGACCCTTACAGCAGTGGTCATCAACTACATTTCCCCAAGGGCCAGAATTTTTCTCAACAGACTGTGGGGGCCAGACTTTCAAATAAAACCTAATTATCCTATAATTGTTTAATATTCTCCACTTTCTGACAAAATGAATGACAATCGTATTAGCCTATATCAGTATGAACAGACTGCTAACAACTATACTGCATCCAGCCACCAGGGGGCGATCAACATATTTTGGTTTCACTTTTGGGGAGCTGTCATGTCTCCACCAATGTTTTTTTTTTACAGAGCCTAAAGCGGAACGTTGACATGGAAAACTGCAGCTTTAATGAAAAATGTTCAACATTGCAATATGACTTGCGATAAATAAACAAATATTGAAGTATTACTGCTTTAATAGGTACACTGCTAACATAGACGCCAAACATTGTATAGCCTATGCCCACTGAATAAAGAAATGAAATAAATTATTTTTAACATGGAAAAAATTATAATTATAAGAAATTAAAGTTTAATTTCCTCTGCTCCCTTTAAAATATTTTTCTCAACTCAAGAAAAACATCTCTTGAAATAAAAAAATATCTGGGGGAAAACAAAACTAATTACAGTTTTCAGATTTCCCATCACTTCTTGTTTTCGGAGCGCTTTCAACCAGAGAGTCGTGTTTCCGCATCTTCGAACAGAGAACGAGTCCACAAGTTAATCGGTGGCGGATGCCGTCGTTCTCTCAGATGGATACATTGTTTTAAAATTCTCTTATTTTTCGTGTTTCAAGCAGTCTTTTGCAATGTGTTTATCTCACATGTTCATATCGCGATGACGATGAAAATACAGTCAACGCTACTAGATATCTTCTGATAAATACTAGAACAAATAATTTTCCTCCTCACACTTTCTGAATTTATTAATATTCTGCTAAAGCTTCGGCGGGCTGAATGTGGCCTGTGGGCTGCCATTTGGGGATCACTGCCCCACATTTTGCATATTGTTTCGGGAGAGGGCTTGACGATGATCAACTCTTCATCCTGGACACCATCAATACACTTCTGGAGAGACCCAAGACAGCCAGCCTCCTGTTCGACAAATTTAAATCTGCATTCAACAACCTGCAACCTCACATCTTGGCAGACAAACTCCTAAAGCGCTTCCACCTGGACCACCGTTAAATTCTATGGATCCTGGATTTCCTCTCTCTGAGGTCACAGGAGGTGTTGGTCAATAGCAGGCACTCTGACCTCCTCCACACATCCACCGGTTCCCCCCAAGGCTGCGTCCTCTCCCTGCAGATGACTGCAGAAGCCGCCACCCATCTGGTCAAGTCCGCAGATGACACTATCCTGCTCTCCGGCCCGTCACTGCCATCTCGGGCAAGCCCTCACTGAGTTTGTTGACTGGTGTGACAGCTCCTGCTTAGAACCCAATGTCTCCCAAACAAAGGAGATGTTTGTGGACTTTTCCAGAAAAAGCGGCAAGGACTCCGGTCATTATACACGGAGAACCTGTGGAGACTGTAAAACAGTATAAATAACTTGGAGCAGCGTTTGATGACTCCCAAAAATTTCAGACCAACACGGAGGGCATCATCAAGAAGTGCCAGCAGCGCTAGTACCTTCTACGGAAGCTCAACTCAATCAGAGTCAGCAGGAATATTCTCACCACCTTCTATAACTGTAATTGCTTCATCTACAGCATCATATCCTTCTCCTTCATCTGCTGGTTCAACTCCCTCACCATGTCATGAATACTCCCTGATCTCCCAGCAGTTATGTTTTATTTTCATCTGGTCGTTTGCTCATGCCATGTCACTAACCTGCGTGTCATTTCCAATCCGCCCACTCCCTTTTGCTTTGCTGTCACTCCCTTCCCTTCACCTGGTTTCCCCTGCCTGTAGTTCATTCCCTCGTTAGTCCCTCGGTTTAAATACCAGTCTATTTCCCTTTGTCCTCTGCCAGATTGTCTCTACTCCTGCAGTACGCACTACTCCCTGTAACTTCCGCCTGAACAGCTGCCTGAATCCCTGGACCCTGATTATCTGGCTGTTCCCTACCAGTTATGCTGTTTGTGTGTCGTGCGGGTTCACATTCGTTCTGAGTCAGTATGCGTAACAGTACAATCTAGCCAGAAATGAACCTAGCTGACTTAACAGACTTAACCAAGCTGGGTAGAGACTTGTGCTCTACACCAACACGGGCTACAATTCACTTCCATTGGGGGCCCTTGAGGAATCCTCTGTGCACCATGAATACAAGAAAACAAGAAGAAATAATAGTAACAAGCAACTTTTGAATTCCTAGCTTATGAGGCCTAGATGTCCAATGCGCTCTCCATTAAGGTACAGAGACAATCTTCGAGTGCGCTGGAAAGGCGTGTTGACCGAAATAACAAAGGAACACTGTAGGGATTGAAATCCATGATCCCTTTATTAAATGTTATATCACCAGCTACGATGAGGATGGGACTCAAACCTATGTGTGCAGAGAACAATGGATTAGCAGTCCATCGCCTTAACCACTCGGTCACCTCATCCCAAAAGATCCTCAACAACAACCATGTGTAATATCCTTCATCATTTCAGAAATTCCAAGGAAAGGCAATTTAAGGTTATTTTTAGAGTCCGACTACCTTGCCAAGGACTTACACACTACGTGTTTTGGTCTTGTACTGACTCAACTGAATGAAAATTAGGAACAACAAGGTGCTCCACTCTGTTCCTGCCGCCCCCCCCCCCCCAAATACCATCACTATATCCATTCCTCAGGTTGGATAGCTTAAATGATCCTAGCCTTTTGACATCTATGCATTTTTTACACGGTCTTATACGTCTTTATGTGCTTTCACTTCTGTCTGTTTTCATGCCTTTTTGAAATTGCCCCTCTGGATAAATAACACTTTTTTTTTTGAAGGGCGTGGCAGCGTTAAATAAAAAAAAGAATTGCCCCTCTAGGATAAAAACTTTGTTTTCTTATTTGAAGCGCATGGCAGCATCGAGTTGTTCGACAGAATTAGCTTTCCATAATTTTTTTTTCCCCAAAGGTTACCCATTATGCTGTTCTCATAATAGCATTTTATTGGTGGTAATAAGCAGCCCCTGGGCTTAAAAATAGCAAATCATGTCTCAGGAATTAGGATCAATACATATGGATCAGCAGACTCCTACATAAAGCGCACAGTCAGGAAATCTCACTGACCAGGAGTCAATGTATACAGTTACAAACAACTGGCAGTGCGTGTCCTTTTGTTGGCCTGAGGAGCCCCAGAGAAATCATTTGCCCGCCAACCTCTGCTCTTCCTCCCTCTACTCTGCTTAATTTCTACTCTACCGCCCTCTGCTCTACCTCAATTATAGCCTACTGTAATTCTATTCTACCTCTACCCTACTCAACCTCTACCCACCTCTACCTCCTTCTACTCTATCTCTACCTACCTCTGTTCTACCTCACTGCACTACCACTAATCTGTAGGAGAGCTGATAATTGTCACACCTCACTTCTCACTCTACTCTACTCTACCCTACTTCTACATTCTACTACACTACCTCTACCTCTACACTATTCTACCTCCTTCTACTCTACCTCCTCCTGCTCTCCCTCTACTTCCCACTGTTCTACCTCACTACACTACTACTAATCTGAAGGGGAGCTGATATTTGTCAATATCTTGAATAAAATACATTGGCATGATTTGATTGCTTTATTCTTCAGAACAAAGGCAGTCAATCTGTAGGTGTGTTCACAAATTACAAGATGTATATGTGTACACACACACATCCATTAAGGGGGAAGCGTGAAGCCGTTAATCCCAGGGAAGTCAGCGCGGATCAAAAGCATTATAGATCCCCGAAAGACATCACTGACTCGGGCTATCGACACGCTGTCTGCAGCTGGCTGGCTTGAGCAACTGATGGATGTCTGCTGTCTTCTCACTAATGGGCTGCTCTCATATGGGGGGGGGGGTCTGAGGTGATTTAGGTGGTTGGTTGGCTGGTTGCGGCTGTCTGCCTGCTCATCGCTGTTTACCATAAGTAGATGAATCACACAAGCAGGATGTGGAATCAGTCCCTCATTGACCCCTTCCGTCCCCATTCTGCCATCAACCACTTGTTTGATTGAACTTGTGTGGCCATTGTGTTGCCCGTTGGAAAACAACTGCCTTACAACAATGAACTTATTATTTTTATATTCTGTGAAAATGCAACCAACAGTGTGGAAAATACAGCGAAAAAACTAACAGCTGATTTCTAATACGTCAGAGACAGTGAAAAGCTCCTGGTGCTTTCTATTTCCACATATGAACAAGTGAGAGGAGGGGCGGTCGCTCTAAGAAGGGCAAAGGATAGAGAGAAGGGAATTCAAAGAACATACTTGAGGGAATAAAGTATTCATAAAAAGTGTGTTAAAGTGTCCAACATCAAAGAGGAGGAAAAGCCTTCAAAAGCATAGCACAGTTGTGTGTATCTGTGCAAGTGTGTGTAATATATATATATATATATATATATATATACTCTTACGCGCTTAAAAATAATGTATTTTATAGTAAAGGACATTAAAATTCCTCTTTAGTGCCCTCTTTAAAAGTGACTTATTTCAAGAAATCCGTACAATTAGCTATGTTTTCTAGGTGAAAAAGAACACCCACACAATCTATAACAGTCCATTTACCTCCAAAGAAAAGGTCTCTTGCCTATCTTCAAGATTTGCTGCTTTGTTATGATTTCATTTTTTATTTTGCAGTTTGTATGTCTGTTTGAGAAGAAGATATGATATTTACTCGAATGTAAAGTCTAATCCAATGTTCAATGTGTGCACAGGTAACCTGTGTTACGGTGAAGAAATTCACATTATACAAAATGGTTTTCATTTATTGTGCAGTTCAAGAATATGTTGGAAGGTAAACCTTCATCACCTTGTTTAGCAGACTATTTTATTCAAAGTAACTTACAAGTCCCTGCTGCTTTTGACTGTTTTCATTGCACATTGTTTTTGACACAAGTGAATATTTTCACTTGTGTGTATTACATTACATTACATTTAGCAGACGCTTTTATCCAAAGCGACTTACAATTATTCAAACACCGACGGACGCAGCCATCAGGAGAAATTAGGGGTTAAATGCCTTGCTCAAGGACACTACAGCATGCTAGCAGGAGGAGCCTGGGATCGAACCAGCAACCTTTAGATTACTAGACGACCAGCTCTACCTCCTGAGCTACCATCCCCAATCTATATGTATATGTCATGGGAGTTGGGGTGGAGAGACAGTTAATAAGCCCTGTCTGTGTCAGACACAATAATATCTCAAAAGGCACCTTCAGGCAGGAGACAAGTGCTGCGACTGAGAGACAGCCACTTGATTACATTTTCTACTGAAACAATAGCTCCATCTCCAAGACGAGAAGGCCTATTGCGTAGCCCCCTGGTCACAAAGCTGCGGGGATTTGGTGTTATCTGGTAGAGAAACCTCTATTTAGAATGTATATTATTCTAAATTAGAAAAAGATAAGGCATGTAAGAATTAAATAACCCATTCATATCAGTTAATATATGGCTTTGCTGGACTCATCCTATTGAGACACTCAACAAACAATTAAGTGCGGCAAAATCATTGGCTGGATCCCGTCCATCTCCGATAACAGTATAAAACAATACTATCCATCTGGAAAAGCATGTTGGGGAATGAAAATTATGAATAAAAATTCCCCATGGATCCCTTCACTACTCAAAAAAAAAATAGTCACAATACTTCTGTCTTAAAACTTCAAAACTTTGCTTGCATGGTTACTACAAAACGATTGCTTCATCACCAGTTGCCATAGTGTTTTTAATATGTGATGTTCAATTACTAACCGCACCAATATTTTCGGTTTGGAGAATACTTGAAGTGTTCTTTAAGTTCTTAAAATATATCTTTGCAATTTTTCAACTCTTTCAACTTTTTAAACTTTTTAAGAAACGTATCACTCTGCTACAGCTTCTCGCTGTGCTTACATGAGGTCCAATGGGGCAAACGTTTAAGTCAGTAAGTATGTAGTAAGTAAGGAAAAGATAAAACATTTGTGGTGTGGGGATGGTGTGGTTTGAGCATCCACACCTGTCTTGGGTCTAGGTAATTGGGGGCCCAGGATCAGAGTGGCTGCACGCCTCTTGCTCGTTGGTTGGTCTAACGAGCAACAGGTAAAATCCCCATCCCCACACACACTCAGCAGAGGAGCCCTTGTCATGACACATGTGCATCTGCTCCTGGGCTTATTCCAACTAGCCCACTCTCTACAATAAACTGGTGTGTCTAGAACCCCGTCGTCTGTGTCTCTGTGCCGGAGGTTCCTGGAAACGCCACATGGGTGGCGTGTGGTAGGCGAAACTGCCACAAATTATTGTTATAAATTCTATTTCAAACAGCTATTAAATGGGATGTTTGGAACCAACATACCAGGCCTGGGTTAAAAAATGCCGACCCTATTAATTAAGGGAAGAACTTCCTAAATTGGGCTTATGGAAAACCTTAAATTATACCATTGATGAGAGTCTTAGACTGAGTCAGGAAAAGTGTGGCAAGAAGGGGTGAACATGAAAAATAAAAAGGCATGTGAGCACAAAGGCTGTCAGACAGAATGGAAAATTGTTCACCAAAGGAGTTCAAACCTTTACATTAATTTTGAGTACACAGCCTGAGCCTGTGGGAGGATGGCTAGACGTCAGGATAAATTAGCAACAAGAAACAGCCTACTACAAAAGGCCCGATCATGGGAAATGAAGGTGGACCTGGGAGGAAGACCGCAATTCCCCCAGGTTGTCCAGACAACCCTGAGGCCGGATGTGGTACTGTGGTATGAAGAGGTAAAGAAGACCATCCTCATAGAACTTACAGTCCCATAGGAAGAGGGGTGCGACCAGGCCTTTGAAAGAATAAACACCAAATACCAGGATCTCTTGCATGACTCCAGGTGGAAAGGCATGGCAGGCATGGCTGTTCCCGGTCGAGGTCGGCTGTGGAGGAATGCTCACAGCAATTGGGATGACAGGGAGGGAGAGAAAGACAGCAGCTCGTAGGATGGGGGAGGCAGCACAAAGATCCTCTTGCTGGTTATGGAACAGGAGGGAGGAGCTTAGCTGGACGCCAGGAGGAGTAGATGGGCAGTGACTTGGCCACCGCTGCCGACCCACCATCAGGAGAGTGTTGCCGTTCAGAGTCGAAACACCCGGTGAACAATGGATACCGTCTGACGACATCAACTCCAAGGCTACATTCACCAAAAGTGAATAAAGGGGAAGTATCTCCAGATGTAATTGTAATCAGGGAATTTCAGCATAAACTCTCCAGTATATATTAGTATTGATTTGAACAAAGCTGTGCAAAAATGCCGCCCCTAACAAGATGGGAAATCTTGGGGGGGATAAGATAATATAATTTTATTATATACTGGATATAGAATTGTCTGTATGATGTATGAAGATGATTCAGCTAGTTTTGAGAAAATCTTCAACAGAAATGTTTTACTCTTACTACCTACTAGGGATTTCTTTAAGTAAAAGAACTAACCTTTGATAGAGAACATGTACATTTAACATGTACATGCCTGTACATTTACAAGCACACCTTATTCCAAATTCGATGAATAACCAGAATAAGATCATATTTTGAATAAGGTGTTCACATGCATTTGCACAATTTTTATTCCTTCAACCAACATAGTTTATATGACTCATCTGTCATTGGAAATTATCAATGGAAGTTAAGTCAGGGTTGTAAATGAAAGATTGATTTGTTTGTTTGTTTTAAGAAATCACATCAAATAAAAAATCACCTCACCCTGTTGGCAGGGAAATTTAGTTTTCCAGCAGTGTGTAAGTTACCCATTCCAAAATAAATTACCACCACCAGCAGCTTGGTGGAGTCTGGGATGTCAATAGGCCATTAGAGGTTTTTTTCAATTGTTTACACCCTTTTTCTGAAAACATACCTCAGAACTCCACACACAAATCTAAAAACACGCAGACAAAAAGCAAAGTTGCACAGATCTTCTACAAAATGAAACTCTGCATTCTAGACAATGTTATGTCTTCTCAAAATGGTATTTTTGTGTTGAATTGACACACCACACCATCATAATATGAATATACATTTCTAAGAACCAATTAAACATTGATGTGCTCAATGTAAAACAGTACTACCAACGGAAAACACTTGTACAAATTTCTTATCAGGGGCCTTATGCCTTTTGCATGTTAAGTGGTATACTTACCACGTATGTTAGTAGCTGTCTGGTGTAAAATATATTTGTATAATGTTTTTATACTTAAAACACACCAATATACTGTAAAATGAACAAAATATGTTTTTTTCCCCAAAAACCTTTATACATCCCAACTAACACAAAGTTGAATGTGTAAAGTGTTGTACATACAGAACAAATAATAGAGATATGTACTATATACAGTAATCATTGATTCCTGTAATTGTATGCAGTACTACAATAGTGTAATAAGAGTAGATTTCTTACCTATTCTGGATGATGGACGCTACTGTGGACCTGTTCAAGTTTGGTTGTACTCTCTGCCCAGCCTTCCTCATTGTTGGACCATGGTTGACCACATGGTCAACCAAAGTGGCCCAGATTTCATCACAGATGATGTAATGTTTTGATAAAAGTGTGGAGTGTGAGTGCGAGTGGAATTCTCAGTAGAATCATTTCAATCTAGAATTCGAAAATTCACTCACTGCCAGTGACTCCAGACTCCCATTTGATATATTTGTTCGCTGCGGTTGAATCTTTTGCATGTCTCGCATCTTAAGTGTCTTGATTCTGTGTTTTTCAACCACACTGCACTGTTTTCCCGGATCATATCACATGTACACGACATGTTGCTGTATTTGCTTGATGCTAAACATTACCTGTCGGAATGCTTAAAATATCTGGAAGGTTTTCTCTGGGTCAGGCCTCCTCTGGCGCCTACAGGTTCGCTCTCTAAGATAATGGATCAGTGCAGAGAGAAAGTAAATTTAATAACAGCTGAGAACTTTGTCCAAGTGCACCTCACAGGGTGCACAGGAGAGGTACAAGGAGTTTGTGGCATTAGCAGAAATAAATAGGCTAAACATAAAGCCATGCTTGAAGAGTTGGGTGACGTCTTACTGACTACGCCCCTAGTTACATACAATACATGATGTGTGTACATAAAAAATGATGAGCAGTGTACAGTGCACTTTCAGGCACGTTCACAATGCACAATCCTATCGTGCAGGTACAAGATGACTATAGCATTAATAAGACTGTCTCTTTGTATGAAAATCATGGAAAGCAAAAAAGGGAGTCATGCACCTGGCTTCTCTTAGAAATTAAAAGTTTTGTGGAGACAAAGGAGTGTGATACAACCTTATCTCTACACACAAAGTGGAAGATTAAATGCGGACACTGCAATATGTTCATATGTTTTATTGTCATAATTCAGTATATGAGCATATGAACAAAAACATATATTGGTTATATGAAGCATACGAGTATTGGTTATTGTGGCAGATCCGCCTGCAATATGCCACCCGAGTGGTGTTTTCAGGGCCCCTGACACAGGCGATGGGGTTGAAAAGTATCAGTTTATTGTAGAGTGGGCAAAATGGAATGAGCCTGGAACAGATGGAAACATATCATAACAAGGGCTCCTTTGCTGTGTGTGGGGGGGTGGGTGTTTTACTGATTGTGGAATAAGAGTTTGATTGGGCTAACAAGCAACAGGTGTACGGCCACCCTGATCCCTTGCCCAATTACCTAGACCCAAGACAGGTGCTGCTTAAACCACACCAACCCCACACCACAGTTCTATAAGTGAGAGTAAATAAAAGGTCATTTGAAGACATCTTCTTCAATGCCCAGCATGCCTTCTGGACATTCATTGCCATGTTGTTGCTATCTTGCAGGTTTACAGACCTCCGGTCATGTTCTGTATTTATGCTTCTGGTTGGACGGCTGCCACATCTTCTCTTCCTACTACTGTTCGACCCTCACTTGAACCTTTAAGCCACAGAACAAAGACATTCAGTACATAAATAATCAGTTAAACTGCCATGGTACAAGATTTTGGGCTGGCTGTTGGGTAGAGCGTTTGCAATTTATGCATGTTTATCTAACCCAAGCAAAGCACTCCTGACCTTATAATTTCAGAAATACACAGGACGTACAGAGGAGGACTGCTATAATAGATACTATATCGCTGTATGGACACCTCAAATTGATAAGAAGTGACCGAGGCAGACACATTGCAGACATTACAGATTCAAGATTCAAGATTCAAGATTTTTATTTGTCACATACATATACATACTTCCATACATATATGCAGTGAAATGTAATGCAACGCACCCGGTGATAGCACACAATAAGTCCTAGGAAAAAGTACAAAAATAAAATAAAATAAAAAGTTATTGATCCCATCATCCCATCATAGTAGCATGTGTTACCTAATTCCAAACATATTATTGAAATTTGCATCGTGCAATGACATTTCTTCATTTAAATGTATTTTTTTATCCATACTTAATTTTAAATAAATAATTTGTAAAAAACAACCAATTATATGAGATCGCAAAATTTTGGTTCCCATAATAAGCAGTTGAATTTGGGCATTGTAAAGGTGCATACTGGCACAGGGCCAGGGAATGAGGAAGAGGAGGTAGGCAGAGGCGAAACAGTGCCGGTTGGCGTGTTTATTGAGTAGTCTCGTGGGCCAAAAAGAAACAACTCAGGGGCTCCCAGGCCAATATATAAAAAGTACACGCGGATCACCGCTTTCCTATCTCCCGATGTCTGTCCGGAAGCTTGCCTGTCGAGCGGATCTCGCCCCGTGCGATCCGTCTCGCAGACACACCAATCCTTACTGCGGGAACAACCAAACAATTATTCCTTCCTGTTTTGGTATGGGGCGAATCAGCAGAGTCCCTCCGTTGATTTGCCCCTGATCCACAGCAGCTCAGCGGCCCTGGGATGGGAGCCTGCAACACCTGTCTTCAGTGGCGGCTTGACCACGCCCCCTTGGTCCACCACAAGGATCTTGCTTTTTATTTGGTGGATGGTTTATGCAGTGAACCAGATTCCCTGAGCAGACAAGACAATACTTACGCTTCAAAGTCAGAAATCGAGCGGCCATCACAATTGATATCGTTCTTGGCAATGCAAGCATTCATTGTACCCCTTAAGTAGTATATCTTGAATTTTCCACATGAACACCAGTGCGCCTCGATCGTAAAGCTTTTCATAACGGAAATGGTTTGGGATTATCAAAGTTTATCCCTTTTTTTTTATACTACAAACCGTAGCCCCATGCCCCAACCAAGAGTTCAATGCCAAAACGCACTCCACATTCCGCTATATACATGTACAGTATGCTTCCTCTGATTATGTGAATTCTTCCTTGATTTTCAAGTCCGACATTTCTCATTTCACACACACACACGCACGCAGACGCTCACACACAAATCACTGACATTTCTACTGGAAAGTCATTAGGTACAGTAAGTGCATACTAGAGATAGAGACCTGCAGGCAGATGATGGTGTGTTGTTACTACGGGCCCCTGTGAAATAAAACATTTTTTTTAAAGCATATCAATATCAATTTATTTGAGAAAAAACGTACAAGAAAGAAAATGTTGTTTCAAGGCCATCCAGAAGGAGAAGTCATGATGATGTGTTTCGATCCCCTAGGAAACAGCGTAGGGTGGGGGGACGGTGGTTCAGCGCAGCTTTTTATACAAAGTAGCCCGACATCTTTAGTTCGGCCATTGATATCAACCAATCTTCTAACACATATTCCACAGAAACTCCATGCGCCACAGACAAAGGGAACGATTGTAAGCGGGGGAGAGAGAAAGAGAGAGACCTCCATTTTCTGTGCTTTCAAGGCTCATTCAGACCTTAGCCCAAAACAATTTAAACCACATTTCTCTCAAACATTCATAGCTATACCCGCTTGGCTGACTTCCAATTTAAAACGATTAAAGGCGCAAATGAAGTATGGCAAGTGCCATGGCTCCGAATTTACACCACAAGGAAAGAATAGAACATAGGGAGAAGGACGGCTCATTAAGACAGCACAATGAGAACAAATGGGAAGCTGGTTCGAAGTTGTTTCATACTTATATCTCGCTTCTCTTTCAATATTTAAACAATAACTCCTGCACTCGCTCATAAGACTTTTTTTTTCCTGAAGGGTGCAAATCGGCATT
Organism: Zeus faber; assembly: GCF_960531495.2. Classification (NCBI taxonomy): domain Eukaryota; kingdom Metazoa; phylum Chordata; class Actinopteri; order Zeiformes; family Zeidae; genus Zeus; species Zeus faber. The sequence continues at coordinate 29,785,572 of NC_137195.1, forward strand.
TTCATTTTATGTACCCAAGGGCAACAGAGCTTTGTGAATTTTAATCATCACCTTTCTCCTTTGAACAGTTGAAATATAATGTTAATTGAATAGTCAATACATCACAGTCATGTGTTGCTGTGATGTATTGTGTTGCCTCTTTGCCACCTATTCACCTATTGCCTATTTTCTCCTATCCATGCTTCCATTATTGTATGTATTTTTGGAAAGGTGAAAAAAAATATTAAATAAAAAATTTGAAACAAATGTAGAGCTGCCACAATGGCCGCGGGCCAGTAGCAGATCTCTATTCCTTCATCGTCTTCTTATTTGCTCGCCGAAAAAGACTGAAGTCCAGAGGCTAGTTCTGATTCTTTGGAAATCATTTGACTGTAGTGATGGAAAGTTAATCTCTTTTCGGGTTTTGGCTCCTTATGGATGACTTGGTAAAAAGATTTGTTAAATTTTCGGACTCTTCGCTCGTTTGATTCAGTTGGTAAGACGGCAGTCAGAAGAGACGGTTTGGCTCTTGTTGTTGTGAATAGAATTCTTAGATTTATGACATTTAAAAAAATATGAGATACCATCTTTCCAATGAGTGTCAGTCCCCCCACTTACAATTAGGTGGTTTGTTTTACTAAAGACCTTTTAACAAAATAAGGCTTCTGACAGCTTGTTTTCTCGTATGCCCACTCTGTACAAGAACTCAAACATTTCATAGACAAGGGAGGCGGATTGACAGATCAGTTAAACTCCTTTGTTATGGGTAGAGAGTGGATTGTGCACAATGCAGCCTTCACAATAAAGATAAGTATCTTTGTCCAGCATGATTTACATCTCTCCTAAACTGCTTGACGAGATTGCGTCTCCAACCAGGAGTTAGCTACTCAATCTTTTTTTTACCTCAGCCAACAACTTAACAAATCTACACCAGTTTGTCTGTTTTTTTTAAATTGGGCAGATCTTGATGAAATAGTGAAATTAATAGGGAGGTCAAGCTAAAGCTAAGGTTACATTCAAACTCTCCCTATAGATAAATATTCACTTTATGTAAATAAGAATAGAAAAATATAGCTGCAGGCAGCAATACATGGGGTCTGGTTTATTTGTTTTCGGCACGTGTTACTTTTTTTTTTTTGTGATGCAGCAAAATCTTATAAACAAACTTATAAACATAAGTTACTTGTTGTGACTATATGTGAATATATGTACAGCTTGTAAATTTGCTGCTTCTTGCATTTCAATGTCAATAGCCCAACTTCCAACATATTTCATTTGTGATAATTGTAAATAATTTTCAACAGATAACCAGTCATTTCTTAAATAATTACTGTACAAATTGCAGTTTTCTTTCAAGTGTTTTACTATCATAAGTCAAATTTTGCTGTGATTTTCTGTGTTTCTACTGATTGAAAATGATAATGTTCTAAAGAAGCAGTTACCATCAGACATAATGGATTTTGTTTCACAAGGGTCACTCATTGGTACAGCTTAATGTATTTTAAAATTCTTATTTGAATGAAAAATGTTACATTTTAAACAAAGTTTATTTTGTTGATATATTGGCAGAGGTAGGAATTAAATGTTACTATTGTTGCAATATTTGAAGTATTCATACATTTTTGTTCCTATTTTTTAATCATTTGTAGTGAATATGAATTTGTTATAAAATTATCATTTGTTTGTTGTGGTTCTTCATGACACCCCTTGTATTTAGTTTTAGTATGTTTACTATTTATAGATTTATTTTTTATGTCTTCATTTTCTTAAACATTTTCGGGACGGTCAGTAGTGACAGTAAATGAGTGAGGTTTTTTTTTATAGGTGAACATTTTAGTTACAGTACAGCGTCTTTGGGATGGAATTTATGTCTTTCGTCTATGTTTTTGCTACTGGGTGTTTTTGCAATTTTCACTCACTGTGTTGTCGTTGTGTGTCAATAACATTTGTCTGTAGTGTGGTGATTTAAAATATCGGTTGAGTTTGGCAGAATGAATTATTACAATTACATAAATGACGACAGACAGATTAAATGTTGTTGTAGTAAGCTACAGAACTACTCGGTGAGAAAGGCTCCCTTATCTCCCAAAAAGGAGCCTTTCTGTGTGGAGTTTGCATGTTCTCCCCGTGCTCACATGGGGTTTCCTCCACCTCACGTCAGTAAGGACCCCCCCCAAAAACATGCACCCATCATTGTCTGACCAGCAATGGACATTTATCACCTGGTCCCCGGGCGCGTCCACGTATGCTGCCCACTGCTCCTGGCTGTGCCCCCGGAGGAAGGACAAGCCAGGATGGGTTAAAAGCAGTGGATCCATTTCACCGGCCACCATCAAGCATGTGCATGTGTGTGTGTGTGTGTGTGCAAGCATGTGTTATAGTGTGGTGTGTTGCGTGATGAATAAAGACTGTTTCTTTCTTCGAGTCAACGTCATTCAGCCCTATTAGTTTCCTTGCGTGTGAATCAACAATTGCACACCACGATCCCTGCTTGATAATTGCACATGTATTACCTGAAATAGTTAATAAACATGCATCATAATTATTTAACAGTGATTTCTTAAGTGCTCTCTCAATTGGCATAGCTATATTATACAACACAGAGTCTGCATACGTTATTTGCAATGTTGTATTAAATATCATTTGTCTTGTTGGCAATTCTGTTATTGCAATATAATCTCTTCCTGGAACATTATCATTTATTCTACCAGACTTTTTCATATCCTGATAAAGATTATTTCTTTTGATCAAACATCTAGGTCATTTAGTGTCCATGTGCAAACAATCAGAATCTTGTTTCAAAGAACTGCACGCTGTCTCCATATTGTAAATCATCTTGCTAAAATTAGCCTCTTAACACTGATACGTATGGGGAATCAACATTGAAAGCTTTTCCATTAATGTTTTTTTCACAGTATATTTCTTCAGTATTTTTTTTTTATATATTGTGACCGACCTTGATGACTGGATTTTTGGACAATGGCTTCAATATTGTCTTAGATTTTCGGCAAATGCAACAATTTATTTTCGTATTTTTCATTAATCCGGCAAAGTAATGGGGACTACGGACATACAATATCAATCGAACAGAACTGCTGACATCTACCAGGTAAGAAGGTTCAAAAATACACGCGGAAATCGATTGTTGGTAATGTCAAAACACTACAGAGTGACACACTCTACACCGCACAATGGACATGCTGCAATGGACATTCTCAATGTCTCCATTCCTTATGTGGATCGATTTGGATGAAATTTAAACCACGAGATGCTTGTGACATACCGGTTCAAACGACACCTTAACCGTGTTTCTAACTTATGTCATTATTTTTTTCCAGATACTTTTAGCCGGGTTGGACATATTGCGCCGTGAAATGCACCTGGACCGCGTCTGTGATATTGATAAAATTTGGTCGGTTTTTCACTAATTTCTGATTCGTATGTGGATTGATTTGGATGAAACTTCAGACTTTGTGTTGTGAAATACCGGTTCAAACAACACGTAGACCATGTTTGTAGGTTCTGCCGATTTTGTGCTCCGGATAGCCTTAGATTTCAAAACTCCTGGAATTTTCCTGGAACAATAACAATAGGGTTATGAACAATAACAATAGGGTTATTGCACTTATGGCGCTTATTAGGGTTGATTTTTATACAAAATAAGTGCACAAAAGCAATAATAAAATTAGAAAAGAAAGTTTATTTTTTAGTGTTGAACTATTTGTGCTGCATACATTTCAAACCCTACAAATCACCCTATTTAGTCAATCTGGTTTCGGAAACACCATGTACAGCAGTCTGGTCATGAATTATATTTTCCAGTCCTGCTACTCCTAGTGCACTGTATTTCAATTATTTTTAATTAAATTAAATTATATTAAATTATTTGACTTAGGCCCAACCACAATTTCAGGCACAGAATCAAGATAGCGAAAGACAGACAGGCAGAGGGATGGACAACTGTTGTAGTGCAAGACTCGCCAACGATTTGTTCGTAACCAACAAATCTTTTTAATGAGTCGTGAGTCATTTAAAATAATGAGTTGTGAGTCACTGCTCCAAGAGAGTCGTTCGTTCGCTACTCTGTAACTGCAGTGAATCACTCAAGCAACCAATGACTCCCGAACCAATTTGCGAACAAGATCTGTTAGTAACCATAACCCCATAATTTCTGAGGATACAATTCATGTGAAAAAAAGCGATCATTGTAGATGAAAGACACCTCAAGGAAACTTCACTTCCTGTGTTCCATCCTCAATTTTTCGGTTCTGCATGCGTGACTGCGATTATAGTCTCACAGACTGATGCAGAGTTGCCACATTCTACATTAACCTATTCATTTGAACACACTCAAACTAATATTCCAACGCTAGGAATGCCATTTGGGTCAATATTAGGTAAATAAATATTCCTATGAAATTAATCCTGAAATAAATAAGGTAATATATATATATACAAATAAATAGTTCATTCCATAATGCAACATGTATTTAATTGCACTTATTTCATCATGCCACATTTCAATCCCTTATATGCCAATTAATGGGGCGTGGTTCTCAGATTCAGAGCTTGGGAACACCGGCGGCGCTGCAATCGGCACTCCTATACAACAGTGGCGGTTGCTCTGAGCTGGTCCTCAGCCCCCAGCATCCGGTAGGGACTGGTGGAGGGCCACAACCCAGTTCCGCTTGACTAGCCGGGTCCTGTACACCACAGCTGTTCCAGCACATGTACACTCTGAACTCCTGCAGTGCTTATGTATGGACACAAACTCCGTAGCCCAGCTGACTTGGTGCTCAGGCCGCCCCCGGAGCCTGAGGTGCGGGGGGGGGGCTAAGCCTAAGCTACCTGCTTGAAGGGCTGGTAGGAGGTGCACAGGTTGACCAGGCAGGCCTTAATGGATGCTGGTTCCCGACAGAAGTGGGCTATGAGTCCCGCTGCCGGGGAATGGACTGTGCACCAGGGAACCAGGTGTGGGTCTACTATCTGAAGAGAAAGAACGGCCTCTCTCCAAAGCTGTCGAGCCACTGTGCTGGAACAGTTGTCGGACATTGTGTACAGCTAGTGTGCTGATCGGACTAATTCCCAATCGATCGCAAGAACTCTAGTCAATATAATGCCAACCGGGGAAGTAGTGTACTGCATTTCCCAGAACGCTCCAATTACAGGTGGAGTTGGGGTGATGCCCTCACAGTGAGCTGCCTTCCACTTCCGGGTTTGTAGTTTATTTAAATTTTATTTCCGTATTAGTTCTGGATGGAGCAGAAAGCTGCCCATGCCCACAATGGACAAAAAAAAAAAAAAGCCAGAAGCCAAAAAAATTGAAATTGGTATCTGTGGCAGTTCCATCCCCCACACAAGTGCCGTTCCCAGGGCCCTCTGGTACAGAGACACAGATGACAATGCGTAGACATCAGTTTATTGCAGAGAGGAGGCTAGGCGGAATTAGCCAGGCGCAGATGGAACATGTCATGACAGGGCTCGTATCCTGAGTGTGTGTGTGGATGGAGTTTTTAAAGCTGCTGCTTGTTTACCCAACTAATAAGCAGCAGGTGTGGCTGCTCAAACCCTCCCATTCACACACCCCAAACACCAAACTGAGTGACTGACTGAAAAAAAATGTTTTAAAACAGACTGACACAGGGTTCCAGTACCTTAAATCATAAAAACACTGGACTCTGAAAAAGGGCTCCCATACCTTATACAAATAAATGTCAAAAAAAAAAAAAAGGGAGGACCTGGGTCCCTAAAGCAGCATAGTCGACCGGCTTCGGGCTGCTGCGCTGGCTGTGACGGTGTGGCCAGACTTGGCTGCGGGGGCTGCTTGGAGTGGTGGCCTGGCTGCTGGGCTGCTGGATGGTCCCAGTGGTGGCTGCTGGGCGGAGGAACGAGCCACAGCCAGTTACCCATGGTAGTTTCAGCGGCTGCTTCTCTCCTGGTCCTTCGCTGGACCCCTGGGTGCTGCTGCCAGGCGGGAGAGGGTTGGTGCTGGGGCCGCCAGTTGACCCACTGGTGGCTCCAGGACGGCTTTGGACGGCCGCTCTGTGTCCCTTCCCCGTGCAGGAGTGGTGTCCCTGTGAAGTCCCTGTTCAGGTGCCACTGTGGTAGTTCCTCCTACCATACGCCACCCAAGTGGCAGAAACACAGTACAGAGACACAAACGAGGATGGGTTGTAAACATCAGCTTATTGTAGCGAGGCGGCTAGGTGGAATTAGCCAGGCGCAGATTGAACATGTCATGAGAGGGCTCCTTAACTGAGGGTGTAGGTGGATGGGGTTTTTAAACCTGCTGCTCGTTAGCTCAAACAACGAGCGTCAGGTGCGGCTGCTCCAACCCTTCCATCCATACACCACAGTATAATTTTCATTCAGAGAAGGAGTAGGATTATTTTTATGTTTACTCAAATTCAAAGTCCGTCTGTCTTATCTGCAATGCAAGAGTGGCCTTACTACACAAGGGCAATTTGGAGCAGCATTTCAAAACGGTGCAAAAAAGCTACAAGACAGATTACCCTGCAAAAACAACTCTTAGCACTCAAAAAGTGTGGTAATTGAAGGGTCAGTTAGCAGAACAGCTGCTCACTGGCTAAACACAAGAAACCTTTCAAGGATGGAAAAGTTGTTAAAGAAGCCTTTGTTGAGGCTGCAGACACACTCTTTGGTGACTTTAAGAATAAAGCAGGTATTGTGGCTGCTATTAAGGACGTACAATTATCCCAGAATACTATTATACGTCAATGTGAGGTAGTGACAGAGGATGTCGAGGAGCAACTGAAGAAGGACATTGATGAATGTGTGTGTTTTTCTCTCAAGTTCGATGAGTGGCACAGTAATGTGTTTTCATCAGAATGTTTTTTGGAGACATGGATGCCAAAGTTGTGAAAGTCATCATTTTGCCATTGAAAGGACACACTAGAGCTGAAGATATTTTCCACATTTTCATGGAATTTGTTAACAAGAACCAACTGCCCCTCTTTAAGCTCACCTTCATCAGAACTAATGGTGCTCCTGCAATGGTAGGCCACACGAGTGGGATCATTTCATTGTGCAAACAAAGTGAAAATTTCCCAGACTTCCTTAATTATTATTGTATAATACGCCAACAAGCATTGTGTGGGAAGATTTTAAACATGAAAAAAGTGATGGATGTTGCAATGAAGATTGTGTGTTCGCATCCAGCCAGGAGTCTACAGAGAAGGTTATTTCGTGCTCACTTGGAGGAGACAGGCGCAGAACACACAAGCATGATGCTGCACACAGATGGCTAAGCAGAGGTCAATTTTTGGTGAGATTCACTGAGTTGTTGCCTGAAATCAAAGATTTTCTGAATCTTTCAAAACATGCAGAATTTGCACAGCAAGAGGACAAACAGTGGCTTTTGGATTAAGTGTTCCTGACAGAACTCACTGACCTGCTCAATGAGCTTAATTTAGAGCTGCATGGTAAGGGCAAATATGCAATGCACATGATAATTTCAGTGAACACATTTAAAAGCAAGCTACAATAGCTGTCAAGCAGGCTGCAACACTATGACCTGTGGGACTTTCCTCACATGCAGGCAGAACTTCAACGTCAGGGCAAAAACTTTGTACAGGTTGACAGTGCACGTAATGTGGAGCAAGTTCATAACATCTTGTCAGAATTTGAGAAGTGCTTTACTGATTGCCAGCTTTCTGTCTTTTCCATTCATCATTCCTGCTATGTGTACTACCGGCTCCTTTGAGTACCTCCGTCTCAAAGTTTGTGTATTCGCAGTTCTTCTATTTTTGCACTCCAAGTAAAGATTACGAAGTTTACCAAACCTTGCCTTTGTCTCAGTGTCAGCATCTGTGTTCCACCTTTGTCTGTAGTTGACTCATTTCAGGTAGATCTCGGCAGACTGGCCACTTTAAAAGTAGATCTTGGTTCAAAAAAGGTTGGGCACCCTTGGTGTACAGGGTGCGGCTGGTCAAGTGGAACCGGGTGGTGGCAATCCACAAAGAACCGGCTCGTTCCCTACTGGGCCCTGGCTCCGAGGAGGAGGTATCATGAACTGAGGACTCATTTCAGGTAGATCTCGGCAGACTGGCCACTTTAAAAGTAGATCTTGGTTCAAAAAAGGTTGGGCACCCTTGGTGTACAGGGTGCGGCTGGTCAAGTGGAACCGGGTGGTGGCAATCCACAAAGAACCGGCTCGTTCCCTACTGGGCCCTGGCTCCGAGGAGGAGGTATCATGAACTGAGGACCGGCTCCCAGAAAAGAAAAGTGAAAATGAAAAAAAGAAAAGTGCCAATGGCAGCGCCGATGTTCCCCGGCTCTGAATCTGTGAGATAAACGCATCCCATTAATTTGCATATAAGGAACTGAAATGTCTCATTTTGAAATAAAAGTCCCCTGAAATGAATAAAAATTGTATTTTGAAAAATGTCCTTTTTAAAATAAAACTATATATATATAGAAGAAGAAGAAGAAGAAGAAGAAGAAGAAGAAGGTATTTATAAATTTATATTTTATTTAAATTTTTTTAATATATTTATATATTTGTTGCCTCATTTATGTATTTATCCATTTAATATTGACTGAAATGGCATACAACACCATGGCATACAAATTCCATACAACACCACCTTACCACACACCCGCGGACACCCCATCCAGATTTCCTTCTGTTTCATCTGAAAAACAGTCTTGTGAGCATCCCCAACCCCAGTCTTTTACACATCCCCTGCCAGGCGCAAAGAATCTTGCATCGCCAGCCCTGGGGACATTGCTGGGTGGGATTGGTGTAGAGAAGGATTTATCAGAATGAAAAAAAGGGTGTGGTGGAGCTGAGCCGCAGCCTGGCCCTGCCTGTCCACCCACAATGTTAAAGCTGCCAAGAAACCGGACAATCAATAATGAAAGTGGTTATTCCCTTTCTAATGTCCTCAAAAACGTAGGTGGCATAATTGGAATATCTTTTTATTTTGTTTTTATTTAGTTTTTAAACCTGTGCTGTGAGCATGCTGGGCCTACAACACAGAGTATTTGTGCCATTGTATCTAGGACAGAGTTAGTCTGCAAGTGGAGTTCAAGTTCTCAACCTGCAGTGCAACTATTTATTCATTCTTAAATCATCAAGAACTGCTGCAATAACTCTGTCCTGTGGATGACCTGTAGAATGACAAGAGCACAGTTTTTGGTTATGGAGAGCTACCACCAACTCCCCTCTTTGGAGAACTATTTATCATGTTTAGGTCTATAAACAACTGATCACTACTCCAAGAGGGGGAGAATCACCAGGGGTAAGACAAATAAACATAGAAATAAACAACATTTACACAAAAACATAAAAATTGGACGACAACATGTCTTGAAAATCAGTGAATTAGGTCCAGGAAAACTGGAACTACAACTGGTCACATGGCCTCCTCTTGTCATAGTTATGGCAGTAAATGACAGAGGACGGGAGGGGAATGCAACCAGGAGGGTGCTGGTTTGCACTGGAAGCAGGTGTGGTGGTGTGTGCTTGTGTGAGGGGACCGCATGTGTGTGTGTGTGTGTGTGTGTGTGTGTGTGTGTGTGTGTGTGTGTGTGTGTGTGTGTGTGTGTGTGTGTGTGTGTGTGTGTGTGTGTGTGTGTGTGTTTGTGTGTAAGATGTCCACCGGTGAGTGTACATGACTTATCCCCATTGGTACTGGTGTAGCAGGTCGGTATTATGGAACTTCACAGCCCTGCGGACACCCTACGGCTGCAGGAAAGCTCAGAGTACCCTGCCCTGCAGGCACAGAAGGCCCCCGGGCTCCCAGAGAAGCCAGAAGGCCGTGGAGCAACCCACACGCCCAGCCCCAAGGAGCATTACCCAGTCCCAGGGAGCACAAGGAGACCCCGCAACCCTGGGGCGCACACATACAACCAAGCCCCAGGTGCAGGCACAAGACGCAACCGCAGGCACAGAACCCGGGCCGGGGGCCAGGGGCCCTGGAAGGCACCCAGGGGCGCTCTCCGCAGCCCCGCCAGGTTGGAGCACATCCCAAGCCACCAGGCACAAGCCGTCAGGACTCCAGCCCAGCCGGCAGGGGTGGAGTGGTTGACCGCCGCCAACCACACCCCCACACCGACCTGCCAGCGACTGGCCACCCCAGAAAACCTTAGTGCTCAATGTGTGCTGTTGGTAATTGCACTCAAAATTGCAGGGTTGGGGGTTGTGCAAATCACTCGATCCCCTCCTGCTCCGGAGAATCTGGTCCGGTGGAGGGTTATTTGGAGTAAGATTGGTGTGCGAGTATGGGTTCTAAGCTAATATGAGTGGGATTAAAATTTCGGGACGGACGATAAGCATGCTTGGGCAGACGCATGACAAGCAAGATGGCAGCTGCCAGCCGCATACCCTACCACATAGCTTGCACCCTGCCATCCCGCAAGCCCTCGGTCTATTGTGTGGTGTATGTGCTGAGTATGAGTTTTGGCACTGGGAGAGATAGGCGAATCGCGACTGCATCAATCCAGGGGCGCAGCAGGCCGGGGAGCAACCACACGGACCCCCTCCCCTCAGACCCAACCATGCCCTAGCGCGCTCACCTCCTGTACCTTGTGGCAGCCAACCTACAGCGATCAGCCACGGGCACAGAGCAGTCTGCCATGCGCCTCTGCCATGCTGGGCAGCTCCGCGCCCCCATCAGGCCCCTGGTCAGCCCCCAGCCGCCAAGCATGCGGACCACAGAACAGAGGGCGGCAGATGGCAGGGGGTCGGGCTGTGGGTGGGGGTGCCCTGAACCAACCTGAACCAACACGCAGATGCCAGCTGCAGGTACTCCCCAGGAGCATGGAATGCTGTGACTCAGAAGGATTGATAGCTTCTTGGTGATGTTGGTCCAGAATGCTAGGATAGGTGGGCAGACCCAGAAGGTATGAAAATAGTCATCTCTGGTATCAAGGGAACAGTGAGAGCAAATGTCTTCATCCACAAAACCCATTTTGAACATTTTGTGTTCCGCAATATGGGCTCTGTGCAAGATCTTATATTGGATGGGTTGCATTTTGGAGTTGCGGGTCATAGAAAAGGTGTTGCTGCAAATAAGCTTCCACAGGTTGATATCGGTGGGGACAGCACGGTCTCTTTCCCATTCAATTGTAGGTGAAGATAAGGTGGCATCTGTTTTTAATAAAAGTTTGCATATTCTGGAAAAGGGATATTTCAAGTGATTGATATGAGTGAGATGTTCAATCATTTGAGGTGGTTGTAGGACATTGTGCGTCAATTTGATTTTAACTTTTAGAGACCGGTAATTGAAAGAATTGAAGGAAGCCGTGGCCACCAATATTATACTTTTGGGTTAAGGTTTGGAATGATATAAGTGAATTGTTTTCAAAAATGTGTTCCAGATGAGTAATTCCTTGTCTTATTATTGGGGTTTTTTTAACCAGAAAATCTGGGTTGTGCCAGATTGGCGTGAATTTGTTTGGAGAGAGTGTGACCACCGAGTTTGAGAGAATTCCACCAGGCTGACAGAATTGTTGCAATAAAAGGGTTTTCAAAGCGATTATGTTTCCTTATTGATACAGTAAGGAATGGGAGATCAGATAATGATAACTCCTAACATTGACTTTGTTCAATGTCTCGCCATCCATTGGTCAATTGTTGCTCTGGTTGTAACCATTTAATTATAAATTGAACATGGTTTGCTAGATAGTAGTATCTAAAGTTTCCACAGTCGTTTTTCTGTAGTGTTGCTAGTTTAATTCTTGGTTTCTTGTATTTCCAATAAAATTTGTGGCTATTGAGTCTAGAGTATTTAACCAATGTACTTGGTTGCACTGGGGTCATTGAAAATACATTGTTTATTTTTGGAAGTATATTCATATTCAATGCTGCTATCCTACCAATTAGTGAGATGTGTAGGTTGTTCCATCGAATTAGGTCTTCTTCAATTGATTTGAGCAATGGAGTGAAGTTAAGGGCAAACAAATCTGACAGATTGGTGGAGATATCAAAACCAAGGTACCGAATATTGCCCATTGTGATGGTTAAGGGAAGTTTCTGGGTTACAGCATTGCGCGCCCCCCCCCACTGAGTGGTAAGACTGTGGTTTTAGTCCAATTTATTGAATAGTCTGAGATAGCTAAGAATTTAGATATAACATTGAACATTTCCGGTAGGGATGATAATGGGTTCCGTATGTACAACAAGATATCGTCTGCATACAAAATGATTTTGTGAACAGAGTTTCCTGTTTGTATGCCTACAATATTACTGTTTTGACGGAGGGCTGCCATGAGGGGTCAATAAAGATGCCAAATAGTAATGGGTAGAGCGGACATCCTTGTCTTGTGCCGCGTTGTAGAGTGAACCACTGTGAAGTGTAACCATTGGTGATGACAGAGGCAGATGGAGAGTTGTAGAGGATTCTTATCCATTGAATGAATGATTGTCCAACGCCAAATTTGTTGAGGATTGAAAAGAGATATGTCCAATTAACTCTGTCAAATGCTTTTTTGGCATCCAAAGAGGCAATAACAGTATTAAAGTTGTTCCTTTGAGATATGCTGATCAGACTGAATAAATGACGCATATTGCTGGATGAGTGTCTGCCTTTGACAAAGCCTGTTTGGTCTGGGTGAATTATAAATGGAATTACTTTTTCAATTCTGTTGGTTAGTGTTTTACTTATAATCTTAAGGTAGCAATTAATATGGCTTAAGGTATGGTGGAGGTCGACTTGACCTCTGTAATCATTCTGATGAATAATGGGGAGATAAGTGGCCAGAAGTGTGAATAAAATTCCACCGGGTAGCCATCTGATCCAGCTGATTTATTGTTGGGCACAGAGAAGAGAGCTTTCCTGAGTTCTTGGCAGGTGGTAGCCTGCTCCGTCAAAAATTTAGAAAGGTCAATATCATCAAGGAATGAGTGAATGTTTGATATATTCGATTCATTATCCGAGATATAGGTTACTATAAAAGTCCCTAAATATGTTATTGATGTCTTGCGGGGAGTATGTTATTCTAACCCTGTGGATCTTTGATGGCTGTAAGAAGTGATTTTTCTCTATTGCGTTTCAATTGATTGGCAAGAAATCTACCTGATTTGTTATTGAATTCAAAATAATTTGCTCTTGTTCATTGCATAAGGAATTATGTCTTTTGATGGATGATAGTATCAAGCTGAGATGTAATTGTCCAGATCTCATTTCGGATTTGCTCAGTGGATGAGTGGGCTTGTTGGGAGTGCAACTCCTTTAGTTGCGGTTCGAGTTTATTTTGGCATTCTCGTCCTTTCTTTTTCCTGTCAGTGGAGAATTAAATAATACTACCTCTTAGAACCGCCTTAGCTGTTTCCCAAAGTAAGGAGGGTGATATTTCTGGGGAGTCATTCAGTTCGAGGAAGGAAGTCCATTCTCTGGAAAATAAATGGTTAAATTCTTTATCTGTCAAAAGTGGGGTGTTAAACTGCCACCTGCTGGGAGTGTTCCAGTTTGTTTAATTTATCAGGTTGAAACTAATCGGCTCGTGATTGGAAATTACAATAGGGTGGATTTCAGCATTAGTGATTTTGGACAGTGCAGAGTTACTGGTCAGTATGTGTATTCTCTAGAATTTGGGTTATTTGATTGCCAACAATCCCCAAGAACAAGATCACTGGTGTCCGAAGAACGCCAGGATTTGTGAATATTTCTGGCTTGAGAACGGTCTAAACTTGGATCCAGTACTGGGTCGAAATTTCCTCCAATATGACAATTGATTCAGAGAATTCTAACTGTTTTGTTAATATATTTTGAAAGAAATATGGGTCATCCCCATTGGGGCCATAAATATTAGCTATGGTTAATTTGATGTTGCCTAAAATCCCATTTATCATTATGTAACATGATACATGCATGATATTGTGGTTTTATTTTGATATGGGATACTTTTATTGATAAATATAGAGACACCTCTTTTTTTGAGTTGTATGATGCTGAATATATCTGATTAACCCATTTAGATTTGAGTTTGAGGTGCTCAAATGCAGTGAGGTGGGTTTCTTGCAGTCGACAGAAGCTGGGGTTCATCCTGGTGAGGTGAGTTAGGATTTAGCTACGTTAAGCAGGTGAGCCCAAGCCTCTCACATTCCAACTAACAAACTTAATGGGTGTCATTAAAGTTAGTTAGGGGGTGATTGTTACGACAGGAGCAAAGAGGGACCCAAACGCACGACACAGAGACAGGAAGCAGACGAAGGATGTTAATTAGACCACACAGTGGAGATGGCCGGGGGGATCCAGTCAGGTAGGGATGGAGCAGGGCAGAGCAGGGATGATGATGACCGGGAAGGAGGGGTCCAGGATTTGGGTGGAGAGACGGGGAACTGGGCTGGATGGAGAGGGATGGACAAACTTGGTCGACGAGAGGAGACAAGCAGGTTAACCGGGCTGGATAGAGAGGGACCGACAGACTTGGTTGACGAGAGGAGACAAGCAGGTTAGGGGAAGATGAAACAAGGAGACATCAATTAGAAACAGGAGCTAGGAGCTAGGAGCTAGGAACTAGGAACTAGGCCAGTAGCAGTACAACACATCCAGCAGGCGCTGCACTGTGTAGGACGGGTGATCGTCGATGGTGCGGGGGGGTGGTGGGGCTTTGGCGGGGAGGGAGAGGGGGCTGGAGACCACCGCCTTAAGCAGGCACACATGAAAGGTTGGGTGTGGGCGCACAGTGCCGGTTCGCCTTCTACTTGGACCTGGCGGATACCTGGAGTAGGGCAGAGCGGGCCCTCTTCCACGTCCTCCGGCAGCGACGGATGTGGGCCTGGACGGAGGGTACGGAGATCTCAGCCTCCATGGGAGGGAACAGCAGGGGTTGGTAGCCCACAGAGCAGTGGAAAGGCGACATGCCAGAGGAGGTGTTTACCAGGGTGTTGTGGGCGTATTCGGCCCACGGCAGCTGGTCGCTTCAGGAGGAGGGGTTGGTGGTAGAGGAGCATGGCCTCCACCTCCTGGTTTGCCCACTCCGTCTGGCCATTGGTCTGGGGTTGGAAACTGGAGGAGAGACTGACCTGTGCCCCCAGGGCCAAGCAGAAGGCGCACAAGACCTGGGAGGTGAACTGGGAACCACTGTCCGACACGAGTCTGCCGGGATGCCGTGGCGGTGAAACACCTCGACCATGAGCAGGTCTGCAGTCTCCCTTGCTGATGGTAGTTTGAGCTGGGCGAGGAAGTGAGCCACTTTAGAAAAGCGGTCCACCACCGTGAGGATGGTAGTGTTGCCCCAGGATGGTGGGAGACCGGTGACAAAGTCCAGGGCAATGTGGGACCAAGGACGAGTCGGGATGGGTAGGGGGCGGAGGAGGCCGGAGCGGGGTTGGGTGGAGGTGTTGGACCGGGCGCAGGTGGGACAGGCAGAGACGAAGGACCGGGTGTCAGGGATCAGGATTGGCCACCAGAAGCCCTGGCGGACGACGGCCAGGGTGCGGGTGATCCCAGGATGGCAGCTGAGGCGGGAGGCATGGGCCCACTGCAAAACCTGGGAGCGTGTGGTGTCAGGGACGAACAGGCGGTTAGGGGGTCTGGTACCTGGGTCGGGCTGGTGTTCCTGCGCTCGGGTGACAAGAGACTTGATTTCCCAGGTGAGCGTGGCGAGGGGGTGGAAGGATGGGTTCTGGATCCCCTGCATTCTCCTCTGCCGTGAACTCAGGGGCAGGGCGTCAGGCTTGGTGTTATTGGTGCCTGGGCGGGAGGATAGAGAGATGTTAAACCGGCCAAAGAACAACGCCCACTTGGCTTGCTGGGAGTTGAGTCACTTCGCCGTCCGGATATTGGCCAGGTTCTTATGATCTGACCAGACGACGAAGGGGTGGTTTGCTCCCTCAAGCCAGTGGCGCCACTCCTCCAGGGCTAGTTTGACGGCCAGGAGTTCCCGGTTGCCCACGTCATAGTTGTGTTTCGGGGGGGTGAGCCTGCGGGAGAGAAAGGCACAGGGGTGGAGAGCGCTGAGACAGTACCGCTCCTACCGCCATGTCCGAAGCGTCCACCTCTACCACGAACTGGAGGTTGGCGTCGGGCTGGGTCAAGACTGGGCCGACGAAAAGTGGCTTTTGAGGTCAAGGAATGAGGTGGAGGTAAGGGCTGAGAGGAGAGCGGTGATACAGCTGAAGTTTCGGATGAAGCGTCGGTAGAAGTTTGCAAAACCGAGGAAGCATTGGAGTTGCTTCCTATTGTTTGGGGTTGGCCACTATGTCACGGCGGCCACCTTTTTGGGGTCCATCCCCAGCCTCCCTCGGCCAATAATGAATCCTAGGAAGGAAACAGACGGAACATAGAAGACACACTTCTCGGCCTTGACGAACAGACGGTTCTCCAGGAGCCGCTGCAGCACCAGGAGTACATGTCTCACGTGGTCGGAGAGGGATTGGGAAAATATCAGGATGTCATCAAGGTACACAAAGACAAACAAATTGAGCATGTCCCGGAGGACATCGTTCATCAGGGCCTGGAAGACCGCTGGGGTATTTGACAGACCGAAAGGCACTACCAGATATTCAAAGTGTCCGAGTGGGGTGTTGAAGGCAGTCCGTTCGTCCCCATCGCGGATGCAGACCAGGTGGTAGGCGTTGCGGAGGTCAAGTTTGGTGAAGTAGGTGGCAAGTGGGGGAAGAAGACTGAGTCCATCAGAGGCAAGGGGTACTTGTTCTTTTACTGTGATGTCATTGAGTCCCCTGAAGTCAATGCAGGGAAGGAGGGTCTTGTCCTTCTTGGCGACAAAGGAGAACCGAGGGGTGAAGGATTCCGGCGGGGAGAGAGTCACGGATGTAGGTCTCCATGGACTCCTGTTCGGGCTGGGAGAGGTTATACAGGTGACTGCAGCGGAGGGGGGTGCCTGGCAGGAGGTTGATTGCGCAGTCTTAGGGGGGATGAGGTGGTAGGGACAGCGTGCCCTGCTTGCTGAAAACAAGGGCCAGGTCCGATTTTGCGATGGAACAGAAGACAGGTCGTAGCTCTCGTGGACCGCCGGCGGCTTGAATCTATGAGAGCGGAGGAAGAGGGTAGCCAGGAGCAGAGGATGGGAGAGAGGGTTAGAGTTGGAGCGGCCGGAACGTAACCCCACCGAGGAGTCGTCCTCTCCCGGCCGGACCGGGCAGGTGGCTCGGAGGTGTCCTGGACGGCCACAATACAGACAGGCGCCGGTCTGTATGCGGCAGGCTCGCTCCTCGGGTGGAGATCCGGGAGCGACCGAGTTACATGGGCTCCGCATCGGAGTGAGTCGGGGGACTTCAGGGGCGCCTGAGTGTAGTGGGCGCTGGAGACCGGGGTGTGGCCGCCCAATCGGGAGGCACGGGCTGTAGTCTCGCCCCCCCCCTCTCGCGCCGGCGCTCCCGTAGCCAGTTGTCCAGGCGGATCGTGGTATCTACCAGTTTGTCCAGGTCCGTCAGCTCGTCCCGCCGCGCCAACTCGTCCCGCAACTCGTCGTTCAGGGCGCGCTGAAACACGTCCTGCGGGGCTCCGTTGCTCCAGCCGCTTTCCGTGGCTAGCGTCCGGAAATCGACGACGAGGGAGGCGACGCTACAGAGACCATGGTGGAGGGAGAGGAATCTTCTGGCAGCCTCCTTGCCGCGAACTGGGTGATCGAAGACTCTCCTCATTTCGCGGGTGAACAGATCATAGGAGAGACTCTCGGGGCCCCCCTGATCCCAAACCGTGGAACGCCAGCCGAGAGCCGCCCCTCTCAGGCTGGAGAGGAGGAATGCGATGCGGGCGGCGTCTGAGGCGTACGACGATGGCTGCTGCTGGAAAACCACCGCACACTGCACTGCCGAAATCGCCGTCGTAGGGTGCTGGAGCTGGAACGTGGGGCTCACGGGGGATGAGGGGGGCACTGGGAGCCATGGTGGAGGGAGGAGGGAGGGCCGGAGGACCAGAGGTGGTCCGCGATGTCCCAGAGGGCCTGGTCATGTTGACCAAGCATTTTTTGTATTTATATATATAAATATTATTTTCAATTTGCTTTGTTATTTTGTCTGAGGTGTCACTGCCGGTGTGTTAGTTAGTGTAGCAGGGCACCGCCATGTTGGGTCTCCACTCACTACTCACTCACTACTCACTTCGCGAGATCACAGTATGCTCCTCCGCGAGATCACAACATGCTCTCTATGCTTTTTTTTGTGTTTATTAAAATATTAAAAAGTGAACATTGCGAGTTAGGATTAAAGTGATGAGTGTGCATCTTAAAGGTGCTTTGGCTTCACTGTGATAAAACGTTCTTTTGTGCAAATCAGCATCGTGTTTCTTTTCTGTGAGTTGCTTGTGATAGTGGTTGTGATTTCTTCCCTTTATTCAAGTGTTGCGATAGTCCTTCATTTTTAGATTCAGAGTCAGGATTAAACACTGGATTCAGTCAGGATTAAACACTGCTGCTTATATATCTAGTCTAGTTAATGTGATCAATATTATTTGACAGTTGATGCGTTTGTTGAAAATTTCAGTCAATGAGCTCATACTTTCAGCCCAAAGTTTAACTGTTAAAATTATTGAGATAAACACAACATGTCTGTCTGTCTTTGTTGTGCGTGCATGGTGTGTGTGCGATACATGTGTCACACTATTCGGGCTACTGTTATTACAGTATTGTTGGGAGGTCAATGTTATTTTATGTTTGTGTGGATTAAAATTTTGATGGGTAGTGTATCAGTAAACAGAATTGAGTATTGTGCTCTTGCTCTGTTCTTTGAATATGAGGAGAGATAGGTTAACTGTATTATAATAGTAAATTGAAAAATGTGTTGTGCTCTTGCTTTTTTCTTTTTGAAGGTGGAAACAGTAGCATTGCTAGTGCCACAGTTGTAGTGAGAAATGAATGAGCGATAGTTCAGAGAAACATGCAGTTACAAGACATTTATTTAACATTTATATGAGAAAAACGTTTCCAGTTTTGGATATTTTTCAATTATGGAAAAAAGGGTTTTAAACAGGTGTACTCAGATTTTTGATTGGTAGTGTATATCAGTAAACTGAATAGGGTATTGTGCTCTTGCTCTGTTATTTCAATAGGTGGAGAGAGTAGCAGTGCAAGTGTAGTGCTAGTTAGGCAGGAGCCTTTAGAGAGAGTGATGGGTCTAGAACCCAGTGAAAGAAGAGCCATTTGAATATTTTCCCCTCTCAATCCAAAGATTTTGAATTATTTTTCAAATTCCGCCGACAACAAACCCTTCTAAAACCCATTTCCATCGTGGAGAGACATCTAGGACAGAGTTAGACTGCAGGTGGAGTTCAACTTCTCATCCTAAAATGCCACTCTTTATTCATTCTTTAATCATCAAGAGCTTCTGCAACAACTCTGTCCTGTGGACAATCTGTGGAACGACAAGAGCACAGCTTTTTGTTACAAAGAACCACCACCAATCCCACTCTTTGGAGAATGATCTTACCATGTTTTGGTCCTTAAACAACTAATTACTATTCCAAGAGGGGAGAATCACCACGGGTGAGACAAATAAACATCGAACCAACATGTACATGGAAAAACATAAACACGACAGCAAGCAGCCTCCTAGGGGCCCGAAGACGGCTGTGCTCTCCCTGGTTGCCCCCCGGCCAACCACACCACCCCAACCCACCAGCGCACCACCACCCCGGTGCTCAATATGTGCTGTTGGCAATTGCAGTTAAAATTGCGGGATGTGGGGGTGAGAGTCCTACAAGCAAGTCAAACCTGACCCACTTGCACACCTACTGCCCCCCAGACCCTGGTGGAGTGTTGTTTGGAGTAAGATTTATGTGCGAGTGTATGTTTTCTAAGCTAATACAGTGGTACCTCGACTTACGACTGTAATTGGGATGGTAGCTCAGGCGGTAGAGCTAATGATCTAAAGGTTGCTGGTTCGATCCCCGGCTCCTCCTGCAAGCATGCTGTAGTGTCCTTGAGCAAGACACTTAATCTCTAATTGCTCCTGATGGCTGCGTCCGTCGGTGATTGAACAATTGTAAGTCGCTTTGGATAAAAGCGTCTGCTAAATGTAATGTAATGTAAAAATTCATTCGATAAGAATGGTTGTATGTTAAAACAGTCGTATGTCGAAGCAATTTTTCCCATATAAATTTATGAAAACATGAAGGGTGAAAATAAACAAAATACACAGCACAAACACAATAAATATAAAAAAAATATTGATAAGCCATGAACTACGTTCACACACGATGTAGGTAGTCCTCTGACTGACTGCTGACTGCCCGCCGACGCGCCAACTGCAAACTTCCACGGTCATATCTTGGAGCCGTCGGTCGCAAGTCGATACAAATTTTTGTGACTATCACTACTCGTATCTTGGATTAGACGTAAGTAGATGCAGTCGTAAGTCGAGGTACCACTGTATGAGTGGTTTTAAAATTGCAGGACAGACGAGAAGCACGTCGGGGCAGGAGCATGACGGGCAAGATCGCAGCCGCCCGCCACATCCCTACCCACATAGCTCGCATCCCACCAGTCCCGCAAACCCTAGGCCTATAGTGTGGTGTATGTACTGAATATGAGTTTTGACACTAGGAGAGATAGGTGAAGCACAACTAGATCGAAGCAGGAGTGCAGCAGGCCGGGCAACGGCCACACGGACCCCATCCTGGACCCGTCCGTGCCCCCAGCGATGAGTGACCCACGCACCGAGAGCGCCAGAAAAATGCTACCCAGGCTGCCTGGTGCAACAACAGGAGTCCGCCCCCCCACCAAAGGAGACCACAAGGGGAGCCTGTACCAAGCACACCTGGCCAGGCTCAGGTACCCATCCAGGTCACACGACCAGATGGAACGTCTAACCAGATAGTAACCAGATTTTTTCATTTTAATTTTTTGCCATTCGCTCTCCTGTGGCCGACCTGCCATTTTGGAGATGCTCTGACCCAGCCGTCTAGCCATCACAGTTTCGCCACTGTCAAAGACGCTTAGATCCTTACGCTTGCTCAATTGTGACCCACCACAGCAAAAGCCACCTTGTCGCGCATTTCTAAAATCGCCAGGAGCAACCAAATAAGTTGAAAAAAAAAAAAAAAAAAAATTTGATTTTTCCAGATTTGTGTTCCTTTGTGTTTTTTTGTATCACTCAACATGTTTTAAAAACCGAGTTTGATTTATAAATAGTCGAAACATTTTAAACATAAATATTCCTGTTATGGACTTCATTTTCCGCGATGATAGTCAGCTCTCTGACAGTGATGCTGAATCTGATACCGGCGTTATCCCGGACTTGGAGAACATTTCAAACAGCGGATTTCAACCTGAATGTGACGATGAAACAGAATATTTTCAAGAACCACCGAAGAACCACTCAAGTTTACCTGCAAGCGCGGCCGTGAGTGAAAAGAAAATGAAAAGAGGCCACCCCAAACAAGCTCTCAGTGTAGCTGGGGTAGGGTTGGGCTTAGCCCACATAATAACTCCAAGAACTTTGAAGATATTTGGCATACACACATTTATATATTAAATGAGACACTGAGGCTGGTATACAGAGATTCATATTATTGATAGATTCTACATTTTGTTGTGTTGTCTGCACTTTTAAACTCATTTAAAAACATTACTGTCTTACTGTTAAATAAAAGCATTTTAAAAACAAAAGATGTTGTGTGTCGATAACGCTGTTCAACATTCCCTCAAAACTCAAGAACAATGCAGAGATTGCCCCATTCAGCGGGGTGTCAAGTGGTCATTGGACAACTAGCCATGCGGCAGTGTTGGTCCTCCAACCATTTGCATTCTAGGAGCTAAGCCAACTGTGGGGGGAAAACTTTGAAGGTGATTGTTTCAGAAACACAGTTTGCACACCCTTGTCATTAACAAGTCATAGCTTTAAAAATATTAAAAATTTAAGAATTTAAAATAAAAATAAAAGTGACACCTTGTTTTGAAGCTCTGATTCTTCACTTTCAAATGGTGCAAAAAAAAAAAAAGTCAAGAGCTACCAAATGTGCCTAAAGTCTGCGGTGGGTCACTTTTTTCCTGCTTCCAACACATGAACTTCAAGAACTGACTGTTCATTCGCTGCCCAATATATCCCGCCCCTTGACAGGTGCCATTGGAACAAGGGGAGCTATGTTATTTAATTGACCTGTCAGTGGTTTTAATGTTGTGGCTGATCAGTGAATATAGTTGCTCATTGCTGTGTAGATGCTGTGGTGATATTCTCCTGAAAGACAGGGGGTGCTGTGCATAAACCAGCAGGGGAAACTGAAAGAACTTCTGTAAACATTGCAAAGAAGTCCCGAGGGAAGAATCTGCATAACTACTAAAAGAGCAGTCAAATTAAAATAGAAAGTGTTAAATGTATGTACTGTTTATTTATTGTTGTCAGTGCAGGGTTTTAATATATATAGTCATGGGTTTGTGCAAATTGTCAATGTTAACATTACCAAGAAGTCCCAAGTTATTAAAATAGTCCAATAGTCCAATAGTGACAGCGCTATCTCCTTCAATTAATTAAATGGCATCTAGTTATTTTTGTAGTCATGTATAGATGGAACGTGCAGATTTTACCTGCGGAATCTTCACACAACCTTCCTTCAGAATGCGTAAATCTTGAATTACCTGACGTCATTTATGACACTCGCATTAAGCCACACTACAGCTGCTGTGACTATAAACAAGGCTTTAGGGTGTTATTCATGTCCAAAGGCACATTTTTCGGAATATTTGGGTTTCAGCATAATGGGCCATCAGAACAATGACATGGCACCTTACAAAAGAGGTATTTCAAGCAGTTTATATTTGTCCATGATTGTAGCCACTTCAAGGTGCATAGAACAGCAATGTGTTACTACAATGTGTCTCTTCTTCCCACGACAGTCAAACGGATGGACTCTGGATTGTCGGCCGACGCATAGCTTCTCTTCCTCTGCCTTTTCACTTTTTCTCTTCAAGGCAAAAATGGCCAAGGCATTTGGCACAATTCTTAATAAATGTGACTGATTTACTCTTTGTATTCAACCAAAATACATAATTTTGTTTCTCGTGAGCTGAACTGACTCTTTTTACTGAGCGACTCAACAAGAATCGAAGAGTCGAACCTTTGGTCACCACAAATAGTCCTCACTTTCAGAGTGAAACTTGTTCTGCTGGAACTGCTATTCTGGCTGGAACTGTTGAATTACATGAATCAGTATAGCCTTGCAATTTTGATCTTGCAAAAAAAGAGAATCTCTCTCACAGCACAATGGTTGTAGCGGTTGAACACTGTTCTAGTGGCTTTTTTTGCTTGAAGACAGTAGCATCCACAAATTAGCTGGCTTCAGCTCTGCTCTCTCTCTGCTCTCTCTCTGCTCTCTCTCTGCCTCTGGCTCCCCATGCATGCTTGCATGGGTGGGCAGGGAGCTCCCAGAACCGAAGCATATCACAAACATAATTGTATTGCTCACTTTCAAATGTAATAAACTTTTGCCCGAAAGTGGTCCTGGTGGAATTTTGTTCTGCGTATTCCAATAATCTTGTATTCCTAATGGACAGTTTAGCATTGCCGAGTCGGTCGTCTGTCTCTTTGCGGTATCTGTTTTTAATGTCCGACTCTGTTTCTTTTCTGATCTGCTCTCATCTCTCCATGTTTATGTAGGCTTGCATTTGGACACCTTTCGTTCTGTCTTTCTTTTGCACTTTTCTCTTTGTTCCATCACTGAACACAGTATCTGCTCCAAACACAAGCTTCCCTGCCTGTGACAACTCATGATTGACAGTACTAACTACTGATAAAATGAGATTAAACTTAATTTATCCTGAAAGGAAATTGCTGTTCCAACAGTTTCTCAAGATAATATGCATTTGGGAAAATATGTATATAATTGGAAAAGAAATGCCTAAAAAAACCCATGTCATGACAAAAATAGTAATAAAATACAAAATGATAAAGTTAATTGACATTATGATTGATACAAACAGGTTATGCTCCATTCCCATATCACAGGCTTAATGTATGACCACTATTTATCAGTCTATGTGTTCCCATTGATATTTTGAAGCCAAAAAAGCTTTCTAAAATGTGATGTCATCTGAATTCAGCCCTCCTTAAAGCCCTGGCTTTGCAGGTACAGGCTGCCATCAGATGATAATAAAATCTTGATTGTGAGAGTGAAATTTTTTTAGGCGGTAAATACAAGGACAGAAGAATAGAATGGATAAAGGAAGACAACCAAGCGTCTTTCTTAATCCATGTTATTCTTGTTGTTGTTGTTGTATAGTCTTCTGCATTACCGCCAACTACTGGACTGGAGTGGAGCAGTTTGTTGTAAAGTCGTGTGCAGGAATGAAAAGTAAAAACAGCTGTCAGTTTTTTATACATCAGCAGAATGATTTGCATAATATTCGCAGGTCTTTAGATCGCAGTGGAAAGGC
Organism: Zeus faber; assembly: GCF_960531495.2. Classification (NCBI taxonomy): domain Eukaryota; kingdom Metazoa; phylum Chordata; class Actinopteri; order Zeiformes; family Zeidae; genus Zeus; species Zeus faber. The sequence goes on from NC_137195.1 coordinate 29,809,848, forward strand.
AGATAACGGGCTGAAGAAGCCTTTTAGTTCCTGACCAAAAGTTCCTGGAACAAAAGGTTCTGTGTACTTTGGCTGGAAACAGCTATATTGATCAATGGCAGCTATATTCAACTTCTCCTTTTGTCCCCACACACCACACCCGAACACCTGCTGGGTGAATAGAATAGAAGGGATCCCAGCGCAAATGGCCAGCTCAATGACTGTGGGTAATTTCACAAGAACATCTGCATTCTGCAGCCCTATGTTTCCCAAAGAGCAAGATTGACTTGAACTTATATCCAAATCAATGTGTAACCACCATAATGTTTTTCCGTATGTGATCTTGAGAAGCGCAATATTATTCTTGACTTTGACAGATGAGAAAAGACAAAATTAGAAATGTGACTGTTAAATGTGATTAATCTGTTTTTGTTGAGCTTGGACCTAACAAATGAGACTGTCCGTATTACCTGTTCTCGTTTTAGGAGCGCCTTGCATGTCACAACTGCATATGTGACTCACCGCAGCAAAACTCACTATCTCGTGCATTTCTAAAATCGCCAGGAGCTGCCAAATGAGTTGAAAAACCCTTTCGAGAAGGACAATTAGTTTTTTCCAGATTCGTGTTCCTTTGTGTGTTTTTTTCTATCTCTCAAAAGTATTTTCAAAACTGAGTTTGATATATAAATAGTAGAGAAATGTTAAACCGTGAAGTTAAACATTCCCGTTAGATTACATGGGGAAACAGTTAATTTACAGAGACGCTGAAAAGCGCTGAACCACGCCGATTGATCGTTTCCATTTAAATGACCGTCCACGTGGAGATCATTCTTTCATATTCCAAGTGATGTGACGTCACAATGTGAAACCGTTTTGATAGAGTTCAACCTTTAAATCTTACTACTTTAACACACACACGGAGACATCATTGTGGAGGGGCGTGTACCAAAGTATGCCATCGAAGAAGAAATGCTGACGTCACTTCTGTAAACAAGCTGAGGATCCGGTTTCACCTGTCTGTGAAAACTTTAGTCTCCGTGTAGTTATGGATTACGAGAAGCAGGTGGCAGAAGATCTAAATCATATCGCGGACCTTAATCTGACCAGTGCAGTAGAGCCTAGTCAGTGTAAGCAGCGCATACTGGACTTCATTTTCCACGATGATAGTCAGTTCTCCGACAGCGACGCAGAGAACGACAGCGATGCTTAATCTGATACCGGCGTTATCCCGGACTTGGAGAACATTTCAAAGAGCGGATTTCAACCTGAATGTGCTGATGAAACAGAATATTTTCAAGAGCCACCGGAGGAGACTGACGATATGCACGTTGTTGTTACAACGGAAGAAGTTGATGATGTGATGAAGTCCGTTGAGGTTGGTGATGCAGATATGAACAGGTAGCAATGGACAAGATTCTCAAGTTTACCTGCAAATGCGGCCAGGGGCGAAAAGAAAATGAAAAGAGGCCACCCTAAACAGGCTCTCAGAGTGTAGCTGTGGTGGAGTTGGGGTTAGCCCACATAATAACTCCAAGAACTTTGAAGATATTTGGCATACACACATTTATATATTAAATGAGACACCGACACTGATATCCAGAGACTGATATTATTGATAGATTCTACATTTGGTTGTGTTGTCTGCACTTTTAAACTCATTCAAAAACATGTATAGTCTTACTGTTAAATAAAAGCCTTTTTATAAACAAAAGATGTTGTGTGTCGATAACACTGTTCAACGTTCCCTCAAAACTCAAGAGATTGCCCCATTCGGCAGGGTATCAAGTCCTCCAACCATTTGCATTCTAGGAGCTGGCTGAATGAAGCCAAGTGTGGGGGAAAACTTTGAAGGTGATTATCTCAAAATGACAGTTTGCCACACCCTTGTCATTAACAAGTCATAGCTTTAATAATATTTGCTTGATTTGCACAAGTGACACCTTGTTTTGAAGCTCTGATTCTTCACTTTCAAATGGTGAAGAACAAATAAGTCAAAAGCCACCAAATGTACTTCAAGTCTGCGGTGGGTCACATATTATGTTCACTCCAGCAAGATTAATCCACATGCTATTAAACTCCTATGCAGTCCGCCCAATTGTGCCAGTATGAAATGAATGCTGTGGGCGGTAGGTAACACGATATGGACTTTCCTTTGCTTGATTCAAGATTTATTTTCATGTGAGATTTTCTGGCTTTTATTTCAAGATTTATTTTGGTGTGTGGTTCACAACCACTTCCGGTACTCGTAACCTCCTCTTCTGGTAACCCTACTCTTTCCTGGCTTCGACCCTCGCCTGAACTGTCTTTTCGGATTTTGGAACGTGGATTTTGGCTTGGCTAGCGCTTGGCTAGTGTTTGGCTAACGCTAGCTAGCCTGTTAGCCTAGCATATTGCAAACTATGCCGGCATCGATGCCTACCTCCACGGACTGTGGGAACTGTTTGCGCCTGGTCGACAGACTCAGCGTGCTAGAGAAGTCGGTCTTCAAAGACATCCACAGCCTGCGTGAGGACGTGAAGATGAAGGATGAACTGTTTGTGTGTCTGACCTCCATCGCTAGCACTCAGGCTAAGCACATCTCCTGCTCCATATCCTCCGCTATGATTGGACCGGACTTAGACTCCACTCTCCCATGGCCCGGATCCATTCTTACTGCGGGTGAGTCGGATCCATCTGACGCTCCGCCGGCTGTGATAGAGGAGCCATGGCCCAAGTCCCGGACCTGTTCCACCCCAGAGCCTTGGAGCCTGGCGGCGAGCCGTGGCCGGCGTTGCATGCACTCCTTGCGCCACTCTATGCCAGAGACTCTCCGGCTGGAGAACAGATTCCAAGCCCTGGAGCCCACAGTCGATGCCAGAAATATGTGGGAATTCCCTCCTTTGGGGGGGGGGGGGCTCACAGTCCACCCTGGCATCGAGGGCACCAAGACGGTCAGCCTCGACTATCCATAGCCTGCCCGGGCCTCCGCTCCCGAGCCAGTTGGTGGCTGCTCCGCTGCCGTGGGCCCCACTGTTTTCAATACCGCAGAGCGCCGCCTCGGCTCCCTCAGTGCGACCTCGGCCCGTAGGGGCCGAGGTCGAGGACAGTGCTCTCCTGGCTCGGCTGCTACTGTCCCTCGGAACTCCTCTGCTTCCGGACCTCTATCCATGCTCATTGTCGGCTCCTCCATGAATCGACACATCACCCTGCCTGCGGCTAAAACCATCTGCTACCCGGGTGCTCTTGTCCAGGATATAGACTCCAGAATCCCACAGCTGCTGGATCAAAACCCGTCGGCCTCCACTGCTCTTATCGACGTCGGAACCAACGATCTCAGGAACAAACAATCGGAGACACTTTATGAGTGTTCAAGACTTTATGAAGCTTATTGACAGTTTTCTAGAGTTGGACCGCCAGTTCATTGTCTTCTGCCCGCTGCCGTGTCCCAGCTTTGGAGATGTAAAATTCACGTGTGTCCTTCAGCTACACACATGGCTCAAGGGAAACTGCTGCTCCCTCAACATACCATTTGTGGACAACTTCGGCACCTTCTTGAACCGTCCAAACGTCTTCAGACATGATGGAGTTCATCCAAACGTTCACAGATCACGCCTCCTTGCCTTAAACATGGAACTTACGCTGAAATCTTCTGTTCGCTGCTGATGTTGGTGAGTCCAATCCACTCTGACATTATTGACTGTCACTCTGCTCTACAAATTCCTGTACTTATAAATCATCGACCGAAATGACGTAACTTCCCTGTAACATACAGGAATCTAAACAATTTACTGCCGGTTCGGACTCAAACTCTCAGTACACCACAAAGCCATGCACCCAGAACAATAAAAATGTCTCTATTAAACGTAAGGTCACTTACTAATAAGTCATTTTTAGTTAATGAGCTTATAAGTACTCATAACCTGGATTTCGCTCTATTAACTGAGACCTGGCTGGATAGAAATGGCTGTTGCACTCATTGAGACAGCACCTCCTAATTTCAAGTTCATCCAAACCACTAGAGCTGCTGTCTTCTCTGATATCTATACCTGCAAGGAAATCCTCCTCGGAGAATTCACGTCTTTTGAACACCTTGCTATATCTATAAACTGCAGAGCCCCGATTTTAATCATCGCTGTCTATCAGCCACCAAAATCTAAATGTGGCTTTCTTGATGAATTCTCTGAGCTACTGTCCAAGGTCTCCACTGATTGTGATTGTATAAATATCTCAGGTGAGTTTAATATTCATGTTGACAATCAAACAGACCCAGATGCTCAACACTTCATTCGCCTATTAGAGGCATTTGACCTCACTCAGCACGTTTCTGGACCCACCCACATTAAGGGGCATACTCTGGACTTAGTCATATCAAAAGGACTAAATATAACTGTACCCTATGTCATGGATGTTGCTATTTCAGATCACTGTTGCACTTTCTTTGACGTGTCTGCTCTTCCTGTTCAACAGAGGGGTACCCGGACAATTAAAAAACGTATCATTAACAATAATACCATTGAAACCTTTAAGAGAATACCTCCCTACCACATTTTTTAAAACAGTTTTTAACTGCCTAGCACATGAGGTATTAGAAATTTTAAACGGCTCTCTTCAATCAGGTATATTCCCTTGCAGAAGAAGAGCAATCTCGATGCAACAGTTATTGCCAACTACAGGCCCATTTCCAACCTGCCGTTCCTCAGCAAAATACTTGAAAAAACAGTTTACCTTCAGCTTAACAACTATCTAACCTCAAACAGCCTTTTAGACACCTATCAATCTGGCTTTCGACTTCACCATAGCACACAAACAGCACTTATTAAAGTTCTGAACGAACTTCACATAAACACTGTGGCACGTCGCATCCGTGTCAGCACCGAGTAGCCGATCCTAGCAGCTCGCGGTGAACTCTTCCTCCCCTGGCGGCTCGCGGGGAACTTCTGCTTGAGTTCCAATCGGCCTCTTATTTACCGTCCGTTTACGGAGTAACCAATCGGTTGTCGTCCGCTGTCCTTGCCCATTGACAACAGCTGTGTCTCGTTGCCATCAGCTGGGTCTTGCTGAGTAGCGCCTAACCATACGGAAAACTACCCACCAGCAAAAACATTGATCCCACTGTCCCAAATAGTCCATGAAGCACACCAACCATATTACAGGTCAACATGCATAAATTAGCATACTAATATTAACAGTCATCCAATAAAATTACACAGGGCCCACACGACACTACCACTTCCGGTTTTGATGACTTCTTTGCGTGTGTGTTGCTATTGTCTTTTTTTGCTGTTGTTTTTTGTTGCTGCTGCTGCAGTTGATGTTGCTGCTGCTGGTACTGCTGCTATTTCTGTTGCTGTTGTTGTAGTTTCTGTTGTGATATTACAGTGGGAGGATTATAAGAAGGGTGTGTCTTCAGAGAGATGGTCAAAAGGATCTCCCTCCCGAGGTCAGAATGAAAAACTTGACGAGTTATTTAGGGACGCTAATTAAAGGACCGTGACTGGATTAAGATGAGATGGTGCACAGAGTTGAAATTCTGGTTCCGGTGAGAGCTACCACTTCCAGTTCCGGTGACGTCTTCGCTTGTGCTACTATTGCTGCTGCTGTTTTCTGTTGCTGCTATTGTTTCTGCTGTTATTTTCGTTGCTGCTGCTAACCTTATACCTAAACTTAACCATCCACCGTGACTGGATTTGGATGAGATGGTGCACACAGTTAAAATCTCAGTGTCTGATGAGGGCTGCCACATCCAGTTCTGGTGACGTCTTTGCTGTGCGTTGCTTCCCTGAGAACTGTTGACTCAATACAGATGAGATTTCTGGTTCCAGTGAGAGCTACCACTTCCGCTTCCGGTGACATCTTCGCTTGTGCGCTGTCGCTGCTGCTGTTGCTGCTGTTTTTGCTGCTGCTGTTTTTGCTGCTGGTACAGTAGCTGCTAGTGTTGTCATTGCTGCTGGTGGTGTTGTTGGTGCTGCTAACCTTATACCTTAACTGGTGTTGTCGTTGCCGCTGCTAACCTTATACCTAAACTTATCCATCTCTGACCTTATTCCTTAACCTAATCATATCAAACATTATACCTAAACATAACAATCCCTAGACTTATACCTAAACTTAAACATCTCTAACCTTATACCCTAATTTATATATCTCTAACTTTGTACCTCAACTCAACATCTCTAACGGCGTTCATTACCATCGGAGAACTGACTATCATCGCAGAAAATGAAGTCCAGTACGCGCTGCTAACACTGACTTGGATCTATCGCACTGGTCAGATTAAGGTCCGTAATATGATTCAGAGCTTCCGCGACCCGCTTCGCATAATCCATAACCATACGGAGAAGAAAGTTTTCACAAACAAGTGAGACCGAAACATCCCCGTGCTGCGCTTTGACCGTCTGTTTACGGAAGTGATGTAGGTGCGTGACTTATTTGGCTGCTCTTGGCGATTTTAGAAATGCGCGAGATGGCGGCTTTTGCTGTGGCGGGACAAATATAGGCCATATGGGGATCCATATACCTCTAGAGGTTTTGAACTTCAGGACTTTTGAAGTTAGTCTTGGCCACAGTCTTGGCCTTTAGATGAAAGTAGTCTTTGGATTAAGCCAGATTTTAGTCATAGGTTGTTATTCATTAACATTTGGACTATAATGGACTATGAGAAAATAACAGGGTTACAGTCCACCATTTTTCTTTGGAAGCAATAATGACGTGCAGAACATAATTTCCGTGCAGACTTCATTCGAGACTTCATTCCCTTTGAATGAAGTCATTCAAAGGGAAAACATTTTACTAGTGTAACAGTTGAAGTATATTTATGCAAACCCAATTGTGAAGATATTAAATAAAGGCAATTTGGTGGATAGCTAATCAGCAGAAGATCCAATATGATAAAAACATTCCATGTATTATTTGGCGTTTATCCATTTGTTTTCATAGGCGTCAATCTGTGACATCATTTTCATGGGACTTTAGTGGGTCTCCAAAATTAACATCAAACTCCCAATTATCTTTGTTCAGTTTTGTGTTCTGTGAGAGTTCCCTTGCCAAAGCTGTCAGTCCAAGGAGGAAGACTGAGTCGGACTGTCAGTGAGGTGCCTCAGCTGATGTAGTTTTATTTGCAGCTGAATAGAAAGACCCGCTGGCCAAAAACTCCAACATTAAACAGAATGAATGGATGACAAAATGAATGAATGAATGAACAAAACAGCTTCCATGTCTGTCGGACTGCGTTCTGGTCCACAAGTCAAGCTCTGGCACCACGCTTACCCCTCACTGAAACAGGCAAACAAAATATAAGAAAACTCACCCCTGCCAAGTTGGACCGACTGACCATGGATCCGATTAGCCCAACTCGATACAGGTGCTCCGCCGTGGGAAAGAGCCAGCGCTGGGTCCCGCAGACCACAGCTTAACCATGCCACTTCATCTGCCACAGGTTCATTTCCACTGTCACCTTGCACTAGTCACTCTACTATCATGTTCCATTCTAGCAGATCCCCTTATTATGGTATCATCCCTGACTGTCTCCATTTTAAGGCATGTGCTTGAAAATCATGAGTACATTCTTACGGTGCACTTCTGGATCAGACACAATTCCATACAGTAGCCGAGCATACCAAGCCATTAGGTTCCGGCTAAACCATTCCATTGTCTCTGCTCTGACAACTGTCCGTGTTTAATGGCTTTACTTAGATCACTGGGATCTAAGCAATGCTTAGGTTTCCATTTGGCTAATGCACCAAAAGGAATGAGTTGACCCATGCAGGAGGTTTATCAATTTTGAGGATCATCCTCAAGTTCTCCATTTGTGCATGCTACTCTCACAGTTTTGCTTAGAGTTTAAAGAGCGGGAATATACAAGGATATACCACTGGAATTCAGCCATTTCAATTTGTGCTTTCTGGATAAACAGCCTAAGGCCAGCTTTACCCACGGCTGTGCTGTGTTTGCGGAGAACAGGAGTTCCAAAAACTTCAGTCCACGTTTGGTGGTGGCGGGGGGGCTGGGAATGAATCTCAGAGGTGTGGGGAAATTAAAATTAAATGATGTTTGTCTCCCCTAATTTCATGGCTAATTAAAGCACAGTGAGAGACTGCAATGGGTTCTCTAAAGAAGCTTCTCAGTAGTTAAGCATTCTGTGAGGTTGCTAGGAACAGCAAGAAATTATGGGAACCAATTCTTTAATAAGAAAGCATATTAAGATGAACCAATCCTTTTATTGGATCTATAAAAGGCTGAGTGGTTCCACAAAGAACCATCACCAAAGATAGAACCAATTGATTGGGTGGGTGGTTCTTCATGTTCCTCATGACAGACGGTTTGGCTTTGAGTTATCCCAAGAATCATGAATCATGTAATATTGACATTGAATGTGGTTGATTTACACACTCAGTCACATTCAATATGAGGATCAACATGATCAATATGAGGATTGCACATTCAATGTCAATTATGCCAAATGGCTAGACTTTTTTCTTTGCCTTTGACTTTATTTTAGTTCTCAGGAAATATTTTCTCACTTGCCAGTTCACTTTGCTGGAGTGGCTCTCGACTCATTTAAAAGATTTGTTCGCTACAAACTAATCGTTCGCGAGTCTTGCATCAGTAACTATTAGGTCATAATGAAAAATTAGCCACGGTACGGGGGGTCGGGAGCGTTACAAGTACACTACGTACAGGAGAACGCCATTATCTTTAAAACATCTTTGCCTTTAAAACCGTCTGTCACGCAGACAGAGCATTGGATGGCAGAGCAATTATCTGACAGCGAAGATTGTATCCTTACCCTTGGGCCACTCCAGAAGCAACTTCATCAGCGACACGTCAGCAATACGAAAGCAATATGAAAGCGTTGCATCATTTGACGATCCGTCAACTTCTTCCGGGTCCATCTTCGTTCTGTTTAGACTTAAACAGCGTAAACAGCATTCCTGAGATTTTAAACTTCCAATTGTTAAATTTCTCAACTCTCAATGGTTAAGTGAATCTTTGCTGTCATTTTCAACCTTTTACTTTTCATTTTATTCACATTTGGAGTTTGTTTATTTAATGTAGTTTGTGAGTTTAGCGTTTATTGTTTAAATTTCACACATCAGCTTCTGGCTTGAATGCTTGAACGCGTTTTATCGCTGGAGTAATAATCTTCAAATACATTGGGGGATTTGACAGGAGGAAGGCGGTGCCAGTTCTCCGTGGGTCTGAGGGAGAAGCCAGTCATCTCATTCACCAGAGAAGGAGGATGCAGGAGATTTCCACAATCTATATATGTGTATTTATTGAGCTGTTTTTGTAATAAAGTGTTTTCTGATTATTTTTTGTTATTTGTGGTTCAATTATTAAATGAAGATAAACATGCAGTGTATATATTATGTACATTTGATAAAACATATATTATAATAGCTTAATTTCTTATAAATAAATGGACAGATTTCTATTCTATAAAAATCTATTGCTTGACAAGTCAGTTTGACTAGAGCCCCCACATAGTTGATTCCAAGCAGCATGGACACCATCCAGCTTCCGTGTTGCTGACAAGTACAGTATACCGGACCAATAAAGTCTATAAAAAAACTTCCCTAGTCTGATGTACAATATAAAGTGGATTCCTGGGCATGATATTGATTTTCCTGCTGGAATGACAATATTTTTGTTATGTTCAGTGAGGTTTAATTTGTGGGGGAAAATGTGTTAGTTTGTCAGTGTTAAGTGTTGTCTTTGCACTATTGCAAAATAAGTGATATAAAGTTTTTTAAGAGCACAGCAGACTTCTGATGATCTCTCAAGGATTTTTCCACCCCCATCTTTGGATAATTCTGCATTTTAGTTTTTTTTTCTTCCTTGCATGTAATTTTACATGGATTTATCGCAGCATTTCTTACTCTCATTTTGCTTCTTTCTTTTTCTCTCAATTTGTCTCCCTTTCACACATCCTCTCACACAACCCTCCACCCTCTGCCTGTGCATGCATTCTTCCTTCATCCCTCTTGAAGCTAAGATGATGGGGCTGGTAATTAGTGCCTCACACGATGCAAGACACGCCAGGTCTCTGTGCGGATTCGAGGATGGAGACGGTGTACTTGACAGCAGGCCGGAGATAATTAAGAGATCTGAGCGGAGAGCGGTTAGCTGCCAGTCCTCTGAACTCGCTGGAGAACCGGTGCGGGGCGGGGTGGGGCAGTGCGAGACAGGGCGGGGGTGAACTGCGGTCATCGACGGGGGGACTAGGTGTCTAAGTGTCTTTTTTTTTTTTAGATACCAATTATCTTCTGCCACTTAATTTGAGGTACACTGTTATCAGTCTCTCTCACTCGCTCTCCTTCTCTCTGAGACCGATGGTGCTGCAAGAGAAGGCGGCATGATAAGGGACGGGGAGAAGAAAAAATCATGACGCCAACAAAAGGAAAATCGGTAGCGGTCGTAATTCCAAGAAAACAACAACAGCTAACAAAGTCAAATCAAACCAAACAAACACTTCTGACAGTCAACTCTTGTTGACTTAGCATCATTGAATTTTGGCAATCTGGGCTGCTCATCAATCCCGGTGTGGTGTACAGAAAACATTGACATACTCTATGAGCTAGAAAAATTGGAGTGATGAGCTTGAATTCCCTCATGGTGTGAGGAGAGGAGAGCCCAACAGGAGGATGCAGGGGAGGTGGAGGGAGCTCAGCAACACAGCTAGCAAGCAGGAAACAAAGCAGGTTGGATAAGAGGGACTGGCTGCCTAAATAGCCACCCGATAAGGGCGTGGAAGCATGTGGCACCATCGAGTTGTCTGACAGAACTATCTCCGCAAGCTACACCTCATTTCTTAACAGAAGTTAAGGTACAGCTCTTAACCAAACATTTATCTCCCTAGCAGCTCCTAATGAGTCACATTTATTCATGATGATTGTCTTGCCCTCCAGTATATAATGGCCAACAGGTTCATGTTTATAACAAATAAATTCTAATCATTTCAACTTAGAATTTGTGAGCCACCTTCTTCTATAATACAATTCTGATTGACACTATAAATTGCACCTTCTTTCCAAAATAGTAATAGTAACAACAGACCAGCACTACATTTTGAACAGACAATGAGAAAGCTTTATCGTTACATTATAGAAACATTATTGAATAGAATGTTTTATTTAAATAACATCTCAGCTATATAAACACTACTATTATATGATATAAATATGCTAGAAATTGACAATACATTTAGATTTATGAATTTATAAATTTTATGAAACATAAAAATTCAACAACAAAATATTTTAACACTTAACTTATCATCTTAACGAAGGAATCAAGGGTCTACAATTTTACATGGCAAATAAAATTAAAATGCAGTCATAAAATGATAAATTATAGTAAAAAAAAAAAAGGAAAAAACACAAAACGATGTTTAAATTGTAAATGTAACAGAAAAACAACAAAACCATTTTTTCAGCTGGAGCTTTTCTTAAGCTGGAGATTTAACTTAAAAAGACAAAAGATGAAGAACAAAAGATGTTAGAACCCCTGGAGAACATTTCCAAGAACACTGTCAAATGGAAACTCAATAAGAACTCAATAAGAACTCTGGTGGGAGTGGCTTTGCTTTACATAAAGTTTGAAAAAAGAAAAAAAGGTGAAATAAAACTTTTTTTTTTTGTCCAAGAACGGATGCACAGTGGACCAGAGATCACTCTCTCCATTACGCAGTTCATTGTCCTGATCTAATGGCAGATCGTCCCTTGGTTTATTATGTTCCTATCATACAAGTAGAAACAAACTAAAACAAGAGACTGAAATAAAAACACTTAATATCAGCACAGGAAGCGCACAAGACATGCAGTGCGCGCAGTGCACACCGAGCGCGGCGTAGCGCTGGAGGAGAAAAAAAACACACACACACTCAGATTCAGCCTTGTTTACGGTTTTTTATTTGAGTACCGGTTTGTTGCGACTCCAGAAAAAAACAAGCTTGTTGACCTGGGAAAAGGAGTTTGAAGTCCATCCCCTGCCATGACGTAACAGCATTTGGACCAATCGTGACAATGAGAGAGTCTCAGAAAGAGAAACGAAGGACAAAGTTTGGCTTATGGTAGGGAAACCTGCCTTTATGGAGTGAGTTTAGATCTGCATGTCTATTATTATTATTTATGTTCAAAGAGAGAATATAAGCTCTGTTTGTAGTGAACAATACAAAAACAAGATTCCTCAGAGGTGGCTCCTACAAGGGCAGCGCCAAGAATAGATGTGTGCAAAGGTATAAAAATATGTGACATTGTTGGAAAAATCAGCTCTTCTGCAGAACTGCTTCTTCAGCCTACTTGTTTAAAGTTTTAATAAAGGTCTTTTTGAAGTGAATTCCTTGGTTTTCCTAATCTTTCTCTGAATTTCTTAAGTGTTGTTTTTCTTGCACAGAAAACACAGCAAGAACCCAGATCACAGAGTCAATTTGCTCTGATCTTCAAAGTTCAAAAGTGTTTTATTTGTCAAGTGTACAGTACAACACAAGGTCATTCAGTACATGAAATTCTTAGGGCATGACAGGCAACAACTGCGTAGTGGGCATACAAAGATAAAATAGCAAGGCAAATATAAGGAGGATTTTGGGGTTTGTAGCTGTCCAGTAGTTGTGAATAACAATGGTCGAGAGTCTGATCACCCCTGGGAGGAAAGTTGATATGCTGTTGATATTTAGGCAAAACTTTCCTCATATTAGCCCTATTGAAGTCGCCACAAATAATAGAAGCTGCCTCAGGGTGAGCGTTCTCCAGTCCATTGATTACTCCATAGAGGTCCTCTAACACGCATGTTTTATCCGCCGCAGGATTGTAGACAGCCGTGATTATAGCGGAGCTGAATTCCCGTGGGAGGTAGAAGTGACTCCAGGTCCGGAGAGCAGTGTTTGAAAGTACTGATATATCCAAACCCCAGCGAGAGTTAACCATGATGTAGACCCCAGCGCCTCTGTGTTTACCTGACTCCGTGGTTCTGTCATGCCGGTAGATGGAAAATCCAGCCGGAGTAACGGCAGAGTCCGGCACAATAGCGTCCAGCCAGGTTTCTGTGAACGCCAGCACACAGCGATGTCCCGCTGGAACTTAATCCGTGCATGTAGTTTGTCCATTTTTTTGTCCAGGGCCTGAACATTTGCCAGTAAAATGCTCGGTAGTGGCGGATTGCAGTATCTGAGATCTGCATAGAATTCTGGCACGTTTGCCTCTTCTCTTTCTCCTCCGTCAGCGTATTGTGAAACACAGCAGTGGCAGGACAAAGGGATCGCAACACCTACTCCGGTAAGTTGTGAAAAAGTCTGTATTAAGTGTTGAATGGATGTCCAGGAGTGCTTGTCGTTCATATTGTAATAGCGACAGTGCACTGCGTGCAAAAATAAGAACAATACAAATAATAATAAATACAAAACTACGAGTTGAGAGCGGAGTCATTGCTGGTGCGTCCATACTACAGCGCACCCGGATGTGAATGTTCTGAACACATCTTTTTGATCAAAAACTTCTACAGGTACTCCTCATTTAACGACTTAGTTTGGTTCCGACCACCCCATCCCACCACTTCTGCGGGAGTGCAGCCTTCCTCCGGTTAGAATTGCGAACACAAGGCTTTCATTTGGCCACAGGCATTTATTTTGCACATCAATGCCATCTTATATGCCATGAGAACTAGATAAAAGGAAATCCATATAATTAGGCCAGTGCAATCTCATTGAAGAAGAATCTTTATTTATCACACACGCTTCAAAAGGTGGGGGGTGAAATGAGTTTTCTGCTTTTAACACATGCTGGCTTGTCCTTCCTCTGGGGGGCAGCATACAGCGATGCCCCCAGGGACCTATTACTGTTTTTGGTGGGTGTCCTTACAGTGGGTGTCCTTACAGATGGTACAAGGAAGAAATCCCATGTGAGCATATGCAAACGCCACAGAGAAAGGACTCTAATCGGGGGATAACCCACTGGAGAGCGGTGCAAACAGCGTCCCAGGTGGGAATTAAACCCTGGGCCTTCTTGTTGTGAAGCAGCAGTGCAAATGCACTGTGCCACCGTACCCATAAAATAATCATTAAAACACAGACACAGACAAACACAGACCCAAAATATAGCTTGCATAATCCATTTACCTTGAAGGCTATAAGCTGTTAAATTTACTAATAAGTCTGCCAAACATTCACTGAAACGTAGCTATCACATTGCTATCATATGAACTCCGCTGGCATATTAGCCGTTAGGTAGCCGGTTAGCATATCCAATAGCTACAAGCATGGTCTAAAATCGTACACATAACCTTGCATGCCTCATTGGCCACATTAACTCAGTGGGAGTAAGAAGGGAAACTCCCAGCTCCCACTCCCACAAGTCTCCACTTAATTCCAATTTATCCTCCGCTGTTCCTTTCTGCCTAAGAGAGTGCAACTAACAATACTGACCCGCCCCCACGGCAATACATTGTTTCTGCTATGGATATATTAGAAAGGTCCCTTTGGACGTGTGTTCTCAATTATATTTATGTTAATTAACAGAATATGCTTTTATTAAAACATAAATTATTAAATAAACTTAAACTGTATAACGGACTTTGATGGCAGCTAGAGGGGGGAGTTTATTATGTTTTTCTGTCTGTTTATTTTGTCCTTCAACACACACACACACACACACACACACACACACACACACACACACACACACACACACACACACACACACACACAAGGATAAGTTGCATGGAAAGAGAGCACTTTGTCTAAATCTGCACATCTCCAGTAAAGCACAAAGGGTTAATGTGCTTGTATTGATCAATTGGCTTTGACTACTCATTAGCTGCACCCTAATTTGGCTCCATCAACAGAAAAAAAAAAATCTAATTGGTGGGTTTCCAAGGAAACTTCATGGACGTGAAAGGAATAAGTGCCGTCTCTCCAAATGTATTTGGCTGTGGAGGATGTTGGTTTATTGCCCCCCCAAATCTGCAGTTAAGGCAATAAGCAAATGTTGTTTAGGATAATATTACCAGGCAGTTTTCTCATGTATTGTGATTTTTCTTTTAGACTAATAAGTTGCCACTATTTTTTGTCTTAATACCACTGGAGAGGAAAGAGGCTTTTGTTTTTGGGGCCTATTTCTTTAAATTAACTCACTTCACCCACGATACAGACACAGTAAACAGAAATGACTCATTTCTGGTCTGAGCCTGTGTTCCTAAAAAACTGATGCAAAAGTGTTCATTGTGTATCTGAGAGTCAAGTACAGCAATATACAGTGAGTGGGCTCCGCAGACCGACTGAAAAACTATACTTTTGGTCCTCCTTATATACCCAAGATGTTCTCTCCTCCTAGTTCATGCCTTGCCCCCTTTGGTTTAAGGAACCAATCACAGTCTTGTGGGGAGTATCTCACGGAACCAATCACAGTTTATTTTAGGGAATTCTTTGCAGTTCATGGAATACTTGTGGCGTGTTTGGGCATGTTGAGTCCTAAACCTCTGAATTACTGGTGTCTTGGGCATTTTTCCCATTTGCTTCCCATCTTTACATGACACTAGTATGTTTGGGATTTCTTAGCGTACATTTTTTAAGGGTTTTTAATACACACAACTTGAATATTTGGTTGTGAACTTGTGGCTTAGTACAACCTGTCAGGTTTCTTGTCATGTGGAGGTTAATAATTGACGAGGACTGACGCTTTTTGGAAGTTCAGTTCTTGACGAGTCAGTAAAATGAGTCTTCCTTCATTTGTTCATTTGACTCTGACTTTGAATGATTTATATTCACATATAAGGGAAACCAAAAGCAGTAATGTGTACCATTTTGTCTGACATGTATTACAAGCAAATTAAATGGTGGTCTAGTGGTGAGCATAGATGCCTTCCAAGCAGCTGACCCACCTGCCAAATTACATTTAGCCTATCTCCGCCACCAATATGTTTGGTGGCGGAGACACCATCATCTCTTCAAACACTACCATGTTTGAAGAGATGATAAATAGGGTGGGTCCAGAAATCAAGTGAGGGGAAACCAGCTTCTCACAAAGATAATGATGGAGAAACAAAAGAAAGGATCCGCCCCGGAAAACAGAAGAGCGGCTACCCCAAATGTATAGGGGACAGCTTGAATGTATAAAATATGTACATTGTATGTCAGAAGAATTGCTGAGCCCGGGGAAGGTCCGGACCAGACCACGTAAATGAGCGAGTGGCCACTCCAAAAAAGAGGTAAACGAAGTTCTTACTATTAGTTAGAAGTTTTGTGTGGTGCACGTTGATCAACCCTGAAGGCTTAGCAGTAAGTTTGTTTTGGTTCGTTAATTCTACAAATTAACATACCAAAAGTATAGAAATGAGAGGCCGAGGTGATTGGGTTACAGGAACAGAAAAAGTGTGCATGCAAACATATTTGAGCCTGTGGATACCGCTCTGTGTTAAGAAGAACATTGGAGGTCTGAACAGACAGGTCCCTGTGACTTTCCGCTTTAAGAAAGTAAATCTTGAAGGACTGTTTGAATAGGGAAAATTTGAAGCCTATAATATCGCTCTGTGTTTGGAAAAATTGGAGGTCTGCATAGTTAGGTCTCCAATAGTTACCGCTACAAGATTTTTGAATTTGAAGGACTGCTCGGTTTGGATGAACTACATCCGGCCGGTAACGCTTCGCGTTAAGAAAACGTTAAGGCCTGAACCATGGTTACCACTTTAAGGGAATAAAAAACCTAAAAATCTGCTCAGATGGAGTATAAATAAATCCCCACAGTTACCGCTTTAAGACTTATGAACTTAAAGGAATGCCCAGGTGGGGTATAAGCAAACTAAGAAACTGTACTTGGCTTATCCATGAGTTGAGATTTGTGAATCTGAAGGGCTGCCCAGGTGGGGCAGAAACAAACTTGGTGTAAAAAACTGTGTTTGCCTTGCAAGATACAGTATATATTGAAATTGTATTTGGTTTGCACAGCATGCATTGAAGTTATATTTGGTTTGCACATCATGTATTGAAGCTGTATTTGGTTTGTGCAGCGGGTGTTGAAATTACATTTGGCTTATGAAGCGTGTGTAGAGATAAATAAGGAAATTTAAAGTCTGAGATAAAATAGGAATAAATAAAAACAGTGTAGAAAAAATCGACAAGGTTTTAAGGATGCATGGTGATGATAGTTACTGACTAATGATAATTACAATAAAGTAAGAAGTAAATAAGAGAGAGAAAAAGAAAAGACCTAGAAGAAGGAGCAGAGGGGGGAAGAGGCAGGGGTGTCAAGGCTCATAACCCCCAAGGCAGCACTCACACTATGTGTGTGCATGTGTATGTGAAAAAGGGACAGAGAGAGATAGAGAGAGAGCAGATCACAAATGGGGCAGGGGGGAGCAAGTAAAAACACCAGTTAACGAACCCAATAAAACAGTATAAAATGACAGACACTCCGGTACAAATTTTAGGGAGGAGGTTTCCAATAAACAAAAAAGAAATAAGGGAGACATCAGAAAAATGGGCTAAATGTACAAAAAAAAATTGTAACCAAATGACCAAGAGAGGGAACATTCGACACGACATGGTGTGAGGAGATAGAAAACTTGATGGAAAAGTACAAAACAGGAGATAAAAAAAATAATAATAAAAAATTGAACAGGAGATACTGAGAATGTTCTGACAGGAAGGAGAAGGGTGAAGAGAAGGCATAAAAAAAGCTAAGAAAATGTTAGTGGATAAAAAGGAAGAAAGGTAAAAGAGAGTCAAAAAGAGATAGCATCAACAGGAAAATACCCACCTCCATACAAAAATGGGATATATCCAATGGTTAAAGTAACGGAAAAAATAGCAGGGTCTGTGGAACACGGGGAGGGAAAGCCCCACCCATACACATGGGTTGTTACAAAGAGATTAGGGAAGAGATAAGGAGTGGAGTAATGACAGCGATAGTGATGAGGGAGATAGTAATGAGGAAAGCGATAATGACCTTTTGAGCAATCGCTCAAAAGGTAATTGCTCAGAAAAACTGATAGAACAAAAGACAAGGTTAGAAGAAGAGGTAAGGTGTAAAAAGAGGAAAGAAAAAGTTTGGGAAAACTGAGAGAAGGGAGAGAGAGGAACGTAGTCATAAGAGAGAGAGGACAGAGAGCAGAGAGAAAGGGAGGGGACCTGGCCCAGAGAAGAGGCAGGCACAGGGAGAAGTATCTAGCCTCCTTAACATAAACGATGGAGCATCAAAGTGGATCAGGATATTTGAGGAACATAGAGTGGGAAAGTTAATAGCGGTGGGGGACCTGAAGGCTTTGTTGGCCAGAGTGTTAGGGATATTCAAGATGGAGAGCATAATGGAAATGGGGGTTTGGGCCAGATGCTGGACAGGACTACGTTTGACACTTACAGACAAACCAGATGGGGTGCATTGAGAAGCGAGTACCCAAGCCGTGTGGACCACATGAGCGTGAAAGGCTACACAATATGCAACACAGAGAATCCTGCATCCTATCTGCAGAAACAAGTCATGAGATGGTGCATGGAAACAGAGAAAGATCCTGAGGAAGATCCATTGGTCTCCGTCATGTTCAGAACCTCTATAATAGAGACACTACCTCGCCCAATCAAAAAAAAAGCTAGAAGATGTAGTGGGGCTGACCTCATCATAGACTCATAAAGAGTTCAGTGATCACCTGCTTCCTGAGGTTGACAGATACTGTCAAAATGAACAAAGAATGCCTGAACAAAGCAGAGAGGTTTAGAGAAGGTTGTCTCCGCTCCAGTTGGAGGAAATGACAAAGAAAGACAAAGATAAGAACAAACAAGCAGTTGTTTCAGAACCAGGCACAATGAGGCAGGTTGTCCAACAGACCCCACCTCAGGTGTTCCCTCCCCTAGCACAACAGCCTCAGAGCTAAAGGTCTGCCCCACCTGTTGTCAATGTATACACACAGAATAATGGGAATCCAAATGATGGGTACAGACAGAGTCAATATAGGGGGCCACAAGAACAGTCTAGATATGCTCAGTAGCAGGGACCCCCTAGCCACCACAGAAGGCCTATGGAGTGTTGGGGATGTAATCAGGAAGGTCACCCCAGAAAAGATTGTTTGATTACCAGATCTATTGTCAACACCCATAGTTGAGGCAGAAGAAGGGATGTTTGTGGATGAATCTTGCAACAGATTTCAAAAACACAGGACAAGATGTAAATATCCTTTATGTGCAAGCACTTGCCAAGAGAGTATATTGACGATGGAAGGTTGAAACAGAGGGGCTTTCAAGTGGGCACCCTCCTTCCTTAACATTTCGTTGATGAGCCGATGACGCCTCTGGAGGGCTCAACAGTGACTTCTGGCGTCCCGGAAGCACCCCCCTTAGTGTCAATCTGGCCTGCTACTTCGGGCCCAGCAGCTGCCTCTGACGCAGCTTTGATGGGTAGGCGCTGGCTCTGGCCTCTGATTCCCAGGTCTTTGAGCAATCTGGTGGTAGATGTTGCCACGAACCCTCTGCACCCCAGTTCCACAGGGGGGACTTCAGTGTTCCAGCCACGATGTTGTGCTTCAGCAGCTAATTTGGTATAGTGTAGATGTTTTCGCTCATATGCGTCGTCTACTGACTCCTCCCAGGGTACGGTAAGTTCGATGATGAAGACCTTCCTGAGAGAAGGGGACCAGAGTACCACATCAGGCCTTAGTATGGTGGTTGGAATCTCTGGAGGAAATACAAGTTGCCGGCCAATATTCAACCAGTTGGTGGCAGCTCATTTGTTTTCCAGGGTGGAGGAAAGCTCTTTAGGAATTGGTTGTGACGCCAGATGTAACGTCCCTGGGTGAGGCTGACTTTACACCCTGTGAGTATGTGCTTGAGGGAGGCTGGCCTGGAGCAGAGTGCACATCCTGGTTCTTCACCCAACCACTGATGAAGATTAACTGGTGTTGAAAGGATGTCATACTTAGCTCTGATGATAAAGCTAACTGCCTCGCTTCCATGCTCCACAAGTCCTTCCAGCTGATCTGCCTCCTCTCCACACTGTCCCACCGTGTCCACTGTCCCTGTTAAGCAAGGGAGGCCGCTTTGGCCCACCTTGCAGCTTCCTCCTGGTGGCGTACTTCTCCACCACCATCCTACTCCGTTCTCGAGCTGTGGCTCTGTTCCAAGCTGGGCGGTTAGTTGTTAACCCAAGGCCACCTCTTCCTTGCTGAACATGTCCCACGATGTTCACATGTCTAAGAGCTGTTGCTGCCTCCTCCACTGCTCTGGCTGGTCTCCATTTGAGTCCTGCTGCCAAGGTCGGTGCGTTGTTGCTCACCACTGCGTCTTGGGATTCATTCAGTGTCATCTGAAGTCTTACTTTAGCGCACTTGAATTCCTCCGTGAGACTAGTGAGAGGCAGTTTGAGGGCACAATCTCCGTAGAGGCCTATGGTGGAAAGGCCTCCGACTCCGAGCCAATTCTGGATGTAGCCTGTGACTCCTCTTTCCAGAGGTCAAACTGCAAGCACCAGGCCTTTAATCTTCCAGGAAGCTGGGACTTGTTGAAGGCCCATAGCCCATTACTAATCTCCATCTGCAGTTGCTGTACCTGGTCTTTGTCTTTCAGGCTTGCATCATACCATCTCCCATGGCTTTTGACAGGCTGCTCGGATACTGTTGGGATTGGGTCATCTCCGATGAAGAATTTAAGATCAGAGAGCACTCCACTGATGATGGAAATGCTGCGTAACTTGGATAGTTTTATCTTCATGCGGGCCCAGCTGATGTTCTCGTTCAGTTTTCCGAGCATGGGGCAGTGGTGGTGAGAGTAGTAATGTCATCCATGTAAGCTCTAAGAGGAGGGAGGCGCAGGTCCGAGTTAAGCCGTTGTCTGCCCACCACCCATCTTGAGGATCGGATAATGACCTCCATTGCCATTGTGAGGCCAGGGGTGAGATGGTGCATCCCGCCATGATGCCAACTTCCAAGGCATTGACAGGAGGTGGTGAACTCAGAGGTATGTATGGCAGAACTGCAGATCCTGGAAATAGAATTTAACCAGGGCCATGATGGTGTCAGGGATATGGAGTCAGAGGAGTTCATGGGGCACTGACCCAAAGGCATTGGCATTGGCAAGGTCTAGAAACACTATATGAAGGTCCCTTTTCTCCACCTTTGCCAATTGGATCTGGTGCCAGATCATCCTGGAATGTTCTAAGCACCCAGAGAACCCTGATATTCCTGCTTTCTGTACAGATGTATCTATCTATCGTCCGTCGCAGGTATTCGGACATCCTCTGAGCTATGACACTGAAGAAGACTTTACCCTCTATGTTTAGCAGGTCGAAATTGGCTGATGTTCACTGCCTCCTTCTCCTTTGGGATCAGGACCCCTCCTGCTCTACACCACACTTTGGGTATACTCCTCCTCTGCCATGCTGTTCTCATGAGCCTCCAGAGAAACCTTAGAACATCTGGTGCGTTGTTATACACCTTGTATGGAACTCCATTTGGCCCTGGGGCCGATGCTGTTCTTGCTTGTTGGACTGCATTTTCCACCTCTTTCCAAGTTGGAGGGCCAGTCTCGATCTGATGTTCTGGTAGGTCAATTGGTGGAATGTCACATTACATTACATTTCTTCATTTAGCAGACGCTTTTATCCAAAGCGACTTACAATTATTCAAACACCGACGGACGCAGCCATCAGGAGCAATGAGGGGTAAGTGTCTTGCTTAAGGACACTACAGCATGCTAGCAGGAGGAGCCTGGGATCAAACCAACAACCTTTAGATTACTAAACGACCAGCTCTACCTCCTGAGCTACCGTCCACTAAATGTCAGGTGGAATGGTCAGCTGTTCGTGCCGCCTTGGGTCAGAGTGTGATGCCTTCAAGTGCCTCCAGGTCTTTCTTTGTTGTTTTCAGAGCTCCAATCCTCAGTCCCAAATATGATGTAACTTTCCTCCACCCACAAGCACATATCTGCAGTTTGTGGCCCATTGCTGCAGTTGTAGCTACAACTATTGCTGTGGTGCTCTCTTGATCTGTGCTCTTGTTTCTCGTATTCGTTTCCAGTCCAGGGTCTGTTACCATAATGTCAGCCGATGAGTCTTCTTCTGCCCCCACTCTCGCAGACTCTGGGGGTATTCTCTTTTGTTGTCTATTCGTAGCAATAGCGGGTGTTTCCAAAATGCTGTTGAGCCTGGGAAACTACAGACATGGGGAGCCAGCCCATGGTCGTCCCATTGTGGTCTGTTCCCTCCTGTCAGCTGTCTCTCCATGCTGTCACACAGACTTTCCCCTGTCATCAGCTGATCTTTCTCAGCAGTCACTGGACGTGTCCAGATTTCCAGATTTCAAAAACACAGGACAAGATATAAATATCCGTTATGTGCAAGCACTTGCCAAGAGAGTTGATATTGATGATGGAAGGTTGACAAAGAGGGCAATGACAAAGACAATTTGGGAAACCATGTGGGGTTTACAGCAGTGAGACAAAAACAGACAAAACGTTTGCTGTTATTCAAAATTCTCATTCTAAACAACTATGTTCAGCAGAGTTAGCTGAGTTGAGAAAGCTGCCTGTTGAAAAGGAACAGGAAAAACAGTAAATATTGTAGTGGAAAAGTTACAGAATGTGCTTAGTGCAACACATAGTTTTGTCTCTTGAAATATCGCTCAATGCCACTCCCAAGAGATAAGTCAGTCTGGTAGACAGTACTCTTTAATCAGATGAATTGCTGGAATAATCTGCAGAGACGCAGGACACACTCCATGACTAGATATTATAAGAGGGTATGTATCTGTGTATTTAGCCAGTCTTGTCCTCTGCAGAGACAAACAGCCGTTTTTTTTATAAGAAAGGATCTTAAATTAAAGGACCCTTCTCCAGGGTGATTTTTTCCACCACAGATTGGCGTCATGAACAGGATTGGAAAAAGAACAAAAAGGAGGACATTCCTGCGCCTCCAGGCACCAGTGTCCTTAGGGCGGCGGTCTTTACCGCAGATCGGAAAAAATTGGCCAAGGAAAGCGTTTTGCTTATTTCATTTCCATTTGGGGGGGGTCTACTGTTTTTTTCCCTGACAATACGGGTAAGACCATTATCAATTTGGCCCTCCAAACAAAGAGTGGAGAAGAGGCAGTAACAAAATAAAATATAAAAAAACAGAAAAAGAAAGAGGAAGTGGAGAAGAGGCAGTAACAAAATAAAATATTAAAAAACAGAAAAAGAAAGAGGAAAAAAAAAATTATAGCGAAGGTGAAAAGAGGAAAGACAGCCACTCTAAAAAAGCTTTTACAGGTCTGTACAGATAGCAAATGTATTTAGGTCATGAGTAGTTTTTCTGTGGTTACCACTGTAAACAGACAGCGAGGGTCTGTAGAGGGATAAGTCTAGTGGTTATTGTATTGTCTGTGTGACATAAGAAAGGTTGAAAGGTTAACCTCAGGCCTGTCTCACCCTGGAAATAAAAAGGTAATATTGAGGCTGTTTATTGAACTTATAGGATGCTTGTCCTGGAAATGTGGTCTGGGTGTACCACTATAGCTAGAGCGCTATGATATCCTTGGTGAATTGCAAGTCAGTCAAAAGCCAAAGGACTATAAAAATATAACTAAAATTATCAGCAGAGTAATAAAACAAAGTTCCTGCTCTAAAAAGCAGGCTGATAATTAAATATCCTGTGCTGGCCAAGAAGGAAAGTACGGGAGGAAGTGAGAAAAACTGTGTAGCTGCCAAAAAAGACCAAATAAAAGGGAGAGATAGGAATACACAGAAAAGATTTATGCCTCAGAAACTGGGAAAAATATATTATTATGAAGCAAAGAAGGAAGGGGGCCGTTGTTTGCATGTGGGTTTTTTTTAACAGTGTTTCTGGTTTAGTGTGCTGCTATAATTTGGAGACTGAAAGAAGAAAGAGTAAGGCAAGAATAATAGCTATATAAATTCTGAAGAGGTTTCAGGTGGGAAGGGGTAGCGCACCCTCTCTGGATCTCCATATTTCTAACAGACATGTGGCAAACGTGGCTGCTAGGAGTGGACACTTCTTATCCTGCATTTTGGCATCTTCAACGAATTAGACTGTTCTACAGGAGACCTAATCTCCTGGGGAACAAATGAACCACTATATGAGTCATTGAAGCCATACCAGGGATAAAATAGCGTTAAAGCTTTCTGACCCTTGTTAAAGCTGAAAAATAACAAAATAAGGTGAGCTTGTCAGGGTGAGCATCAGATCTGATTGAACCAACCGAAGCACAAATAAATTCAAATAATAAATAAAAGAAGAAAAAAAATTGGTGAAAAGCAATAAAAGTAACTAATGGGTATAGTAGGGTTCAGAAAAAAAATTAATTAAAAATGCTTTGAAGTGACCTCTAATACGTTTTTTGGAAAAACAGAATTTCACTCAGAACAGGGAGAAAACGGGGAAAAAAGAGGTGGGGTCTTTTGATTCCGTGAGAATTCCGCTGCAGGGAGATTGTTGACAAAACAAACTCTGGGAACAGTGCCAGTTAGCAGATAACAATTGTCTCTGAATTATTGGTTAGAAGGAGAAATATAATTCAGAGAATACAGAATAGAGAACTATTAAGTGCTAAATAAATAATGGAAATAAAGTATCAACAGCTGTCAGGATATGAACAAAACAACACCCCTATTATCAAAAGAGATCCAAGAATGCTCCAAAAATTGAATAGAAGAACCAAGAATAACCCTGCCCCATGGCCAGTGGAGGGTACATTTGACAATGATGTGTGTGTGGAGATGGACATCCTGATAAAGAATCATAAGTCCAAGGAAAAAAAACAAAAGAAGGAAAAGAGAAATAGATTTTGATAACATCATTCAAAAGACAGGGAGACAGACTTAGAAGCACCACGAAAAAACATATCAGGGACATGATAGATAAAAAAACAAAAAATAAAACTCAGAATTACACTCAGAATAACAAACAGGAAGTCTGTAGAAGAGTTAAGGGAACAATGTGAAAGTTTAGGGGGCAAGCTGGTGGGAAATACATTTAATCTGAGGAATGGAAAAACTTATAAAACAAAGCCAAAAGTAATAAGGGGGGGTATACAGGATACCACAGACATGTCAAGGAACAAATTAAGGAGGGAGAAAGAGGAGAAGGCGATGCAAGTAACATAGAGGATAAAGTGCTGAAGAAGGGAAGAGACAATATTTTAGAGAAGAATAAAAGGAATGTAAACAAGAGTCAAATAAACTGATGGAAATTCAACCCAGAGAGGTGGAGATGGAATTAAACGAAAACCTCCAACGATGTGTAACCTCGAGAGGCAGATTGAAGGCACAGCAAAGAAGGAACGACAAAATAAACAGAGAAGGGAGGAGGAAGTGAGGCAGCTGACACGATCTCTGCCAACATTGAGAGAAATAAAAACTTAACCTACAGAGGCCAAGGTAGACCCTACACCTACCACGGAGCAGGAAACCAAGCAAGATGTTGGGGGTGTGGACGGACAGGACATACCAGGAGGAGATATTTCAAGAATGAAAGCGAGGCCCAACCAGAACTGTGGTTAGCAAACTAAACCAAGGAGGTACAGCTAGTGACCAGCTCCATTATAATGGGTAAAAAAGGAGCAACCATGGTGGTAGAAAACTCTCCTTATTTGACGAAGGAATTCCACCTCAAGAATAGGAGTCCACACATTACTATTTACGTAAGCCCAGGATACTAAACAAAACATTTGGGCCCAATGATAAAAGAAGCCTCTCAGACTACATATAACCCAACTCAGAATAAACATATATGGCACAGTGTGGATGAGAAATATATCCAGATAATGATTTCTGCATCAAGCCCAGTACAACCCCAAGTGGTATGGCTTCCACAAGTCTCTGAATGTTCAAACCAAACCTTGAATTTAAAAGACAAAATTATGGCTTCTGTGCGTGCTAACCTATGGTCACAACATGACACATATGTAGGATTAATTATCTCCGCACAACCCATTGAAATCAAGCTAAAAACTGGCTGTAGGCCACCATGGAAAATGCAGTACCCCCTTAAACCACAAGCTGAGGAAGGAATTGTTAAAACAATAGGGGACTTTTGAAAGCTGGAGTGCTTATACCTGAACCCACCCCATTAGCAACACCCCTATACTACCAATCCTCAAAGCATACAAAGACAAGTATCGATTAGTGCATGACCTAAGAGCAGTGAATTGAGTAGTAGAAGATTATCAATCAGAAGTACCGAACCCAGACACACTACTTTCAAACTTTCCTCCGGACACCAAATGGTTTAAAGTAATTTATCTTTGTTCAGGATTCTTTAGCGTGCCCTTCGCCCTTCAAGTATGCATCAATTTGCATTCACATATAGGAACCAGACCTATACATACACAACGATGCCGTGATGGCTTTAAGCATAGTCCCCACATTTTTAACAAAGCACTGAAGGAAGATTTAGAGGATTTGTCTGATAAAATCACAAGCACAGCAACACAGTATGTAGATGACACCCTTTTTTTCAAACAATAGAGGGACTTTTGAAAGCTGGAGTGCTTATACCTGAACCCCACCCCGTTAGCAACACCCCTACACTAACAATCCTCAAAGCAGACATAGACAAGTACAGATTAGTGCATGACCTAAGAGCAGTAAATGAAGAAGTAGAAGATCAGAAGATTATCAATCAGAAGTACCGAACCCACTACTTTCAAATGGAATATTTACAGGATTTGTCTGATAAAATCACAAACACAGCAATACAGTATGCAGATGATATCATCTTGTGTTCATCTGACCTGGACACATGCCACAAAGACTCACAATTTCTGTTCACTCTTTTTGCACAAAGAGGGCATGAAACTTTGTTGAAGAAATTACAATATTGCCAGGACAAGGTAGAATATCGAGGAAGACTTATAGAAAAGGTTCATAAACAAGTATCTCCAACTCAGTTGGAAGGAATTTCCAAAGCCCCAAAACCATACACAGTAAGATGAGGCTGCCAAAGTAGCCTCAAACAGAAGTTGGGCAGTCCAGGCAATACTGACCATGCCTCAGGCTGTGCCTATGGAAGAAGATGTTGTCTGCATGCAGGAAAAAGCTAGTATTTATGGGCAAAACATGTGGATAAAGAGGAGTGCTGTGCACACCCCCACAGGGTTATGTTGTTGGCACCAACGGCGTCATTAGATTGGCTTATCACTAATGCAATGTTTTTGACCATTGTGCAAGGGGGGAAGTAGTGAGAAAAATCATAAAACACGGTTTTTGGTCACCATACTTGCAAACAATGGTTGACAACTAAATGAACGTGAGGTATGTGCAAAGAACAACATAAGAAAAACAATCAATGCCCCATAAGGACACATTTCCACACCTGAGGGACCATTCAGACATCTGGTCTTAGACTACGTAGACATGATTAAGAAGGTAAATGGGAAAAGGTACATGTTTAGTGTACAAGGTAGTCATTGATAGATTCAGCAGATGGGTAGAAGCAGTCCCATCACAAGATCAGAGTGCATCTACTGTGATCAAATTTTTGACCATAGAAGTCATGCCTAGGTTTGGAATTTCGACAGAGATTAGATCGGACAATGGCTCAACGTTTATCCAGAAAACATAAAACAAGTGATACGGCAGCTGCATGTCAAACAAAGGTTAAGTTGTGTGTACCATTATTAGTCACAGGGTATGGTGGAAAGGGTGAATGGGATGCTAAAGGCAAAAATAAGAAAAATTTATGAAAGCGCAAAAATAACGTGCCTGTGCTTCATGGACCATATAAAGGTCCACCATTGAAACAATTGGAAATGGAAATAAAAGAGTATATCAGACAATTTACTGCTATACATAAAGTGATTTACCAACAGGAAAAGAACAGCGCTTTTGAACCCGACAAGGAGCAACTAAGGGGGGTGGAACCTATCTGTGAGTCTTCAGGATATGGTGGAACGAGCCAAGGCAAGAGGGTCCCTACAAAGTGGTCAGAGCAACACCAACTGCAGTTCAGGTAGAATGTTGCAGCACTTGGTATCATCTTAACCACTGCACTAGGGTATCACGGCAAGAGATTAGATCAGACCAGGAGCCAGATCCAGAGGCCCAAGATCCAGTGGGAGAGTGGTCCAGGAGGAACCAAACCTCTCCCCGGAATATACTTTTTAGATATTGGCCCAAGGAGCAGCTCTGGAGAACCATAAGGCGCCAGAAATGGTGACCTCACCACCATCAATATGGATGGCCTGGCTTAACAACCCGACATCACAAAAGGAGGGTGACTATAAAACACACAACCACACAAGTGACTTCAAGGAAGAACATTAACCAAGAAGTGAGAGAACATTAGAACAAATAGCAGGGAATGTAGCCCAAGCGCGCCACCAATCTTGCCAAGAACAGATCAGGAAATCTTACGTGATGTGATTACAGCAGACAAAAAATCAGGGAGTACATTGTGCATGTGGACAAAAGAATGGACGGAAGGAAAAACGGCAGAACTAAATTGGAGTGCTATGACATGGCAGAATAGGATGGCATTAAACTATTTGATGGCAAAAAAAGGTGGTGTGTGTCACATGTTTGGTGATCAATGTTGTACATTTATTCCCAATAACACAGTGCCTGAGGGGAGTTTCACTTTGGCCATGAATAAGTTGAAAGACTAAATAAAGGAAATACATGGCAATGCGGGAAGAGACGGCCACACCTGGGATTGGTTAGAAAACGGCCTAGGCTGATGGGGAGCTATGCTTACGAAAATAGCAATAGCAGCAGGAATAGGGCTTGTCATAGTTGGAATAATATTTTGCTGTTTGCTTCCTGTATTAAGGACCTGTATAACCAAATTACTGGTTGACCAGGTGACCATCCAAGCATCAGTTCGATAGGCCAATGTTGTAACAGTCAGTCACCGTGAGGCAGCCATTCCAGTGAAGGGCAAACCAGGACATTATGTTACGGCTGCTGGACTCAACTGCCCATACCGCAATCCTGACTGTGTGTGGCCCTTTGGAGCTAATGCCGAAGAATCCTGCAGACCCTAGGGACAGATGGTCTTTCACGTCAACGGCCAGGGCAACAGCTATTGAGATGGACCATCGCCCGTGGAAGAGGCTTCTATTACTGACTGG
Source organism: Zeus faber (assembly GCF_960531495.2). Taxonomy (NCBI): domain Eukaryota; kingdom Metazoa; phylum Chordata; class Actinopteri; order Zeiformes; family Zeidae; genus Zeus; species Zeus faber. The sequence continues at coordinate 29,838,840 of NC_137195.1, forward strand.
CCGTCATACATATCTCAAAGGATCCAGTCATTCCTTCAACTGTATTCTTTTTTTTAATTTTATTTTTTTTAACCTGTGCTGTCAGCATGCTGGGCATACAACACAGAGTATTTGTATGCCATTGCATCTAGAACAGAGTAAGTCTGCAAGTGGAGTTGAAGTTCTCAACCTACAATGCAACTCTTTATTAATTCTTAAATCATCAAGAACTGCTGCAATAACTCTGTCCTGTGGATGACCTGTGGAATGACAAGAGCACAGTTTTTGGTTATGGAGAACCACCACCAACCCCCCTCTTTGGAGAACTATTTATCATGTTTGGGTCTATAAACAACTGATCACTACACCAAGAGGGGGAGAATCACCACCGGTGAGACAAATAAACATACACAAACAAACAAAGAAACAAACAACATTTATACGAAAGAATAAACATTGGATGACAACATGTATTGAAAATCAGCTAATTAGGTCCAGGAAAACTGGAACTACAACTGGTCACATGGTCTCTTCTTGTCATAGTTATAGCAGTAAATGAGAGAGGAAAGGAGAGGAATGCAACCAGGAGGGTGCTGGTGTGCACTCGAAGCAGGTGTGGTGTGTGCTTGTGTGATGGGACCGCCTGTATGTGTGTGTGTGTGTGTGTGTGTGTGTGAGTGTGTGTGTGTGTGTGTGTGTGTGTGTGTGTGTGTGTGTGTGTGTGTGTGTGTGTGTGTGTGTGTGTGTGTGTGTTTGTGTGTGTGTGTGTGTGTGTGTGTGTGTGTGTGTGTAAGATGTCCATCAGTGAGTGTACATGACTTATCCCCATTGATACTGGTGTAGAAGGTCAGAGTTATGTTGCGACACCTTCAAGCAGCGGAAAGGGTCCCAAAGCCCCCAGAACTCCGCAGCCCTGTAGACACCCTACGGCTGCAGGAAAGCCCTGAGTACCCTGCCCTGCGGCCACAGAAGCCAGAGGGCCGTGGCGCAACCCCCACGCCCAGCCCCGGGGAGCATTACCCAGCCCCAGGGAGCACGAGGAGACCCCACACACCAGGGGCGCACACATTCAACCAACCCACAGGTACAGGCACAAGACCAAGCCGCAGGCACAGAACCCGGGCCGCGGGCGCCAGGCACGGACCACAAGCCGGATCCCGGCCCCATGGTGACAGACCAACACCCCGCCCGAGCCGCCCGCCCTATGGGCGAGCCGGCAGGACCCCCATGCCCACCCACACCCCGCGCAAGGGGGAGGCCCGCCCCACTGCAGCCGACCAGACGCCCCACCCAGCATGAGTGCCAAGTGGCCATAGTGCCATTTGTACTCAGCACGGGGCACCTTGATGTTACGCCCCCCGGTGCCAGTAGGCCTCCAGATACACAGGCCCTCCACCAGCCCCAGCAACTCCAACTGTATTCTAAATATATGTAACACCTGCTATAGTAAGATATATATTCTGTCATCTTTTTCTGTTCATGCCACGATGTTTTGCATAGTTTTACCCATCAAGATGGTTTTGCTTATTTTTATCCATCATAAAATGTTATTGAGTATAAACATTTTTTCTGGTAATCAAATATAAGCATGAACGACAATGTTTTGGTATTGTTTGTACTGCATGCAGGAAAGCAGCCCCTGAAGATTCGCTTCAGGAGACATATATCTGATTGCTTCGGATTTAATTTGTGTATGGGGCTTGGTACAACAAGAAACAAAAGTGGGGCTCCCTAAAATGTATAGGGGACAGCTCAAATGTATAAAATATGTCATCAGTCTTGTTACTCTGTAATAAAGGTCTACCTGAGAACTCAACTCCACTTTGACTGCTGCCTTTCTTTTTGAGAAAGAATCAAAGACTCTATTTTCTCCACAACAACTTTCAGCAAAGGATTACCAAGTTAGACTTGAGTTGTGAATGGATTTCTCACAAGAATCATATAATTCTCTTAAGAATCATATAATTCTCTCAAAATTACTTATTTTGGTGGAATGCAACAAGTAAATCAGCCACATTCAACATGAATTGTGTTAAATCCCTTGACCATTTTAGTCCTGAGTCAATATTTTCAGTTTTTGATTCAAAGATTCACTGTTTTGCTGGAGTTACTGCCAAATCCCACATATTTATAATATTTGTTCACTATGAATGAATTTTTCAAGGGTCTTGGATTACTACTAGTTTACCATAACACAAAGCACAGTTCTACATTATTAATTGTGAAAAGTATAATTATTCAGGTAATATTAAGTATAGTATCATTTTTTTTAATAGAAAAAAGTTACGTTCCATATTTGTTGTTTCTCGGTAGCAAAATCAGATTGTACTATGGCTATTTTTGGCTGTAAACTGTATTAGATTTAAGCAGCCATGACAAAAAAAAGAAATACAATATAAGGAAAAACTACCCACACATCCTGGACCAACACTGGATCCAAGGATTTTTCAAGCAGTGATTTTTGCTGTTGCTCATTTTGTTGTTTGTTTGTTTGTATGTTTGTTTGTATGTTTGTTTTACCCAAGGATGCAGTCCATGAGAATAGATACAATTTCACGTAAGTCAAAATGTTAAGAAAGAGATTGCTGTGAGCATTGCTGTTCGACACTGATGGAGGCTGTTTTTATTGTTACACACGCACACACACACACACACACACACACACACACACACACACACACACACACACACACACACACACACACACACACACACACACACACACACACACTCTCCCTGCCTGGTTGCTGCCCACTCACTGTGAAACAATAAAATGGAAAGGTAGAGAAAGCATTTACAATGTACAAGGACCAGCAAAGGCCACTAAGAGATACTGTGATCTGCTTGTTGACTGCATGTACAAGGGTCTATTGGATAACCAAGTGTTGCTCACTTTAGGAAGAGAGCGAAGGCATTTGGCATTCAATGTGAATGCCAAATGCCTTTATCCTATTATATATCAATTTGATCCTCAGTCGTAATTTTCTCTTGAAGTTTTGCTGAAGGGTTTGAGGCACATGCGCAACTCAGGGATCATGGAACTTGTGAAACTCAAGTCTCTGAGTCTCCGAGTCATTGCCTCTGCTTGGGGGCGCATGCGTGACTCGTGACTCAGGGCATGAACTAGGAGGAGGAAACATTTTGGGTATATAAGGAGGAACAAAATTACAGTTCTTCAGTCGGTCTCCAGAGCCCACTCACTTTTTATTGCTGTACTTGACTCTCAGATACACATAGACTTTATAGTGGCCCAGGTCTGGACGTTCTTGGCCACGACAGTTGGCGTGGGCCAGCCAGGAGAGCACAAGAGAGACACAACTGGCCACCAAATTCAAAGGTAAGCAGAGCTTTTTGTTTCTACGAATTTGGTTTGTCTCTGAGTGTGGGACTCGACCCAGGTTGCAGGTATCAGAAAAGGCTCTTCTCCAACGAACCCAAAATATTGACCTAGTTTAAAGATTATTGCAATTATAAATTGAATCAGAAAAAGGAACTAAAACAGAGGCTCATGCAAATAATCTATGTGCATGTGTGTTCCATGGTGTGGAAAGTATGAGTGATCCTTTGTTGATTATTGCTATAATCAATTGGTTTGTGGTTTGTCTTGTATATACTGAAGAACCATAGGGAAATGGTGCAAAATTGCCAAAAAACAGCACATCCATAGTACGTTAGTCCTAGTTATAGTACTGAGAGGAAAAGTTTGTTGAGTATTTGATTAAATATATTGGCGAGCTTATTGTATTTATTAAAAATAGAGTTGTATACAGGGTTAGATTCCCAGGTCTAGTAAGAGACAACGTGTTATAATTACTCTGAGACTGAGCGGAGCCCGGATGTGAGCAAACGTACAGCTTGTCCGGGGGGTCATCAACAAGTAATTACATACGTCTTTCTAGAGTTGAGGAAGTGCATCCAGAAAGAATGCCAGATGGGTAGAAGATAGAGTTCAAGACTTAAGCACAACTATCGCTCTTTGTCCTGTATCAGATACAGTTAAAGAGAGGACTGAACAGACAGGGAATTGATTAAGTTTAAGAATTGCCGAACGGATAGGCAATCACGTGTGTTGCTAGAGAGCTTTAGGGCGGCGACATTTGGCAGAGAAAAGTGTATATAAGTGTTCGTAATTATTACGATTATAACGGAAAAACAAGTTGTGTGTCTGTGATTTAGCTAAAAGACTATATATGAACCGCCTAGAGGGGTTGGAGTGTCAGGAGGAACACCAATTAGAACAACCAACATAGGTGTGAAAGGATTTCTGGCAATATTTGGATTAACATTGTTCATACTGTGGATCGCAGCTCTGCATTGGCTACTAAGGGAATAAAGGGAATTTTGGGTGCCGTCCCACCCTAGATAGTTGGGAAACGTATCAATAAAAGGTCTGCATAAGTGAGATCATTCCAAAATCAGAGTTGCTGCCTAACTTACAAACTGAAAGATAAACGATAGTTAATGGACGGAGAACACTTTAGAGAGGACACTAGACTAGTGAAGGGTAACCCAGAAACACGGGGTATACTCACACCCTTTTGGCTAGAATAAACATATGGAGACGAGGAGGGCACGGAGCACTGGCAGGACGTACAGCTGATCAATCTAAAACTTTGGAAGATGACCAAATTTGTTAACCCAAGTTATGGGAGCAAGCTTTGGATGACTGGTGGACCCCAAGAACGCTAGCACAAGTATTAAAACAGTTGTGCAACAATCCGAGTGCGGTAGCCACCATCCCATTAAACCCAATATTCAGGGTTTGATATAGAGGGCCATGACAAGACAGACTCCAAATCCACAGCTGAGTATCAACGTCATTTCCAGGTGAATCAGTTGGGAGACAGGCAAGTGGGTGCAAATAGTCAGACACCCCGAAGGAGATGGGTCAGTAAAGTTAGAATATAACGCCACGGGAGGGAATAAATTCAAATCCAGAATCACTGCAGGGAAAATAATTTTACTAATTAGAACAAGGGAACCAGACCAGGAGCCAGAAATACCCAAGTCTCTAGCAAGCAGCGCCTGACAAGGCGTTGCTTGCTAGAGCAGGCCAAGGGAGGTGTAAAGGGGGGTCGGCAGACGGCAGGGGAAAGGGGTCCCTAGCAGAGCTAAACATGAGGCGCAAGCCAGATCACAAGAAACAAATTCACAACTGCATGAAAAAATGGCATGACAGAAACCCACAGTGGCCAAAAGAGAGCACTTTTAACATGGCGTGCTGTAACGAGATGGAAGTTTACACAAAACATCACAAAGCCAAAGACATAGGTGACAAGAGGGCAGGGAAAAGAGAAATAGAAAGGGAAGTGCTGGGTTGGTTCAGACAAGACGGAGGCAATCACCAACAGACAGTTAGAGCAATTTGTAAGATAGTGATAGAGGATAGTAAGGAGCCAGGGAAAGTAGACAAAGGAAAAGGAAAAGAAGGTCAGAGGCCCCATCCCACAGCTCCCCCTTATTCAACCGAGCCCCACCTTACCCGCATGATAAAAAAGGACAGCAGACTGGAAATGGCAAGTTACAGGGAGACTTCACCCTAACACTGAGGGAGGGACAGAAAGACCAAACAAGAAAGCACAAAAAAGGGAAAGAGACACCACCTAGGAGGGACCAAGAAGAGACAGGGAATGGTAGGAAGTCAGACAAATCAGACACACCGTTGGAAGAGGAGGGACCAGACAACACAGACACTGAAACAACATCACCAGACACCTATGACCGACAGCAGTATCAACAAAGAGCAGCAGAGGGCTTTCCCTCTGCTGCTCTTTGTTGATAGTGCTGTCCAAAGCCAAGTTTAATGACAGACTGAACTATGCAAGCGCGTCTTTCCCACCTCAGGCAGCTGAAGAAATTCAGAGTCTCGGTGAGAATCCTCAAGTCCTTCTACTCTGGAGCAGTGGAGAGCATCCTGACAGGAAACATCACTGCCTGGTTTGGCAACTGTACTGCTCAGGACAGATGGGCCCTGCAGTGGGGTGGTGCGTTCAGCCGAACGTACCACTGGAACTACCCGCCCCTTCCTGCAGGACTTATACACCAGGAGGTGTAGTAGCAGAGCCCGCAGGATCATGAAGGATGCTCACCACCCCAACAACAGTCTGTTCCAGCTGCTGAGGTCAGGCAAGCACCTCGGCAGTCACGCAGTGAGAACAGAGAAACTGAGACGGAGTTTCTTCCCGCAAGCCATGAGGACTCTCAATGCTGAACTCAGCATGGGCCTCCACTGAGGCACACAAATAGGCCCCACTGCCTTGCTGTACTGTATGTTGCATAATGTACAGCATTCGGTATCACTGTACTGTGTTATAGCATACTGTGCTGTATTGCTGTTCTGTACGGTGTTACTGTAATTGCTGCGCCATACTGTTTTATACTGTACTGTATGTTCACTACTATAGGACTGTTCGATGTTACTATATTGCTGTGTCATTCTGTTGTACAGTGGACTGTAGATCTCCACACAAAAAACATCACTTTATTTTATTCACATACCACTTTACTGCACATATCTGTATATACGAATAGCCCATCCCATATACACAAGTCTATCCCCTTACTTCTTTTTTGTACCCCCACTCTGTATTACCTTTTTGGGTCTTATTTTATTTTATTTTATTCTATTCACTAACTGCATTATGTTTTAGGAATCAGTTAGTTTCAGTAAGTTAGTTAGGTAGAAATTAGGTAAGCTATTGTGTTCAGTTGAGAAGTTATTGTGTATAATGTCCGGGTGCGTTGCAATGACATTTTGCTGTATATATGTATGAACGTATGTATATGTGTGTGACAAATAAACCCCTTGAATCTTGAATCTTGAATCTTCGCCCAATTACTATGTACTGTGATTCCATCGCTCTTTTTTTCCCTGCAGCTTTCTTTTGCCATTCTTTTTCTATTTCCGGGTCCTGCTCCAGATCATACATTAGAGTACAATGATTTCCTATCCTTGGCTCTCTTGCCTGAGGGATTTGAGCTCTGATTTAACTTCCCCATTTTTTCATTGTTACATTTACTTGATCTTGGATATCTCTTATCCAATCGACATCAGGTGTGGCTGGCTTTGATACTACCATTTAAGGGATTGTCCCTGCGTGTTCAATCAATATGCCTTTGCGCATGCATAGTATTTGTGCTCCACATTTACATAATGCATCCCTTCCTATTAGATTGACCGGTGTAATGTCTGATACAAAGATAGGTAACGTAGCTGCACGTCCGTGCAGCTTCAGCATCACTGGAGCTGTCATAGGTATTAACTGCGTTTGTCCCGAGAATCCTACAGTTTTGTCAAATTTTCCTGCCATAGTGAGGTGAGAGGCATAATTTGAATTACACAGGTGTAAGTTGCTCCAGTGTCCGCCATCAATGGTGTGCCCCTATCATTTATTAGAACCTGCGGTATAGGTTCTTCATCAGCCTGTTTTGCAATTGCTACTAGCTGACCCTCCCCCTATGGATTCTCTGGGCACCACTAGTATCCTTGACCCATCCAGGGTCCTGCCGACCTCTGATAGTCGTTTCCCCTTTCTTTGCTGCCCCTGTCTTCCATGTCCCTGTTGCATCGGTGGGTAGGGGTTAATAAAACAGTCTCTTCTCGGGTGACTTTCGTGATTGCATCCCCAACACTCCATAGGCCTTGTACACTGGCTAGGGGGTCCATCTACTGAGCATATCTCGACTGTCCTTGTGGCCCCCTATATTGGCTCTGTCTGTACCCATCATTTGGATTTCCACTATTCTGTGTGTATACATCGACAGGTGGGGCAGGTGACCTTTGGCTCTGAGGCTGTTGTGTTAGGGAAGAGAATGCCTGAGGTAGGGCCTGTTGTACAATCAGCGTCATTGTGCCTATTTTTTCTTATCTTTGTCTTTCTTTGTCATTACCTTCAACTGGAGCTGAGACAGCTTTCTCTGCACCTCTCTGCTTTCTTTTTGCATTCTTTTTTCATTTTTTACGGTATCTGTCCACTGCATGAACCAGGTGATCACTGAGCTATTTATGGGTCTTTGATAGGTCAGTTCCCACTCCCATTAGTGTCTCCATTATGGAGTTTTTGAACATGACAGAGACCAATGGATCTTTCTCTGGATCTTTCTTTGTTTCCATGTGCCATGTCATGACTTGTTTCTGCAGATAGGATGCAGGATTCTCTATATCACTGAATGTGTAGCCTTTCAGGCTCTTGTGATCCACACGGGTTGGGTACTCACTTCTGAGTGCACCTCAGGTGGTTTGTCTGTAAATGTCAAACGTAGTCACCTCCTGGGCTTTGTCCAGCAGCCGGCCCAAACCCCCATTTTCCAGTACGCTCTCCATCATGGATACAACACTCTGGCCAACAAAGCTTTCAGGTCCCCCACCGCTATTTACGTTTTGCACTGTATGTTCCTCAAATATCCTGATCAACTTTGATGCTCCATCGTTTATGTAAGGGAGTCTAGATACTAACCCCTCTAAGTCCTGGGATCCCCATGGAATATACTGGACTTGTCTCTTCACCAGGATAGGGTAAAGTCCTGCATACCTATTTGGTTGCCCCATTTCTCTTTTAGATCTCCTTATTTTCGGTGCTTCGATCAGCTCTAGTGCTAGGGGGCTTTGGCTGAGTGTGTCTCCCTCTTCTCTGGGCAAGGCCCCCTCCCTTTCCCTCTGCTCTCTATCCCTCTCACTCTCTTGACTCCACTCCTCTCTCTCACCTCTCTCAGTTTTTCCTAACATATTTCTTTCCTTACACCTCACCTCTTCTTCTAACCTTCTCTTTTCTTCTATCAGTTTTTCCAAGGGATTCCCTCTACTCAAAAGGTGTCAGGGTTCGCCCGGGTCCTACCAGCATCAGCCACTAGATGCCGCCAGTACTGCCTTTTCAAGGATGCTCTGCTTCACCTATTTCTGTTCCTGACTACCCTGCCTCATTAGATGATATGTTTCACCTGTGTCTCGTTTGGTCGTCCCTATTTAGACCCTGTCGTTTGTGTCCTCGGGCGCTCAGTCTTGAGTTTGTCTAACCTCATGACAACGCTCTTGTTCCAAGCTACCGAGACTTCTTATTTGTTTTTGCCCAGTTTTTGTACTTGTTTTGAGTAAACCTCTATTTTAGCCACCTCGCCTCTGCCTTGTTCTCTGCACCTGGGTTCACTCAGCATACCTCCTAACAGCAAGACTCAGCCACAACATGGACCCAGCAGAGAGCCAGCCTCCAGAGGTGGAGAGCCTGCGGGTGGCCTTGACGAACCAAGGGGCTGCGATTGGCCGACACGAGCGGGTTCTCCAACAAGTCCTGGACAACCTGCAGTCGCTCGCCCAGGCCGTCCAGCAGAGCCAGGCACAGGCTCCACCTATGGCCCCTGCGCCAGCGCTGCCTCCCATGGACCCGCGTCCTCCAGAGCACCGCGAACCACGACTGCCGGCGCCAGAGAGGTACGACGGTAACCCAGGGGGCTGTCGTGGCTTTCTGACACAATGCTCCCTGGCTTTCGAGCTCCAGCCGTCACAGTTCCCCACCCAGCGCTCACAGGTGGCATACGTGGTCACGCTACTCACCGGCAAAGCACTCTCCTGGACCACAGCCATCTGGAATCGGCAAACCCCGGCCTGCTCCAGCTACCAGGCTTTTGCCGGGGGAGATGCGCCGAGTGTTCGACCACTCAGTCAGTGGGAGGGAGGCGTCGACACGGCTACTCCGGCTCCGCCAGGGGGGACAGAGCGTGGCGGACTACGCCATCGCATTCCGCACCCTCGCCGTGGCGTCTGGATGGAACAGCGAGGCACTCATCGCGGCCTTCCAGGAGGGCCTCAATGAGGGGGTCAAGGACGAGCTGGCATCCCGGGAGGCGCAGGAGGACCTGGACACGCTCATCGATGCAGCGATTCGGGTGGACAACCGCCTCCGGGAGAGACAAGGGGAACGCGTTTTCCCCGCTTCACCAATACCAGCGCGCAGAGCGGCTCTGGGGACGAGGCCTCCCGAGCATCTCCTGGCTATCCCGAGCTCGCCTCCAGCATCAAGGGAGGAGCCGATGCAAGTAGGCAGCACACGGCTCTCTCGGTCCCGTGACCGGCGGATGAGAGAGCGCTGCTGCTTGTACTGTGGGATCCCGGGGCATTTCCGTTCTTCCTGCCCTGAGCTCTCGGGAAAAGCCAACTCTCGTCCAGGGTAGGGAGAACTGCGACGAGGCCAACCTTCTCTCCCGAGCTCGAGGCGACCAGGGTCCTGCTGGCTGCCTCCCTCGCCTGGGGAGATCAACATCACTCCCTCCAAGCTATGGTGGATTCCGGCGCTGCAGGAAGCTTCCTGGATGTAGGGCTAGCAAAAGCCCTAAAGCTCCCTCTGGCACCTCTAGAGCATCCTCTCACGGTGACAGCCCTGGATGGAAGACCACTGGGTTCCGGTAGCGTGTGCCATCTCACCGCCCCACTTTGGCTGTCACTGGAGGAAAAACATTCAGAGGTAATCCAGCTCCACCTCATCCACTCTCCTGAGTTTCCACTGGTCCTGGGCTACCCATGGCTAGCCCGTCACAACCCACATCTGGACTGGGCCTCCGGGCGTCCCACCGAATGGGGCCCTGCCTGCCACACCACCTGTCTTCGTTCTAGTCCGTCTTCTCACCCTCTCGAGTCTACAGTCCGTGTCCAAGCTCGGGCCCCTTCCCAAGCCCCTGCCCACTCCGGAGTTCCTGTCCGTGTCCTGGCTCCAGTCCGTATTCAAGGTCCCATCCATCCCGAGTTTTCACGAGTGCCCCACGAGTATGCCGATCTGAGGGAGGTCTTCAGCTAGAGACGGGCCACCACGCTTCCTCCCCATCGGTCCTATGACTGCGCCATCGACCTTCTGCCTGGCACCTGCCCTCCTCGAGGACGTCTCTTCTCTCTCTCTGCCCCTGAGACTACAGCCATGGAGGAGTACATCCGGGGGGCGCTCACCTCAGGTTTCATCCGCCCTTCTACCTCCCCGGCGGGCGCAGGGTTTTTCTTCGTGGGTAAGAAGGATGGCGGCCTGCGTCCCTGCATTAATTACCGTGGTCTGAACAAGATCACGGTCAAGAATCGCTACCCCCTTCCTCTCATGTCCACATCTTTCGAGCAACTGCAAGGCGCCACCATCTTCACCAAACTCTATCTTCGAAACGCATACAATCTCGTCCGCGTCCGCGAGGGGGATGAGTGGAAGACCGCCTTCAACACACCTACCGGCCATTATGAATACCTGGTCATGCCTTTTGGATTGGCCAATGCTCCCGCCGTCTTCCAGGCCTTTGTAAACGACGTCCTCCGTGAGTTTCTCAACCGCTCCGTGTTCGTCTACATCGATGACATCCTCATCTTCTCCAGGACCCTTCCCGAACACATACAGCATGTGAGACAGGTCCTTCACCGCCTGCTCGCCAATGGCCTCTATGTGAAGCTGGAGAAGAGTGAGTTCCACGCCACCACCGTTCAGTTCCTGGGGTTCGTCATCACCGAGGGTCACGTCCAGATGGATCCTGCCAAGACCGAGGCCGTCCGGGACTGGCCACCACCCACCTCGGTCAAACAGGTGCAGCGCTTCCTCGGGTTTGCCAATTTTTACAGGCGATTCATTCGGGGTTTTAGCACGGTGGCAGCTCCCCTCACCGCCCTCACTAGGACATCCACAGCCCGCTTCGCCTGGACTGCGGAGGCTGAGGGGGCGTTCAGGGCTCTCAAGATGCGGTTCACCGCTGCCCCTGTCCTGGCCACACCAGAGCCTACCCTACCCTTCGTGGTGGAGGTGGATGCTTCCGATGTGGGAGTGGGGGCCGTTTTGTCCCAAAGGACTCACGACAAGAAGCTCCATCCATGTGCTTTCTTCTCCCGTCGCCTCACCCCAGCGGAACGGAACTATGACATAGGGAACCGGGAGCTACTGGCAGTCAAACTGGCGTTGGAGGAGTGGCGGCACTGGCTGGAGGGGGCCCAACACCCATTTGTCGTCTGGACCGACCACAAGAACCTGACATACATTCAGGATGCCAAACGCCTCAACTCCCGTCAAGCCCGATGGGCCTTGTTCTTCAATCGGTTCAACTTCATCCTGTCGTATCGTCCCGGGTCCAAGAACCTCAAGCCCGACGCTCTCTCCAGACAGTTCGACCCTCCTGAGCTGGTTGAACTCCCCGAGCCCATTCTCCAGAGCTCCTGCATCTTGGCTCCGGTCCGCTGGGGAATCGAGACGCAGGTCCGGCAGGCCCAAAGGAGGGAGGCGGATCCCGGCAACGGGCCCCCGGGTCACCTGTTTGTCCCGAAGGCTGTCCGATCACAAGTCCTGCAATGGGGGCATTCATCCCGCCTCACTGGCCACCCGGGGATCTCCAGGACCCTCGAGTTCCTCCGCAGGCGTTTCTGGTGGCCTACCATGGAGCAGGACGTCCGGTCCTTCGTCGCTGCCTGCACCATCTGCACCCAGAACAAGAACCCCCGGTCACGTCCCATGGGGCTGCTGCATCCCCTTCCCATCCCCAGTCGGCCCTGGTCACACCTCTCAGTGGACTTCATCACCGGCCTTCCACCGTCTCGGGGCCACACTGTCATCTTTTTCGTTGTAGACCGGTTCTCCAAGGCTTGCCGCTTTATTCCTCTGCCCAAGCTCCCCTCAGCTCTGGAGACTGCTGAGCTCATGGTGCAGCACGTTTTCAGGGTGTTCGGCCTGCCCCTGGACGTGGTGTCAGACCGCAGTCCGCAGTTTGCATCCCGGTTCTGGAAAGCATTCCACCAGCTCCTCGGCGCCTCCGTCAGCCTGTCCTCCGGTTTCCATCCGCAATCCAATGGCCAGACGGAGCGGGTCAACCAGGACCTGGAGACAACACTGAGGTGCCTCGTGTCCTCCAACCCTGCCTCCTGGAGCGACCATCTAGTGTGGGCAGAATACGCTCACAACACTCTGCGCTGCTCTTCCACTGGCATGTCCCCGTTTGAGTGCCAGTTCGGGTACGTACCTCCTCTGTTTCAGGAGCAGGAGGCGGAGGTGGGAGTGCCGTCAGCCCAGCGGTTCGTCCAGCGGTGCCGACGGACCTGGCAGAGGGCTCGTCAGGCCCTGCTGAGGACATCCCGGCAGCAGCAGATCCAGGCCAACCGACGGCGCAGACCAGCGCCTATGCTCCGTCCGGGCCAGAGGGTCTGGCTGTCCACCAGGGACCTTCCATTACGGGTGGAATCACGCAAGCTCGCGCCACGGTATGTTGGGCCCTTCAAGATCGTGCGGCGGGTCAATCCTGCCGCATACCGTCTTCTGCTCCCCAGGTCCATGAGGATAAACCCCACCTTCCACGTGTCGCGGCTCCGACTGCTGGTCACCAGCACCTTGGCGCCCACCACGAGGCCTCCTCCGGCACCTCGCATCATCGACGGTCAGCCCGCCTACACGGTCCGCCGGCTCCTGGACTCCCGCCGGGTCCGCGGGGCCCTGCAATACCTGGTGGACTGGGAGGGTTACGGGCCGGAGGAGCGCTCCTGGGTTCCGGCCCGGGATATCCTGGACCCCTCTCTGATCCAGGATTTCCGCCGTCACCACCCGACACTCCCTGGAGGAACGTCGGGAGCCGTTCTTAGACGGGGGGGTCCTGTCAGGGTTCGCCCGGGTCCTACCAGCATCAGCCACTAGATGCCGCCAGTACTGCCTTTTCAAGGTTGCTCTGCTTCACCTATTTCTGTTCCTGATTACCCTGCCTCATTAGATGATATGTTTCACCTGTGTCTCGTTTGGTCGTCCCTATTTAGACCCTGTCGTTTGTGTCCTCGGGCGCTCAGTCTTGAGCGTGTACTCTCCCCGTTCAGACCTAAGCAAAGTAGTCTTGCCTTGCGGTATCCACAGAGTTCATTTCCTAATTCTTTGCCTCTACCTCTCTCAAATTTGTATACTCTACCCATTCAGACCTAAGCAAGCTTTGCTTACCCACAGAATGTGGTTCAAACCAGGCAGACCCTCTAGAAGTACTCTTTCTTGAGGCAGTATCGCAGAACCTATCAGTCTATACAAGCAAAATATCAGCAATGAACCACAAGGCTTTTTAAATTACCTGCAGGAAACCACAAAACTTCCGAAAATATCACCAGCAATGTATCACAGAGCTTTCAGAAATATCGTCAGCAATCTGGTATATCACAAAAGCTTTCAAAAGTATTTTTAGCATTTATTGATAAATCACAAAGCCTTCAAAAGTCTTTATCAGCAGTCCAGTATATCAAAAAAGCTTTCAACAGTGTATTTAGCATTTAGGAATTACAAAGCCTTCAAAGACCTTTACCCTGCATTCCTGTATATCACAAAACCTTTTAAAAGTGTTATTGGCAATTTTAGTACATTTAAAAACTGTTGAAAATATTATCAGTTATTTATCCAAACTACAAACTACAATGTTTGATTAAAACATGCACATTCATCCACAGCTTCCTCTCTTTTTTCTATTATGTATAGAAATACTACTTACTAATATTTACTATGTAGTAAATTTGGAGGGACACTTTACTTACTGTTTAGTGTTAGGTAAGGTAGGTAGGTACTGGTCTCACATTTTTTTTTGATTAATAAGTAAGAACGTTGCTCACCTTTCTCAAATGAGTGGCCACTCTGACCTGCGGCTCAGCAACGGCGTTGGTCCCTTTTCTTCAATCCTTGTTCATGACGGCAATCTATGTCGTGCAAAAACAACATTAACAAATTAAGAGAAAGATCAGGAAACAAAGCAAAAATAAAAGACCTTTTCTGCAGAAAAGCTATCTTGTCTGCCCAGACTCAGACTCTTATTCTCTATCCTGTAGATCCATCTCTTACAGACGGTCATAACATCCCATGCATTTATCCCTTATTTGGGCACATGTTTATCTTTTGCCACTGCAAATTGTAAACACATGTTCTACACATAGCTATAGTTTTTTTCCACACTTATTTCACTCATATAGCATATAGGCAAGATAATTATTATACTTTCTTTATATGTAAAGTACATAATAATTATAGTTCCTTTAAATGTATAGTACATTTCTCCCATACATGCTGAATTTGCAAACCGCTCTCCCAGAGAAGCGAGAAAAGGGAAAAGAAAGGCCAGGTGAATTGGCAGACGACAAGCCCTTAACAGATGCTATGTGGGATTACAACAATCAAGATCCACATAGTAGTCCTCAACACTCTGATTGAGAGTTTTCACCACCAAAATGCAACGAATGCAGTACTGTGCACAGATTTTGCCTGCATGGACCTGAAGAACTTCCTTGAAATAAAAATAAAGGGCCTTCCAAATGTAGCCATGAAGCGGCTCAGAAAGTGCCTGCTCAAGTTTGATGAGCGTGCCACAGTGTGAAGACCTTGCAGGCAGAGTTGACAAACCTGGCAACACAATGGGAGAGACTGAAGATGTCTCCTTTGGATGGGTACAACACCAGAGACAGGGGAGCCAATGACGTACCAGGGGAAGAATGTGATCATCCAGAGGAAAACATGGAGCTGACGAGCAGACATTGTTCAACATGTAAAAAACTGCAATATATTGCCTTCTGTTCTTGTCACAGTACAATCTTCTGACAGATGCCTACCATGTTATTGGTATAGGCTACAAGTTCCTCCTCACCTTATCTATGACCGAAGTGGCCTGTATGAGTACCTTCTCTACCCTGAAGTTCGTCAAGAACCAGTCCCTCACCCAGGATAATCTCGAAGCTTTCCTTTTGATGTCAATAGAGAAGGAGATTTTGATGGGACTTGGCCGAAACAGCATCATTGACAAGGTGGCAGAACGCAGTAAATAAAAACTGTAGATTGATATAAATGTTGATTTTTCTAGTTATTAATTGCATGGAGGCTGTTTGGTGCTAGCAAGGAAGTAGATGGAGGATTTGGACATGGTGGTGTCGCGGTTGGTCTGGTAAAGTTGCGGCTCCAGGTTATTACTTAAAAAATAAAATCTGAATAATTTTTTTTTTTTTTTTTTTTAGGACTTCTATTGGCAATGGAAACGAGGTGATCAGCCATCACTCAGATCAAGATGCGCTCTCTCAAAGCTGCATAACAATATCCATAATGCTAAATAATCCATTGTCAAACCTGCTTGGAGATGAATATGATGCCTTATAGTTGGCATGTGTAAAGTTACAATGAATGACAATACGTTTTGGAGGAAATTTAACCTTCATTTAAGTTTTCAATAAAATATTAATAGTAAGCTGCATATTTATAGCTACATGCATTACTAAAGTTCTTATGTATAATAACAGACACAAAATAATTTGGTTGAATGTACTTTATTGGAGTCTTTCTACATCACCATAGCAACATATTGTCACGTTTTGCCGTGGTACATCCACCCCCCGCCGTTCAGCAAGTGCACATCTCCCGTGTTCCATGTGAATGCAGCATTATGTATAGTCGTAGAAGTTTCTCACCTGGATGTACTGTAATAAGGCCCTCACCACCATCATTCCCAGGCTCTCTTCCGTTCCTCCTCTCCCCCAGGCTGGGACTCTGGGCACATGGGAGTGGAGGGTGGCTTTCACCACCATGTGCTGGGCAGATGAACCTGACATAAGTAACTGCTGTATCCACTGATTCGGGCGTTGGATGGCATCTGATGTGTCGAAAGTTCGTCAAAATCATTTCCATCATATTTTTTTTTCTAAATCTAGAGTGACTATTCTGGCCTGAAATTGCTGGAATGTAAGCAGGCTGTAAGTTGTAAATGTTGCTCAGTAGCGCTTTGCTGGGTGGAAAATTAGAAATGAAAAGGCCGCCTCCCTCATATATATTACCATTTTGGAGTAATTTCACGTTTACGTATGGCCCTCCCTGCTGAAAAACATCAAATGCATTTTTTGACAAATAATGTAAGGATTTAGCACCAAATTCCTGCTCCTGTTAAAACACTACTTGGTAAAAAGTGATTTCTTCACACTCGTTCTGACTCTTTGAGTAAATACAGGCTTTCCGTTGATACAGATAAATCATCTATCCTTTCATTCGACACTAGCCTGCCGTTGGTGAGAATCTGCTTTGTTGATCTTCGGTTGCCATGGTTTCATCAAGAAGTGATATTTGTTTACTAACTGCATCCCTGTTTTCCGTTTGGAGAACAACTGAGGTGAGATCAGCTGATCAGCTGGCCTTTGATCAAATTACTGCTGATACCCAGAGAGGAAGACATCAGTTGGAGAGAACATTGGGTAGAACATTAACTGATAAACATAGATAGATAAATATATTATCCCTACATAATAAGGAACAATGGAATTGGTTTAAATTGTTGTGGAGGTAGGAGGCATAGTTTTGGGTTTATTTGTTTAGTTTATTATTTTTTTTTGTTGCTCCGCATTGCCGCAAAAATATTGTGTAAGTGTACTTTGTGGCAGAAAATTCTCCAGCATGAAAAATAGACATTGAAGACACCAGAGATGTTTAAAGCCCATTTGGAAAATAGGACATTTTGATGAACCCTGATCATTCAGGGTGAATAGTTACTGTGCCGATGAAGGGAAAAACCGAAAAAGAAATTGATTTAGTAGATGGGCAAAAAAAAATAAAAACGCCGACTGGCAGACAGAAGGAGCCTAATTCAAAAAAACAATCTTGTTTTGTTTTTTTACGTCAAGGGTAAAGCTTCAGGCAACTCAGTAACCGCTGTCCATTTTCCTGCGACTGATAAAGCTCCTGTCCTCTGGGTCGTTTCTTATCACGGTGACTTGAAGGAGGAAATAAGACTTTCGAGCCTTTTCTAACGCTGTTCGGCCCAGCAGAAAGAGAAAGAGGAGTGTAGGATGGCTGGCACTCGGCCTTGCGACAACTGTTATGTCAATATCTTAAATGGACTACTTCAGTCGCAATGGAAAAAAAAAAAATCCTTATTAGACCTTGGTTCTTCTCATAGAATGTCCTTTACTCTCACAGACTTTACACCCTGTTCAGAAAAGGACAGTACAAGTCATTGCCTGGTGAACTTAACTCTGCGAATGTGGGTGTTTTTTTTAACACAAGGTAAACTTTTGTTTTCTTAAGTGAGAGCTAGTGGGCGAGCTGTGTTTCTGAGCCTGGTTGTGTTATGCAACGCGTGTGCACACAACAATAATTGTCTAAATGGGTCAGTTGGCCTGGCGCAACACAAGTATGCATCTGATGCTTCCGTTATCAAAAGATGGAGGCCTTGGCACAGGGCAATCAAGAAAGAGGCCCACGTTGCCAGCTGCTAGAAATTTGGAGGATGATGGAGGAAAAAAAGGATTTATTTATTTTACCTTTCTCCGTTGATACAGAGATGCGTATCAGGCGAGCCAAGTTCATTTGTACAGCATGTTTCATACAGAAGAGCAATTCAAAAGGGCTTTGGGTAAAACACAAAGGAATCATAGAAGAGTATAAACAGTGTGGTGTGGGGAGGGGATGGTTTGCGCAGTCACACCTGACCTGGATGTAGGTTATTGGGTCAGGGTGGCTGCATACTTGTTGGTTGGGCTAACGAGCAACAGCTTAAAACCCCCATCCTCACACACACTCAGGATAGGAGCCCTGTCATGTCATGTTCAATCTACTCCTGGTTAATTCCACCTAGCCTCCTCTGTACAATAAACTGGTGTCTAAAACCCATTGTTAACCCTTCTGTGTCTCTGTAGGCCCTGAAAACGTCACTTGGGTGGCGTGTGGCGGGCGGAACTGCCACACATAGGAATAAAAAGCTAAAAACAGAGGCATTGTAAAATCAGACAGATTAAAGGTAAAAGAGAAATCCAAAACAGGGTTAGGTTTTTTCTTTATTTTTATAATTTTTTTGGGTTAGTAAAATCAGTAGCTTCAGTATAGTGACATGTTCTCAGGGGCCAACAAGCTAGTTGTTTTATTTGTGTTTTGAATCGGTACATCGTCGGGGCGCTGATGCATTTTGAGGGGATGATATGTGGCAGATGGCACCAAGTAAAAACGGGGAGGTGCATCAATTAGTAAAATTGCAGATATAGGGCTACCTGCAGGAGGAACGTAAGGTTGCAGCTATTGTTTCTGGCCGGCAGAGTTAGGCAGGTGCACACCTCATTCATGCTTCCGTGCACGAAAGATGAGCATGCAGGAGGATGTACTGTATATGTGTACATTTGTTTAGCAATTATTAACATAGTGTGCAATGGTGTTTGTTTGTGGAACTTAAGCCCTGCCATGTAAGTGACA
Organism: Zeus faber; assembly: GCF_960531495.2. Lineage (NCBI taxonomy): Eukaryota > Metazoa > Chordata > Actinopteri > Zeiformes > Zeidae > Zeus > Zeus faber. The sequence continues at coordinate 29,857,982 of NC_137195.1, forward strand.
TCTGGGAGATCAACCATGAGGAGGTTAAGGTGGGTGGATAAAATCAGAGCTGCCTCAATAAAATCATTTTCCCATTACCTTTTTCATTGTCATTACTTATGCTACAAACCATAATGGGTGCAACATTCAACAGAGTGAGAAGGTAGTAAAGTTTTATGGTAATCTGGATAGAGCAGACTCTCTTACTCTGGAAGAATGGATTGAACTGATTGAGAAGCATATCCATTTGAAACCTGCTGAAAAATAAAGTCTGTTTGTATAACCAGTTTAAAATACTTTGTATAACCATTTAGAAGGAGCAGCCTGCATCGAGGTTAAATATCTGCCTAGACAGGAGAGGGAGACTGTTAATGGTCTATTTACAACTTTGAGAGAAGTATATGGATGTTCACACTCACTAATTTCTCTTCAGTGCAGGTTTATTAACCATAAACAGTGTGAGGAAGAGTCATTGTTGGATTACTCCCAAGTCCTGATGTCCATAATGGATCCGATTGTAGAATCAGATGAGCAAGCTAACCCTAGATCTCAGAATATGAAAAAAAAAGTTTGTTTAAACCCTCAGTGGACAATTTGTGATGGACGTAGGGAAGCTGTTCAGTGAAAAAACAGTGTGAAGGGCAGTCATTTAAGCAAAAGGATAACCACTCCTCCGTTTTCTCCAACAAAGTCCAGGGACAAGTGTCTTGTGAATCAGTTGACAATAAATCAAGTTATACTGAACTAAAGGCCCTCACTGAAGCTCAACTGAGGCAGTTAGACATGCTAATGAAAGCAGTGAAACCCTCAAAACAGGAGTCTGAGGTCAACCTCCACCTAGGGCTAAAATAAATCCTGACGGTAAGCCTGGATGTCTTCTGTGTGATCAGAGGGACCATATAGCACATTACCGTACTGCGGTCCTCCCTAAAACAACCCTGTCCGAAAGTGGAGCAGCCCTAATTGAAAAGCAAGATTCTGTTAGCGAGCAAAGTCACACACAGCTAGAGACAAAGCTCGATTCAGAACTAAATCCAACTGATTTCCAGAGGACCTTTGTGTTAGCGATAGATAGATGCAATCCACATAAACATGAAGGGAAGCTCAAGCCTATCGCTAATGCCAGTAGGGCACTCAAACCTGCGGAAAAAGACATACAGAACTATATATAAACATATCTATATACACATGGTAAAGTGTAAAATGTACAGTTAAAAATGTGCAAGAAGAAGAAAGTGCAGAAGTGCATAACCGTATTTTGAGGTCAGATTACAGAGAGGGGGTGTCTGACTCTCTGAGGGAGGCGTTGTAGAGATTGATGACCACAGGCAGGAATAATTTCCTGTGGCGCACTGTGGTGCATCTGGCTAAGAGGAGTCTTCTGCTGAAGGTGCTCCTCTGCTGGGCCAGTGTGTCGTAGAGAGGGTGTGAGACAATAAAAAAGGTCTCAGAGGAGGAAAAAGAATATGGGGGGGGTGCATCCAATCAGACATTTCTGTCCTCCCGGGTTGCTCTAAAGAGAACCTAGCCACGTTGCAAGTACAAGACCCAGTTATTGGACCTCTCTTGGCCTGTTGGAGAGAAGCCAGGCCAACGGATTCAAAGGAGAGGGAGAGATTTGGTCAAGGCACCAAGGAGCTTGCTCGTCAATGGGGATGCCCGAGGGAGGAAGAAAAAATATTATACTGCAGGGTAAATTCTCCAGATGGTGGTAAGAGCTTGTACTGCCACAGTGTTTGCATAAAGATGTTCTCACTCAGTTGCATGATAATCACAGGTATCATGGGATGGAACGTACTTTGCAACTAGTGTGTTCCCGTTGCTACTGGCCCAATTTGTACAGAGATGTAGAGAAATGGAGTCAGCAGTGTGTGAGATGATGTGATCTGGCTAAAGCTGTACAGCCATAATCAAACCTTTTATGGGCAGTCTGCAGGCTTCTTGTCCACATGAAGTCCTGGCAACAGACTTCACTGTTTTAGAACCAGCTTCAAATGGAAGAGAAAATTTGCTTGTTTTAACAGATGTGTTTTCCAAATACACCCAGGCCATCCCCACCAAGGATGAGCGAGCCAGTATAGTAGCAGATGTTCTGGTGAAGCACTGGTTCCATTTGTTTGGTCCCCCTGAACGCATCTATTCAGATCAGGGGAGACATTTTGAGAGAAACTTCATCTAACAATTATGCAAGGTCTCTAAGATTCAGAAGAGTCGTACTACTCCATACCATCCTCATGGTATGGAGTAGTAGTCAGGGGCCAGAAGAGATATTGGCCAAGGCACCTTTCTCAGGTAACCTATGCATTCAACACCACTGTACATCAGTCAACTGGCATGACTCCCTAGTTCTTTATGTTTGGGCTAAAGCCTCGGTTTTCCGTAGATTTTTTGCTAGGGGCTGAGGTAGAAGCCATGTACAACAGAGGTTGGCTGCAAGGAGACAGTACAGAGACCAGAAGCAAGAGGATCAAGTCAGAGAGTGAGTGAGGGGGAACTTGTGTATGTCCGGAACCATCGGGTGAAGGGCGGGAATAAGATCCAGATGTTTGGGACCCGACCCCCTACTGGGTAGTACATTGACCCCTGGGGCGAGGTGTTGTCTACTCAATCATCCCTGCAGTCCAGAGTAGGCCGGTACAATAAGTGCATCAGACTGAGTTGAGAGGTCTACCCGCAGGTGGACTGACGGCAGAACTCAGTCGAGGCAAAGGTAGATATGGCAGGACTCAGTTGAGGCACAGGTAGATACGGGAGACAACAGGGTAACAGATTCTATGTGGAATTCTATGAGGAGAAGTCAATGTCAGAATCCGAACTTGGCCCAGAGGATGTGGGGGTTGTGGGAGAAAAAGACGAGAACATGTAAACAGAAGATCCCGGGACGCACACCTCATTTTAAATGCTCACGTGGAGGAAAGCTGAGCATGCAGGACCGTGCAGTAGTAGGCTTACGGCTGTTTTTGTTTGTGTATTGGTTTTTAAATTCAGGTTGTGTGTGAAAAGAAATGTTTCATGTATTTCAGCTCTACTTCTCTGCTGGGTTGAAGGCGGCTGGTAGGCGGTAGGAACTAGATTGATGTATCCGCAGAGCATCAGCGGTGTACCAATTTTCATTGTTTGTTTGGGTTTATTTTTCTGTCTAGTCCGTCCTGGCAAGTAGCTGGCAAAATCATATGGGCATCGTCCATGGGGCGGACTATTTTTCTTTCATTTCTTTTGTTTGATTTGTTTTTAGCAAATCTCAAAACAAAAAATTCAAGTGTGTACATTTGTTCAGCGATTATTAACATAGCCCGTGCCCGATCTCCCAGTGGCTGGGAGATCAACCGAGAGGAGGTAAAGATGGGCAGATAAAATCAGAGCTGCCACAATAAAATAATTTTTCTATTACCTTCTTCGTTGTCAGTACTTGTGCTAGAAAGCATAGTGGATGCAACATAAACAAAACAGGGTTAGGTTTTCACGGATAGTGTTGAACATGAATACGAGTTTTCCTCTTTCCCTCACTCTCCATTCCTTTCTTTATCACTTAGCCTCCTTGTTCTGCTCTCTAACGCTCTCGTCAATCTTCCCCACCGGCCTTTTTTTTTTTTTTGTATTTGCAGGCGCTATGGCCATTTTCACACACCCACTCCACAGTCTGCTGTGCCTGGCGGAGACGCTGGCCAAGACGACGCGGTTGGCTGTAACGAAAGCAGGGGAAACAGTCGATACAACATCCCCATCAGGTGGCAATAGTTGGAGTTGCAACTCGTTCCATGAGCCACAAGCAGCAGCCAGCTCTACAGCCTTGTCATGGCTTCGTTGTCCTCTGAAATAAAACCCCCAAAATGCCCGAGTTGGTGAGGAGGCAAGGTTTTATTTCTTTTGTTTATTATTATTTTTTTAAACATTTAATGCAAACACAAATACAGCAATTTAGAATCACTTCATCACAGCACTAATGGGCCATGTCAATGCAACGGCGACTTGCAGTGTGTGTGTGTGTGTGTGTGTGTGTATGTGTGTGTGTGTGTGTGTGTGTGTGTGTGTGTGTGTGTGTGTGTGTGCGTGCGTGCGTGCGTGCGTGTGTGTGTGTGTGTGTATGTGTGTGTGTGTGCGTGCGTGCGTGCGTGTGTGCGTGTGTGTGTATGTGTGTATGTGTGTGTGTGTGTGTGTGTGTGTGCGTGCGTGCGTGCGTGTGTGTGTGTGTATGTGTGTGTGTGTGTGTGTGTGTGTGTGTGTGTGTGCGTGCGTGCGTGTGTGTGTGTGTGTGTGTGTGTGTGTGCGTGTGTTATTTGAGAGCCCCCCCGCCCCAAGGCACTCCTGATGCGGGTGATTCCCCGACACAGCTGTTCCCTCTGTGAATCTATGCTTTTCAAAAGCCTGCTTCATTTAATTTCATCCATCTCTTCACATTCTCAGTAGGGTGGTCACACGAGGCCAGTGAAAATCTCAGAGGTGGCACACCATTTCAGGGTAAGAAATTCTGTGGTTGTATCAAGGCGAGGAGATTAAACTATTCACATCAGATCAATGGATCGTTTCTAAGCCTATTTGATGCTAAGTTACAGGTATTCTCCAGACCAGTCACAGCGATTAGTACATTAAACTAACATGAAAATGTTATTTATTATCTGATACCTATATACAAAGTTTGCAGTATTTAGTTATCCTTCACATTACAGGGAGTTAACAGGTTCATTTCATGAGCAGAAATACCGCTTTTGCTGCTCTACAGCCTTAAAGAGAAATCAGTTTTTATACAGAAAGACAAGGGTCTACAAGTGTCCATTTAACGCTGTTGATCCGCTTCCCGATCCCCACCACGCTCCTACCAAAGTAGCAAAAGTATGAGGCTCATCCTCGTCTCAAACACAAGAACTATTCAGGATATAAATGGAGTGGCTAATTAAAAATAAACAAATAAAATTCATCCTGATAATTTCTCCTTTATTTCCCTATGGCAGCTGCAGGACTGAATACCGAATTATGTCTTTTGAAACAGGGCTTAAGTGAAGCGCTCGGCAGGGGGTGGGACAACATTTTAGAGCGCAAATTAGGCAACTTGGACGCAACTTCAAACAGGGAAATTGATCAGGGGTATGGAGACACACCGAAACAGGGGCTTTGGGGTAGAGTCGCTTGTGCCGGTGGTTTTACGCTGGCAATGGTGCTAAAAGGAAGGTAGACAGTCTGGGGAAACACAGCTGAGCAACTCCACCTTGTCGCTGGACATTTTTCAAATTCTACTTAATTAACTGTTGTGTTGCAAGATCCAAATTGCAGCAATGTATTAATTCACCTCATTCATCAGTTCCAGCCAGAATAGCAGCTCTGTGTTGATCAGAACTAGTTTCACTCTAAAACTGAATAAGCTAGGTAGTGGTGAAAGGTTCGACCTTTTGCTGAGATTTGGTTCTTGACTAGTCACTCAGTTAAACAGATTTCCAGATTTTCCAATTTTCCAACTCTCAAATGTATTTATTTTGGTGGAATGCAAAATGGAAATCAGTGATATTCAATAATAATAATACCAAATTCCCTAGCTTATTTTTTACCTTTAATTGAATCCTTAGTAATCAATTTTCGTTTGTGAGTCGAAGATTCACTTGCTCACCCGCTCATTAGTAGTCTCTCATAGTGACTCCTGACTCCCGAGTCATTTAAAAGATTTGTTCGCTACATACGAATCGTGGGCGAGGCTTGCATTACAAAATATTGGTAGACCATAATAATAATGACGTTTCTAGTGGTTAACAGAATGTGCTGTGGGATTTATTAGGTTTTTTAAATTTATTTATTTATTTATTTATTTATAATTACAATACAATACAATTTATACAATACAGGGTATTTCTATGCCAAGACTGTTAATCTGCAAGTGGAGTTAAAATTCTCAACCTGCAATTACACTCTTTATTAATAATCAAGAACTGCTTGCAATAACTCTGTCCTGTGGACAACCTGTGGGATGACAAGAGCACAGCTTTTTTGCTCCGCAAGACTGCCACCAATCCCCCTCTTTGGAGAACTTTACCATGTTTTGATCTATAAGAAAGAAAGAAGAAGAAACAGTCTTTATTTGTCACACGACACTCCACAACACATGCTTGCACACACACACACATGCACATGCTTTGATGGTGGCCGGTGAAATGGCTCCTCTGCTTTTGACCCATCCTGGCTTGTCCTTCCTCCGGGGGCACAGCCAGGAGCAGTGGGCAGCATACGTGGACGCGCCCGGGGACCAGGTGATAAGTGTCCATCGCTGGTCAGACGATGATGGGTGCATGTTTTTGGTGGGGGTCCTTACTGACGTGAGGTGGAGGAAACCCCATGTGAACACGGGGAGAACATGCAAACTCCATAAACAACTGATTGTCATTACTTCTCCAAAAGAGGGAGGGAGAATCACCATGGGTGTGACAGATAAACATAGAAATGTCAGACGATAACATGTATTTGACAAAGCATGATTAATTAAGTCCAGGAAAATTGGAACAGCAATTTATGGCACGGGGCCTTTGATAGCTATGGCAGTAAAGGAGAGAAAGGGAGAAGGATAGGATGTAATCAGGAGGGTGTTGGGGGCGTGTTCTAGGCGGATGGTGTGTGTGTGTGTGTGTGTGTGTGTGTGTGTGTGTGTGTGTGTGTGTGTGTGTGTGTGTGTGTGTGTGTGTGTGTGTGTGTGTGTGTGTGTGTCAACTTGTTAATGCACAGGACCTGTCCCAATCAGTTCTGGTGTATGGGGTCAGAACTATATCGTAGCACCTCCAGGCAACACCACGCGACCTCCAAATCTCCATGCACTATGCGCTGAAGCCACAGAAGATCCCCCAACCCATAGAGAAGCTGGGAGCCTATGGAGCAACACACATGCATGACCCAGAGGTGCACAAACCAGTCCCAGAGAGCACAAAGGGACACTGCACCCTGCACCCCTGAGGCGCACACATACTGTACATCCCACCCCCATGTGCAGGCATGAGACGCAACCGCAGGCACAGAAGCCGGGCCGCAGGCACCAGGCACAGATCACGGGCCCAGAGCGGCTGACAGACTGACCAGAATTATTTCTTTGTAAAAAGTGTGCTGTGACAGAGGAAAGCTATGGAGCTATTTCAACTTCCGCCCGTGCGTCTCTCAGATCGTATCACATTATAGCGCCCTGATTTTAGCTGGCACGGAGGAAACAGGGCCCATATTACCAGCACACTCACCCCCCCTCTTTCAACCCTCCCTAATTGGTCATTTCCAGAGGAAGCATCGTTTTTCGCAAAAAAATAAGAAAAAAAAAAAGCCCCTGCTCCAAGGTCGGGGAGGGGGGGCTTTTCTTAAATAAGCAGAGTCTTAAGACGGCACAGTTACATCTGGGCGGCAGGCAGGCAGGACAAACCAGCCAGTCCAAGGGTAAGAGTCAGTGAGGCAGTGATTGGGTCCACCTCGAGAAAGAAAATAGAAAAAAACACAAAACAAAAAAACAGTTGAGCGGGTTGATTGCAGGGTAAGCCAGTCGTGACATCGGCTTTTAGTTTCCTCTTCTTCGCCTTACGTCAGAGGGGAGGATGCGTAGAGAGCGTTTTCAAGAGACGGGGGGTGGGCGGGACGGGAAGGCAGGCACGCTGCCGCTGGCGTTTGAATTGCAGGGTCTTCGACTGTGAAACTGCACAATTCACGGATGCTACTGATTATATAGCGGGGAGGGGCGAGGGCCCCCCATTGTGGAACGTCCAGTTACATTGCATGTGTGGGTGCATTTGTAAGTGGGAAAAAAAACAAAAGCCCTCAACATTTGATCTTTCTTTTACCACGGTTGAACTTTTACCAAACTTTTTGAATAAAAAAGAGTGGTTGAAAACAGGGTGAAATTCGGGGGTGCACATACACAAGTTCACAAAACAGGAAGATTCTACATTTAGAGGACTGATTGAAAACACACCTCTACATGCCTCTGCCTGAGCCCAAGATCACATACAGTATACACAGGACATTGATTTAGAGTAAATACATAGTAATAGCCTACCTCACACACACACACACACACACACACACACACACACACACACACACACACACACACACACACACACACGCACACGCACATGCACACACACACCTAGGCACATTGCTAGGCACCTGGGGACAAGCTCGCTAAGCACTGCCAGATTACAATCACATGAAGGGGCTATTGGATTTCTCGCTGCAGGTTACCGCCGATCAACTGATCCATATCTAATAGATGTTAATGTGTGATTCCTGTGGAAATGTGTATGCGTGTGTGTGTGTGTGTGTGTGTGTGTACCTGGACGTTTATCCCTGCAAGCCTACATACCTATATATAAACCTATTTATATAAGTGTGCATGGGTGATGCCTCACCTGTTTATTCGCAACTATGTTTATGTTGTTTTGTGTGTGCGGAACCTAGTTACATATACACAGTTACATGTACTTAAGGACTATTTACGTCCATTTTACTCTTCTGAGTACATTTAGTAAAGGACAATGAAAACAACACTCCGAACACTTCAGAGTGAATACTTTGCCAGAGCTCTGAACTCAGAATGAACGCTGCCGTCGCACCAAGTAGTTAACGAACTTGAGTAACAATTTGGCTCAATACTTTCTAACTCATGTTGTTATCTCGAGAATTCCTCTTTTTTTTTTCCTATCTTTTGGAAACTGAGTATTGGTTTTGGAGTACTTTGCCCGCCCTGGCAGCAGGTGACAACAGATGTGGCTCCAGCTCCATTTCAGTGGTGTATGGAAGGCTTCCAGCACTGGGGGGCAGTGTACAGCAGGGTCGCATACCCCTATAGACCACACATGAGTGAGCTGGTTCAGACAATGCAATGACTGTTTCAAGTTCTGGAAACAGAACTTTACCTCAACTCAACTTCAACGAGGACAATTCCTCAGTATCATTGACTCGAAATGGCAGCGCGGAAGGCAGACACGTCGGTGGATCTTAAACAAAACACACAAAATGTGTGACATTCAACAAACTAGGAAGTTGTGGGATCATTATGTTCGGGAAATTCCGAGGAACATCGTGGGCACCAGAATATCCTTTTTGTGATGTCACAAGCTGGCACAGGCTAATGTACTCAATATATTTAAACTATGATCTATTCCTTATATCAAGGATAATTAAAGTATCAATTATTACATTTCCTATCACAAGTATCAATTATTGTATTTTCTATCAGCAGTAATTTTCCATGTTGCAGTATGTTATACAAGAACACACACAGGGTAGGAGGCAAATTTATATGATTATATTATTAGCTATTACACTACCTCTACTCTACCTCCCACTATTCTAATTCCTACTATGTCTACTGTACCTCTACTCTGCCTCACTTTGCTCTACTTCAACTATGCCTCCTTCTACCCTTCCTCTATTCTACCTCCCTCTACTCAAACTCTACCTTTACTCTCCCTCTATTATATTTCTACTTTACTTCCCTACACTCTGCTCTACCGCTACTCTTCTTCTGCTCTACCTCTATCTCCCTCTACTCTACCTCTACTCTGTCCATCTGCCTCCATTTATCCTACACACCTCTACTCTACCTCTTCTTTACATCCCTCTACTCTCCCTCTTCAACCATGACGGCCACAAGAACACACCGAGCATAGTGCACCGCAGCCACAGAAGAAACCCAAACCCACAGGGGAGCCGAGAACCTGCAGAGCAACACCCACACATGTCCCAGAGGTGTAGCAACCAGTCCTAGAAAACACGAAATGACCCTGCACCCCTGAAGTGCATACATACAACTCACCTCCATGCCCAGGCACAAGACGCACCCGCATATGCAGAACCCAGGTCAGAAGCGACAAGCACAGATCACATAGGCCCAGAGCTGGGCCCCACGGCCAACAGGCCGACACTAGGGTTTCCTGGGAATGCCCATCCAAAACATTTCCCGTTTCCCAGGATTTTTTGTTTTGTTTTAGAACATTTTGGAATAGACCTTTATCTTGAAAATATGGCTAAAGTCTACGCCTGAAGTTTACTTTCTTATGTTTTTAAGTTTATGCAACAGCTGTGTGCACACTGCATGTGACGGTGGCACACACTGAAAGCTTATTGTCATTAACACAAAGTATTTTTGTTTTAATTAGGGTGATATCTGTTGATTTATGACTGGCCCCTGTCTGTTTTATTTATTATAAACCAAGCATATTTTGTTTGATTATGTAGTACATTTTGAATTATTATAGGCCCTTTTGTTATATTTTATTTTTGCATAGGCCTCCCTCTCATGTTTTATAGACCACTATTTTTATCACAATGCAAGAGCATTGTAGTAGGCCTGCCATGTTCTTAAAATGTTGATTTGCATTTTGCACATTAAGCACGACATGCAGGCTGCTGGGATTGTTCACTGTAATGGCTTAGATGCAAAATTGCACAATGTTACTTTGAAATGCTGAAGTTAAAATATATAAATGTTCTGTTAACTTTGAGTGATCATTGACCTTATTACTATATCAAGTTCAAGTTCAAGTTCAAGTTCAAGAGATTATTTGTCACATACATATCTAACATTGCTTGGCTACAGAAGGCTCACAGTGTGCACTTCGCACCAGCAGCCTCTGTGCTCTAGCAGAATATGGAATCTGTCTCAGCTTAATAGAATGATTTTGGAAAAATTACAAAATTACTTGTTTTACCAAATTTTGTTTGTTTATATAATGAGGAATTCTCAAATATCACTTCCATCCAACTTTGTTATTTTCATATTCCTCACAGAAGTCGCAGCTATAACGAAATTCAAGCTGCATGCAAAGTTTATATAATGTTTATTCTAATGTTGATTAACATAAATGGCATTATTTTGCCTAAATAATTATTAATACCACCAAATACACTGAAGCGGTCAGGTTGGAAACTCATATTTCTCCTTGTTGCATTTAGTGTTGCTTGAAATATGACCAATGAGTTTTGAAAATAGCTGAAAACAAGTATATTAACCGTGATTCCCAGGATAGTATCCTTTTTTTCCCGGGATAGAAAATGTCTTATTTTCGGGAAAATATCAAACCCTGGCCAACACCCCACCAGAACAGCCTGCCCAGGGGGCGAACCGGTAGGGCCCCCATGCCATGCCACCCATGCCCCATGGAAAGGCGAGGTCTGCCATATTTCTCCATATCTGAAATGCCCCACCCAGCCAGCACAAGGCACCCGACAGCAACTACACAGGGCGAAGAAAGCACCGCTAACACCCACAGACACAGTCTACTTCTACTTTACCTCCCATTTCTCTACATCTACTCTACTCTACTCCTACTCTACTTCTACTCTACTACCCTTTAACTCTACTCTACTCTACCTCTGCCTCTATCCTTCTTCTAGTCTGCCTACCTCTACTCTACCTCTATTCTACTTCTACTCTACCTCCCTCTCCTCTACAGTAACCCATTTTCACACCAAAATTAGTGGGTTAACCCGGGTCAACCCGCTAAAAATAGGCAATTGACCCCTTTCCCATTGCCAGGAGAAATGCTGTTTTTTTTCTAGTGCGTCATGTTTGACGTCACAGACACACTAGAAAAGGTGCATGTCATGGTGCCAGTGTGATTGGCAAGAAGGAGAGTAGTAATAGAGGAGACAGCGACTTAAACAAACACTGACATTAAACTGTAAAAATTGAAAAAAAATATTTTGAGCCATTTAAAAGAATCAGATCGTTCATGAGCTACCCAACACTACAGGAGACGCAACATGGAGCACGGATATTCCATGCTGCGACCTTCGGCAGAGGGGAGCAGGGCCCGACAGGAAACGGTGGGGACCAGTGGGAAGCATGGAGGTTCTCTGCTATGGCCCCCACGGTGCGATCCCCACACTCACAACATTTCACTGTCCCTCATGCAGAAAAAAAAGTCATTAACTTCTGATTTTGTATTCTAAATTGGATATGAAATGATGGAATGATACACGGATATTTCTGTCTATTTAAGCGCCAACGTCCAGAACTTCAATGTGCGTCGCATCATGCAGATAAAGGGACCAAAATTAGTGGGTCGACCTGGGTGTCCTGTTCACATCAGAGCCGATCGGAGGTGGAGCCCATTAAAACTCGAGTCAGTAATTTGACCAGGGACCTAAATGTTAGCGGGTGTTACCGGATTTTTGGTGCAGTGGGAAAGGGGTATGTCCCCTCCATCTCTACTCTTCCTCCCTCTACTCAAATCTACCTCTACTCTACCTGTACTCCACCTCTACTCTGTAGGGAACTGATGAGGGAATCTTGAAGTCAATATATTGACGAAAATATATGATCCTATTTTAAAATGTTTAAAATGATATCCACAATTTCGTGTTTATCTCTTCAGCTTTCAGTCTGCGTTTTCATTTTATGTATTTTAACATGCAAACATGCTTGTCAGCAGTGTTGTCCCCAGACCCATCTTATGGGTCTCAAAAACTAAAAGACGTTTTTCTGCAGGTTCTTAAAACAGGTTTTAAGAACCTGCAGACACTGCTGCCCTTGCCTGTATTGTCAGCCGGGTCGGTAGGTGGAAATGTTCATGCTCAGTCTTTTTTTCGGCTTTGGAGGACCATGGGACAAACAAGACTGTATCATCTTGCTGTGATGTCCATTGAAAAGGACATCCTTAAGCAATCATTGATAGATCATTGCCAACCACAAAGAGAGGAGATATCCTTTGATGGTCCCACCCTCAAAGCGGTAATGCAGCACCTCAAATGGGAGACAAATGCAATTAGTGCTGAACATAGTACACAAAAAAAAGGTAAGAATACTCTGATAAAATAGAATTCTGGCCCCCATTCTAAATGAGTACAAAGTAAAGTCAAACTATGCACTATGCACTATGCAAACTATGTCCTACGCAGTAGGACAGCCGATTCTAAGCCACTTTGTATGTTCTACAAGTACTTCTGGGATGTTTAAGTACAGCACTTGAGAAAACTTAGGTACTTAGGCACTATCCACCTCCTTAATGCAATACATGAAGAAACTTCCTTTAAAGGGATGGACAAGATTAAAAGAAGACAGTTATATTATTATGAAAAATGCACATTATTTGATGTGTCAGGGCAAATATGTAAAAAAAGAGCATATTATTTATATAAAATATAACAGCGAGGTAATTAGATGCTCAGGTACTATCCACCTCTGAATGTCGTGAATTAAGAGACTGCCTTTGAAGGGACATTGGTGTTGTCCTTTTTGAACACTTACCAATGAAGAAGGATCAGATTCAGAATATTAATCTTCTCTTAATTTCATTGAGGTTTAAACAATTTGGTAAAAATGTTTTGGAATAATAAATAAAAGTTATAGCCTACATCTCTTTGCTGTCTCTTCCACAATGAAGTAAGAATTTCATTTCACATCAAATTATGAATTGTAAAGCAAAATAAGTGATTGATAGCTTTTAATAATAATTTTCTTTTGAATCATTTGAGGAAAAAATATTTTTTGCTCACAGTCGTAGTACCTTTTCCACTCTCTGAAGATGAAATAACTAAAATAATATAAAAGAATAGCCTAACCCTGACCCCTACTTGCAAATTCTCATTAAAAACGGTCTATATTCCCCTGTCAAAACTCAAGGGAGATGAGCATTTAGAGGCTTTTTTTTTTATTCTCTTGGGTCAGCATGCCTGCGGACCCCCCTAGAGGGAGCTGAGCCCTCCTAAAGTTCAAACTCTAGGGACGGTCCTGCCTGTCAGTGCGCGTGTGCGAGTTTGTCTGGGAGTCGCTCCACTGTGACAACATCGGCAGGTGGCCCCAACTCGCCGATCACACCCCCCTCCCGCCCGCCACCCTCGCCCTCCACCGCAATGGAAAGCAGGTGTCTGAACCCGGCCCAGGGACAGAATTGAATTAATGGTACAAAAACAAATGACTCCATCAGCGTCTAGAAAGAGAGAGAAGGGGGAGCGGGGGGGCGTGACAGGCCAGCGTCCAGTCTCTGTACACGGCAAAAGCCAGAGGTAAGGATGAGAGAGGAGGAGGGGGAGAAGGAGGTGAGGAGGGACGAGGGGTTTGGGTTGGGAGAGGAGGACGTTGCTGAGTCCCTGGCGATCTGTGCGGCATTGAGGAAATGTTTTGTCTAATTGGAGGAGACGGTAGTCAACACACTGAAGGGATCCCGCCCTTGATGGACGTGCCCAACACTAATACTGTCTCCAATTTCAGGATTACCCTGATAATAACTAAGGCGGCCATTTCCAAAACACACACACGCGAACACGCAGGAATATATAGTCAGAAATGTACACCCACACACCCACTCAGACATCACACACACCGGGTTCGTGCATTGACATTGTAGCGGGGCACAGAGAACAACTGTCCGGGGCCATTAAGTGCAGAGCTTCAAATGAGGCTCTTTTGGCCGCCTGATCATGGGATCCATCTAGAAAGGGCTGTAAAAATGACAGAGTCAATATTGAAGATGAATGCAATTATTGCTTTCTAGGGGACTGAGGAGTAACTGGTCATCCTCGGCTGGCGTACGAGCATATGTTGTGTGAATGTGAGCATACGTAAGTGCGTGAACTGTTTCTATTACAGCATACTGGATCTACAAGTTCCCCCACCTTATAGCTGAAATTAAAATTTTCTTCAAGAAAAGGTTCGCTATTTGTCAACATTATTAAAATGTTGCTTCCCATTGCTTCCTGATTCAAGGTATTTTTAAAGCTTAGACATTTGAATAATAGCTGATCTACCCTTTAAGGATTTTTTTTTTAATAACTCTCAACATCACTGTTTGACAGGGGAATATCTTTCCACTCACTTCCACTCTCGGTTACTCTCCATCAAATGCTGTTTACATAAAAAGCTTGCTATCAGCGGCAAGATCTAGACTTCAGGACGGCTTTATTTACAAATGTTTCTCTGCGGTTTCCAGGCAACGAAAGGCTTTCCTTACTAATTTTGAGCTTCCAAGTGCAGCCCCCCCCACCACACACACACACACACACACACACACACACACACACACACACACACACACACACACACACACACACACACACACACACACACACACACACACCACCACCACCACCACCACCACCATACACGCACACACACAAATCATCTCACTCCCCTTCCTTCCTAGTGCCACAGACAGCTACCAGTTACCACTGGTAATCTTATCATCTATCTCCCTAACCCCCCCCCCCCCACCACCACCCCACCCCCACCCCACACCACCACCAACAGATACTCCAATCATTCAATAGTTTGTAGCCCCCGACACACTCCATAAAGCCCCCCGTCTACGACCCCTTCATCTCCAATGCGGCCCCAGACTCAACTCTGTGTCACCTCAAACACCAAACCCTGGGGGTTGTCCCATAATGCTCAATGCTCGCAGCCAAACTTTGATATTAGAGGGATCTAGCTTCCGTCGGTGGGGGCCAGCTGGGGGGGCGAGGCAGCCCCCACCGGTAATTTCAGACCCCTCATTTGTGAAAAAATGTGCGGAATGACATCAGCAGCTATCCAAACACATGGGGTTGGGACAGCGGACGGCTGGCGGAGAGCGAGGGCGGCCCCCGCGGGAGTCAACCACACTGGAGTGCGGTGGCGGGTGCAGCGATGAGCTTAAACGGTGTCAGTGGGGGTAATGCCGCAGTCTGGACGTGGATGGAATGGGAGTGGGGACATGTGCCGCTCTCCTTCACCCCGCCGCTTAATTCCCCCCTTATTTTTCCAGCGCGGAGTGGGGGGGGCATTATCAGTTCTGATAGCATTATCTGGGAGCAAACAGATGAGCTGGCGGGTTAGAATGTGATAGAACAGGGTAGGCCAAGGGGGCCTACTGGGGTGCAGGGGGGTACAGGGGGGTGGGACCCTGCCACTATGTTAGGTACAGGCATGTGAAATACACACCAACACACAGGGATATAAAACACACAGAGGAGTTTGAATATTTACTGCTCATGATGACAATTAACTATTAAGTGTAGCGGCCACACTTGGATGTGTGTTAGTCGTAGGCCTTTTTACGAATAGGAGAGACAGGTCCAAACAATATTCAATAACAGCCCCCCCCAAAAGAACAAATTTGACATGCTGAGTGTTGCTTTTCAGGTCCTCTAATTTGCCACACATCTGAATGACACTGCCCCTGCCCCTGAATTAGAATAACAATACTCTCGCCGCTAACAGGTCCAGCTGTAGAGTGTAGCACGTTGACGTTCTGTGGTGAGCGAGGGGGGACATTTTCAGGAGTGAAAGACAAAGTAAGCTACTCGCATCCTCATCCAAGATGAGGATGCATCCAAGATGCATCCTCATCTTGGATGCTTTGCGAGCGCAAAGCCAATATCGCGGCTTCAAACTATCTCAAATTGAATTAAATTCCCTTTCTCCTGGATTGGAATTGGAAGGAAGAAATAATTCAGGAGGCGCCAGACTCACAAATGGCTTGAATAGGAAAGTGGGGGAGGTAAATTAGGGAGTAGGAGAGATGCCGACGGACGGGGGCGGGGGGGGGGGGGGGGGGCTGTTGTTGGGTTAGTCCGGGAAGAAGAGAGATAAGGAGTGGGGGGAAAATGGTCTTGGGTCAACCGACTGAAAATGGAGGCCCACCTTTGAGGTTTGCGAACATGTCGGTCAGCTAAGTGGTCACAATATATCACTTGACTAAATCACCAGGGGTGTTTCCTCTGGTGTGTGGCGAGTATTTTGAAACTGAAACTGAAACTCTTCATCCCTAGCTACTGACATAAGACTGAGTCCTTTGTTTTGCTGCAAAATCCACCTTCACATAAGCGAACACCAAGTTCCACGCATAACTTTAGAGGGGAACAGGGCTTGGCTTTAACTTCAAAAAACCCCTCGGAAGCCCCAAAAAGCCCTCTAATCACCGACTTGCATCAAAAAGCACACAGGAGCCTCAGAGCTTAATTAGTCCAAATCAACGCTCTCGGCTGCTGAACACACACATGAATTTACATTGCCAATCGGGGCAAAGAACTTGAAGTATCAACAGCGCATCAGGCCGACTGTCAAACCAAATCACTCATGCCCGGTTCCCATCTTCCTCTGGGTCCCGTTTCGTTATTTTACAATCATCATCATCCTTGTTAAAGAAGGAAAAATCAAGTACAGTGAGTGTTTGTTAAGCTTCTTATTCATTTATTCAGCTTAATCATCCTCATCAACGGAGCCTCAGAGTGAAATTCCACCGACTGTTCCCACCGTTAGAAACCAGAAGGCGTTAACAGTGGCGGCCTTATCAGCAACACCATGACTTATGCAAAACCCTGTGGCCCCCGGTACCTACAGCGACGCCTAATTTTTTTTTTACTGAAACTCAACTAAAATAATAATGTGAAAGAAAAACAATTTCCTACAACAATGGCCAAATTCAACATCGGTTTGATTTTCAGCTCCTGGCCTATGGGCATGGTGAGCCGTGGAGTGTGTCGGGCCTTAAACCTGAGACCGGAGACCTTAATTCCGATTGAGAAAGAGCCCCCCACCCCCCCAACCCTATACTCCACCTCATGAAGGGGGGCTGGCATGGATGTCTCAATGTGGGATTGGTTATCGTTATGCGGCCAAACACATTACCGCTTTGACAGATGTTCTTTCCTCCGTCCGCCGTTGTTACGCAGGCTGTACTTGAGTCTGCTGCCAGAAAACATGGGGCAGGGGGGCTAGGGGGGTTGGGGAGGGGGGCTGGGATGTAGTATATCAGCCAGACACACTTACATTATCAATAAATCTGATGGATGGTGGTGGATCAACAGGGCCCAAAGTGGATGAATTTATTACTGTCTTCTCACTCAACTACTCATCCCCTACCCTGCCAACCTGTATTGAACATATCAGCATTTATATATTTAGATGCATCAACTGTTTAACATAGGACAGTGTTAAATGTTGCACCAAACAGCTACGGTCCATCCAGCCACATCCAGCGCCCCACAAAAGAACAATATTACAACGTTTGAGACACAGCACTTTGATCAGTGAACCTTTGTACGATGTATGAGCGGTCAACAGTTTTGCTGACGCCGGGACTTCGGCAGTCGGTGCCGCCCGTCTTTGGACGATAAACTTACACAATAATAACACTGTTTCTGACAGGGACGGCATGATGGATGGGCATGGGAAAAAGAAACAAAAAGAGAGAGAGCGCAAAAAGAGAGAGAGAGACAGATGGTAAGGAGACAAGGAAAAATGTTTGTATGGCCAAATTGGAGCCCCTGTTGCCTCCTGTCCCAGGCAAATAAACAAATCCTCATTCAATCCCGTTTTTTCTCTATCGCACCATAAATCTCGCGAACAAGTTTGAGGTGGCGGTGGTGTGTGTGTGTGTGTGTGTGTGTGTGTGTGTGTGTGTGTGTGTGTGTGTGTGCGTGTGCGTGTGTGTGTGTGTGTGTGCGTGTGCGTGTGTGTGTGTGTGCGTGTGCGTGTGCGTGTGCCTGTAGCGCGTGCCTGCGTGGGGTAGTCTAGGATTTCTACCATGACCGAGATCCAGGAAGCTGCTCCATCTGCTACCAATGTAGCCACTTCCATTGAATTTCCTCCCACTGAAGGGCACATCACAGAGAGCCCATCACTCCCAGGTTCTTTATCTCCGGGCTGGAGCAATGCCCCCCCCCATTCCATCACAGCATAGAGATACACTATGTTGATTCTGTGGATAGATGTGAACATATGTTATTTTTATTTTATATTTGTCCCTTTCTTGCACTGTTTTGTGCTGCTGTGACACCTCAATTTTATCTTATCTTATCTTATCTTATCTTATCTTATCTTATAAGCCAAAGCAGTTCACCAAATCACAACTCGAATAAGATTAAGACAGTATGGAGTGAAATTGTTTCTCAAATATTAGTTGGTTTGTGTTAAATCTGTTTTGATATTTTGACAATGAATAGAATAGCGCCACAGGGTTAAAATGGTTCATTTAGAGCAAATGCTTTCAAACTATTGAGTGTGTTCCCTTTTAACTGTGTTTTCATCATTTTGTTTCATTGTTATAGTCAATTTGAAATGACAAATACAATGACTTAGTTCTTAGTGACTTAGAGGGAGATAAAAAAAAAAGAAACTACAGTACTACCCATGTCTGTTAATATCTGCTACCTACTTGAACCCTCTTCTTAGACTTGATGCCCTTGATACTGATTAATTACTTACTGCAAGACATAGAAAACAGACCATACACAGACTTAGATAGACTAGCTTTGTGGGGACCAGGAATACTGTACATGGACCGACTCCACCTCCCTTGAGGGTCACCAAGAAGTCCACATTTGAGTCCCCATCAAGGCAGGACAACCCCAAGGACCATTTTCTTTTGCAAGACACAGTATCGGTGAGCAGTAGTCTGCACATTCGTTCAAAAATAGATTTCCATCAAGAGGAGCTAAGACCCCGTCTGCGCCCGCTTACGTCGCTAAGTCACAGCCAGTCCTGGCCAAAAGGGCAAGGGACGCCGCAGCGGACAGCGACAAACTAAACAGAACGTAGCGTTGTTGACCCTCAGTTCCCCTGCAATGGTAACGTTTGTTTGCCACGGAAACTGTGGGGAAAACGTCTATAAATATGACAAGTCTTAGTTTAAGTATTAATTTGCCCACGTAAATACCAAAATATGAATACTAAATGCCGAGACGAAAATGATGTACCGCATTAAAATAACCAATTTGTATGTGGCAGTTGATCCAATTGGATTGTTGGATTGTTTTTTTGGACTCTTTGGAAGTGACCGTACTTGAACTCGTTGACTGGCTTTGTTTTTGTTTTTTACTCCATTTGTAGCCCTTCACTCGGCTCAGACACCTCAAAAGGAAGGAGGAATGCCGCCCCTGTGTGTGTGTGTGTGTGTGTGTGTGTCTGTGTGTGTGTGTGTGTTTGGGGATGGATGGATAGATGAACGGATGGAGGGATGGGATGGGTGAGAGGCAGGGACCTAAATAGCGGCAGCATATAAGCGAGTTAACTAATCAGTGCTCATTATAGCCGATGTCTAGCCAGAGCACAAACAGAGGCTCAACGGAGGCTCAGGGTGGACTGACAACTGAGCCGCCCCAAGGTTGTTAGTTGAGCGGGTAGCAGCCACAGCTCAGGGCTCAGTAAAAAAAAATAAAAATACTATCCTCTTATCATTAATAGCTCCTATTAAAAAGTATTCTTATCTTGCTTATGCTTATCCCATGCTATAAAAAAAACTAAACTTCAATGAATTCCTTAAAGGATAGGTTTTCAACCGCCATTTTTCAACTCCAGTCTTATTAAAATGTTGGTTCCCAACATTTAGAATTGTTCATAGAAACAACCACGTTAGGGGGTACTTACAATTCTGCTGCCACTTCTCACTGTGCTTAACTGCAGTCCAATGGGGCAATCTTTTAAGCCTTTAAACAGGCTTAATACACGTTAAATCCAATTTTAAAAAAATACAGAGGCTCACGATATTGTCAAATAATAGTCCCAGATCCATCAGGCTTTTCTTGGTTTCATTGAGTATTTTGGCTCTTTTGCCTATGTGACTAGAAACAGGAAGTAGTGCAGCTTCATTCATTCACCCCCGCTCCAACACTATTTCACTTCACAACTCTCCACTCTGGGAGACGACATTTGAAATCTCCCTTTATTTTTGAGAATGTCTTATTAGACTATAAGATAATTTATATTGCAAGATATGAAGCCACTGGGGGCATCGTTTCGATGAATTTAAATAGTCCTGATTTACTGCCTTCATTTTTGATATTGATTTTCTTTTCTCCCCAGTGTAAGTGGTTCAAATGAGCCTCGACCACAGCAGGGAAGCTATCAAACAGCATCAAATATTGTTGCTGAGCTCTGCTTCTACTACAGTTTGAGCCCCGGGGTAGTGATCTCCTTACCTCCATACAAGGTTGGTAGCCAAGCTATCAAGATATCAGAGATAAAATATATACATATATATAAAAAAACATGCAAGCCTCTTTTATACGACGCTCCACTTTGCTCCCAAAGGATGGCGAATGGCGCCAATAAACAGTTCACCTTTGTACTGGGGCAGTCAAGGTGAGCGGTTCTGATGGCACAGGCGAAGAGGAGATATGAGAGATAACGTTGGTTTATATCAGTGTGTATTAGATGTATCCTAATGCCAGAAAAACAAAAACGCACAGAGAGGTGGACGAAAAAGAGGATTTTAGAACATCATTCATGTTTTGGTCGATCCATTAAATGTATTCAGACAACAATGAAGGAGTACAGTCCAGAAAAAAAACAGTTATAAAGGCGTTTGTGTGTCGGTAATGCAGCACTTAAGCAGCTGCTTTTCATATGTTCTCCGACCCGCGGCAGCGGCGGCACATTTGGTCTCTTTTCACCTACCCTCAGGCCTCATTGCTCTAATGGAGCTGTTTGCCATTGTGTCATCAGTGTCAGGGGACAGGTAGAGGGGTCAGTTCTGGCTGATGTGCAGTCTAGATAGCGGCCCCTTATCGCTATCTTATCGCAGGCATCTGGTCCCTGGAGACTGCCTCCTGCACTGCCCTGATAATCTCTCTCAGAACGGAACTACATTCACACATATGCGCACCACCCATAGGGACGGGGCGACAATTCATAAACTTTCATAAACACATCCCTGTGCCTGGTGACATTGGAGAGGTATTGGACATGAAAGTCAACAGCACGCAGACGGCCTCTGTAAACGGCTGGCTCCAGTGTAAAAAAAAACGAAAAACAAATACAAGCAAAGATGAATACACCATCATTAAGGTAATTAAGGTATACATGCTGTACACAGGCACATTGATGAGGTTTTTGATGCAATAAAAAGAAAAGCATACGGTCAGAGTCCGCAGTGGCTCACGCACTTGATTTTAGTGGATCCTGACATCACAAGAGTGCAGTACTACACAATGTAGGACTATCTGTCTTTCTTTCCTTCTTTCTTCTTTCTTTCTTTCCTTCTGTCCTTCTTTTCTTCTTTCTTTCTTTTTAATTCATTTAAAAATAGATATTTTAAATAAATAAAAAAATATATATTATTATTATTATTATTATTATTATTATTGATAATAATTTTTTTTTATTCTAAAATTTACATTTATATATATATATATATATATATATATATATATATAAATGAAGTGAAGGGAGACATATATAGAGATATATATATATATATATTTTTTTTTTTTTTCAATTTATCTATTTATTTATTTTCACTGGACTTACTTTGGAAAGTTTGAACAATTATCGTGATGAGAGATCCTGTATTTTTCTATTATTTTAGAACAATCATGGCCGTCAAAAGGCCACACAAGAAGTTCAAAGTTGCTTTAAAAAAAAAAATCAATGGACAGTAGCTCTGCCTGCTCATTTGCGGGCGATGTTTATTTGTGCATGTCCTTGGGCATTAGAGGGCGCCACAACCGGCACATACGTATGTGGCAAGTATGTCCACCGAGGGTACGGGGACAAAGTCTACCTCACCACCAAACCAAATCAGGAACTACGATTAAAAGGGGTGTTTTATTCTACATGGTCGAGAATGAATGTTTTAATCGTTACAAATCTAAACCTTAAACGATATTTTTCTTAGAATCCCAATCTCGAAGGCAGTACAGATAAGAATGACAACACCGACACCCATATGTTGCCTCATATTGCTTCTGAACCTGCCTGATACATGCACTGGCTATCTTGAGGCACTCCCGATAAGGATAACTCGAGATGGTGTGCGATAACATTGTGGAGTACTGTCATGCAATAGCGATTCAAGCCATTTATTTCTTTGGCAACAGTATATTGTTGTATCCTGATGAGTTAAACATTTAAGAAGCAGGCCATTGAGAGAAGAGAAACATCCTGCAGGAGTATTATGATATATCTTTTCTGTTACACCCCACCAGACAGATGGTGTAAAAGGCCACTTAAGCTATTCATTGTTTCTGCATGGACCTCTCTGCCCCAGCATATGCATTCCACCGGTACTGGTCTATGTTTTTTTTTGACAAATAACACATGATAAAGTACTAAAATGTCAAGCTCTTGCAAAAGATTATGTTTGCTATTTTCCAACCCAGGCCTTATTAAAATGTGGTCTCCCTTCACTTATAACTGTTCATAGTAACAATCTTGCTGAGCGCTTTACAACCGAGAAACTCACCACTGTGCTGCAGCTTCTCACTGTGCATGAGTGCAGTCCGACGGGGCAATTTTTTAAATTCAAATAAATGTTGAACCTCCTTTTCAAGCACGGGAAACTCACATTATAGTCACACGTGTCTTAGTAATAATAATAATTAAATTGATATAGCAATTATCACACATAAAATCTACCTCAAAGTACATTGAATAAAAGAAAGTGTCGCAGGTATAATTTGCAGCAGAACACAAGAGAGGGGGGTATAATATATTTTTTTTACATGTTTTGAATAGCAACATTGATATCACATTTTATTTACAACTACTTTTTGCAGTTGCCATGGGAGATCCAAGGCATATAGTTAGCAATAATAGATTTCCAGTAGGAAGCGGCACAACTCTCTGTTTCTAGTCTTTTAAGTAGGCGTGGATGGAGCCACAAGAGCTCATTTGGCAAGTGGAGTCAATAAAACCCTGAAAAACCTGCTACCTTTTTGTATTACATATAAAGACTGTCTGATTATATTGTGATCTTCCTTTTTGTGAAAAGGAGAACTCACATTTTTTAATTCGTAAGCCTTTTTCCCATTCACCCCCGAAGCTGCATCGTAAAACGTTCAGCGAGGCTGTGCCATGAACAGTAAATGATGGGGGACCAACATTTTAATCAGACCTGGGTTGAATAATCGCAAACCTTTAAAACGATCCTATTTTGAGTGGTCACTACAATTTGTTTTCCTTTATTGTATTCACCCAGCGTTGGTGAGAATCAGCTTCATTAATCACTGGTCGCCATGGCTGATGAGTGACGTTCACTAAGTAACCGCACCCCTGATTAATGTTTTGAGAAAACTTCAGGGAGCAAAGCGGGAAGGGAAATTGGGTGGAGGTGGCTTTTTAAGCTTAAATATTTAGCAAAATTAATCGAGAGATACTGTCTGTATCACTGCATCTGCCCCAGTTTGTGCTTCTAAATTGTTTGTTCAGCTATAGCAATTCTGAGGTTGCTTGAGGTTAATAAAACCAGTTTTTCTTTTTTGAAGGGGGAGGGGGTGGGGGTTCACATATTGTAACAATTTTTACTGTGAAGCCCCAGATGGCGTTCCATTTTATTAAACAAGATGAATTTTCCACTCATGAGCTGACTGGCAAGGAGGCCATTTTTCGGTCCAACTATGACAGGTTGTAGTGTGTTCAGCTGTATTGGCCCTGGCATCACATCGGGGCTGATTTACACAGCGCAGAAAGAGACACTGACACAGTTAACAACGCTCAGAGAACATGGTTTGAGACAGAACCCCCCCCCCCCCCCAAAAAAACCCCACAAAATACAAATACACAAAAGTAACACAAAATTCTACATATCACCAACGTGTCTAAACCCATGACAGGTGTGGCAGGCGGCAGACAGGACGACGGGGTTTTAGACACACATTTATTGTAGAGAGTGGGCTAGGTGGAATTAGCCCAGGAGCAGATGGCCATGTGTCATGACAAGAGCTCCGCTCCTGAGTGTGTGTGGGGATGGGGGTTTTACCTGTTGCTTGTTAGACCAACCAACAAGCAACAGGTATGCAGCCAGGACAGGTGTGGCTGCTCAAACCACACCATCCCCACACCATAACAGGATTTCCTGTTTAGTTCAAATTTCGACTAGAGTGAAGGTCCACCGTGTGTACTGATGTTAAATTTATAGAAGCAATATCAAATGTAAACCGGTAGAATTAAATCGTATCGCAGGTCGATCTGTTGAATTATTCAGTAATATATAATATGTACGCAGTGGAAATCTTTTAGAAAATGTTTTAAGAAAATATTTTTTAAATAAAAAAAAAATAGAAAAAATATAGAAAACATAATAAATAATACAAATATATATAATACATCGTAAATAATAATTATAAAAATAAATTAATAATGAATTAAAGACATGTCTTCAAAAAGGTCTCAAAAGTTCCCCCTTAGTCGAAACTTTTATTTTAATATTATAAAATCTAAATAAAATAATTAAAATATCGAGATAATGATCCATTAAAAAAAAATTTTTAACTCTTCGAAAAAGGGCATAACCAAAACTGTCAAATGGAGAAGCAAGCGGTCCTAGTCCACCTCCTCATCCTGAAAAACACCGTAAAACATCAAGGTTGACACCCGTCATCACCGTCAACCCGCATATCCTCCCTCCCAAACATTAGGTGAACAGTGACCCGGAATTTTCAGTATTTTGAGATAACCGGGCCCACCCCTCTTGAGAGATCCCTATCGCCTGGAAATCTCTCTCTTTCTCAGCTCTCCAACCCGTCAACAGAGCTCACGGGATGAGCTCCAAGCGAAACACCATCATCTACCACCCACCACCACCACCGCCTGGAACGCATCTCACACTTTATTGTGAGCAAAGGTCTCCACCAGCTGGCACTGAGAGGTCCGAGAGGCGCTAACTATCTTATCGCCCATCAGCTATAAATATTTGACAGAGAAGGGGAGACAGGAGAGGATAGAGGGAGAAAAACGAGAGAGAGAGAGAGAGAGAGAGAGAGAGAGAGAGAGAGAGATGAAGTGAAAGAAAGTGATGGAAGGGGAAGGAGGGTGGGTCCTGCTTAAAAAATCTATAAAGTATATTTTTGCTAAATGTATTCAATATTTTCTTTGTTTGACTTTTTAACGATGATTTTGTTTGCAGTGCACACACACACACACACACACACACACAGACACACACACACACACACACACACACACACTTCTACAGCAGGAGTCCGGTTCTTCGCATTCTTAAGTTCCTCCTCATCACCGTCAACGCAGCCCTCGCTCTCCGCCGTCTGGAAACGCAGGTGGTACTCCAAATAAACACCATGAAGCAGTCTGGATTGACTCTTATATTTATAGAGCACTCCCATAACACCCCTAATCAAAGGAAACAACCAACAAAATACATTTCAGGTGGTCTCCGCGCCTTTTCCGAAATCCACCCCCTCCTCCCCTCTGACGACGTCATTTTTTTTTCTTTAAAATTCATTCCATACTCCCAACCTGACTCGCTCTCCTTCCTTGTTCCTCCACTCATGGTCCAAATCCCCCACACAAAAGGAGAAGATTATAGGAAGAGCGGAAAAACAAAACTAATTAGTCTAGGTATTTCCAGTCAGCCAGCACTGCTTAAAATGTAATTACATGGGTTTAGAGTTCTGGCCCTGGCAGGGATGGCTGCAAATCTCCTCGTATTGGCACCGACGTGTCCCTCCCGTAAAATCGCAGCGTCCCCAGAAAGCATCACGAGGGGAAGGCCGGCCGATGGAGCCGCTTCTTGCTTTTTTTTTTTCATTGTTGTTGTTTTGGTGGAGAATCAGCATCAAATTGTCACGGCCGTCAACTTTTGTAAAGATCAAGATTGTGAAAAAGCGATTGTGGAAGCTGCTGGGGGGGCGGACTCTTCTGAATGGTCATTTGCTGTGAATATCGATGCGGATATCGCTGCATTGTCAACAAAACCTAGCGACATGTTTTAAAGCAAACAAATGTTTTCTTTAGATCCCAATAAAAAACTGTTATTAAACTCTTTTTAAAAAAAAAAGAGGTCTCTTAAAAAAGGCCACAACACAGGTAGCGAGATTTTACAAGGACATCTTGTCGTTTAATCACCAATTAACTACTGTAAACTGTTATCTTTGGGTGGATGCACCTTTGAACGATATCGCGGGTGAGGAGGCACACACAAAGGGTTTGTTAAGCCATAAAATTAAGGGGGCTATTTGACAAAAGGCAGATACCTTGTCTGTAGGGCCGAGGTGAAGGCTGCGCACCGAGTGAGCTGATAAGAGTAACTCATCTTTCTGAGACCACTGGCAGTTAGGGAGCAGCCTTCTTCAAAGTCTAGATACTTATCTCGGGTCAGTTCCCTGTTTTCTGTCAATGATGATCGAGTTTTGAGGAGGGACAGAGGTTTTACTATCGTCCAATGGAGAGAAAAAAACAGACCTGGCACCTCTAGTTCATCCAGGTGTAGGAGTGAGATGGTCTTATATTTCATGGGAGGGCCTGTACCTTCGTGGTCGGCACTTACTTATTACTTGGTATAGTTATGAAACATGACAGTAAACACACGATTCATAAACTACTGTTTATGAATGGCAATAAAAGGAAGGTGTGTTTCCTCAGACCAGATTATGGCACCTCCTCTCTCGTCTCTGAGAGTGTTATTTAAAGACTTTTAAAGACTTGTCTGTTATTTTTCTTTTTAAATCAACATAAATGTGGATAGATAGATAGATAGATAGATAGATAGATAGATAGATAGATAGATAGATAGATAGATAGATAGATAGATAGATAGATAGATAGATAGATAGATAGATAGATAGATAGATAGATAGATAGATAGATAGATAGATAGATAGAAGTTTTCACCAGGTCATAATTCGCAATAAGCTAAGTCCCCACAATAAGTTCAACGCATCCAAAAGCAGACCTCCTCACCCTCTGACTTTCCTCCGTTAAGTTGAGTGTACAGTAGAATGTAAGCTAGAGGTGGGTGGAGTGGTTGGGTGGGGTGCGTGTGGTGGGGTAGCGCGGGGGGGTTTAAGTACGCAGTCCCAGCCTCAGAGGTGATTTAATACAACTAGTGCTTAGAACAACAAAGCAGAGACAAAAGCAGCTACTTGGACCCTGCTTCAAAGAGCAGCATACTAACCACTTGCAGAGAGACATTCTTTGGAATCACGATCCTTTGAAAGAGGGGGGAGAGACAGGGAGTGAGATGGGGAGGTAGGGAGGGAAAAGGCAAAAGGAAGAGAGAGGGGACGATGAGGCGAAAGACGGAAAGCGGCCAGGACGATTCCGGGTGATGAATTCCATTGAGATTCAGTCCAATCTGCTGGGGCCCATATCCGCTCTTCAAGCGCAGACAGGGTCACTCGGTCTTCTAGGAGGTCCAGATGACCCCGATGCGCAAGAGCCTTCCAGCCATGTCCAAGTCAACTGCTGATATCCGTTGGGTTGGGTCAGTTCGGCTCTGGTAACCAAATAACCAAAGCTAAACACCCTGGCCCGTTTTGACCTTCTGGATTAGGTGATCCTGGCAGTGAGATCTAAGAGCATCATCCAGGCCAGTTTGTACACAGTCTAAGTTGAAATAATAAACTCCTTCAAAGTATCCGTACTCTGAAGTCAAATCCAATTCAGGGCTTTAAGAGGGGGGCTTTTGTTTGAAAAATGAACAGCAGATTCTTCAGGACACGTCATTGTTACAGATGAAACGTATCCTCGGTGCTTTCTGTTTGATTAAATGCCCAGTAATTCCTCGTAGTACAATCATGGCTTTGTACAATAGAGGGTACCAAATGTATTGCTGCGGTTCTATAACACAGGGACACACTTGCAGTCAAAGAAAATAAGCTTACACGTACATCTGATTTTTGAACGAGGTTGTCCTTGTGAGGGTTATTTCGTTCACTCATAGGTCACACGTTGATCCTTCTTTGGTTTCATTACAGGAAGTCATTTTAAGGCACAAAAGAAAAACACATCAAGCCCATGTAAACATACAAGAACCTATTGTGATGTTAATACAAACGGAGCACGAATTCATTGTTTTGAGTTAAAATGCATTTTTCTGTGTGTGTCTGTGTGTGTGTGTTGTGTGTGTGTGTGGGGGGGGGTGAAGGATCATGTAAACCCTCCAAACAAGATGAATTTCTACTGCATTAAGGGCTTGAAAACCTAGCCAGTAACTCATCCTTGACTAACATGAAGACCGCTCTAAATGCCCACCGCCACAAAGGCCTTGGTGTTTTTCCTTCTAATTATTTTGCCGGTCCCACTTGCTCGGGTCTCGGAGTGATTAATCAGAGTTAAGAAAAGCCCACCATCAACTGGGGCATGTTTTGTATTTCCCTCTGATGGCGGAGGATCCGTCTGGGGCCTGGCTGCGAGGCCTTATTACAAGTTAATTGAAACCTTGTTTAGAAATACCAAGGTCAACATTTCCAGCCATGTTATCCCAATTAGTCTGCGACGAATCCCTTTAAACTGGGGGTATAGAGTGGCCGACCCGATGTGCTACTTGAATTCCCTGTGGGACACCCACATGCATCGCCTGGGAAAGAGGGAGGATGGTTTTTGGGGGGGTTTGAGACGGTCGGGGGTGTGTGGGGGTTACAGCGCCATCGCCCAATAACTTACTGTTTTCCACCACGTTCCAATAGTTTGTTTTTGTGATTTTGTGATTTTTGTGATTTTTGTGATGTTTGTGGTTGACAGTCATTGATTCCCAACTCAGTTATTTTAAATGTACTTCTCACAGAAAACTCTTAGATTTAATTTAAAAGGATCTTTATTTGTTTAGCATTGTTTGAATTTGCTCTACTGCTCATCACTCCCGGCGAGGTGTATAGCAAACATAGGCGTACTTAGCTCGCTAAGTACGCCTATAAGCTTGAATTTCCACATTGGATAGCATTGGATAGAAGAGTAGAACCCAACAGGTCGATGGAGGGGAGGTGGAGGGAGTGCTGCAGCACAGCAAGCAAACAGGCAGCAAAGCAGGTAGGACTGCGGGATTGGCTGCTTAAATAGGCCGGCCCATAAGGACGTGGAAGTGTGTGGCGCTGTCGAGTTGACTGACAAAACCAGCTCTGCAAGCTATGCATCGTTTACACTTCTGCATGTTTAATCATCGGGAGTTTCCAACAACTTCTAATGTGATTTTTTTTGTGAACAATAATCGCTCACATTCTGTGTTCTTTAATGCCGCTGCAGAGAACTTATGGCTGCTGAGACGGTGAACCCACAATTATATACAAAATAATATAGAAAAATTTGTTGTTATGCTCCTATTGAAACATACTTTTAGGCTTTAAAAATTTAAAATAGCTGTATGAAGAATGAACTACTATCACCTTCTATCATTCAACATGCTTCAACTGAAGCAGTGCATATAAAAGATTCTAAAGATTCTTCAGTTTGTGGGCAAAAGCAGCTTCCCAGCTATAAAACATCAGCACAAAATGGTTGATTGGACCATCTGCTTCAAGGTAAGGCCGCTTGTTTTACGATCTGTTTTGTGTCTCGCAAATGTGCAGGGACTTAAAGTGGCGGTCATGGTCAATTGACTGTTGGTGAGCCTGGGGGCATTGTGAGTAGGCATTTGAAACGGCACAGGCACAACGTTTTCACAAACACCAGAGAAACGTACAGTCAGCCGAACTAAGTCAAGCTCTCCGATGTTTTTGCCGTGATTTTTCTCTCAGCAAATATGAAGCGCTGTCCTTGCCAATGCAGAAATGACTTCATAGTTCGCCCCAACAGTAATTCCATAGAGCCGCTTTTTTTGCAGAAAGATAAATGACGGTAAATGGCTGTGATCTCAATGAACTGTGTAACTCAAATGTTATTGATGCTAAGTTTCTCAAAAGAAAATATTTTTGCGGTAATTCTCCCTCAATTGAGTGAAACCAGAGTCGTCCGCGACAGAAGAGAGACTGTGACCGAGGAAAAGGAGCAGAAAAAAAAATGAAAAAAAAGAAATCACACGCAGACAGTAATTTTGTACGTTATGGTCAGGCAAAATAAGGCCGGTTAAAAATTCCGGCGGCGATCAATATCAAGATCTCTCCTCCGTCTCTGAGTGATGGCATAGGGTTACAATGGAGTGCTTATTGAGGGGGGAGCTTCCCCTGCTGCGGTTTCGCAGCTTCCAAAAACACAAGCGGACAGACCTCATTACATTGCCTTTAAGGCGAGCTGACGTTTGGGGAAGTTTGGCTTCTCCTTTCACCGCGCCTCCACTCCAAATACACAGATCACCATGCGGGGTTAAGAAAGCAGGGGTCTGTGTATTTTGGCAGGTGGAATATATTCCGAAAGAGCAACAAATCCTCTATATTTGGTTTTTGACGGTTGAGGGAGGCGTGGGGGAATGGGGACGACCATGCGTCGAACCTGTAAATGTGAGGAGATAGGATATTAACAATGTGAAGTGCGTTATGACTATGAAACCACTAGATCAGTGGTCTTCAACCAGGAGTCCGCGACCCCTAGGGGGTACTACCGGGGGTCCGCCAATTTGTTTCAATGTCAAAATCATCTTTTTGAGAATTAAAAAAAGTAATTTAGAGAAAAAAATAATAGATTAAACTCCAACCATTATCACCAGAACAGCCGCAATCAGCAATCAGCTGAAAGCGAGCCGATTCGCAGCTTCTGAAGTTATGGTGCTTTCTAAAACCTCAGATTTTTGAGTAACGTCCAAAAACCTCAGAATTTAGTGTCCCTGACAGACATACAGTAACTGGTGCATGGCTGAACTTCAATAAAAACACCTGGTAAATGATTTGTATTATTGTCTTTATATTAACCAGAATGTAAAATCCTATTTCAGATTTGTGAAAACTTTATTTATCCCGTGAAAACAGAGAAAAGGTGGATTTCACAGTTTTTTTCTACAAACAAGCCATTAAAAAAAACAAAAAACGAATAACTACTGTAGAAGAAGAAGAAGAAGAAGAAGAAGATTCTTTATTTATCACGCGGCACACACACCACAACACATGCGGCGATGGCGACCAACACACACACACACACACACATATGCTTCAAATGGTGGCCGGTGAAATGAGTTCTCTGCTTTTGACCCATCCTGGCTTGTCCTTCCTCCGGGGGGCAGCCAGGAGCAGTTGCTGGTCAGACGATGATATAGTTATAGTAGTCAAACCTCAACTAGTTTATAATAAAAGCTTGAGATTTGTGAATCCTTTATTATATTTGTGAAAACAAGAAAAAAGGTGGATTTCACTGTATTTTTTCTGTGAATAAATCTAAATCTAAATCTAAAAGTAAAGACATACACGAACCGTAAGCGTCATAAATGAGTGTATTAATGGCTTCATACGTATTATAAATATGTTATTATAGGCCAGGCTTAAAATGCAACACAACATTTTATGGAAAAATAATCCAGAGGGTCCCTGCTTTGTTTCTATATCCACCAAGGGTCCTTAGGCTGAAAAGGGTTGAAGACCCCTGCTCTAGATATACAAGATGTGTTGAAAACAGAATACATCCCGAATACTTATCTTAAAAGGGCCATCATGTTTAATTTCATCCTGTTGGTTTTCAGTGCATACATTTTACATTACCTAACCATTATCCTGATGACAGCTGCAGATTATGTGATTTTTAGATTGCCAATTCATTCTTGTTTATAGTCGAATTGTTAGGGTTCTTTTATTTTATTGCTTTTGGTTCATTCTTAGGTTTCTATTATTGTTTATTGCTTATCAGTATGTTATTGTAATAGCCTTTTTTTTTATTGTTCATTGTTTATCTTAGTTTTATTGTTTGCTTTATTTTACACATACTTACACACATACATACTTACACATACACACATATATTCCTTATTTTTCCATCAACTTAATCCTTAGATTTATTGTATATTTCCAATTTTTCAGGTAATCCTTAAATCTATTGCATTTTGCCATTTCTTTTTTTTCTATTTGTATTCTTATTATGTTATTATTATTACTATCTATGTATCTATCTGTCTGTCTGTCTGTCTGTCCGTCTATCTATCTACATTTGTGTGGATTTATCTATCTATCTATCTATCTATCTATCTATCTAATATTGTCCCCATTTTTGGGAAAAGTCCATTTTAAGTACCTTAAAATTACCTGCTGGTCCTGCTGACAGTTACTAAAAAATGGATCTTCATTTGGCAAAATGAAGTATCTTTGACATTGCTTTAACAAATACACACTACTTGCGCTGAAAAGTCGATGGGCTAAAAAACACATTTGAAACAGGTAGGGTCCTTTAAGTCTGGCACCAGAGAGAGACTCTGTGAGCGTTATGGCCTCGCGAACCCTAGATGGGGCTGTCTTTCATATTAGGCCCGTTCATCCCGACCCTCCGCTCCACCGGTGACAGAATGCGTTTGACATCTCACTCCAACGCCAGCCCACTCCAACTCTGACTCCAACTCCAACGCCAGGGCAGGGAGATTTACGGCGGAGCGGGGAAGGAGCAGCTGGTCCGCGCTGCGCGAGAGGGAAGCTAATCTTGTTTACATTCAATCTGCTATTTCCTGCCCTCTGAAACCTTTAGAGAGGAAAGCCATGTAATACTTGTATTAAAAATAAGTGCAGTGGAGAGAGAAGAGGAGGGCCTACTAGCCCTGTGCGGGGGAAAGCGCTTTGTGGCCCTGGCCAAGAGGGGCCTGCGGGCGAAAAAAAGCAATTGATACGCCCGATATTCCAGAATGTACTCTTAAATAACAATAACCCACATTTAGGCCCAAACCGCAAAACCTTGTCCAGATCCAGAGAAAATACTTGTCACGTCCATATCGATTGGAGCGGTATGCTGAATATGATTAAGTATAACTCTCATTCGTGGGTGCTGAAGAGTGTGTGTGTGTGTGTGTGTGTGTGTGTGTGTGTGTGTGTGTGTGTGTGTGTGTGTGTGTGTGTGTGTGTGTGTGTGTGTGTGTGTGTGTGTGTGTGTGTGTGTGTGTGTGTGTGTGTGTGTGTGTGTGTGTGTGTGTGTGTGTGTGTGTGTGTGTGTGTGTGTGAGAGAGTGATTGTGGTACAATCAGTAAGGAGAACCGCAGTCAAACTCTGTCTGAGCGGCGATCGGAGGGGAGCAGATCTGTAAGTTAGCCGCTCAATAGGCCCCAGGGGAGGGTGAAACTAAAACCCATGATGCTCAAGTTATCAGAGGATCTACTTGGCGACGGCCAGATTCATGTCCGGCCCTCTTTTCAATGTTGACTCCCCTTTCCCTCCCACGCTGTAGGAGCTGGGTGGAACTTTCGGCCCCAGATATCTAGGCCAGTGTTTATTTTTCTGCCAAGGCACACTTTTTACAGTGAAATAATCCCACCGCGCACCACTGTCCTGTGAACTGTGAAAGACTTCACCAAACGTCGCAAACACGTAGAACTGTATTTATCATTATGGCCTACCAATGGTGATCCAGAACTCACAAACGATTTGTTCGCAGCGAACAAATCTTTTAAGAGTCGGGAGTCACTCCAGCATAGGACTGGGCGAGCGAGTGAATCTTCAATTCACAAACTAAACATAATTGCTGAGGACTATATTAAAGGCAAAAAAGGTCAAGGCATTGGCCACAATTCATATTGAATGTGACTGATTTACTCTTTGCATTACACCCAAATAAATATTTTTGACAGAATTAAATGATTCTTGTGAGAATTATATTCACAACAAACCGATTCCAACTGAACCAAATGAACCAAGAGTCTGATAAAACAAACAACTTTTTTCACCGAATTATTTGTTATGAACCGAATCTCCAAAAAAAACTTTCATCACTAAATATGACATAACAACCTGTTCTCAGGTTTTTTCATGCTCATAGTCACGCAAATGTATCTATTGAATTGTGTCCACGATTGTGGACGACTGTCCAGCTTTTTTCGTGCTACACATAATGAAATTTAAACCAATTCATTTGAATGGGCAGGTTTTCTTCGACTTTAGAAAGGTGGGGTAGGCATGGGGAAGGAGTGGCAGCGCAGATACTTACACTAAAACAAAAAATAACCTGACGAAAGTACGCCACCACGGGGAGGTGTGTGGGGGGGCATGGATGTTTTAAAATTTCGTTCTTAGTTCTACAACAAAGAAAAAAAGAAGATATGATTGTATTCAATTTAGATGGTAAATGGTCTTGGAATCCACACTTGGCACCCTACTGCCGGGTTTGGAATTTTTTGGCTTGTAGGTTAATATATGTACGTTTGAGATTTCAGTGGAACCTAAACTGAGATATTGACCTTTGAACCCTGACCATAGGTCACCTTTGAAGCACTATATCTAAGTAATCAAAAGAGCTACCAAAATAAGGTCAACTGTTTTTCTGGGCGTGCTCTTTTAGAGGGGTGGTAGTGTCAATAGGGGGCGCCACTTAAAATGGCCTAATCATATAATTTAGTGCGGAAGTATATTCCCCGACCAAATTAACTTGTAACAGATGCATGTAGTTTTTCACCCATAAATGAATTTCATTTTTAGGTTTTTAATCATACAACTACTTTTACCCATGAGGCAATTGCAACAAGATAAATTACAAAATAGCGCAGAATTGAAGTTTGTGTAGTTTTTAGAGTAAAGGTTTAGCATTAGGGTTTCAAACCTTTATAAATAATTTTGTAAATATTATGCAATGTACATACTAATAAAATTTTGCTCCTGTAGAAGCCACAAGTCCAAATGATATCAACCTTGTTTTAAGAAAAACATGTTTTATTCGCAATGCCATGGAAACTATGGTAACCGTAAACCTACTGTAAGTGTAACAGCAACGTCTCTGATTGGTGGGGCTCGCTGTTACCATGGAAATGTTTACCACACTGGCTGATGGGTACACTCCAGCTGCTATTATATTCAGTTAAATTCTATCTATGAATGAAATTCATACTGACCGTATGACCCTATATCCCTATTCTCGCCCTACTTGAATTTAATAGACCATTCAATAGATAAAAAGCAAAACCAGCTGCTTTTATTTTGTGATAGAATGACATTTAAACCCATGCATTTTAAATTTTAATCCATCCACGCCCCCCCACAAACACACACCTCCCTGCAGTGGTGTACCTTCATCAGGTTAGTTTTAGTTTTAGTGTACGGAGCTGCGCCCCCCTCTTTCCCCATGCCCCCCACTTCTAAAGTCTAAGAAAATCTCCCCATTCAAATGAATTGGTTTGAATTTCATTATGTGTAGCACAAAAAGAGTTGGACAATCGTGCTTCGGAACACAATTTAATAGATTAATTTTCATGACAAGGAGCACCAAAGACCGTGAGACAGGGTTGGAAATAATCATAATTTTTAAAGTCCCATCACCTCCTTCCTCCATTATTCAGGGGAGCGCTAGAGAACTCTAGAAGCTTAGTAGCTCTTAACCAGTTTATGCCACACGTGCACATGTGCCCAAGGGCATGCAAGCTTAGACACACACAAACACACACACACATACATTTTGATTCAAACTCCCCTTGTAACCATATCCAACAAAACACGCTTTACAGTCGCTGATCAAGGTTGAGAAAAATCACTTGAAATATGGTATGACAAAAAAGGGTGAAGGACTAAGTGCCTCAGGAAACAAAAAAATATAAAGCTGATAATGTACGAACAAACGAAAAGGAAATAGGGCCGAAATAGGAGGATGGGCAGGGGTTGGGGGGTGGTGCAGCGGAAAAGCAAGTTCTTTTTAAGGAAACAAAATTTTCTAACTGAAACCGTGCAATCACCACATTAAAGCGCTCCCATTCTTCCGACGACCGCCGGTATGCGCAGTGGACGCCAGGGCAGTGTTTTCCATTAGATTTCCCCCTGTTTTTTCAGTTGATCTGGCAAATTAACTTAACAACAGCCCGAGCACAAGATGCGGCCCTGGAAAAGAGCGTAGCAGCAAATTGCATTTATCAAAAACACTCACCGGGACTGTTTACTTTACGTGATCTAGTGAAGAAAAGTGGCACGCTGTGAGAGTTTCAGTGATTGCATGTGGACTTGGGAGAACAGTAACTCCCTCCCTCTAAGTGCGACCGCGTAAACCACATAAAGGAGGCGCCACATTTAAACCCCATCAGCGTCACTTGTTTATCGCTTTGACTTATTCACAATATCTTTGTGACACACTTTTTCCCCCCCCGATGCCGTCCGAGCCCGACGATGTCGAGATGCCTCATCCTCATCATTGCAATCCTGGACGATAAGCGGGCCAATAAAAGAAAAAAAGAAAGAAAAAGAAAGAAATGCGTCAGTCGTATCCTTGACAAAACTCATTGAAGTTATTTATAGAAATAATTTATTAATGAAGCCGGCTCAATTGTATAGAATGGTTTTATGGAGCCTTGCAGTATGAGCAAGGATGTGAGGATAGCACTAAAATGTAATGTGTTACAGATTTCTGATGTGTCATTAGTTATATCGTGTTTTTTTTGATTACTGAATCTCCGGTTACTTTGTGATGACTTTTTTTAAACAAGCGCTTTAAAAGCACTTTTGCATTATTCTTTTTAATTTTCTATTTATTTATTTTTATATATATGTAGAATCAGAATGACCTTATTCAGCCAGCTTCATTTACATGAATGAGGAATTTGTTATGGTGACTATTGGTGTGTGTCTACAGACGGTTAGCATTAAATCAAATTAATAGCTGAACAGTCTGAGAAGAAAATGTCACAAAATAAAATAATAATTCAATAAAATTTAATAAAAAGTTAAGTAAAAAATGAAATAAAATTTGCCAAATTGCATTTGACAAATTGACAAATAAAGCAAAACAAGAATAGTCAATAATATAAAACATGCAGAATATACAATGCGATCCTATGCACAGGATAGGTTATTGCTATGGGTATAAATCCTAATTATAAATAATTCCATGTATTTACTAGGTTTATTTTGTATCTCCATATAACTTCTCATGCCATTCTTGACTTGCACTGTTTTTTGCTGCTGAGATAAATTAAGTGTTATCTTATCTTATCCTGTGCTGTATTATGCTGAACTAAGCGGAACATCCACTCCTCCTCCTCTTCCGGAGAGGTTGTTCGCACAAAAAAAAATTCAGTGGAAGTGAAAATCGCTTCTTGTAGATGTGGCGTAAATAGGTTTCAAGACAACCCTCTGTAACCTGGTGAATTTAAATACATAGGCCTGTGCCTATGTCTGCCTAAATGATCCGCCCACGATATCCAGGGATGTTGTTTGAATTGTTTTTAATGTTATCTTAAAACTGCTTGAGAGAATTCCCACGCCACTGGGAAGGATTACCGTGAAGAACACAGACAGCACAGTACTAACCTATCATCGTACGTTCCATTTGTCGCTTCAGAGCTGCTTTTCCAAGCAGCCATATAACTGCCATCTCTGAGTCTCCGGGATATCATCCATTACCATCAGATCACGCCGTCTTGGCTCGGGCCGCAGCTCTCCTACAAAGAAACAGCGGAGAAGATCAAAGCGGATCTTCGGTTGGGTTTGAGGCGAGGAGGGGCCTTCTCCAAATAGGCCAACGGAGCAGTGGATGAGAGCAAGCAGGAACCCGTGAAAGGTATCGCTATGACACACCATTGTCTAACGCTGCTCCCCTCACTCACATGCTGGAAGGAGAGGTTCCTGATGGACTTTGCAGATTTTTGGGCAGAGAATCCCCCCCCAAAAAAATAATTTTGACAAAATGATTTTTTTCCCTCAAACGATTTCTGTTAAAAGCTCGAGGTTCAAAATGGTTTAGTGTGATTTATATACTGTTTATATATATTCCAGCCGCACTAAGTTGAAACCCTTGCGCACACGTTTTTCTGGCCACGCCCTCCTACTAAGTGTCTCGAGTCGAGCTTGGTTCCAGCCAGCGCAGCTTTGGGGAAGGTCACGGTTCCTCTGCTTTTATTGCGCTCTTTAAATCATCAAGTGCTTAGCGAAAAAACTTTTTGGACCGGGGTCCAAAAAGTGAAACAATGCAGCCAGGCAGGTAATCGGGCTCCTATTCTATTTAGCACGCAGACCACCCAGCGAGCAGCAGTGGTGGTACCAGGGGTAATTGCAGCTGTTCAGTTCGGAGGTTAAGGATGGACCTCCCAACGTATGTCACCATCTGTGATTAGAGACAGTTTTACATTGGTCCAGAAAAAGACTTGTTCAAAGGACAGTACTGATGGAGGTAAATTGCTTGATTCTCTCTTGTTTCCTACTCTGTCTCTTACTTTCCCTCATCCGGCTGTTCACTCTAGATACTAATTAGAATGTGACACTTTTATCAACCTCTACAGGGAGGCTCTGAACACGTTTGTCTACAAAAGATCATCCGTGGAGGTGGCAGGGATTCATTGATTCGCTCAAAGCCACAAACATGCTATTGCATCTGCCGGTCGGCAAACATAAGCAAGCATAATGCGCTGAAGTTCGCCAGTCCTTGCCAACGCTGACGTTAGTGTACGCACCGGAGGGCAGCATCGTGTTTACAGAACCAGAGTGTACAAGAAACGAAGAAGAGAACCCCTCACCATTTATATGATAGCCTTCCCTCAAGAGGTTGCCCAGAAGATACACAGACGCCCCGGTCTCCTGTCGCTATGCAAGGATGTTTACATGTATCTTGGCAAAAACATGTTTAATATTCAGTGAAGAACACTTTAAGCTCCTATATAAATGCCATCCCACTCAAACAGGTCTTGTGACATCAGGCCACACAGCATACACTGCTGTCCAAGCGATATTCCTTCACCAGCTTAGTATTTCAAGGCAGCACCAAGGGTGACCACAAAGGGTCAAAGGTAGACTGGCCAATCAGATTAAGGAAACAACAGAGATAATATCAGCATAATGGGGATACAGCAGTGTGGGAATGAGAAAGTGCAAGTTTCTGTACCCAAACAATACACATAATAACACAGCATCATGGGGGCTAGCGTGGCAAGCTCAGTTTACGAAATTCCACCCTCCTACCATCGGTGTCTGGTCTTTGTTGCACTTGAGTATTTTCTCAAGGTAGAACAAGATACCGACTAGATTAAAGCTCACAAGAGGTAGTGAAACTATTGCAAAAGATGCCTGCATTACAGCATTTGGACATGAAATGTAAGAGACAGTGTGGGAAATATGCATTTTAAAGATAAATTGTGGTTCTCCTATTTTCATTTTTTTTGTTTAGTCCTAATAATTCAATATTAGAGTAACCAATAGTGGCAGGAATAATTTTCATATGCCATAATCTCAACGGGAGACCTTATTTAATTCCGTCAACTCCCGGATGGAGGTGAACTCAATGGAATCCAAACTCACTGCCGATGCTCCAGCCAGGCCAAAGTCAGCCAGTTTCGCATGACCTCCGCTGTTGAGTAGTAGGTTCCCAGCTCCTTATCTCCCGGTGGACTTTCCTCATAAAACGCAGATACTACAGAGCTGTAAAGGTTGATTTGAGGACCCAGCCTCTCTCATACCCGTTGAACTGTGCAACAAAAACATACAGGGATTCTTTTTCCAGTGATTACGATGCTAAAAAAAGCATCCCACGCTCAAAGCCTCCCCAAGGAATCAAGAGATAGCCGGTGGAGTTGAAATTGCTTGGCAGTAAGGAAGCAACAGGTGTTATTACTGTTTGTTAAGGCAGATTTTACATGCTGGAAAACATTTATGGTAGCAGATACTGATTCTTTAAAAGTAACTCCCTCCACCAAAGCCTGTAAAACACATTGAGAGTGCACAGATCTGGTCTGAACAATGAAATCGCAAATTTTCAGTAGTCAAGTCGTAATGTAACTCACAGGAATCTGTTCGTTTAAGTTTTGAATCGTTTCATTTTTACACAAACAAGATGCTGACTAAATGTGAATACATGATTGTGTTTTAGGTTACACACACACATACACACACACGCACACACATACACATACACACACACACACACACACACACACACACATACACGCACGCACGCACGCACGCACGCATACAGCCATCAATCCATTTCAATCCTTTGCCTGCTGTTACTGAGGACCCATTTCACCGGCCACCATCCAAAGCATGTGCATGTGTGTATGTATGCATGAATGCTTGTGGTGTACTGTGTGACAATTAAAGATTATTTTCTTCTTCTAATGATGGCCATTCCCATGCGATTAGTTTCTGCACCAAGTTGTGGGTTGATACCATTCATTTGAAGAACAAAAATCCCCCCAAAAGACCACCTGAAAACCTCATGACCTTGAAAAACTCCCTAGAAAACTTAATGCTGTGATGCAGTATCAATAACTTTTGAAAATATCAGATTTGTGTGATTTTGATGATTTGAACGATTGGATCACAAACACTTTGCCTGCTGTTACTGGTCAGGGTCATGGGGGGCTAGAGCCAATCCCAGCTGCGATGGGGGTGAAGCAGGGAGGCAACCTGAATGGGAGACCAGTCCATCGCAGGGTCACAGCTGCATGTCTTTGGAAGCGGGAGGAAACCAGAGCACATGAAGACGGCCACCTTTCCACCCACACATACGGTAGTTGCAGGATATTTTTCTCACATTCACTGTCTTGGCCCATCCTTGCCTCCTTACCAGTGATCTTTAAGCGTGTACTGCTGGCTAAAAGATTAGTGGGTTTTCATTCCAACACTACACCATCCGACAGACATATATTACTGGAAATAGGCAAAGAGATAAGTTAAAACAGCTGAGTAGCTTTCCGTAGGTGCTGTTTGTCCAATTTCTAAGCATCTTTTTAACCAGCCACCCAGACAGTCGGCCAGCCGGTCCAACAGTGGCAAACAAGTGTCAGAAGGGTCTATGAATCAAACATCCCCTTGGCTGATTCCTGGCTCCCCGGGACATGACTCACGCACACAAGAGTGGCAGTGAGAGGGAAAGAGGCAAGCAGCTTTGGAGAGAAAGAGGGGAAATTCCCATTAAAGGATGGCCAAAGAAACTGGGTTTAGCCAAGCGCTCCGGCAGAATGTGCACTTCATTAGCAGAGAAAAGTGCCGGGGAGAGCAGGGTCGAGCCAAGTTCTGCGCAGCCCGGGGAAAGCTAATAAAAAGTTCAAGCCAAAGAATCATACAAATAGAATTGAACCAGGAGACCAGCAAAGGCTCTTAAGCAGAGAGTTTTGTAGAAGAACGCTGCTTCTTAGGCAGACACCGGCAAAGTCTCTCAGCATTATCTCAGCGCTTCTGTGGTCTAGCTTTGTAGGTTTGTGCAAATGCTAAATGCCAGAGTGCATTACAACATGGGGTTTGAAAGCTACAGAGGAGCACAGCTCATAAAGTTTGGAAAACTGACCAGCTGAGAAGCCCAGCAGATTACTGGGCTTCTGTTCAGAGGAATGCTAAATCTAGGGAAAGGTCCAGAGAGGCGGAGGTGGTCTCCATGGTCTCCAAAGTATCATAGTCGCTCAGTTTTGATCAGAGTTCTGGGCTGTTTGGTTAAGCACTCTGGAAGTGCTTAGCCCGACATGCACCGCTATTGCCCAGTGAAGGACCTGTGGCGTTATATGGTGATCCACACCTAACAACGCTCCAGCTCTCGGAGTCGAGAGCACTTGCATAAAACACAAGCTGTTTCACTGCCCTGACACATACGGCAACACTTACAACACACACTGCTAGACTTATGTAAAGTAAAATTCTGTTGCAATACTGCAAAGACCTTCCTGAGGAGGGGGAGAAGTGCAGGGAAATTCAGTGAAGTCGAATATTTATGTAATTCCAAAGGGGCTTCCAAAGAAGTTGATTTCCGAGAAAAGAGATACAGAAGGAAGCTGGGGTGACTTGGTCTATCTTCCATTTTTGAGAGAAAAAACATTCACACACACTTTCTCACACACACTTTCTCACTCACACACACACACAAACACACACAGTAAAAGCCGATAGGCAGGGCTGTTTCTAGCTTTTTGGGGGCCCTATGCAAATTGTCGTTTAGGGACCCCTATTTTGTGAAACTATGGTGGAGGGATTCCAAAACCTCTAATGTGGTCCGGAGGCATCCATTTAACATTTACATGCTTGCTTTTGTTGTGTTTGTTGGTGCCACATACAAGTGCTTACACCATCAGAAAGCTGAGACCCTAAGGAATCATTTGAGATGCAGCTTGACACTGTATGTCAATCTTTTCAATCAATTACAATGTAATAAACATTATATTTGTAATTGCACCTAAGAAAAGTATTAATATTTTGAATGTAAAGGCTTTGAACCTTATGCTGATGCTGATGTCCCATTTCGGTGGGACAGTCCCACTTCGGTTGGACATATCCTAAAATAGGAACGATACAAAGAAGATAAGCATGGCCCCTGCGCGAGGATGACACGCAAATCCGTGAAGTGTTCCTCACTATTGGTGGCACGGTGGCAAAGTGCATTGCACTGTGGCCTCACAGCAAGAATGTCCTGCGTTCGATTCCCGCCTGGGGCACTGTTGGCACCGACAGGTTATCTCCCAATAATGGGCCTTTCTGTGTGGAGTTTGCATGTTCTCCCCATGCTCACATGGGGAGAACATGCAATGTATGGACCTCAACCAAAAACATGCAGACATCATCGCCTGACCAGTGATGGACATTTGGAACCAGCTCCCCGGGCGCCTGTTGAATGCTGCCCACTGCTCCTAGCTGCCACCCCCCCCCTCCCCCCCGGAGGAAGGACAGGCCAGGATGGGTTAAATGCAGAGGACCCATTTCACCGGCCACCATCCAAAGCATGTGCATGTGTGTATGTATGCATGAATGCTTGTGGTGTACTGTGTGACAATTAAAGATCATTTTCTTCTTCTAATGATGGCCATTCCCATGCGATTAGTTTCTGCACCAAGTTGTGGGTCGATACCATTCATTTGACGAACAAAAATCCCCCCAAAAGACCACCTGAAAACCTCATGACCTTAAAAAACTCCCTAGAAAACTTAATGCTGTGATGCAGTATCAATAACTTTTGAAAATATCAGATTTGTGTGATTTTGACGATTTTAACGATTGGATCACAAACACTATTTTCTGAAAATGGCTCAAAAAAACTCACTTATCTTTGATATACCTGGACATCCCCTACATTTTCCGAATGGTCTAGGTGTCTTGATTCTAGTTCTAGTGCTTCATGAGGATGTGATTATCCCAGAGGTTACAATAGGACATTTTATATAGGACAAGGTCAATATTAGGTCAAGTTAAAAAAGAATTCTGTTATCACATTGAAATGGTTACAATGAGGCCATACGTCATCACACATACGATTAAGCTTTTTGGATTCAAAAGAGTCTCAGCTTTGTAGCCATACCCAATCTCTTCAATTCCATGACTTAGGTACCAAGAAAAAAAGGCGAAAACAAAATATTTTCACTGCATGCAGAACAAGGTGTTTTTAGGACCCTGAAGCCAACAGGCCCTACAGAGCTGACATATGTCATGCTTGGCTGTAAAGGTGAGACTCTTGCGGTTCTAATGAGCCAAATTTCATTCAGATATCTTGATGTGAGTGGTCAGTTGAAAATAATCATTCCCATTTACTTTTGTCAAAAAGGGTTGCCGACTTTGGAGCCATGTTACATCCAGCTAGCTAGCATGACCTGCTACACATGTACGGATTCGTCTGGAAGTGTAGTTTCTGCTAATACGGTAAGCTTACCGGATGGCGAACACTTCTGGAGGCTTCCGGAAAAATGGCTAAAATGGCTAAAATGGCATCTTTGGGGCCCCCTAGTGGCTTCGGCGTCCTATGCCTAGGTTGCATAGGACCCCGAATATAGCAAGAAACTGCCCTGCCAATAGGGATATATTAACATTTGGTGTTTTTGTTGCTAAAAAAATAAAAACCTTGGTAGTATTTAGTGCGCAGGGGTCTGAGCTCAGTAACACCTGGACTCTTACACATCCCCTCAAGTTAGCTGGATGCACTGTGCAGCATCCCCCCACCCTACAGCGGCAGTCCCTTCTCCTCTCTTAGCGCTTGTTTATCTTCTCAAACAGTAACAGTAATGCCTTGGCCAGCGAGATCTGAATCTTTTTACAATTTAGTGACATTACGTGTGAGAGCACGAGTTAAACGAGCAGGGCTCAGTCTCCCGGTCTTTCAGGGTTTACAGTTCCCTGCTCCTCCATCCGGAGAGGCCCACCACGTGACCCCAGGTGAACCCTG
The DNA here is from genome assembly GCF_960531495.2 of Zeus faber. Classification (NCBI taxonomy): domain Eukaryota; kingdom Metazoa; phylum Chordata; class Actinopteri; order Zeiformes; family Zeidae; genus Zeus; species Zeus faber. Next base: position 29,902,719 of record NC_137195.1, read on the forward strand.
CACCGCTCTCTGACGGGGGGTTAGGGGGTTAGGATCATCCCTTCTTCTGGTTTCACAGCCCAGTGAAATCGCATGCCGGATGTGTGGTTCTGTACCGTTCATTTGTTCAGTGAGGAGCTGGTTTTCCTATCACTTTCACGTCACACTGTCACATAAATTTCCTGACACATTTTCCCATATAGCCACGTTATATGCAACAAGCCTATAATCTCGATAGGTGCTGTATCCACTGCAGTGTTTCTAAACCAATGTCCTGGCACACTAGCATGAGAGCTCGCCAGGTGGGCTAAGAAACTCTTTCAATTTCAACTTGAAAAAATAAAGAATGGAAACTACCTCTTGTGTTGCAAGATCAAAATTGCTGCATTAATTCATCTTACTCATCAGTTCCAACTAGAATAGCAGTTCTGTGTTGATCAGCACAAACTCAAGTTTCTCACTGAAAGTGAGAAATGTAGCCCACGTATCATCTGACAGTCAGCTGACTGTTGACGTGTACCAATCACAACTCTTTCACTCAACACGGCAGGCTCTTGAAATCCAGTACCGCAACCATTAACACTAGCCGATTGCTGAATCGTCCCACCTCCACCGACAGCATCAAAAGATACCATTGATAACATTGTTTTGCAGTACTCCCTGTGCCATATCGGTAGGCTTGCCTTATGCTGTAAGGAAGCAGAAACTGAAACGGAGCCTTTACGCCAATCATAACTGTACTCATATCATTTTGATGTATGATTTGGAAATAATAAACTGCTTAAACTTGACAAAGTGTTCTCAACTTAGTAGTGATGAAAGGTTTCACCCTTTTTTTGAGATTCTGTAATTGACGAGTCATTCAGTAAAAGTAAAGACATTGAATTGTTCAATTTTCCTTAAAAAGATTTGTTTGCTACGAATGAAGCATTCGCAAGTCTTGCATTACTAGCTATTATTGGACACGTGTGTAGGCGAGATGAGAGTTACATTGGGGGAAGGATGCTGAGGATGGAGCTGCCAGGCAAGAGGAAAAGAGGAAGGCCAAAGAGAAGGTTTATGGATGTGGTGAGGGAGGACATGCAAGCGGTTGGTGTAAGGGAGGAAGAGGTGCAGAACAGAAGGTATTGGAGGCAGATGATCCGCTGTGGCGACCCCTAACGAGAGCAGCCGGAAGAAGAAGAGTAGGCCATATAGTAAGAACGGTCCTATGTGTTTGTGAAAATTTATAATGGTTAGCAGGATAGTGTTGTGCCATGAGAGTTTTTAATTGTAAAAAGTGTTCCGTGGCACAAAAAAGGTTGGGAAACACTGGTGTACTGTACATCTAAACATCACCACTAACAATTCCTTCATGCTGTCATTTCTGCTGTCATCCCCCGCCACAGCTCAAGCAGTGTCACGGCCCCCTGGGTTGGAAATATATGAAAAACAGGCTCATAGGAGGTAAATCTCCACCACCCATATTGCAATCAAGACTGGCAGCTCAGCTCCGCACAACCATAGTCTTGACAGCTTTTGCTCTATGAAATGTAGCAAAAGTGGAACTGAAGGACTTTTTAACTGTAACACAAACCAGTGGGAGCATCAGCTGATCTCCAGCTGTGGAGCGGTGGACACAGAGCTGGTTTCTGTTGGTTACTGGGCCACTGGGCTGCATTCAGCACTATAATGAGGAGCATTCGTCTCTGCTTCCTCCCTGCGGTCACTTTGACAGCATCTGGTGACTGTAGCTGCACCCCATCCCCCAACCCCACCACTCCCCGACACGCACACACACACTCCGCCCCAAGGTCCCAGATACACAACAGCTAAATAAAAACACACAAATTAGCCATGTGGACTGTGGTAAACATTTCCAGCTCTCTCGGTACTCCGGGCCAGCTGGATCTTGCCGGAGCTCAGCATGCTGTACTTTGACTTTAGCGGCCACGTTAACAGACGTGGCCGCTAAAGTCGAACAAGCGGCGCTGAGCGAGAACTTGAGTTGTACGCGAGGACAATATGGATGACATCTCCAGCTCTCGATGAGTCCTCATGGTGACAGTAGTGAAGATAGTGACATAGTCCCCACACTAGTGTTGGGGACTACAAAGCTCTGTTCTAATCCACAGAGCATGGTCCAGGACAGATGTTCTCAAAACATATGGGCTCCTGGATGTTTGACACATCCCCAGCCAGCCCTCCACCTCAGTCTTTTCAGCATCGACCTGTCGGGCCACTCTCTCTACTACCTATGTTTGCTGTGCCAGATGGTATAAAAATCTGATGCCTTCTTTATTTATGGGGTACATTTACAATTACCAAGTGCACTGTTAGCTGGGGGTCAGCAATCTGTGTCTAAGTTTAAACTAGTAATACATCCACCATGAGCACGAGTGGAGATTTATAAATCTAGAAGTCCAAATAATTATGGATGTGGAACTTTTACGGTATCTTTTAACGGCTCCCAGTGCGGAACCAGTGCTCCACTCCCCCGTAGAGCTTTGAGCGGGCCCCTCCATGAACACACCAGCACAGAGGGCTGCGCTCAGAGCCTGGAGGACTGTGTTTCCCTTTCCCTGCTAGGAGGCGTACTCCACCCCTTCCACATGTGAAATCAATACCACATCATTTATGGGCCAATTCTCACTAGTAACATCAAATCTAAAACATATTTCCAAAAGTAATAATCTTACGTTTTTTTTTTCTATTTCTCTTACTCCTAAAAGATCAAAATCTACCGTATGGTAGGAGGGGAAGAAACAAGAGATGTACTGAAATAACAGAACACTAATAGGGGTAAAGAAACTCGTCTATTGACAATTATCGCCACATGAGACTACGCCAAACCCTATTTTGTTTATCTGACCGTCCGTGGGAACCAAATGGCCGTTTTAATTTCATGCCCAAGTGGCAACAACGCACAATGATGGCCGACTGAGAGAGCTAGATGCTGAATGGCCGGAGGCACTCACCAGCTCCCAGACCTTCTAATAGGTGTTTAATAATAAAGATCTGGCTCATCCAGCCAAGCACGCAGGCTAGGGTTATGGGCTTTACAGACCAACCCAAGAGCCCCTTCAACTTTCATAAAACACAATGCCGGAATATATTTACTACATCCATCACTCTGACACACACCCTTTAACCCTGAGACACCCCTGCTGTCGAGATCTTTTGAATGTATCTGTTGAAATTGCTTTTTAACCGGTCTCGTTCAAAGAAGGGCTGGATGGTTTTAAAATCGGAACCTCCACAGAAGTGAGAGTGACTTGAATTGCATCAACGCTACATCACAGCATCTTTCCGTGAGCCCCTCAATGTCCAATTACACCACTGAAAACACTGGAGACTGAAAAACGCCTGCTTGGCATGTTTCAAATACAAAAGAGCAAGTGGGGAATGATGGTGAAGGTTTCCCTTCCCCTGAGTGCCGTTGAAAAAGTGTTTAAACCAGAATCCGGGCGCCAATCTAAGGACAGTCGACGCATGGCTCACACTCCCATCAGACGTGGCCGGGAGCGCAACACTTGCATCGCTCTCGCCACGGGCGGACATTTTCCAGCCGCTTCAAACAAATACCCGAGCGGTGAGTCGACAACCCCCCCCCCCCCGCGCTCTTTTATGACAAAGCACCAGTGTTGGTTTTAAAACAGGTCATTGGGACCTCCCTGAGAAAGAGTTCGCTGGAGGAGACACTCACAGTCTGCCAATATCCACAGCCATCCAAGAATCCCCAATCCCCACCCTACAACCCCAGCCCCCACCTCCACCACGACCAATAACTTCCCTCTAAGCAGTATGTCGTAAACAGCTTAAACCCCTATTAAACGAAACAAACACATTTCGGAAACTAAGTAGACGTTTATGTCACACGCACGCAAAAAAAACCAGCATGTTCTGCATGTGGACTGGAAATAAAGTATAAATTGTGAATATGCATTCGTACAAATCCATCAGAAAAGGGTGATGATTTACAGGGCTGGAGGTGGGGGACTACAAGAGGCTAGTGAGAGTGCTAAAGCAAGGTCCCCAAAGGCTGCACCTCTGTGCATTACCATTACCCCTGCATGCACGTGTGGGTCAGAGCGCCTGCGTCCCAAACTGGCGCAGGCACGCAAGCCATTTATTCAAACCACTGTGGGAACAGAATAACTATCAGCAATAGAAAATTGCGTTTAGAAATGTTATTTGGATCCCAGGTTCTGGAATCACGCCACGCAATGAGAATTGTGCATTTCTTCAGAGGGATGCAGGATTCTGCAGTTATGTAATAGAAATGTGGCTATGGAGAGGTCATAATGAGGCACAAAAAAAACATGTATGAAGATGAAATGAATACTTTTCAGTCTTGAGAGAAACGATCCCACAGGTCCTTCACAGCCAAAAAGGTCTGCCTTGTAACTATGGTCAAGAGGTTAGTTTCACAGTGTGTGTGTGTGTGTGTGTGTGTGTGTGTGTGTGTGTGTGTCTTTTTTAGTGAAAAGTCATTTCCTCTCTTTCTGCCGCTCATACATCTGGCACATCACAAAGAGAAGATGAAAGGCCGGGTAATAAGAGAAATTATATTAAATCACACAATGGCTGCGAACACTGTTTGCTGTTGATATGGGAAAACGTCTGGGCCCATTGCGTTATTCCTTTTTGTTCAATCCCAACGTATTGCGGGGATCATTCAATTGGGGGGAAAAACAAAATTGCTCTAAACTGCGCCACCTGGGGCTACAACTCACAAGCCATTTGCCTGTCCGTACCGCTACAATTAACCCATTCCGTCTACCTGACGCTTCCGTCTTTCCACCCTTCGCCCCTTTATTTCTCCATAAAAGCAATTTCTCTGTTGATTTCTATCCATCCGAACCTCCGCTTTGCTCTTCGCCGCAATTCGCCATTTCCTCAATTTCTTCCATCCTCTTTAAATCACCCGATCACCACACTGTTTCATTCCTTCCACTCTGACGCAGGTAGCAGACTGGTAAAAGGGAACTCAGACAGGGCATGCTATGCTTTTGTGTTGATTTATTCCTCTATACCTCCAGTGTGACCAGTAACGCTGTGTAAGTCACGCTATTAATGATATGTAAGTGGGGCCAGGAACCAACGGCCCGGGAGAGTTTTGCTGTCCATCGCCGATTCAAGCGAGACGTACTGTGAGGGGTGAGGGTTAGGGTTAGGGCTAGATTTCAGATGAGGAGAGATTTTCCCTCAGTGATGGAGGGATTGTTTAGGATGGAGAGCAGAGTTGCCAGATGTACAATAATTATCGTAGTTGTATGATAATTAAGCCTGATGAGCATGATGTACGATCAATAATTCTGGAAACCCCTAAATTTACAATAATTTCAATATGTCATAGTTTAAGAGGTGAAGGTGGTATGGAAATGGTACGGCGCTGATTTGGAATCAGCCGGATTATTCATCTTAGATTAACTGTCAATAATGTATTACGGAAAACTGACCCTGGATCTGCCATAAATTTGAATGCACGATAGTTTGCTCTGAAATACGATAAAGAGAAAAAGGGGGCTGCAGAAGTGTGCACTTGTTGCTGGTTGTAGTGTGAAGAAACAGTGAGATAAAGAGAAAAGTTCTATAAAAGGGACATGGCCCTCCATGTTCGTTTTCTGTCTGGACACCTCAGTGAGCCACTCGGCAGAGAATAGAACCGGTCTTTCCAACTGAACGGGAACAGAAATAGATAGAGCGCAGGTCAGGTAGTAGTGCAGTTACACTTTGGCAAACATGCTATAAGAGCAGAAGAGAGAAGAAACAGGGTAAGTAATGATAAGTAACGCCACATGAAGCAATCTACACTTCTCTCTTGTCATCTTCAAAGCTCTGCTATCAAAATTGTCCAGCGTCTGTAATGGTTTCCAAAACCAAATCATCACGACACCAGATCACAGGAGAATTGGTGAGCTCTATAAGTTCCTTATATCAGGTTAGGACTGGTTTTCGAAAAGAGGCACGTCACCACTGGGATGAAATGCAAAGAAATGTGAAAATTTGAGATAAGCGCACTTACTATTATTTTGTGAACTTTTTCAGCATTGTATGAACATGTTTCTGATTGTGATATATACTTATACTTATTATATACTTACATTTTTCTATTCAGAACGGTATGTTGGTCCTAATGTGACTATCATTACATAATGAAACGCAGGCCAACCAAGATCACATTGTACTAAAAAACACCACCACAGCACAGAATCTGGAGTATGCCCCCCAACAGGAAAACAGGTCACCCCTGTGACCACTGAGCCGTTAAGCCTTTCCCTTCACACCACGCACGGAGAAAATGCCTTTTTCATGACAGCCGCATAGCAATGCAAAAACGCATTGACCTTATAGCTGGGTGCACATGCTCGAGACCGTTTAACGTGGCCCTCTCTGCCTGTATTATAGGACTGGAGGAAATGGAACCCAGGGCACTGCAGGATACCGTTCGCTTACCACAGCTCTCATGCTGACGCCCCCCCTTCCCATACACACACACACACACACCTCACATCTCAACTGCAAAGTAAGAGTCCGTTGTTTTGGATTCTGTTTTTGGACGTGCATTCACGTATTTCTAGAAGCACTAGCAGCATTCAATGTACCTGCTAACACACTGGTCGAAATGAAGAATTGAGTTGAGTCGATGTCAAGAGACAGAGAGTCATCGAAGCAGCGGGCCAGCAGACGCAACGGTAGGATGCTATTCGCTGACAAGCGGGATTCGGTATTGGGGTTGAGTGGCGTTAACTGCAGGTTTAATAGGGTAAAGGAGAACAATGTCATGGCAGTGTTCTTCTTATTGCCTACCTGGCGGAGTGGACGCCTGTGAGGCATTCGGTCACGCCAAGGTGCCGTTCACTGTTAAACAGATGGCGGCAAAAGCAGTGGAGAGAGTGGCAACAGACAAGCATATGGAGAAGAGATTATGTGCTAAGGCGAAGGAATGTACTGGATATACGTCTACCCTCTGACTTACCACGCGCACACAGAGACACCTGTGTAGTCCATGGGGGAACAATGGCAATTAAACAGGTTGTCGTTGCAAACCAAACAGTCTTCATTGAATAGCAAGGTGGGCTTGAGGGAAATTGTGAGGGGAAGCAGGTGAGGAGTGCAGCAAGGTGAAATGGCGACGAGCCACGCGGTTCTCAGCATACTAGGCGGCGCGGGCAAGAAGAAAGGTAAAGTGGATTAGATATGAATGAAAATAGAGTTAACAACGGACATTGCATGCATGCATTTGTGTAAATGTGGCCTTGCAAAGCCCTCTGAGCCTGTAACTGTGACAAAGGGTTACACGGGTGAACTTGACCTCGATAAGAAAAGCAAAATGGAAATAAATGCATACTTCCAACGTTAAAAAATACAAAACTGTAATGAAGATTAAGCTTAAGTGGATAAAATCACGTACTCCTACAACCAAATGGAGCCAGTCCAACAACTCCTAGATGGAGAACCAAGTCATTCTGCCATTACAGCAGGGCGTGTGAGGGGGGGGGGGTCCTATTTCACAGTATTCCAACAGGGGGCAATGTTGTCCAAGAAAGAATTGCAACAGGACCATGGATTCACTGAAGCAGGTGCAGATTTGCAAAACTGTCAGTGAAGGTTTTTGTGCGAGTAGTTTAGTCAGTCATTTTTTTGTTAAATTAAAAAAAAATAAAAAATAAAGGAGTTCAAGCAAAAGTGTTGTTTCCAGCATATTAAATGCAATTATACTAAACCCAATTGTATTAAATTATATTATATTATATTATATTATATCATATTATATCATATTATATTATATTATATTATATTATATTATATTATATTATATTATATTATATTATATTATATTGTATTATATTATATTATATTATATTATATTATATTATATTATATTATATTATATTATATTATATTAGTCAAACCACAGTAGTACCCACCCACATTTTACAAATCGAGACGCTCTAAGTTACATACATATAGTAACTCATAACCCTTCTTTCTGAGGTGAAGGAAAATATGACACCGGTGGTCTTTGAAAACACTCATCCTGAGAGATGCTGCTACTGCTGCTACTGCTGCTACTGGGACAGGATGGGTTTAGAGTGTAGGTGGGGATGTGGGGTCTCTGAAACCACAGCAGGTAGGCAAGCGTGAAGAGTGCTGCTCCCCACTTGCACTCATGGCCCTGACATCCTGTCTGACAGAAAGTTGAGATATACCGAGAATCAGCAGACTGTGAAAAACAACCCCAAAAAAGGGCCTCCCGTTATTCAGTCTAGGACTGCGAATTGCGAAAGGTAAGCCAAACCCTAATGGGACACAAAATAATCCCGATAAAGGAACAAATATATCATTTCTAATGGATTTCAATTTATAGACAATGTGGTGTGGTATTAGGCATTGAGTATTTGAACAAATATAGCCAGGTAAAATAATAAAAGATCACATTCAGTTTTCAGTGCAGTCCCACAAAATATCACCTTGCCTGGCCTTATCCACTTGGTAAGTGCTGCTGAGAAGGAGAAGCAAATGCAGTGTCGATATGTGCTGCAAACTGAATGTATTTACACACTGAGACAAGCTACTTTTGTGAATGAAGTTCCCATCAGGACTTTAGCGTGGTTTGTTCAACTACACTGTGACTTGTAAGTAAAATATTTGACTCAAAAAAAATTCTGAGGAATAAATATGAAAGTAATCTTAAACACTTGAGAAAAATAGAATATAATAGAATTGGCCAAACTTACTGGAGCCCTGTAATGGAGTAATGCCCAATAATGGAGAGAAATAGATAGATAGATAGATAGATAGATAGATAGATAGATAGATAGATAGATAGATAGATAGATAGATAGATAGATAGATAGATAGATAGATAGATAGATAGATAGATAGATAGATTTATAGATTTATAGATAGATAGATTTATAGATAGATAGATAGATAGATAGATTTATAGATAGATAGATTTATAGATAGATAGATAGATAGATAAAAAGATAGATAGATAGATAGATAGATAGATAGATAGATAGATAGATAGATAGATAGATAGATAGATAGATAGATAGATAGATAGATAGATAGATAGATAGATAGATAGATAGATAGATAGATAGATAGATAGATAGATAGATAGATAGATAGATAGATAGATAGATAGATAGATGGATGGATGGATGGATGGATGGATGGATGGATGGATAGATATAGACTGGAACACCATGGTATTGCTGTATTTCTGTTTATGTGATTATTGACTATATATAGATTTTATATATATATATATATAGAGAGAGAGAGAGAGAGAGAGAGAGCGCTGGAGGGGGAGTCAGAGTTTGAACTGGGACCAAAAGCAGGAGCGTGTGGCCTTGCGGAGTGAATACAACACTGAATACGCTACAAATGGCATGAAGGAGTATTACTTATGCTATGGTATTTTTATTTTTCGAGAATAGGCCTATAGTAACCAATAGGCTATATTATTTCCTATACGAAGAATATTCACCATAAATAACAGAATTTTTTAATCAGCAATTTGCAATTATTTTCGAATTGTTAATGAACGTTTTTTTTGGTTTGTTTTTTACCACGACAATTAGACCTAGATGCCCAGAAATAAGCTTCCGCTGCTGTTTAGAATGGTGCATTGGTTAGAAAAATGCATCTGACACTATTTTTTTAATAACTTTGCAATTATTTTGAGGGCCTATAAAACAAAATAGCAAAATGGAATGGAGTTGGGGGGGTTTTTTTTTTTGTTGTAGCAGCACCTATGAGCCGGGGCCTTGTGCCGGGAAAATCTCCGCTTTCGGCGCTTCCCCGGAAGGGTGTCATTTTAATGTTGCTCCAATAGGGGGTGCTGCAGACTGGCTTTATGACTTGGAGATTGAGGGTCGAGCGCCTGCAGCTTGGGTACTTGCCAACCCTGTGCGCGCTTGTTTGGGTCAAGGATGTTGGTGTGCCATGCATTTATAAAAATATGAATTGCACGGTAGCATAGTACCACTGGTTGATAACAAATAGCTGAAAACAAATTATGACGAGTGCTACCATGATGTTGTGTTTTCTTAGGGACTTGTTATTCATTTATTTTTACATATTTGGGTTGTTTTTTTTTTTAACTTTTCCCTCGTAAAATAATACAATACAAATAAAATCACCGACATATTATTCTTGGTTGAATAAACCTTTTTTTACTTGAGTTCTTATCGAGCGTTCTTTTAATTTACATAAGTAACTGAAGTTCGGTATCCTTTACTGGTCAAAAAGAATGATTGTTAAGTATTTGGTCTGATCCCTGTCCGAACCATTGTTTTCGTGTCATAAAGGAATACATCCCAAATATCTTAAATTAAAGCCGTGACTGGAGTATTTAAGCAAAAATCTAGAAGACTTATGTTATTACATACATTATTAAAAACATTAGTCGTTTGGATGTGGGGAAATGTATAGGCTATTCGCTGCAATGATGACGTAATAACAATCCAACGAGACCCGTGGCGTTTTCATTGTGATATAATTATCTCTTATTTTTGTTTGTCCTTTGAGCCCAAAATGTTTTGATTTCAACAACCCCCGATGTTGAAATCATTTTTTATTCATAGTTTGACTTTATTTTAATAATTATTTGTATAGGATGTGTGTGTGTGTGTGTGTGTGTGTGTGTTTGTTTTTGTAGTTGGACCTTTTTCTAATTTTATATATTATACTATAAATTGTTATGTCTAACAAAACAATTGAATGTGGTTACTCTTACATACGTCCTCCTTTTTCTTTCATTGTGGGGCTTTAAAAAAAAAATCTTGTAAGCCTCTCGGATATCTCAAAGGATAAAAAAAGAAAAGAATAAAAAGAGAAAGGAAAAAATAATAACACACACACACACACACACACACACACACACACACACACACACACGTTTTGCCTATTGAGTCCCACTTTCAAGGATGTACCGGCCAAAAAAGGTATATGCAGTATATAGTGCAAGAAAGGAGAAGTGTCAGAAAGAGAGAGGGGGGGGGGGTGGGTGGTTCTTGAGTCTACATGCCGTAGTTGCTATCCAAACACAAATAAACAGAGGAGAACATTGGAGTTAAATCACGGGGAGAGAAGGCGTGTCGGGGTGGGGGTGGGTGGGTGTATCTGGGGGTGGTGGGGGGGCGGGCTGTTGCGCTCCGGCGCCCGGAGCCCTGAAAAGTGAGGGACGTGCGCTCTTTACGCACACTGCGGCTCCAACTTTCCCAAAGCTCCACTTGCGCCCTCGCCTTCCCCTTCTGCTCTTTCGGCTTCTTCTCTGTCCATTCTTGTTTTCGAGTTGCTGGCTTTTCTCGCGTCTTTGCGAAATTGTTTTGTTTTGTTTTTTTTTGTTGTTGTTTTTTTTTTTTTTTGTGCGAACGAGTTGACCAAAGTTGGCGGAGTTGGCACATGGACGCGCTGAGAAAACGCTCGCCGACGCTTTACCGGAGCTTTTCGACGCCTTCGCTCGCTCTGGATTAGCTGACACACGCCGCGGGACTGTGCGAGAGTGACCTTTGGCAACTATTTATTGGGGGGTAAGATCCTGTCTGTATCGTCCGAAGCAAAGCTTTCCATTGACCCCCTCGCGTCGAGAGACACAGAGGGATACGTTAGGAAAGAAATGTAGAACATTTTGTCTTTGGGTGGTGGGGTGGGAAGGGAAGAAGTTGACGATTAATTCGTGCGAGCCTTGGAACCGCTGTCCCACGAGAGAGAAGTTCACCTCACTGGCGCTGAATGGCTGCACCTGCGCAAAACACCCAAGAACCCAGGTTCTTCAGAAAATAAATATATATATATATATATATATTTATAACAAAACAAAAAGAAGAACAAGAAACATTACTGCCTTTAGAGAACAGAATGATCGGTAATAAAGATAAATCATTCGAATCTGGACATGAACAATTCAACAACACGTCCGCGACCTAATGGAAAAAACACATACATTGCGGAACAATGCTTTAAATCTATAAACGTATACATTGTAAATATGCAACTCCTGTGGTTGTATGTAATTTAGGAATTGCATTGCATCCGATTAACCGTTAAAATAGGCGTTCAGGAAAGTATTCCTAACTAAATATAATATTATATATATATATAGGTTTTATTGTATTATTGCTTAAATGGTCTTGTCACTCGAGAAAAGACTTCAGCCAGCATAATGTCTATCTGTGGGAAAACAGGATTTTTATTTTTGTGCCCACTCGACCTGAAACCCAGTCACTCACATTTCTTTCATTTCTGTTGTTGTTAGATGTTGTGTATTGGCGTATCGCAGCTTAATTGCTTTTAAATTCAAAACGTTCGCCTTGTGGCATCAATTACTCCCAGCCATACCCATCCATAACTCGAGGGCAAAGTGTCTCAGACCAAAACTCAGAAGCATGAAGTGAACTTGGCCTCTATAAAAAAAAAAGGCGATTAGTTCCCATAAAGTGAATAGCTGTTAAACCAACTTACCATGCAACAAACGACCACACGTGTAACCGAAGCAACAAAAAAAACTTTTAAACGTTTAATTGATTTAATAAACACCATAATAACATGTGGGGTCAGCACTTGCAATATTTCAGACTTATATCTGTCAAGATTTCACAAAAAGGACTCGCCATAGTTGACAATATTGAAAAGAAAATCACTAAAACCTTGTTAAAAGCAAATTAAGTCACCAAAATAGAATTTAAGTACTGATCGACGTCCCGTTAGAGGTTTCAGGCGGGTTTTATTTAGGTCTATTGGATTAGGTGTTTGCTGCGGTTATGAAGCGAAAATTAAAAAAAAACCTCAAAGTGACTTTTTGCGCAGTGTCGCCCTCGTCCCATCGCTCTGACGCCAGCCGTTGCTGCACATTTTACGGACGTGGGGTCACGTCTTAGATTTATAATAAGTCAAACGCTTATTGCTTTTTTGTGTTTTTTTTTTTTTGGTTTTTTTTTGGAACAGGGTTCCGGACGTGTCTTCTCCAGAGGGGCCCCGGTGCACTGGACGTCCTCCGCCGAGATGACGAGCAAAGCCCTGCCCGCACCCATCCCCCTGCACCCGTCCCTCCAGCTCACCAACTACTCCTTCCTGCAGGCGGTCAACACTTTCCCCGCCGCCGTGGACCAGCTCCAGGGCCTGTACGGCCTCAGCGCTGTACAGACCATGCACATGAACCACTGGACGCTCGGCTACCCGCACATGCAAGGACTGCGCTCGACCATCACCGAAGTGGCCGCGGCCCGTGGTCTGGTCGACCCCCGCTTCCCCTTCCCTTCGCTGCCGTTCGCGGCCGCGGCGCACCTCTTCCAGCCCAAACAGGGCTCCGTCGCGCACGTCATCCCGTCTCTCCACGGGGACCGGCCGAGGTTCGACTTTGCCAACCTGGCCGTGGCCGCCACCCAGGAGGACCCCCCGAAAGCCGCGGATCGGGCCAAACTCACGGCGGGACTCGGGGGCGCGATCTCAGAGCTGAGCAAGCTGTCCCCGGATCGGAAACCCACCCGCGGCCGGCTGCCGTCCAAGACGAAAAAGGAATTTATTTGCAAGTTCTGCGGCAGGCATTTCACCAAGTCCTACAACCTCCTCATCCACGAGAGGACCCACACGGACGAGCGGCCCTACACCTGTGACATCTGCCACAAGGCTTTCAGGAGACAGGACCACCTCAGAGACCACAGGTGAGAACCACACCGTCACACCGTCACCTCATTGTCTTGGCTTATCACTGGATGGGATTACTTTAACAGTGTATTGATCACATACATATATTGATATTCTTCTGTCTTTCAAAGTTGTTGTTTTTCTTCTGAAAGCATCCTCTTGCATGCCAATTTCCCAGGGGTTTTTTTTTTTCCACGGGGGCGCTAAAGCACTGTTATAGCATTGTCATAATCTATCTCAAATCGGCATACTCCATAACTATAATAGAGCCCCCCCCCCAAAGCCCATTGCCGATCGATGGGGTTTGTAACTGCTGCTGCCTCAGACATTTGACCCCATGTGTTGTCTCCGCTTTGACAGATACATTCACTCCAAGGAGAAACCCTTCAAATGTCAAGAGTGCGGAAAGGGATTCTGTCAGTCTCGAACCCTAGCCGTCCACAAAACCTTACACATGCAGGTGAGCTCTCAACCCTATCACGACGCACAACCGTGCAAGTCACGAATATATATATATGTGTGTGTGTGTGTGTTTATATATATATATATATAGATATATATATATATATTTTTTTTTTAAATTCATTCATTTATTTATTTATTTATTTATTTATTAATATTTATAAACGACAAATTAAGATGATATGAATTCGATCTAATAATCCAATAATCAAATTTATTCAGATAAAACTACTGCATGCATTTGGGATGATAATATATATATATATATATATATATATATATATATATATATATATATATATATATGGTTTGTTTTCAATTAGGATTTGTTTTTGTATATTGTTTTAATTATACATGTTTGTTTGTGTATATATATATACATAAACAAACATGTATAATAAAAACAATATACATATATATATATATATATATATATATATATATATATATATATATATATATATATATATATATATAAGAATTCATTATAGTTCTTGAATTCTAATTCAAGTGACAAAAAAATAAAGAAATACACAGATAATACAACATGGCACCGCTACAATGGGAATAATCAATCATTTGCTTGCTTTAAATCTAAACAGGAGTCACCCCACAAATGCCCCACATGCGGAAGAACCTTTAATCAAAGAAGTAACCTGAAAACTCACCTTCTCACCCATACAGACATCAAGCCCTACAGCTGCGGTCGCTGCGGAAAGGTGTTTCGGCGCAACTGTGACCTGCGACGGCACAGTTTGACGCACACTCCCCGTCAGGACTACTAAGGCCGGGTAAAGGCTGGACAACTGTACAAAAAAAACAAAACCAAAAACAAAAAAAAACAACAGACACAAATATCAATGGACAAAGGAAAAAAAAGACAAGTCGACTTTTTTTTTTATCATTGTTTTGTTTTGCTCAAAGACAATGTCGAACATTTTTGGGACACTTTACCGTAACCGATACGGTTGTTTCTTTGAATGCGAAGGACCTTGGAACGAATGAACCGTCTTTCTTTCTTACACCCTGTAAAATACTGAGACCGTGTAAATAATGTTGTTTTATTTTTTATTTTCGTGACATTGAAATGAGAAAAAAAAAGAAAAAAAACGCGTTAAAAAGCAGGCATAAATTTAAAGTATGTTAAAGTGTATTTTAGAAAATAAAGCAACTTAAATGTTTTCGCTGGTGAGGTTGCGTTTTTTTTTTTGTTTAATTTAATTGTATTTTATTTTTTGGTTTCGCTTGCTTTGGAATTTGACAAGTGGGGTCGGGAATTAAATTGAATGATTTATTTGAAAATGACATTTATTCATCTTGACTCAGATTGGCTTGGAGATGACAACAAAAAAATCAGTTCGTATTCAACATTGGGGTTGATATTTTGGACAGGTCTATAAATGTTATATTTATTTATTTAGTTTTTATCAATATTGTTCTTATTAAATGTTGCATTATAGGCTAATTATTATATAATTCCAGTTAGCTATTATGCTGCCTTGATCCCATTCACACGATCAATTATCTCAATTTGTCCTGTTTCCTTCCATTTGGAGTCTGGTATCGACAGGCAGTAATATGCATTATATTAACGCTATTAACAGAAAGCCTGATATCAAATATCTTAATCGAAATCATCTCAGCCCTATCACAGCTGATTCACAAATAGGTGGGAGGACTGCCAGCAACCACAGAACCGCTAAGGTCTGGATATTGTCGATATCGATATTTAATTTGTTAAATATCGCCTTATTTATTTAAGCTTCGTTGTAACGCTTCATCATCATCATCATAGGTTATTTGGTGTGATATCACATCGGTTCAGCTACCATACATATATATGTATATATATATAAATATATATATATGTGTATATATATATATCTTAATTATGTCGCCGGATTCGATATTACAACTGAATGTTATAGTAAAACAGAAACGTTAGTGTCACGGACAATATCATTTGTCTGTATTTTGAGGCAAAATAAAGTGTATTTTTCTTTTAAATCGTCATCCGGTCTCCCAACACGAAATCGGATGTCAACACATTTTAAAGTAAAGATATTTTTATATACATTTTGATGTAACCGATTTCACATGAAATTAAAATTGTTCTATTTCTATATGACTTATATTGTATTTCTAACAAGAAATCTGGACTAAAAAGCTCAGGTAGGCGACTTGCAGAAAGAACTTTACGGCATATATATACAAACATGTATAATAAAAACAATATACAAAAACAAATACTAATTGAAAACAAACCATACATATATATATATATATATATATATATATAGAGAGAGAGAGAGAGAGAGAGAGAGAGAGAGAGAGAGAGAGAGAGAGAGAGAGAGAGAGAGAGAGAGAGAGAGGGGGGGGGGGGGCTGTGTTTATAAGATATTTAAGAGATTAAGATATTTAAGAACAACGCTGCTGGAACCACCAATAATTATCATAGCGATGATAATATGAGTAAACAAAATGAGGATCATAAATATTTTTTGCAGCACAATTTATTGAACTCTTTTGCAAAACAATATTGACTCATTCAGTTTATTTCAGTGAACAAAGACTATTCTTATAGAAATATTCTGTCCTAGCTACCCCTAAATAAATAGGACGTGACGGTATTATAGACACGGAACAACACGTCAGCGACTCAAATTCCATGATTCCGTGATTAATGGTTTTATAATTCCAGAATAAATTTTCCGACCGCCAAATTCATATTCATAAATTAATAAAGCATTTATACGTTGAATATTGTTCCCCAAACGCTTTCAACTACAATTTCAAATAAGTAGAATATACATACTCAACAAAAACGAACTGTAAAAACTGTTAACGCTTATCTTTGTCATTTGGTTTGTTTTCACTTTTTTAGGGGAGGGAATTTAGGTGGAAACAATTTATTATTCGGTTTATCGCTATAACTGATCCTGCCTCAGTAAAGTGGAGGACTTTGGATGATATATTCATTATATGCATTATTGTTTTACCCTTGTGCCTTTAATGTTAAATCTCTTTGACCTTTGTGAATAGCGCAAAAAGTAATTATAATTATATTTATAATTATAATAATAATAATAATATTAATAATAATAATAATAATAATAATAATATTATTATTATTATTATTAATAATAATAATAATAATAATAATAATTATTATTATTATTATTATTATTATTATTATTATTATTATTGTTATTTTTATATTTATTATTATATAACTAAAGCACACACCGGTTATTCGGACTTTTTTGAAGCTAGTCAGGAGCGCAAACACGTCTTACATAATCAATGTTGGCTGCTTGTTTTTACCCTCTTTGCAATTACTGTGTCTCCTGAGTTGTAAAGTGGGTGAAGTGTTTACACATTCGTTCAGTCCGCAAAACGAAAGCAAAAATACAGTTAGTTACAGTTTATAATACAGTTAATTAGTTAGACAAAAAATATATATAATAATGCTAATAATAATAATAATAATAATAATAAAATTCGACTTTTGCAATTGTAAAAATAAGAATTTTAATAAGAATATTTATATTATTATTATTATTATTATTATTATTATTAATAATAATATTCATAATATTCATAATAATAATAATAATAATAATAATATAATATAATATAATATAATATAATATAATATAATATAATATAATATAATATAATATAATATAATATAATATACAAACACACACACTAGATATTAGATAATAGATACTCACACTACGTTTACTTTAATAACGCAGAATTTATTTTATTTAAGTTATTTTCAAGAACGTATCTCACCGAAAAAAATAATCTCGCGAAATGTAAGGTGTAATATAAATCTAACATATATCTGCCGTTTCGGCTATAAAACGATCTAATACATGATTTAACTATGTTATATAATATGTCAAACACCCACGTTCAGCAGGGAGGTGTTAATTTGCGCGCTCGAAAGGTTGAATTGAATTCGGATCTGTTCTGTTCTCATTATGAATGAAAAGCCAAACCACGTGTTCATGCCAACGACCTTTACAGTTCGATTCGGTTGCCTTTCAAAGAGAAAAAATGAAATCCATCCCAAAAGTTGACTTTACTGAACCTTAATGAGATACACCCTCAAGATTATTGTGCAATGGTCGTGCGTTGAACAAAGTGCGGTATTAGGCAGCATAAAATGTTGAGAGATTAACAACTCTTCTGCGCAATCGGAAGAACCTGCGTCTATGGGGCCATCATATCCGATCCCACGATTCCCGGAAGGCATCTCTCTGGACGTCTAGATTCCGGGAGTATAGAGCAGGGGTTCTCAAACCTTTTATTCAACCAAGGATCCCTTATATGAGAGAAAATAAATCCTATGTCCCAAAATATAATTTGATATTAGGCATATTTCTCACACTTCTTCGTTTCTTAAAACATTCAAAGGAAATGTATTAGAAATATTTGTATTGCACCATTTCAAAATACAGACGATAAATACTATGTATTCCATTAAATTAACATCAATTAAATTAACAAGTAACACGAAAAATAAAGACACATCAAGAGAAAGTGACCACGATGGCGAGGAGGTGCACATGGCGGGACTGTTTTTTGTCTAAAATGAGATAATTATGTACGTATATATTGCACAAAAATAATATATTTCTAAATAAAAAAGTAACCCCTTCAAAGCACAAAAGAAATTTTTTTTTTTTTTTTTCAAAACACTTTTCACGGATCCCCTGGCTAAGTCCCACGGACCCCTAAGGCTCCCCAGACCCCACTTTGAGAATCACTGGGTACCACTTTAATTTATGAACGATCAAATCTCTTTTTGTCAAACAAATAAAAAATGTACAAATGTTCCAAATGCAGCCGTTTTGTATGCTATCTTTTTTGTTTTAGGTCCGACTAAATAAAACATCTAAATAATGAAATTACTGTTCCGACATGGTATGGCTCTTTTCCAAAGAGTTTATGATCTAAGATTATTTAGTTTTGACGAATGCTTCTTTTTGAATATAAATGTTATGTTTACTAATATAATTTAACATCTGAATTATAATCGACTCACAGTAAATAAACATACAATGGGCTAAATGCCTTATAAGATGGAACCAGTCAATAGCTGTGTCGTGGTGAATTATTATTATTATTTATTATTTATTATTTATTATTTATTATTGTTATTATTATGATTATTATTATTATTATTATTATTATTCGTGAAGATTCATGACATTGGAGATTCTTGGAGTGTTTTTTAGGACTCCTCACCGGCCAAAGGGGGATCATTTCCAGGCCTAAAATAAGGATGGCAGGGCGCGGGGGAGCGCGGGGGAGGGAGGGAGGGAGGGAGGTCCAGTCAGTGCGGAGCAGGAAATGACGACACGAAAAGTAGGGCAACGCGGAAGAGACGCGCCAATGTTTACCGATGACGTTTGCTCCGACACCCACATACACACACACACACACACACACAGCTAACCCCAGCTAACGCCGTGAATATGTCACCATAAAGTCGGGATTTCAGGAGAAGTTGCGGCAGCGCCGTTTTTCAACGAGTAAGAAGCGTTCCACGAGAAGAACCAGCACTTTGTCCATGGTGTTTTGTCGCTGTTTGCACATTCCGACTCGTACGTGGGCTAGTTAGCTTAGCCTAGCCCCATACATGTATATAGGCTATCTGTTAGCTCAGCCTCGCTGCTCTGGAGGAACTGTAGAACAGCTGAAGCTGGAATACCTTTACGCGTATAATTTAAGTACGTCCGGGTACCAGTTCTTCTTAAACGTTTTACTGTTTAAACTGTTCTTAAAAAGTTTAACTATTTATGCACCTTATACCGACCTCTAAATTCAGCGTCGCCAGCTTGTTAACTTGGCCGCCTAATTATAATAATAATAATTCTAATAATAAAAAGTAATATTGATATAAACGTTAAACAGCATCCCAAAGAGCTTAAACTGTCTGCCAACTCGTGTAGGCTATTCATACACGCACTGCACATATTTTACTATGTATATGTATTCGAACCTGCACAATTTCCTATTTTTGGCTGTGCGATTTGTTGATACAAATGTTTATTGTTAATCATTCCTTTTTAGGGTTGTGATATTTTAGCAATTTTTCTATCTGAACTGACAATGTTACCCACGTGGGTAACAAATAGACTGTTACCAATGTCTGGCACAGGTTGGCATCTGACTGACTAATTTTGTAGTTTTTAATAAGAGTGCATTTAAAAGAGCCCCCTTTCGGGTTTTCCCGCTTTGTCTTGTAGGATTGAGTTGTATAACAAGACTACGTTAGCATATAATACAGGCTTACAGATGTAGTTGTCATTCAGATATTGCAGAGGGGGAAACGAGACATCCAGAATAATCTTGATCACGATGTCGAGTCATGTGTCTTTTCTGTGTGTTGACAGGAAGGACGGGGCCAAAATGTTAGAGTCCTATGTCACACCGCTGCTGATGAGCTATGTGAACAAGTACATCAAGAATCTGAAGCCATCTGACCTGCAGCTGTCCCTCTGGGGAGGAGATGTGGTCCTCAGCAAGTTGGATCTGAAGTTGGACGTCCTGGAGCAGGTGTGCAAATTGATCCCATTTTTTTTTTTTCCTGTGTCTGGAAATTCAACATTACACAAGCAGGGTGACTTGTGTCTACCCTTCACAAGTAGGGTTTTAGTTAAACACTGCTTGACCGCCAGGGCTCTCTATGTCTGTCATAGGTTACCGGCACCTTTTCTGTCAGATTTTACCGTCACTACAAATGACTTTGAATGTATCGTGACGCGCTATTATCAAGTTACATCACACATCAAAGTTTCTGTTGGGAAAAATTGGTGCTGGTCCACGTGTCCTGAAAGATTTCAGTGTCCCAGACAAATGGGAGAGATTCCGGTCAAATATTAACTCTGTTTATTGAGCTTAAAAACAATTGATAGGCATGCTATTTAAAGAATGAAATCATGAATGCATGTAGATTTATAATATTTTTTATCGAATATTCAAACTAAAATAAGTCCTGTCAGTTAACTTTGTTTATAAATAAATAAATACATAAATAAATAAATATTTGTGAATATTATTACCTCTACTACTACTACTACTACTAATTAAATATAGCAAGTAGGTCTAAATAAATGATAAGGTTTGTTGTCTGTGTTCGTTGGGATGTTTCATCGACATATTTTACAACACAATGGATATTTACACCAAAACTATGGGGGGAGGGGGCAAGGCTTATTTCTATATCGAGGTGAAAGGTCAGCTTTAGATCGTCCAAACTCATTGGCTTTCTGTCACAACTTGCCGAACACGGAAATGAACAGATCTGCTGAGGATTTTTTTTTAATCAAAATGAACGAGCTATTTTATTTTGACATCAAGTAAAATATGGCGATAATTATCGTTATTGTTTTATCGCCAGCGCTAATTGTGCTTAGAGGGAATTATTTTTCACCAGACATTATGACTGGAGAAAAATAAAATTAAATATGTATATATGTATATATTTAAATCTCTCCTGTTCATGATCAAGATTAGATTTTCTCGTTCAAAAACCGGCATATACAGGATAACGGTTACCCTTTCACACATGCTGCACACAACCGGAGATTGTCCGTGTCAGACGTTTACACCACCTGGAAATACTCCTGTTGGTTTAGACGAGGGGCAGAGCCTGTGTAGAGTGTGCAGGAGGCAGGATGCGATGCAATGACGCAATGACACTGTAGAGTTTAGCACACCCAAGATGGCGGACGTTGCTACCGACTTATCTTTTTTGGCGGTGACACTCTATGTATTTGGATGTAATATAAAGGAAAGAGTGGAAAGGAATATAAAGGAAAGCAGAAAGGAGTATGAAGCAGCTATGCTCCGTGCACAAAGATCCGCACGAAGGTAAATAACTGGCGCATGATAGAGACGTCATCAACAATTGACACACCCACTCCCTCGTTACGAATGCGCTGGACAATTACCTGCTCTGTTCAAACATATCGCTCAATCTGACATTACACAGACTTTGTACTAGGGTGCTGGCTGGGTAAAGTCCAGGTAATGTCCAGATAATTTCAGGGTTGCAGTGCATGTGTGAAAGCAGCTTCTGTCATACATATGTTGTTAAAACTGTTAAATATCCAATGCCTTTTTTTTACTGAACTTATTAATTATTTTTCTTATGTTAAACTCTTTATTCTTTGCTTATAAAAGTCTTATTAAATGTAACACCTACACCCACCCACACCTCTTGATTTGGACCTTTAGAACCTTGTAGGTTAAAAAACAAAATCCCTGCGAGTCATCTGATGTTTAACACAGCATAGTTTCAATGCGTATTTAAACTAGTTCACAATGAGAGTGAATGGGGAAATAGCAGAAAGTGTTAAAAAAAAGAAGAAATTCCTTTGCCCTGCAAAGGGCGTGAAAGTATCCATACACTGCGCTCACAGCAAGAAGGTCCTGGGTTTGATTCCCGCCTGAGGTGCTGTTGGCACTGTGCTCCGGCGGGTTATCTCCTAAATAGGAGCCTTTCTGTGTGGAGTTTGCATGTTCTCCCCGTGCTCACATGGGGTTTCCTCCACCTACCATCAGTAAGCACCCCAACCAAAAACATGCACCCATCATCGTCTGACCAGCGATGGACACTTGTTACCAGGTCCCCGGGCGCGTCAACGAATGCTGCCCACTGCTCCTGGCTGCCCCCCCCGGAGGAAGGACAAGCCAGGATGGGTCAAAAGCAGAGGCCTCATTTCACTGGCCACCATCCAAAGCATGTGCGTGTGTATGCATGTGTTGTAGTGTGGTGTGTTGCGTGACAATTAAAGATTGTTCTTCTTCTTCTTCACATTGTATACGAAAGCCAATGTAAAATTTGGCTTTGGTTTCATGCAGTGCTTGCTGCACTAGGAATTTTCACGTGTAACTCCCATTAGATTAGAAAACTGTATTCAAAATGATCTCCAACTGCCATCTGAAGCACAAACTTGTTGCAGTTTATTGTGCCTTTTTTAATTTCTAATGGCGTTGCACATTCTTGCATTGAAATTATGTAAATCTGTTTTGCAACAGGCTAACATTATTAAAACATGAATGTGTAGACTTGGTTCACAAATCAGTGTGTGCTTGAAAAGCAGGGCTGTGCCGTAATGTACTAGAAGTGTACAATATCTTTAAGTGCCATTGCAATGTCGTCATATAATGTTTAATTTATTAGCGGGTATTATGGTAAATATTGATATTGAGTTAAATTCCCACATGATGATAAATTATTTACCATACTCAGCCTTAATGATTATAAGCAAACAATCTATAAACAAGAATGAGTGTGTGCCCTGTTATTTTATTTTTCCAGTTACCCGTACCCCTCAGCTTATCACTTAGCTTCATTGTCTTGAGCCGCGTCACAATGTGCTGTACTATAGCAACGGCGCACCGAATACCACTTAGACAATATTGATCCAAGTCAGACATTACATTTTTTGAGAAAAGTATGCTGTATCAGAATAAGACTGAAGGGAAAATGATAAAGTAAATCTATCAAGCTGGTTCAAAATCAACTTGGTCTGTCTTTCTGTCTGACTATCGCTGATGTCTGTCAAGGCAACCTGCTGAATAAACAGCTTGCTTGTGCAATTGCCAAATTGATACTACAGGCAAAACACAGTTTACGTACAACCTAGGTCTTAGGTCATAGCTCAGCTCAGCTCACAGACTGACAGACAGACAAAGGTCAAAAAGCTACAATTTATCAAGTTAATTTGAGGTTCATTAGTCTTTATGGTATATTATACAGTCATTATCAATTAACTATTTTTTATTATTTGTTTTATTTAATCTTTATTCATGCAGGTTAAGTTGGCTGAGCGGATATACAATGCTCTGTTTGACATTCATACAGCTACGCCACACATAACGCAGACAAAACTTACATAAAATCAACACTACAATGTGTTTAAAATATAGCAACTTAAAAAACAAGTACAGTGACAACATTTAAGAGCCCTGCTCTTGACAATACATTTACATTACTATTTACTTGATTAAAATAAAAATCTCCAACTCTACTATTGCTGTAGAGGTTAGTCGTTTGGCTTACTGTGACTGTGACATGTTTATACTACGGACAAAATATACTGAGTTGCTTTGGACAAAAGCGTCTTCTAAGTGACGTAATGCTGTGTAATGTTAATTCTTGTGTAGAGACCTAGTCTGTTTGTTGAAGTTCTCTTTGTAGGTTAGGGTGCAGAGAACTTAAAAGCCATTTTTTTCACGAACACCGTATGAGCAGTAGAAACCTTCACGATTACCATCTCTTGAGGCCAAAAGTGATATGAGCCACTTTTCTGGGTCAGGTCACAGGAAAGATAAGTAGGTCTCCCATACTCGCCTTAAATAAAAACATGCCAGCGGTCATCCACAATTTGTAACGAACCCCAGGGCTCCATGATATTCCACTTAATTACACCTGACATTGAAAGAAAATGAAGATTTTGTTTCTCAGACAAAAACCTAGCTTCAATTCAATTTTTTTTAAATCAACCAGCTCTTTTATGCGTTGATACATTTACTTGGATATTTTGTCCATCGCTGTTATTGTGATACAATGTACTATTTTAA
Source organism: Zeus faber (assembly GCF_960531495.2). Taxonomy (NCBI): domain Eukaryota; kingdom Metazoa; phylum Chordata; class Actinopteri; order Zeiformes; family Zeidae; genus Zeus; species Zeus faber. The sequence continues at coordinate 29,927,415 of NC_137195.1, forward strand.
AAATCATGTGATGTATAGATTGGATCAGTGTGCCAATTAGCCAAAAAACAATTTTCTCTTTGATTTACTGAATTCTGACTCCTTCTGAAAAGCATACCAAAATCCTACCTAACTTGACAGACATTTTGTTGAAAATTATGATTTAAAGCCAACTGACATTTTGAATTGGTTTAGGCTTTAATTAGTAATGCTGTTTTGAAATGCTTTGCAGTTTACTGTAATGTATTATTTGGACAATTTCTCACTGGCAAAGCGGTAATAAAAAAGGAAAAGTATAAATGTTCCTAAGAGGAGTTCTCTTTAAATAAAACGGTGTGGGGCTTTTTATTTCAAAGCTGACATACAGTAAGTTCAGACAGCTTTTCCTCAGAATTACTTTTGATTATTAGTTTATGGAGGCCATGCTCACCCAGAGTAGTTCAAGATGTAAAACAAGCATTCCTCTGGCTCAGAGTAAATCTTTCAGATTTTTGTTATAGGCATAACAAATTTGTAATCTCCAGCCATTGTTTTTACTGTCTTCCCATCCTTAAAATTTATATCTAACACAAGTCAAAACTGTTGTCGATGCTTTTGCGATCCCATTTGATTTTACAACATTGCCCTGCATCACAGATGTAGCACTGAAGTGAAGACCGCTACATTCCTGAGTCGCTCAAACATCGTTCCAAGTCCACAAACATCTTTGTGTGTTTACAGGAGTTGAAGCTTCCCTTCACGTTCATGAGCGGTCACATCCACGAGCTGCGTATCCACGTGCCATGGACCAAGCTGGGTTCGGAGTCCGTGGTGATCACCATCAACACCATGGAATGCATCCTGAAACTCCGGGATGGAGCCCAGGTGAGTCGCCCCCCCCCCACTGTAGTACCAAAGTACCACTGACGAGTGTCCAGAAACGCTGTTGCCGGAATACTCAATATGAAGTGGATTCACAATGATATGGTGAGGAAAGGAAACTGACCCATTTGGACCAATTATAGACAGGAGGTTGCCGTATAACTGTTTGTTTGCTTTAAAAGTTATATTTTGCGCTACGTATACTAGTGTGTTTTTGAGAGATACCATCCATTTTCAGCATTGACATGGCCAAAACTACACTTGCCGAGTTATTATGAAGACTTGAAGATGACGTTTACGCATGCTTGAGGTTTTCTAGTCAAATTGACTTTCTAACTTTGCCCTCTGGTTATTGGTGCACCATGGGACCGAACATGAACTTGGTTTTGCTACAGTCATCACATCGGGTGTGATTCAGCATGTTAATGCTGAAAATGGGTAAAATACACTTTTTAGTGTCGCCAAGTTTTACTTTCACTGTTGAAAATGTGTAAATGGGGACTCAAAATGGTTAGAATTCTACCGGCTAGAGCCGATTTGAGTCTTTCAGGTGCATCCATTTCCATCAATAACAAATATATCAGTACCATCTGCTTACTCTGATTAACAGCATCTCTAATTGGCCCGCTTAATTAATGCAATCAAAGCCTAATAACAACATGAAGGGAACCATTTTCCTGTAGCTACTCAAGAACACAAGCATGTTAACCATTTATTTCTGCAGCTAGGCATTTAGCAGAGATTAAAAGTTGTTAATATGACATGGCTAAGTAGCATGTCCTTTTACTATCTGATCAGTGCTTAATTATTCTTGATGATCTGAGTCCAAGAAGAAATGCTCTAAAGAAACTAAGACAACAAAACAAAGAAACCAAAGACAAATAAATCACTGCCTCGTTTAGTTAGAAGGATGATGTCATTCCATTTTATGCTGTGATTTGTATTTTGATCTACATTTTCAAAAGCTTATGCGAGAGGAAAAAAAAGACTGTTTATTGGCAAGTGCTGTTAAGACTGTCTCCAATGAGGAGCACATTTGAGAGATTGAGGATGAAAGTGTGTCGTCATTCATTCAACCAGAATTAACCATTTATAAATGCCTTTTCAATTTATCAAGAGAGGCATCTGCCATCATTTTATTTTTTTAACCAGATGGATTCCAGCACTAAACAGACTATTTCTTTCCCTTCTTTGTGGTTCAAAAAGGTTTTGTTGTATTCTTCATCCATCCCCCAAAAGAATAGCAAAACACTCGCTCAGCAAATTGATTTGATTTATTCTCTTGCTGGCTTTTAACCAAAACTTTTCTCAGAACTTCAAGCCAAGGTGCTACTTTACTTGTGAATTGATCAATGCTATTTTACAAGTGTTTTTCCTTTGGTAAGTCAGTGGCATCGCTATTCACAGTTCGCCAGCAGAAAGAGAAAAAAAGCTTCTTTAGAAACAACAATTCCTTTTCAACTCAGAAACAGGTCAAATTTGTTTCCCTTCTCAAGATGGCTCAAGTTAATGGCTCAAGGAGAGCGTAAGTTTGCCGTTGTTCCTGGTCAGTAAAAAAACCCCAAAAACGCTACTTTGAGCTATATCATGCACCACCAGGGACATAAATCTGAAAACAATTACCTCCAGCAATATTTATATTATTATGTTTAGGTTTGATTTGAAATATTTTCATTTTTGAAGTATAGCGTATGCAAGTCATTTTTCCAAGATTTGTTTTTGCAGAAGAGCCTGGTCCTACCTTTGCCACCCATGCAGTTCACAAAATAGAAAGTGTAGCTCAGTGCTGGCTTGCGTTAGTAGGTGGAAGTTTCAAGGCCAGATGTCCCAGAAGAAACACATTTCAAGGGAAGTCAATTACAGCTAATTATATAGACTGTGGCAAAAAGATTTGTAACACATGAGCTTGAGTTGCACAGAGCTAATGGTAAATATCATTGTGCGCAGATGGCTACTGCTCAAGCGATCAGGTTTCCAGTTAAATGGAAATTTTAACTTGTTTTTATGCTTCGAATGCAGCTTAAGGTCATGAAACACTGGTGTAATGCATGTACACGCAAAATAAGTATTTGTTACAGATGTTATGTGAAATGCTCCTGGGAAGGAAAGAATTTTCGGAAAATTGCACATGACGTTAGGACAAATAATTCATTGGTATGCATGCACACCCGTGAGACCCAATTTGGAGCTGTGCCAGACTTGCAGCAGAAGTCTTCATAGCAGGAGGAATTTAAATGAGTTGCCGCACTCTTTCCGATCGGGGGTGAGGTCCCGGGGCCTTGACCAGCTCCTGTGTTCTCTAGCCAGGAAAATACGACCAGATTCCCTTTTTGTTTCTTAATTTGCTGTACTTCTCATTCAATATATGATTTATATTCAAACCTTTATTACACCATCAACATTATTTCAACCTTTTAACATAAAATTATTTGTCATGCCCTCCTAAAAGTTGTGCTTGTTCACTCAGGTCAGGTCAGAGTGGGAGTTTCATTGATGAAAATGATATTGGTCCAGCAGTTAGTATTTCCTCGGTTTAAAATCCAGTCCATACACACCTGGCATAGTGTCAGTCGTGTTCGAGTATGTAGCAAATGTGTCATAGAGTTTTGGCCACCAATCTCTTCAATAATTTCAGTTATGGCCCATAGGAATTATGAAAAAAAGTAACTGCATGGAAAGTCTTGCGTTTAAAATTGAGTAGATTAGCCAGTGTTTCTTGTCCAGCAGAGACAGGAACTCTGCGGTGGGCCTCATGTGGCCAAAGTGTGGAAATGATAAATGATATCATTAATATGGTTTGTTTTCATAATTACAGTTAAAGCCTGAGGACGGGCCTGTAAAAACATCCGTGCGCCTTTTGAAGTTCATTAAGGGCTGTGTAATTTGACCGGAATTATTGGGAGCTTTTTAATGTTCGTGTTTCCCCCGCGAGAGAGGAACTGGGTAATATTAGCGATATTCAAATTGCTCAATAGAGCCCATCTGTAAAGTACCAAGCACGAGTGCACAATTATAGTTTCCAGCAAATGTGGAAATTTGGGCGTTTTGTAACAGTGGGAGATTACAGCTCCTGCTGACAGTGTAATTGCTTAAAATATGCTGTAATGAGGACTTTCAGTGCAGAAAATATGCAAACTGATTTATTTTTTGTCAGCTTCTATTTGACACGTGTTTTACAAACTTGAGGACATTAACAAAGGCATTACGTTTTACGTGTCTGTTAAGGTAATTTTGCATCCTATGTCCTTGAATTGAGTGTACTGCTTTGTAAAATACTATCATGCAACTAATGTTTTACAACCTTAAATTCTTTTGAGCATGAAGTATCCAAAATGTTCAGAATATGCTACGTGGACTTCTGAACATAGATATCCATTCTTTAATAGTCACTCTATATTGTGTTTGGATCAGTTACATCTGTATATCCTTTAATGCTAATATTCCTCTGTTTAGTTGTAGCTAGGACTTTTTAGTGGTGGGGGTTCATTTTGACATTGAATTATTAGTGTGGACATCTCCATGTGAAATTAGTCTAAGCCCTCGTCTATGCTTAAAAGCTCACATTATGTAACAGGAGATTGGTCATGGGGATGAAAGGGTTTTGTAGTAGTCAACTTGAACTTTTCTTCCTCTTGTACAAAGGCACTCTCTAAGTGGCCCATACGTCTCTCTCCGAGCTATTCGATATGAGTGATCTGTTTGATCTGAGGCCGTTGTAAATTAAAAAACCCAGTCTGAAACAGCCAAGGGACGTATGGGATGAAACAATGGCTTTAAATCTGTCATTCCATGGGCTGTGCTCCTATGGAAACTGGAGTTATTAATAGACCTCATGGAAGGAGTTAGCCGCGTTTTTTAGCATTAGCAGGCCCATGCCATGCCATTCGCGTTCAGAGCAACTCACTATATTTGGTTTATTTAATTTCTGACCTTAGGCTGAGCTGGCATCTAAAGCTTTCAATCTAAAAGTGGTGACTGTTGCTGGTCTGTGGTGTGATGCTGAGCATGTGGTTTTAAGCATCGCTACCCACAAACCTTACACCGTTAAGAGGAGATCAGTAAAAACCTCTCAGGGTGGAATTTATTTTTTCAGTTTATTGTGTGGCTGTTTTTGAGGAATTTGATTCTTGTATTTTCCAAATTGGCAGTAGTCATTAATGAAATAATTAACGGCCAACATTAACTTAATGTCACAAAATTATGGGCACACAGTGTTTTCTTTCATGGTAAACTCAACCAGATGTAAGAGATGAGTTGTGTCTTGTGACAGTGAGGGAACGGGCTGGACCGGAGTTTAATCTGGGTCCCTACACTCCTAGGCACCCCTATTTTTTATCATTCTTTTTTTTTTAACGAGACAAAAGATAAGGGTTTTGGGTTTACTGAGGAGGTCCCCTTTGGGTTTGGCTCAGCTCACTGCTTGATCTGGAAGTTTTATGGCTGCTGAGAGCCTTTATCCCTGATGTGAAGGTTGTGATTGATGCATTACCGCAAGATGATTCGGGGAGGTGCCTCTGAGACTTGGTTTGGCATACAGTCACAATGAGGCCCTTTCTTCTTCTCCTTCTTTTAGATTCCCTCACTATTTTTAGGGCTTCACACCAACGACAATCATTGTTTCTACATAAAGGATAGTACATGTCATTGAGGGAAACCCCCTATTCTTTAAGACTTCTTGGGACGCCCAAGTTGTTATTCCACCATGAGCCTCACCTCCTACCATCGCCAAGGGGCGAGTGTAGCACTCTTGGATTTCACGAATATTATGCGCTTAGGATATCTATAGACTTGATACATACCAATTGATTTACAGACACACTCTTAAAATACACATACATAGTCCTCATCATAGGTCTTATAACACTGCGACCTCAGATGCACCGTTGACTGTTCCTCCTGTGTAGCTACTGTATTGTACAAGCTTCGGCTGTACCAGTTGTGGTTTCCCACCCAGGAGTTGAATCTGCAGCCGATTGGTTGAGCAACCCTGGATATATGGGCTGCTCCCAGCTTCTGTCTGTCAAAGTGTATGTGCCCTTGTGGTACAAACCTCTCCAGCTATTCCTTAGTTTCTGCTTTGAATTGTTTGGCTGGATTTCCACAGTATATTACTTTGTGACAACAGAAGAACAAAGATGGAATATTCCATGTATTTGTTTTCAATATTTTCATATTAAAATCATTGCACCACTCAAACAAGTGTAAAGAAATGAACAATGAACAATAAAATCAAACTTCTGTACCTTCATATTTCACCTCCTCTTATGCCTGCTTGACTCTCATCAGCCCCAAAAACGAAAAGAAAAAAACTTGAACCAGTAAAAGAAAACAGCCCGTGGAAGTTTGTAATCAGATATCACAAACTGGATAATCTCTGTCCCGATGCCATCCGGAAATCTTGCCTTTGATTTCCCGGCTTGTAGGGAGCAAATGGCTTACAGAGATTCCTACACAAATCTGTGTGATCAGCAGCTCAGCCCGGGCCTTGTCTTCAAGACTCAACAGGCAAAGGGCGAAGACACGCAGCTTTGGCCACTCAACCTCCTGTAGATGTAACAGAACCCATCTCTGAAAATAAATGATTTAAAAAAAACAGTCATGTTGGCAGAGAATATTGACTCCTCAGGCAGGTTGGGATCTACAGCATGTGTTCTGGTGAGAGACGCAAAGCAGGACAGAGAAAAATGCAGCCCGGCACAATAAAAGACGGAGACATAAGAGTAACAAAAAATAGGATGATGGACATACCCACAGATTGACAGAGTTTCAAAGAGTAACATCTTTTTGTGGTTGGTCATATCCCTGCATTTGTCTGTTTTCTGTCAAGAAATGGCAGCTTGTCTGTTGCTGCAGAGGAGGGGGCTCTAGATTGTTTAAATTGTGTCAGGCTTTCAGGTAAACTTTCCTGAAAGCCCACCTCCTCTGTTTGTTTTATGACCCCCCAACACTCCTATCGGCTGTGCTTGCCCTAACTTGCCCTAAGCGCTAACTTTTGAAATGCCCCATATGGACAAGTTGGGATCGCAACCGTTTCTGAGGTGACCGAGCAAATTTGTCAATGTCCAACTGACATATATCCAAATATTGACATATTTTGGACAAGGGTAGCTGAACCTAGTTCACAATAATGTGCAGTCCACAATGGAGTTGTGTTCATTCCTCCATCTTGTCTTCTGAAATACGGACATTGGCTGTGTTTCATCTGAATGACCCATTGCACCGGTTTCTGCCTGGCATTCCAAATAGATTTACAGCATCTGCAGAAGGCAGCTATAAAGTGTGTCATTCAGGCAGAGGGCGTTGCACCCAGCCACCATTGTCTGTGAGTCAGACAGATTGCATAACACATCGTCTTTGACTTCTTTGTCTCTGACGTTTAATGAAAATTGAGATTCCTGGTGGGCTGAGGTTACTTTAGCTCCTCAGAAAGTTCTCAGACACAGGAAAGCAGTTTTTGGGGGGAAAAAAAATTAAACCCAGTGGCTTCCCACTTCCAGTGATTCAAGTAATGATCAATACACTGTGGGCAGGATGCTGCAACCCCACAGTAATCCCTGCTCTCAGGCCATCCGGACTATATTCATCCCTTAGGAGACACTATTAGATGTTTTGTGAGACTGGTGGTATTGGAAAACAGAGATAAATTACACTGCAACTTGAGTTTCATTTTATCAGGCCATCATCTGGCAATTCCAGGACAATCGTGTTCTATTAATTAGAACTTGTTTTAGTACAGTTCATTTCTATTAGGTATTCACACTATACAAATCCTAATGCCAGTACTGTAATTAAGAATTCCATCTGCTGTATTACTCATATATATTTAGGTTTAGTATTGTTATGAGGTGAAGAAATGTATCCAGCACTAGCTACTAAATTTAAATGAAGGGTTTGGGGTGTACCTTGTCTATATTAAAGGGCAACAGCTCACAATTGAGTTTATGTCTTGCACAGCCTAAACCCTCCATAGTTGGCCCATTTTTCAATACACTTCTCTCCATGTCATCGCCTATTACCGCTTTTATAGAGACGGATAGGTCTGACATTTTCTTTTACTTTGGGTGAAACAGAAAGCTATTAAAAGGAGTAACACGGTAACTGGAAGCCCCTGTGTGTAAGTTCTCAGTAGAGAAAGGTAGGCTTGTATGGCTGTATGTTACACAAACTGTGGGTGGTCCATGTTTTATGTCTCAGGGTGAGTGCGTGCTCCATTTAGCAGACCATCACCCCTTTGACCTATGAATGATTCCACTCTTATTATAGAAATAATGATGCCATATAAGGCTGTGTACTTTTAGTAGTAAAGTAAGTTTTATCGAGCCAGTCGGTAGCAAGCCACTTGACTGTGTAAATCTTTGATGTTGCTTTGAATAAATCCTTTTAAAATGTAATTTTTCTGTATACCTTACTTTTCAACATTCCCCATCGCATAGGAGCACTGGTCCTGGGCCTATCAAACAGAATAAATTCCATTGACTTAGAATTTGTGTGGTTGTAACTGATGTCAAATCCAGTGTATGCTTCTGGAGTTAGAAGTATTTGCTTTTATCTTGGCCGGTCAGGGCCCCAGTGATCCTTAGGTACAAGGGGAGGAATGTAATATGAATAATTACACAACACGTCACTCTACATGGTAGGGGAAAGAAGAAAAAGAGATTGTGTGCAGAAGGCGCATAGTTAGTCGAAAAGACAATAAACATGGCACATTTGAAGGGTTGTTATGACGCGACTTGACATTGACCACATTGCTTCTTTAAAATGACCAACATGATATGAATTTACATGTGGTATAATTGAGTTGTAATTGCTCCAAATCCTACGTGCAAACTTTTAGACAGTTATAATTCACAGCTGACTGAGCAGAGCAGTGGGGATATTGAGATATTGGGCGTATGCTTTTTTCTAGAAAGCTAGTTGCAAAAAGAGATATCAAGGAGAGTACATTGCTCCCTGGCTACCAGCCAGGGACAGTTTTGCTATGGTTGCATCAGTGTGTTATGCAAGGTTCATCCCTAAATTATATTTAACACCGGAAATATGTCTCTTTTGATTACAATGATGAAGACCATAAGAGATCATAAAAAAGCCCATCTGAGAGAACCCACTCACCGGTCCAACATGATACAAGAATGTAAAAACAAGTACTTCCAATGTTCTCCTGTTTTCCATGTTCCGACAGTTTTCCATCTCACAATTAAGTTGATGAATACTGACAGTGCCTCAGTTGCACTGGAACCTGCTGTATAAAAGCTAAGCAAACATAAGGCCTGCTGTGTTCCACTCTGCATGCTGAAATCCTCTGCAACATGGACTTGGTATTTCTCAACACACCGACGGGAAGTCCTCTCCAATTTCTCTCAGTTTGATTTATTCTATCTCACTGGTTGCGGAACATCGATGCTCTCCAAGAACGCTCAGGCCCTTTACCGTACGCGCCTTCCAGCTGCACCTCACATGTGCAATTAAGCTGTCAAAAGTAGGTTCAGCCACTACTTGTGCTGGAGATTCCTGGAGATTGGCTTTAAACTGCTGCTTGCAGGGTGCTTATGTCTTGTATCATGTATCTAATACTGTGTAGGAGAGGATGACTGGCAAAGCTGCAGAGGGGGGCTCATTATATTTCTGATGTCTATAGTGTTCATGTTACCCTCATTTCACACCAGCGTCATGTCACTTCAGATATGCTGCCATTTTAACCAATGTTTAAATTCACACCGGCTCCGTCAGGCGCGCAACGATGCATCGTTCAATGCACATCATGATGTAGGCTCCTAGACCCCTTTTATACACCAGGTCTATTATTTCCTGGGTGCACGTGCAACTGGACGTCCTTCCCCATAGTGGTCCATTCAAAAAAGGTATTTAGTTAAAATATTTAATTACCAAGCTAGGCTTGCCTCAACCACATTTACAAGCTGATGTTACGTTCCTAACATTGATTCCAGAGTTTAATTAACAAACAAATCCATTTCCCCCCACATCAAATTAAACCTCACTTATGTAAAGAACATATTATCATTCCAGCAGGAAACCAAATATCACACCCAGGAATACACTTTATACTTTACTTTATGTGTGGGGAGTATTTTATAGACTTTATTGGTATGGTATACTGTCTTTACCTGTTACCAACATGGAGGACAGTGGAAGGGGGGTTGATCTAAAGGTGGTCTTAAGCTATTAATAGCTTTTTACAATTGCACAATAATATAACCATTGTATGTTTTCTTAATTTAAAGCAGCACCATGTAACTTTTGGTATTTGGTGCCCCTACAGTTTCTGAGTGCATTTGCACTTTTACACCACTGCTGTAAATCTTGGTTCGGTGTCCGCAAAGAATGGATTTTACTGGACAAATTTGAACCTTATTGGTCATGTTTCAATGACAGTCTATGTAACAAACCCAAATATAAGGTACATTTAGGTTACAGCGCCCTTGCACGGACCTCGCCGCTTCAGCGAGCACTTAGTCCGCGGCTCCAAGGGGAGAACGGGCACAGGGATCAGCCCCCTACTACTGGTGTAGGTACCAGATGTGCTTGGCCTGGTAGATAGGCTTGCACGTGCAAGTCAGAGGGTGAGACAAACAGCGTGGTGCAATGAAAGTGAGGGCTGGCGTGTCTCATCCATGCCGTCGGGGAGGTGGAGTGGCGACATTCTGTATGAGCAATATTATCTGACATTTTGACAAGCAAGTTTAGAATTGATCTTTTCATTTGATTGTTTGTTTGTTTATTTAGAAATTTTACCAGGCAAAAGAACGGTGATTACCAGAGCCAAGTAAGGAAGTGACGGAGTGCCGTGAAGCGTGCCGTAGCACACTTTTCCCGCGGTTTCTTACCCGAACACCAAAGTTACATAATGCAAGAACAGGCGTTCGGGCAGGTGGGTAGGAATGAAAGCGGTGAAAGAATAGACACTGCCTTCCTCCTGTTAGTAGCCGATGCTAAAAAACGCAATGTATTTATAGATTACTCATTCCAGCAATAAAATTTGTATTCAAGCCAGAAGCTGGTATGTACAATGTAAACAATGCTGAATGCTAAAACCCCAAACTAATCAAAGAAGTTTCATAAACAGACTCCAAATGTACATAAAATGAAAAGTGAAAAGTTGAAAAACTAAAGCAAAGATTCATTGACCCATTCAATTTGCAAATTTTTACAATATGTAGTTTTAGTGATAAAAAGTCACGGGAGTACTGATCCTTTGGTTGAGTTGGTGTGAATTGATGAATCAATCGGCCTGATGTTCTTGGTGTGAAATGGTAGTCAACCCTACCACTAGTTATTAATAGGCTTGGGCCGATTTACGATTAAATAGTCTATCGGCGATGGACTCCGTCTATTGGCGATCGACAGAGTCGATAGACACACAATGGCACATTTTTTTTTTTTGTTTTTCTTATCTACCAGGACAATTTTGAGAATTTAAACAGTGTAAGTGCAGTTGACCATGTTCTGAAACTGGAGCGGTGAGGGAGAGGGAGGGAGGGTGTGGAGGCTGTCGCTCTCTTCACTCAGCGCTGTTGAGAAACTTCTCCAGATCTGACTTCCCCCCCTACAGTCCCGTACAGAAACTTTGAGGGGCAGGTGCTCAAAAAGAGAAGGCACACGGACCCCTAGCTCTGGTTCTAGGCATTTTGCCGGTCTGGTCAAACGGATCAGCGCAGCGGAGCCGCTGATCGCTGGGAGGAGACGCCGCTTGAGGTTGCCTGTAACCTGCACTCCGCTGTGCGGACATTGCAGGGCTGCTATTTTAATCAATGTTTAAATTTCTGACTGGCAAAACTGCAGAGGGGGGCTCATTATATTTCTGATGTCTATAGTATTCATGTTACCCCCATTTCACACCAGCGTCACTTCACTTCAGATACGCTGCCATTTTAACCAATGTTTAAATTCACACCGGCTCCGTCAGGCGTGCAACGACGCATCGTTCAACACGCGTAATGACGTTAGGCTCCTAGACCCCTTTTATGCCCTGGGTCTATTTTTACAATAGCTTTTTACAATTGCACAATAATATACCCATTGCATGTTTTCTTAATTTAAAGCAGCACTATGTAACTTTTGGTATTTGGGATTTGGCAACCCTGCAGTTTCTGAGTGCAATTGCACTTTTACACCACTGCTGTACAGCGTGGTCAGGACAGGAAACCTGAAGGTCCCTTAGGTCTAAGTCCTTACTCGGTACTGGTCTGCTTCGGAGACACACGTCTCCCCATTTCTTTCCGTTGCTATGGGATTTAATTTAGTAAAAATTGGATGTTTTTGTGTAAATACTTTACTTGTAAAAAATAAATCCTGCATTTCTGGAACAGGGAAACCGCATTTGCCACATTACATTACGTTCCATGTGTGCGTGCGCCCCCGAAAAGTTTGTATCGCCAATCGCTGCCCGCCAACGATTGTCAATTGGAATTTTGCATGATCGCCCAAGCCTAGTTGTTAGCAGTTCCCGAAAATTCACAATAGCTTGAATGAGTGAACTATATGATTAGCCAGGCATATGAAACAGAGTTTTACTGTTAATGATGGGGGTGGTAGCTCAGGAGGTAGAGCTGGTGGTCTAGTAATCCAAAGGTTGCTGGTTCGATCCCAGGCTCCTCCTGCTAGCATGCTGTAGTGTCCTTGAGCAAGACACTTAACCCCTCATTGCTCCTGATGGCTGCGTCCGTCGGTCTTTGAACAATTGTAAGTCGCTTTGGATAAAAGCGTCTGCTAAATGACTAAATGTAATGTAATGTAATACCTGTTATGCTTCAATCTTTTATACAATGTGAAAATAAACTGTTAAAATTGAATTTAGCTTTGGGTTTAAGTGACATTTCCACCAATGAACAGTGAAACCTTTTAATGTTTATGGACATTCGGCTGTAAACTTCAAAGTAATAGCTGCATCGCATTTAAAACTTGTTTGATTAACTGGATAGTGTTCCACAAATTCTGTTGGAATACTTTAATATCAAAATGACTTCACTGCCAACTGTGTGTGTGTGTGTGTGTGTGTGTGTGTGTGTGTGTGTGTGTGTGTGTGTGTGTGTGTGTGTGTGTGTGTGTGTGTGTGTGTGTGTGTGTGTGTGTGTGTGCGCGCGCACGCCTTCAGGGACTACATAGAGTGTTTTATTGTCACTAACACATTGCAGATATTAGCTTTGCCAGCGTAAGCAGCATGCTTCATATGCTCAGTCTGGGCTTGTGGTTAGCTGATGGAGACTTCTGAAGAACCAGAGTCTCTCAGATCTAAATCGGGAACAATTTCTCCCACTCTCTCATTCTATTCTATTTTTTTTGTCTCTCCCTCACTAAAACCCACATTTATTTTGTCTCACCCCCACTTTCCTTTGATTTTTCTTATTTTGAGCCCGACCTGGTCGCTCACCACTGACCAGGTCGGGGCGCCGTGGCCTGCTAGTGCGCAGCTAATGCTAACGTTACCAAACCCTGCGTTGTCAAACCGATGGGACGACGATTAGTTTTTGTTCTGGTCATCCGTGGCATGAGTTCCCGGTCTCCCTGAAGATGCCTCTACTCCAGGTGTTTATTCACAAAACAGTGTTTTATCCCAAACTCTGGGTTGTTAGCTTAACTTATTTTACCATCCAACCTGGTGTTTATATAGTGTTAGGGGAGGGTCCATGCCAAGTATGACCACTCTACGTCATTGAGTCATGATTTAGGCCCGCCCAAAAAACCCGGACCACAAAAATGGTGAGAAACAGTTTAACGATCTAACTCCACAATTAGGTACTACATCGTTCAGTCTTTTCACATGTTTTCAGCAATTACTTTTGAACATGTACTGAATAATGTGTTTAGAAACAAATCATTGAATTCACTTTACAGGGACTTTAACAACACCATGGCAACCAGTGCAGAAACTAGACTACAAGCTTACATCAATAATGAATTGCAAAACTTGCAAAACATGATGACCCAGAAATGTTTTTTTTATATCAGGGTCAGTGGGCTTGCCTGTTTGGATAATCACTTTCTAACAAGTACCTTTTGAACGTATGCTGGAATTTGGATCTTTTCGTGCCAAAATCATTCCACAGGGACTGAGGAAGTAAGCAACGAGTGCCATAAGAAAAATATTTAAAAAAAGGAAATATATATATATATTTTTTAAAGTTCATACTTGGAGTGGCCTTAAATCCCTGCACCTATATTGCAACAACCCCTTGAAGAGTTACGATCACAGTCAGAAGAATTTGCAATCCTTAGTTTGAATGACACAAGGCCCTGATCTCACTTCCTGGCTCTATATGCAAATGAACACGTACATCATTTCCGTTTGCAAAGACCAAATGTGAAGACCTTGGGACGTCGGAAAATTTAAAACAATACAGACTGAAATTTTGGTGCCATGTGTACTGTACACAGCTCATGGTTCAGGTTGAACAGATTTATTTAGTTTCCTTATTTTATTACTTGTATGGAAAATTAAAAACGTAAACACAACTCAGAATTGCAGTGGAGTTTTTTCTCCTCAGTGGTGCGCGGCACACGCCACGGAGTGGCGTCCAGGGGAGTGGAAGCGATCTCCGGTCCACTACACTGTCTAGACAGCGGTGTAGATGGATGTATTTTTTTTCCATTAGTTTCCTTCTTGTATGAAACAACATTTTTAAACACAACTAAGGGACTGTCCCGATCACTGCGTAATGGAATGAACGAAACAAACCCGTGTGCCCCGTGCGGGTGTCACGTCACGCACGTCTCCCCGTTGCTTTCTGTTGCTATGGGACTTAATTTAGTTTACAAGTTAAATACTTGTAAATAATAAATCCTGCACTTTTGTAACGGTAGACTTTCCCGACCAGATGTACGAGGTCAGTTGAGTAGGCGGTCCTTCAATGTGGCCCAGGACACACTGCTAAAAGAATGTGGCCATATGTGGCCCAGAACACCTCCCAATGTGGTCTGAGCGATCAGATCTCACAACACATTGAGAACTCATTGGGTGCGTTTACACCTGGCACTAGAGCTGTCCACTTATGATCGGATTGCCTACGACACATGTTAATGCAAGGTGTAAACAGGGTCTTAGATATCCAACGTTGTCAAGTAATGAGTCACAACTTCAGAGCAGAATTTGCTTTCCTCTTTATTTGGGAAACCACCTGCAGTTTTATAACCAACAAACCCAATTATATGCATAAATTCTCAGACTATGGGCTTTCCCCTGAAGTCTCATTAATGTAGAATTATGCACACTTCAGAGCAGTAACAGCTACTGTAGCATCAACACATGATGGATTTCGGCTGGTTTTATCTCAGGTTTACGCATAAGAATAAATGAGTTGGAGGGTTCAAGTTCACACATGAGTGCACACACGCTGTACAGCATGGAACAGAATGGATTACACTAAATGGGAATACATTCAAGTGGGGACAGAAAAGCTGCAGATTGGTTCACTTCTGAGACCTTTGTGGCCATGCCCTTGTGAAAACCACAGTTCAGTGTTTTAGAGATTAGAGGAGGGTACTGAGCTTAGAGCACAACTCCTTGCCCTGCAGAGTGGAGAGCGCCCTATTACTGTTCTACATTGAAACAGTCCCAAACAGTCAGACACTTAAACAGCCAAACCCTGGACACCGGCAGAACATGATGTCCCGTTCAACTAAGACCAAGTCAGAAGTGTGTGTGTGTGTGTGTGTGTGTGTGTGTGTGTGTGTGTCTGTGTGTCTGTGTCTGTGTGTGTTTTCCTCTCTGAGTCTGCTGTGCGACCTGGCTCTCCGTTTGTCTTTGTTGTTATTCTAGGCATGTGGAAGGCAGATATTAAACATGGCCAGCTTGACTCGGGTACAGCCACGGCACTCTTGGCCAGGCCTCCCTCTATGACATCAGGAAGGCTGTCGCTCGGTCCATTCCTCTGGGTTCCTGAGTGAAATAGTTTTGTAATTGTGCAGTTTCTCTTTTGGCAGTTTCCCTGGAATCTTTTCCATGTTCCTGCCCCCCCTCACCCCCCTCCTACCAACCCTGACTCTTTTAATGAACATTTTGTATTTCTGGGCTTCTGAAATAAAGGAAGGCTCCTGTGTTTTGGAAAATGAACGAAGCACTTTAGCTGTAATGGTACGCAGGAGTTAAATGTGCTTTGCGTAACACTTTAGACTGACTTTTCGCTTTTTTGTGGCTTGGCTGATTATAAAGGTATGAGAGTTTTTATAAAGGACACAATTACAGATAATTCATTGGGGTTTTTAGAAAATAAACAAGTTTCCAGTAAGATGGGGTGTGAGTACTTTGCAGATCCGGATTCCCAGTCCATTTGAAGTCGATCCATTGCTGTTTATCTGGCTGGTCAACACAAACATGTACAGTATGCGCAGAGTAATTAGCAGACTTGCGGTGAGCAGTTTCACAGAAGAAAATTGGCCTAGAGGGGGTTTTATGTAGGAATTCTAACTGCCTGCTTTTGAAAGTTTGATTTTTAAAAATCTGCTTTTCTTGGCCCAAAAAAGCTTTTTTTTTTCAGTCAAACTGTAGGACGAAGTTGTAGACTACAGTTTGATGAATTGTCATCATAGTGAAAATTCTGAATTTGATCATTATTACTTTCTGATGATCATAATTTTCTTTTCAACTTTTTGTTCATACTTTGTTTCCTGAATCATACATGTGGGTCAATGGGAGTACAGAAACACTTCTCAGAAGCTGTAGTTTCAACCGCCACACAATTGTTTTGTATTTATTTTATTTTTTAGCCAGACAAGATGAACACATACATCTTTACACAGGACAAGACAAAATAAATTGTAATCTAAGACTCTAACACCGGAGTTTCCGGTACTGTAATATTTCATTGTCGCAATACATAGAGGGGGGGGGGGAGTTTATTTTATTTTTTTTCCAATAATGAATTGTTTTGCAGTAAGATAATTATTCAGAGTGTCACATTCTGCAATGTTCATCAGGTTCCACCCCTTCGTGAATTCCAGCTGCATAGCTGTGCTGTGTTTGTAGAACAAACTCTTTATGTTAGCGCCGTGTGTGTGCATGCATGTTTGTGGGAGTTGCTTGCAAAACTTTGTGTATATATGAATAATGCTTGAGGAGTTTTTATGTATTTAAGTTCATAAGAGTGTGTGTGTGTGTGTGTGCGTGTGTGCGTGCGCATGTGCGCGCGCTTTAGCTAGCAGCAGCTTCCTCTTGTCTGCGGATAAAATGAGCATCCCGTCTTTAATCACAATGTAATGGCTTTGCACATTTGTTACAGTTTCATTAAAAGCCCATTAGTACCTTTTTTTCTCATGGAGTTGATGGATGTGTTGGAAGCAGAGGGATGCTGAAGGAAAGGCAATTTGAGCCAAAGGCGATGCATCTGTACTCTTCA
This sequence comes from Zeus faber, assembly GCF_960531495.2. NCBI lineage: Eukaryota > Metazoa > Chordata > Actinopteri > Zeiformes > Zeidae > Zeus > Zeus faber. The sequence continues at coordinate 29,944,601 of NC_137195.1, forward strand.
GTGTGCATTCCAGTCGTGGTCGTCATCTTCAAGGGCCAGCAGCCTCCTAAAGTGAAGTAGAACATGGTTTATATGAAACTGAACCAGCTTTATTTTCCCTTTACTGTCAGCCACGTTCGTTGGCGACATAGCTGCTGGAAGCATCTTCTGTTGTCAAATGGGCAATGAAAACTTAAAACTACAGCTACAGATGTTAGTATTTCCGAATGTTCAGATGTTGCTTCTGACAAATTATGTATTGTTATGCTCATGCATCATACTGTGAGTAAATAACCATCTTTGTCTGACGGAGTTGGAATAGACCACTTGAAACATTTTCGTCCTTCTCCCGGCTGACTGTCATTCTCCTGTGGTTACGGTTGAACAAGGTTCTACCATAAAAGACTTAAAAAAACATTTTTCGTAACATTACAGGAACTCTGTTCCACAAGATTTAAAATCTCTCTTGACCTCCTATCGCAGCCTCCTTTTAGCGAGTCAAGAGCCATTCTTGTAATAATCAGTCTTGCTCCGCTTATAGTCACTTCCAAAAATAAAGGGTAGCGTACATTACATTTGAACAGGCATAAATGACACAAGGACACTATTTGGACAGCCTACGCATGGGTTCTTTTGCATTTTCGGTGTTTGGTGTTTCACAACACCAAACCTTATTATACCACATCGTGTCAACCTGAAATAACTTAAAGTAAGTACATTTGATTTACAATATCTATATTTCTCAGTTATGGTAGCAAATTTGGATATAAACATTTGATTAACAATAATCAAGCCCCTTCCCAAACAGTTTTCTTCCAAAATAATTTTTTGCTACAAACATCAGGTGAAAGGTGCACCAGCTTTAGCAAGTAATTCAAAGAGTGTGTAGTAGCCAGAGAAAGTTTGAGAACCGCTGTCCATATGTGTAATGACAGCTAGCACCAGTTTATTTTAGAGTAAAGAATATTAAATAGTGTGTGTGAGTGTGTGTGTGTGTGTGTGTGTGTGTGTTGCGTAGCATGACAGGGACGTCTGATTGGCCCCCCCAGGGGTTGGTACATCGTGTACCCTGGTATGAGGGGGGCAAGGCCTCCGCATGTCAGGGTCTGGTTGTGGGTGTGGGCCCGGGGCCCGTCTGAGATAAGGACCTATTGGGTTCCCTCCATTTATTTTCTCACTTCCCAGGCGTTGGCCCCTTCACTCTCCAGGCCTGACGCTTTGATGTCAGCCTGAGTTCACCAGCGACCCGCGGAGAAAAAGCAACAATAACAAAAACGAAAGTCTGTGTTTACCCAGCAGCGGCCTTCTTCATGCTCCCATTAATCCGCTGTAACGGTGTGAAATTGACCAGTTTTGACAATGTTTGAAAATGAAACGGGTAAATAGGCAGACAGGAGGAAGTTTCAAAAGTACATTTTTTGTAAGTGTAATGGAAAAATGTATTAGTGGGGGGAAAATGTATTTTTAACTTTTCCAAAATGTCCATAGTGTGTTATAAAAATAACTTATGTTTACCACCATTTCTTGTGGCCTTGTTTTTCCACCCTCACCAGCTTTAGTTTTAATTTTCAGTAAACAATTTCAATTCTAAAATCTTTCCTGGTTGAAATTATCAATCCATCCATTTTCATCACCCGACTCTCTCAGTCATGGTCAGGGATTAAAAAGGAAAAAAGTTTCTTCAAGTTTTCGTTTTGTGCAATAAGGTGTTAAATTGATTTCACACAGGTGGAATCTATAGCTTTTTATATGATTTTTAAGTCTGTTGTTTTGTTTGTGCAAACATTTGTGCAAATAAAATCTTTATACTACAGAGTAAACATTCACTTTACAGTTAACATGTAAACTTGTGTTGTAATTGCTATGTCAACACACCATGGTTAGAGGGATTGAAAGTGGCTGCCATCACAAGTTACAACTTGTTTGTTTATGTCACAAGAAGGGTACCAGTATCTGTTGTTGTTGTTGGGAGGCTGCAGTGGGTGGGTTGGGGGGTGGTCGGCCCTCGGAACATTCCGCCTCCTGGAGCTCCCTGACCGAGCCAGACGGCTGCAGGAGTAGAGAGGTCAGGCCTGGCCTTCCTGTGCCCTAACCCTCCATGGGTGCCCACTTAACCTCCAAGTAAGGGGTCCCCATCGCCTGTCACTCACACCAGCTGCCAGACGATGGCCTCTCTCTCTGTGGCTACCTTTCCATCCTGCTTTCTCTCTCTACCTCCATCGTCTATGGTTTCCTCTCTATCTGCGTCTTTTCACGTCTCTTGCTGCAGTCATCTTTGGTCAACAGCTGAGTTGACATGCCTGCAGGCTAGGAATTCCCTGCTTCCCTTCCTCCCTGCTTTGCTCTTTCCCGCTTTCTCCATATCTCCCTCCCTCTCTCCCTCCCTGTCCTCAGCCCTGCTGTGGCATTGCGGGGATCAGTTTACCCAGTCAGCAGCTGAGGCAGGCTTCATTTGTCTCAGGCTTTCCTCTGGAAAAGGCGTTTTTTCATCCCGGGAGAATTTGGCCCCACTGCCCACGGTGACACTGAGCGCTTAATTACACAACTGCCACATTTGCCAAGCTATTCTTTTTTTAAAGGCAGTTTGAGCTGTTGAACTATGCAAACTCTTGGCCTGCAGGGCCTACACATTCCTTTCAGACATGGATACGAGTGACTGTAAGGCCAGTGTTTGGGGTGCAATGTGCTCAGAGTCAAGGGCGCTATGCCATTCGCCAACCACAGCAAGATCACATGCATGTCCCCTGACTGACCCATCATTCAGATGGTTATAAAACCAATGCGAGAATCTTTTGGCAATAAATCCACATTGCATTATTTTCCAATATGGCTGATTTGGAACCTTGATGAGGTATTTATTATTCCTACTCAGCCGTTGTTTACCGCCCCTAGATGATGGGGAGAAAAATATAATTTGATATTCAGTCAAGTGTAAATATTTCTCTCATCAACCCAATGGTCTGTTGGCAATGGCATGTTTGCTTTACCACACCAGGGGGGAAAATAATAAGTTGCAATTTGTCATTGACACAGTGCATCAAATGGCTCAAATTATGAAACCAATCTTTAAAACCCATCTTCCATCACCCCACTTGAAGGATGGCTCCTTTGGATCCCTCAGTTGTCCGTTGTTGTCAGAACCAGAGGTTTGGCAGGGTGACAAGGAATGGAAGAAGTGTGTATGGGCGTCGAGTGTGCTTGTGTGTGCAGTAGGGGCTTCACCAACTAGTGGACTTCTACAACCACTAGTCGGCGCTGTTGGCAGAAATCATCTAGTTGTGGACAACAATTTTTGACAATGTCACCAGATTTACAATAATTATTGTATTAGTACATTTTTTTTTTAAATATGCATTCATATTTATATTTTAATTTAGCTATGTAAAATGGTAATTCTCCTAATTAATTTAATTTACGAAATACAATTTTCATTGTTACCAAGAACTCCTCTCTCTGCGTCTTTCTTACATAATAGTTAAAGGATGACTAGTTGACTACTATTGTGAAAAACTTGGCAACTAATATAAATCAGTAGTTGTGAAACCCCTAGTGTGCAGTGGTGGATGGGGATGATGCAGGCTGTGTACTAGATGTTTTGTGGTGCATCTGAATATATGTATGCTGGCACATTTTAAGTGTATTAGTGTATTGTGTGTGTGTGTGTGTGTGTGTGTGTGTGTGTGTGTGTGTGTGTGTGTGTGTGTGTGTGTGTGTGTGTGTGTGTGTGTGTGTGTGTGTGTGTGTGTGTGTGTGTGTGTGTGTGTGTGCGCGCACGCAGCACACACACAACACACGTGAAGATCAGCCAAATATGTTCAGCTTTGACACCTTTGCTGTTTACATTAGCCAGGATGGAGGGGTTGACTCCTAAGACCTTCTGCATTGCTGATCCACCCCCCACCCCACCCCCATCCCCAAGTTTAAATGATAACCACATGTTGATCGCTCAAACTGCGTCTGACTTACTAACTGCTCCGGTTAACTGTGAATAGGTTACGCCACACTAACCTCTAATCAGTGCCATACTGGGGGTTAACACTGTCCTCCTACCACCCCCCCCGTGCCACACTACAAAAAAAATTACATTGTTAAAACATTTTATTTATTTCTTAAAACAACGAAACAATTTTCCATTCCTGGCTGGATTTCTTAAAACTTGAGAATCTTGCGATTGAAATGATCTTTTAATGCTACAAGACAGTTCACAAAACCTCGTTCAGTTTGGAGGTCATAAAAAGTCTTCCATTCTCCTGTTTTTCTCAGCAAGATGGCTGAAGACATTTCTTAACACTCACATTTTTGGTCCAACTATATCTGGAGGGGAAAAAAGTAAAAACATCTATATATTCAAATTCAATTCAAGATTTAATGTCTTACGTTGCAATCCTGGTTTCAGAATGATTACAACTAACTTTGCTCCTTTGTCCTTTTTCAATTTGAGCATGCCTTGCATAGCCACCTCCATCGGTGTATGAATAAATTGAAGTCACTTTGGACAAAAGCATCTGCTAAATGACGTAATGTAATGCATGCCCTGTTATTTCAACTGCATTATTTATTTTTCTTTTGTTTTCTCTTTCCTTAATCTGTAATTAAAGACATGCATCTCCTGTGGATATGAACAAGAGGTATTGGTTAAGTCCCTGGTTTAAGACAAGTAGAAATACAGGGGGCACTGTCCCCTTGTTGTCGCAGCAGAGGAGGACCGTAGCTTGAAGGGAAATCTAATGTTAGACTGCAAATTATCTACATACCTAATCGTTGAAGTAGTTTATCCATACTCAACAATGGAATTCAACAGTGGTGTTCCTGTGATCATGGTCCATTGAGTCCAGTCTTGCGAGCATGAACCATTCTCTCTCAAAAGCTTTTCAAGCGAGAAAAAAAGATCTCTTCATAAATTGGCATTTTGTGTTTTTGTTTCACATGATTTACACTGTGAAACATTTTACCAGCCCCCAACTTTAACTGTCAGTGGAGCCACTTCTGGCTGTCTCATGTGGCGAAATCCTTTCATAGGAACCTTGTATCTGTTCTTATTGTTTATGCTGAAAAATAGCTTTCAATCTGATCACAGAAATGACACAGGAATTCCGTAATTAGGTGGATTCCCCTTGAAAGGTGCAATCAGTAATTTGTGTTATACAAACTGCCCCAATATATCAACACAGCTTCTCATTCAAACTTGATTGTACACTTTATGCTATATGTTGCTAGATTTATCCATTTAAGATGTTAACACCTAAGTGTTACATAAGGTCACTTAGTCAAATCTCATTATTGATGCTTCCACCTGTGCTAAATCTACTGGAAAGCGGATTTTTACTTTTAGTAAGATGGCATTTGATCACCCAGTTAAAGCTGGAAAGAAGTGCACTTTTTACTTACGAGCAACAAATATGTAGCTGTGTTTCCTTTGGGCAGTTAACATTAGCCAAGTGTCCATATGACCCTTCTCTCTTGCTGTCGACACTATTTTACTGATTGCACCCTTTTTTAGGGCAGTTAATTAATCACTTCACCATCTATATAGGCTAGCTGTAGTTAACCCCACAGTAGATGTACTAAAAAGAATGGCCTGTCCTGATAGACAGTCTGCTCCCTGGTGACCTTATGACCCAACCACTGTTTCTCCTCTTGGCCCCCATTGTTTTTAATTCAAACTCCATCACTGTCATGGAGCATCATTTAAGCCCAGGCACTCAACTGGATGAACCAATAAATAACTCACTGCAAGTCCAGCTCATCTTATTTATCTTCAGGCTCATCTCTGAAGGGGATGTCCATTTCCTCCTTTTTTTGCAAACACACGCGCATGCACGCACGTACGCACACACACACACACACACACACACACACACACACACACACACACACACACACACACACACACACACACACACACACACACACACACACACACACACACACACACACACCCCGACCGACTGACCGACCGACCGACAAGGGTGTTCTTACATTCCAGGGCTTAACAGCCCCCCCAGTCTCTGAGTACTGATGACATGTCCTGGTTGTAGAGGAGAGAGGAGGCCTTTGCCCCTCTCATCCACGGGCTACAGTTTATTTGTAGAGCTGGTTGTAAAATGGGGAGGGCAGGAAGGGTGTAAGGGGGGGGGGTTGATTTGGGAGGCAGGGGATGGAGATAAGTGGCACTCGGTGGTAGCTCCACAGCCCTCTTACCCCTCTGCTCCTTACAAACACACTCTCACCCTGATGTTTGTGTGCTTTATTTTTTTTTCACTTGTAACAGGACGACCATGAGAGCGGCTCCAGCTCCACTAGCCGCAGTGCCTCAGACAGTGCCAAGGTCCAGGCCAAGCCCCGTCGCCTGCAGCAGGCAGCCCCCAGTGACCCAGACCTGCCCCCAGGTGAGTGATGGCCCTGGGGCCAGTGGGGCTACTCTGCCTCCCTGCTTTGGGTTTGGTGGGGAAGGGGGTTGGAGGGTGGGGATTGACCACCAGGGCAGGCAGGGCCTTGGTGGGGGAGGATTAGAGGAAGGGCAGGGTGAGAGACAGAGATTAGGGCATGTTTATACTAGTGAGTGGGGCGGCTTTTTATGATCTACCCTCTACCACGACTATACTCCCAAGTCCTATCATTTGACAGTGGGAACAAAATAGACTGCAGATTGAGGATTGCCACCCATGTCTCTCCAATTGGAATAGGACCTTTTTTTGTTATGTAAAAAATAATAATAATAATCAAGAGCTCTTTGAATTGACATATAGTGTTAATGCAACCAAAGTGGGAGGGGGTCATTCTTGGTGATAAATTGCTGACTGACAGCTCTTATCCGCAAGGCCACTTGACCACAGTCCAGTTACAGGGCCAAGGATTCCATGCCTGCAGTACTACGGCCCCTCATGTCCCCTCACAATGAGGAAGCTTGTTTAGTTGGGACTGGCCAACAGCACTTTTATAAATTCATTCATCAAGGGGTTTCGCCAATCGGCAATCTCTTACTTTTTCATGGTGTGATGGTAATTTTATTTTGCTACAAATATGTGTGTATAGAATGTTTAAAGATGGAAAGAACATATTTAGAGGGAAAGAGGAATGCAAGAACAGGAATGGAAATGAAAGGAGTCCAATCTTTTAGGAGCTGGTCACCCTGTGATCCAGGAGCCCCATTATGTAGGAGATGTATGAGCCCATTCTCCAGCCTGGCTCTGTGTATCTGGGGAGGATCCGTTTCCAAGCCTGACGTTATGAGATAATATCTCTCCCCAGCTGTTAAAGCAGGGCGCCTCACACCCCTGAGCCTCCCTCTTGGACTGCCTCCCAACACGCCCACTCCCAGGTGTAGGTGTGTGTGTGTGTGTGTGTGTGTGTGTGTGTGTGTGTGTGTGTGTGTGTGTGTGTGTGTGTGTGTGTGTGTGTGTGTGTGTGTGTGTGTGTGTGTGTGTGTGTGTGTGTGTGTGCGTGCGTGCGTGCGCGCATGTCGTGTGTTTTACAGATCTTGCGTATATTTAAGCGTGCGCACACATACCACTCTGCGACTGGACTTGGCTCCGATCCATTACAGCCAGTAAAGACAACTCTGGGGTCAGGGGGCCACTGCACCTCATTGACTGAAGGAAGTGGATGAATGCTGTAATCCCCTCGTTCCTAATGAAAAGTAAGGGGTTAAATGTTAGACGAGGTAAAACTAACCTGTTATGACTCAGAGAGAGGATGTTTTCCTTAAGAATGAGATACAGAACAAACCTGTCATGAGTCTTTAATGCAGTTAAAGGATATTTTCTAAATCTGAGCATACATTGCTAGCATTTGGTGGCAATGAGCCAATGCTGTTTGACCGACAATTACTCTTGTGTTATGGATAGTCCACTATTATGAATAGCCACTCTCCTACTAGCCTATCCCCATCATGTCCGATGAAACTATTTATGAGGAATCTGTTCAATAAAAAGAAAAGATGAAATACAAGTGACTGATTTCCAAAATCGGATTTATTTATCTATAATTTTGTTGAATTAGCAGCCTTCTCTCTGTTTCCAGCAGATTGGAACAATTTTGTCTTATTCTGGCCTTTTTATTTTTCCTTGTTTATGTTTACTCCATGCATGCTTACTCAAGTGCGAATTGAGTTCATTAGATCACAGCATTTCAGTCTCACCAGGCCACAGTCAGACTGTCTGTCTGTCTGTCTGTCTGTCTGTCTGTCTGTCTGTGTGTGTGTGTGTGTGTGTGTGTGTGTGTGTGTGTGTGTGTGTGTGTGTCTGTGTGTGTGTGTGTATGTGTGTGTGTGTGTGTGAGCGAGCATCAACGAGACCGGCATAGGGCTCGTGCCCGTCTCTCTCTTCTTAAGTACCCATGTTGATAAAAAAACCACCACGGCGCATCTGCTCCCCTCCCCTTCAAAACAAGCGAAACAAAACACGAGCGACACTAGAAAGCAGCCACCAGCAATTATGGAGTCATTTGGCCCCTAAGCTCTCACATGTTGAATGGATTTATCCTCCCCTGTTCTCCCTGTGGTGGAAAAAACTGGCAATGTTAATTCATATGGCATGGGATTAGTAGCCACACAGACCAAAAGACCAAGTGCTTCTACCTCAGAGCGATTCTGTGAGTGATTATGTTTACTGCTGCTTGTGGGGGACCGGTGGCCACTGTTTGAGAGAACTGCACTTCTTTGTTCCTCTGGCTTGCAGTTCAGGCCCTATTCCCAGTATTAGCACATGTAAACTCAAAGAGTTGTAGCTTTCTGGTGTGTAAAGGGGTATGCCATGGCTTTGATCTCATCTGCCTTCGTCTGGACTCGCCTGCCTGGACCAGTTGCCAAGTTTATTCAAATAGCCCCATTGTCATTCTGGTCTCTCTTGGCCTATGTTGCAATCTGCCTTAAGACACCACCCATTGGAACCCACACAGCCAATCGATGGGAAGACGCATCTCATCTCTCGATATTCCCGGAAATCTGTACCGGCAATTTCCCACCTCAAGACCTTGTAAAATTTCCTGGAAAACGCCAGTACGGCTGTGTTACGGTTGTGTTGTGAATGGAAGCAGTAACATTGCCGGGACAAGCATGTAAGGTAGGAGTGGAGTCAAATCTGAATACGGGCAAAGCACATAAAGCACATAAACATCCGAACCGTGGCGCGTGGCTGCGAAGACGAGAAACTGAAACAAGTCCGATCTCTATGGAGCCAGGTCTTTTTTTGTTTCTTAAAAATGCCACTCAGACCCTAGACATGTCTTTTAGTTAGCAATGGAGAAGGGCCCTTCATGGTGTATGTGTGGTGACATCAGGCACAAGCGCTTCGCCTGCCCGTACTAGCTGTGCTGGAAAGCGGAGCCGGAGAGAGAGTGTGGAGTGGAATGAGCGGACAGAGATTGGTAGAACGTGTGAAGAAAGTTCCTTCTCCGGAGGCAGAAATTGTAGGACATGTTGAAAATGGACACACTAATTTAATACATTGGGTTAGGATTATTGCGTCCGGGGCTTTGTCCCCTCTCCATCAGCAGAGGGAACAGAGTACGTTCCGGCGGAGCGGGGAGACGTGGAGGTGGAAAACAAAGCGCTGGTCTCTGAGAGCCAGAAAAAGAACAAAACCGATTCAGATTGAACGTCCGTGCCAACACAGATTGTGCAAACGATGCATCTACACTGGAACTGACTGTCCCATTTTCCACCTATTCCGGCATTTGTCATGGCATGTGTGCAAAAAGCTCCGTATAACCACAACATTCTGAGCCTATCGTGCTGTTTATAGTAATTGGATGGAGACAGTGATTGATACCAAGCAGTGTGTGGATTAAATTGTGCGCAATTGTAAGTTCCTCAAAAGTCCATTTAGTTTTTTTTATGCTGTACTACTGAAAGCACTATCAGATTTCAGTTCAGTTTTGCGCCATACACCATAGCAACCATTGATAAACAAAGCTTATTAAGATTGACACTTTTGAGCAACTTGCTAAAGACAATAATGGAGAGCAAAAGTAAGTAAACACTACTGAAGGGTGAAGTGAATAACATTGCTCATCTTGTTCCAATTGCACCTGTCAATGGGTGGGATGTATTATACAGAAAGTGAATAGTCAGTTCTTGAAGTTGATGTATTGGAAGCAGGAAAAATAGGCAAGCATAAGGATCTGAGCGACTTGGACAAAGGCCAAATTGTGATGACTAGACGACTGGGTCAGAGCATCTCCAAAACGACAGGTCTTGTGGGGTGTCCCCGGTATGCAGTTGTTAGTACCTACCAAAAATGGTCCAAGGAAGGACAACCAGTGAACCTGCAACTAGGTCATGGTGCCCAAGGCTCAGTGTTGCGCATGGGGAGCAAAGGCTAGCCCATCTCGTTGGTCCCGCAGAAAAGCTACTGTAACACAAATTGCTGAAAGAGTTAATGCTGGCTAAGGTGTCAGAACACACAGTGCATTGAAGTTTGCTGCGTATGGGGCTGCGTAGCCGCAGACACTTTGAGAGTGCCCATAGTGACCCCTGTCCACCGAACGAAAGCCCCTACAAATGTGCACGTGAGCATCAGAACAGGACCATGGAGCAATGGAGGAAGGCGGCCTGGTCTAATAAATCACATTTTCTTTTACATCATGTGGATGTCTGGGTGCATCGTTTCCCTGGAGAAGAGATGGCACCAGGATGCACTCTGGGAAGAAGGCAAGCCAACGGATGATGCTCTGGGCAATATTCTTCTCTGCTGGAAATCTTAAGTCTTGGCATTCATGTGGGTGTTACTTACCACAGATCTCAATCTGTCTCAATACCACCGATCGAGCATCTGTGGGATGTGCTGGAACAACAAGCCCAATCAATGGAGGACCCACCTCACAACTTCCAGGACTTAAAGGATCTGCTGCTAATGTCTTGGTGCCAGATACCACAGGACACCTTCAAAGGTCTTGTGAAGTCCATGTCTTGACGGGTTAGAACTGTTTTGGTGGCACGAGAGGGAACTACACAATGTTAGGCAGGTGGTTTTAATGTTGTGGTCGATTGGTATACAAAACACTTGTATTTCATAAAAGTTTTACTTTGACGTGGCAAATGTAAACTATATGAAGAAGCCAGACTGGCACTTTGAGTATGGCCTCTTTCAATCACACACATCACAACGCGGCGCTCACCCGCAACCCTGCACTTTAGACCCTGAACCAGACCTGCGTCTTCCAACAGGCGCGTCCCGCATGATAAGAAAACACTCTGCTATTAGCAGTAATAGGCCGAAGGGTCTCGTTCCTTCTCTCTCCGGCTTCGTCAGACTTGGCCAACAGCTAGAAACTGTAACACTCCCTATGAGCAGAAAAAGGGACCTTTATTGTAAACCCCTAATCTGCAATTAACTGGGATTCTGGAGCAGCAGGAAAAAGGAGTTGAAGAACAAGGCTATATCAGCAGTTTCAGTTCTGGCCAGCCACGTTTATTTATTTTCTTTTTTTCTTTTAATGTGACGAATAGCTCATGTTTGACCATCTGGAAAACCTGGACGTGGTATCCCTCCGCTCCTTGAAGACAAATAAAAAAGATCCTTAGGAGATGTAAATAGGGATTTATGGAATTCAGGGAGTTGTACTCCACGCTTGAAAGGCGCTGTTGTCCTACAGTAGCTATGCATTCCATTTTATTTAATAAGGACCTGGCTACATCTCCAGCCATAGTAATTTATTCATTTTGGAACAACACCACAGGATCAGCGTACAGTATATTTATTGTCCGATGGACTTGTCAATCTTTTTCTCAGCGGCTAATAACTGGTACAGCTAATAGCTGCTAATACTTTCCATATACAGCGGGAGCGAAAAAAAGGGGGGCGGGGGGGGGGGGTCTCAACACGGACAGTATAGTGTTTCTTTCCTGTATTGCACAGAAGAGAGTACTTGGCCTGGGCTGAGATCACATAAAGGAGTTGGTTTTTCCAGTCATTTTATGGTTGAACAGTTTTAAGTGGGCTCCTTCCCCCTGTGGGCTACAGCGCAGGTGCTGGCCGTGTCAATTGTTTACAGAAGTTCAGAGCAGCGGGCGATGGCTCGCCATGAGACAGGCGGGGGTGGGGGGGAGGGAGGGAGGGAGGGAGGGAGAGAGAGATAGAGAGAGAGCTGACACGGGCAAATTAGATCCAGATAGGCCAACAGCGGGGGGTAAAGCATCCATTTTACTACCCAGCCTGCAGGTGCGACGGCTCTGAACCACACACACACACTCTCTCTTACGTACACTCTCACGTGCCACACATGCAAGCGACGAACACACAGAGAGTTTATGAGTTTGACTATATATTATGTCATCTTCTTTCCGCTGCGCTGTTTAGTCGGGCAGCAAACTCTAGGAACTATTGGATGGATTGGATTATGCTAATGCAGAGCCAGATCCGTGCGGAGTGGCGGTGGCGCTCTAACCGATTCATATAAATACATCTCATCAACAGCGGCATTTACTCCTGCCTAATTACCTACTCTGTCATGGCCGGGCCCAGGCACATAGATGCAGGAAGACAAACATTTCCTTTGGAAAAATAAGGGAGAAGGCATTAAAGGCTTATATGTTTTAACTCTGAGTGAGGTGTGTGTAACAGTACATTGGGAGGGAATGAATAATGCCATTGGCACTGCGGTTTAGGAGGATTTATCACTGTATATTTTCATACTTTATGGTTGAAAAAACTCCCCCGTCTATAGTGTCTTCAGTTCCCTTTCGCTTTGCTGAGTAATGACCTTACCATGTATGTTTCCTCCTCCTATATATATATATATATATATATATATATATATATATATATATATAAATTTATTTTTTCTTTTTTTTTTTTCCGAAAAGCTTCTGTTTCTGGGAGTCAATGAGACCATTAGGAGGCACCAGTAACACTGTGGGATGGCTCACCCGGCCCACTTTTTTAACACCAACCCTAATCTTGTTGCGTTTTTATTAAATTATTTTACTCTCGCTCCATCACTACACACACACACACACACACACACACACACACACACACAGACACACAAACACACGCACACACTCACACACATTTATCACTAATTGTTATCCTGTTTTTAAATGTTTAGGTTGGACAAATGCTGCTTTCAACACATATAGGTCATGTCATCACACCACGTTCCCTCATTTGCCACCGGCTTGCCAGGAAAGATCATGCATTCCGAATTCCCCGGCATTCTTGAGGCCAAAGTATCAGTGTTGCTGACCGTATATCACTCTCTAAGGCCTTGTAAATATTCAGAAAGGTGTGTGTGTGTGTGTGTGTGTGTGTGTGTGTGTTTTACAGATCTTGCGTATATTTAAGAGCGCAAGCAGGCTCCTGAGTGGTTCTGGGAGGGGGGTTGTGTTTGAGCAGTGTGCAAATAGTTTGGGGTTAAACAGGACTCCACATCTGAAAGCAGAGAAGAACCGCTTCGGAGATCCATAAAACAGCGGCCAAGATTTGTAGTGGTGTTGAGACAGGGTTAGGAGGCAAAAAATGTTTTCTTACAGATATTGAGCTCCCTTTTTTTCTTCTCTGGTCAGGTCCAAGGAGTAGACCATGGTGAAAAAATAACATGTCAGGGCCTCTGCTTATTTACAAGCCCAATAGGATGGCAGAGGTCAGGCTTTCAGGGAATAGAACTCCAGATTTTCTTTCTTTTTTTCTTTACTGTGTATCAGCACATAATTACTGTGTGGCTAATATATGTCCTTCTCTCCCCTCAGTGAGTGGGGACTTAAACTTAACAATTTTATTATGCGCTGTGTGAATATTCCTATTTTTATTCCATACCATTTCATTTATTTTCTGGGTGTGATATCTGCAACGCAGGCTACGTGCAGAGCCTGATCCGCCGCGTGGCGAACAACGTCAACGTTGTGGTGAACAACCTGATTCTGAAGTACGTGGAGGACGACATTGTGCTATCGGTCAACATCACCTCAGCCGAGTGCTACACAGTGGATGACATTTGGGACAGAGCCTTCATGGACATCACCGGTGAGCGACTAATGATTGATCGCAAAGTTCAAGTGGCAAGCCCCCTACGCACCCAGGACATTGTGAAACTGTGTTTATAGGTTTGTTGGTTCGATCCTGTGCCAAGCTGATATATTTTAGACCGCTGTTTGAATTCAGGAAGAGTCGACAGAGAAGATAATTTTATTTTTATTGGACAAGCTGGAACAAGTAAACTGAACAGTCAGCAGTTTTTATTACTATGTCATTGTTTACGTTATTGGTATCCTCTATCACTGATGAGGCTTTGACATAGGACACGATGTGCACCAAACAAAGTGCGCTACACCAAGCGGTGAGCACAGCACAGGGCACACACCGTCCTTTGTGAAAGCCTCTTTAAACCCTGAGGTTAATTGGCTGCATAGTGACAAATGATTATTTTTTTTCACGCTATGGCTACTTTGCAGAAATTACTTTTCATCATCGTCCTTTGTTGTCATTACTGATAGAGGTGATGAATAACTTAGTTACAAGTGAATAAGTTATAAGTCGATAACTGTGAAGCATACACACACAAAGACACACAACAGTTATTTGAAGCTGTTGTAAATGCCCCACTTACATATGAGAGCCCTGGGGTCTGCACAGTGTCATCCCTGCTCGCTCCCTGTGTTTGAAGGAGGCTCAGAGATAATGGGGATTTACTGCCAAGGCCTCCGTGGGGGGGGGGTGTGTGTGTGTGCGTGCGTGCGTGCGTGCGTGCGTGCGTGCAAATGTTCTTGCATGTCTTTTGTATGATTTAACACATGTTCCATCCCGCCACCCGCAAAAGCTCCGGAGTTGGTCTTGAGGAAGGTGATCAACTTTGCCGACTGCACAGTGTGCCTGGACAAGCGGAACGGCAGCGGGAAGATCGAGTTCTACCAGGATCCGCTACTCTACAAGTGCTCCTTCAGAACCCGCCTCCACTTCACCTATGACAGCATCAACTCCAAGATCCCAGCTGTCATCAAGGTGAGGGCTCCCTTGGAGATGCAGGAAATGTGGCGAACCAGCAGTTGCTGTTTAATTGAGGTGATTGTGGGGAATTCTAAGGATCAGGTCACATGTTGCAAAAAACAGCCATTCAATGTATTTCCTGCAATATATGCTGTTTCCATTGCTGGTGGTGGGGTCTGCCTTTTCTAGCAAGAATGCAAATGGGGAGGGGGGGATGTTGCAGTTCTAGGCCAGGTAGATGGTTCTGATACTCATGAGGCGTTTTCGCACCAAACAGTTCTGGGGAATCCCCGAGGGGAACTAGGAGCTGGGGAGGTCCCCCGAGAACTAGGTACAGCTTTTTTTGTGGCTGCGTTCGGACTGCACTGGAACTCTGAAGTGACGTAAGCCATCAGGGTTTCAGCATGAGTTCCATGTTGTATTTATTCCATAACTTTCGCTTATTTCACATTATCAGTCGACTTAAATCTGTTTCTGAACAAATTTGAGGTGAGAAATAAGTAGTCCAGTTGCTGGATCTTAACTCATATTAGATCGACAAGACGTAATTCAAAAGTAAGTTCCGACTTTAGTAAGGCACATGCTCTCATCGGGACAGCGCACAGGATTACGGGGCGCACGTTAATTCATTCAATTAACGTCAGAAAATTAAAAAATATATTACATACACATACAAAATAAAAACATCTACAATAAAAATACCACTTTTATTGTTTTTTATCTTTATTGTTTTTTTTTTTTTATTACCACTGATTGTAAGTAGGCTGGTCCCCAACCAGAGTGACGCGACTCGACCAGGCAGACTGTCCTCAGTTGAAGTTCAAGAGATAATTTGTCATATACAGTACATATACATACAGTCATACATATATGCAGTGAAATGTCATGTGTGCTGGGGGTGATGGACTGTGGACTGACGTCTGGACCTATCACTGTGCATCACTGAAGGTTAGTCTTTTGCCGGTTAGTCCCTGCCTGGAGTAGGAGCTAAAAAAGCTCCTCAAACGGAGTTCTTATAGTTCGTCCAGTTCGGCCATAAAATAAGAGAGGATTCCTTCAAAACGTTCTTAGAACTATGAAAAGGTTTCTGTGGTGTGAAAATGCCTTTTGTGTTTTGGTCTTCACAACCCACAAGACAAAGAATATAGAAAAAGCCAAACCACTTACTGATAAGACCAGTTATTCTTTTTAAATGTTTTATCAAAGCTCACTTTCTCTTGGATCTTGTTAAAATAACTCCCTCTCAATACTGTTATTGCTTATCTATTTAGATCCAGACCTTGCTCTGACCATTATACTCAGAGTAAACTGTTTGTACCCTGAGTAAACTACTTGCTCCTAATAAATATTGTTTGAAATGGAACGCCAAGTAAAAAAAGAGAATCCAGGAGAATTTTTACTGCTTCTTCTATTCTAATAAATGAACTTCCCCCCTCCTCCACACACACACACACAGATCCAGACCATGGTTGAGAGCCTCAAGTTGTCCATCACTGACCAGCAGCTGCCCATGTTCATCCGAATCTTAGAGCTGGTCATTGCTCTGTACTATGGAGAGATCGGGGGACACCGGGACTGCGAGGGCGAGGAAGGCGTTGGCAACATCAGGGAAACCGTTACAGCCCTGCCTGGTGAGTGGGGGTGGGGAGGATGTTTCTTAGAGAAGACCTTAAAGGACAATACAGGTTTAGCTCATTTACTAGTTGGCACACATTTCACACATTTCACATTACCCGTGAGCGCTTCCCCAATGATAGCTGATGTTTTTAGATTCTTAACATAGTGTCTATTTTCACGTTTTCGAGATTTAATGATGTGATATCTGTTGCAGCAGCAGAAAACAGTGTAGTCAAGAAAGAGGTTAAATTAAAATTAGTTAAGAAATAACACATACGCACAATATATATCAATGTATACAGTTAACTAGTGAGCCCAATATGGCCAAGTAGCAGTTAGTCTTATAATCATCTCCTCGTCCCGCTGACAACTACAGTTAGAAATTTCTTTCCCTAAAATGCAAAACATGGCAATGAATATTGCCATGTTTTGCATTTGTTTACGCAATGGCGCTTCCACATTATTAAATGGAATGTACAAATACAAATTATGCCTGAATTAAGTACTTTTGACATGTGTTATTAATTACTATTACATAGTAACTTACTGTTAATTACTATTACGTTACAATTTTCCATAAAAATTAATACTGAAACAATTTTCAAAATAAAGAAAATAACATTTTTGAGCGATCATCAGGGAAATGGTCAGTAATGTAAAATGTGTGTGCTAAGTCGTAAATGGTGTAAAACGAACAGAACATTGAATCAAACACAATTCTGTCTCTTATCTGTAAGCCTGGAAGGCAGGGGAGCCTCTTTTAAACGCTTTCTCTCACACACGTCTGGGCAACACACACACACACACACACACACACACACACACACACACACACACACACACACACACACACACACACCCCCCTCCGTCATCATCCCCTCTCCTTGCCTGCTCTGTCGATTTACTTCCAGCATAACAAGATCTGGGGAAGGGTGTCTCGGGTTCCAAGACACCCCAATCCCCCGCCGCCGCCATCCCCACCTGTATATTTTCGTGATGGGATACCGATTCATTCTCAGAGGCTCCACATAGCAGTAGCATGACACCGACTCTTACATCTGGCATTGGACAGGGGAAGCGGAGGCCGTGCCAACTCGCAGTAAAGTTCCAGACCCAACAGAAAGGCAGGCAGAGAAGGGGGTGGGTGGGTGTGGGGAGGTGCCTGCCCCCCACCCCCACTTCAAGAATCCATTCCTGGTGCTACAGAGGCAAATTATGCCCAGCGAGGCCCGCGACTTTAATCCAATTCTCTGACTGGGACAAAGACAAGTAGATGGCGTAAATAGTAAATTTGGAAAATAGCTTTTAAAGAAATGGAAGAGCGCGTGCGGGCGTGCATGCGTGTACCTGAGGAGTGAAATATAGTGTGGTAGAGGGGGAGGTGGGCGGTGGGATGTTACTCGAAGGGGTTGTAAAATTAGGGCTATTCAGAGTACAGGAGACTGTACTTTGCCTAGTCTCTTCACCTTCGCATTGTACACCTGAGCATCATGTGTGTCACCTTATGTGTGCGCGTGTGTGTGTGTGTGTGTGTGTGTGTGTGTGTGTGTGTGTGTGTGTGTGTGTGTGTGTGTGTGTGTGTGTGTGTGTGTGTGTGTGTGTGTGTGTGTGTGTGTGTGTGTGTGTGGGCCAGGGGAGGTGGTGGGGGTCGAGCTTTTTAAGTTGTCAGGCTTGGTCACATTTGGCTTTTAATATTATGCTTATGAGTAATTTATTTATTTTGTTCTCATTCAATATAAGTCAGTTGATTTGGCGTGGTAGCAGCATTATAGATTATTTATTGTGGGGGTGTTGCTCAAAGAGCTAAAGTGTATGTATTATTAGAAGGTTGCAGTTTGAATCTCAAAGTCATTGGTATGTGATGACGGCGTCATTGCATTCATCTTATTTGCCGTCGGCTGCTGGTGTTCCCCTTTGTGTACCGACCTATGCAGTGCATGCGTTTATGTACGTCCATACGTGTGTGTGTGTCTTTTTATTCTTTCTGTGCGCCGCTTTTAGTAACTGACTCCACTGGAACAGTATGAAGGCTTATGTGTTTGACTTGAAGTGTGTGTGTGTGCGTGCGTGCGTGCGCGTGAGCTCAGAGTTATGGATTCAGTGTGGATCTGCACACTCAGGCCACATTAAAAGGCAACATTTTATTGAAGAAAATTCGTACCACTCCATTTTCAAAGGGTGTATTAGCCCCCTTCCCATGCATGTTTTGTTGTTACCGAACTGGGGAGGAAAAAAAAAGTAATTTGTTTACGGGCCTGTGAATAACTGCCCACTGCAGTTGCGTTGTTTGAGCCGATGTCTCAGTTAATGAACAGCGCCAAGGCACTCACCGGTGGACATCTTACACACACACGCACACACACACACACACACACACACACACACACACACACACACACACACACACACACACACACACACCTACAGGCGGTCCCATCACACACCACCACACCTGCTTCGAGTGCACCCCAGCACCCTCCTGGTTGCATTCCTCTCCTTTCCTCCCTCATTTGCTGCCATAATTATGACAGGAAGAGGCCACGTGACCAGTTGTAGTTCCAGTTTTCCTGGACCTTATTCACTGTTTTTCAATACATGTTTCACAGTTCATGTTTTTGTGTAAATGTTGTTTGTTTCTATGTTTATTTGTCTCACCCGTGGTGATTCTCCCCCTCTTGGAGTAGTGATCAGTTGTTTATAGACCCAAACATGATAAATAGTTCTCCAAAAAGGGGGGTTGGTGGTGGCTCTCCATAACCAAAAACTGTGCTCTTGTCATTCTACAGGTCATCCACAGGACAGAGTTATTGCAGCAGTTGTTGATGATTTAAGAATTAATAAAAGAGTTGCATTGCAGGTTGAGAACTTGAACTCCACTTGCAGACTAACTCTGTCCTGGATGTAATGGCATACAAATACTCTGTGTTGTATGCCCAGCATGCTAACAGCACAGGTTAAAAAAAAAACAAAAAAAACCCAAAAGAACAGTGCCAAGGCGTCAAACAGCCGAAGGAACCGACTGGTCAGGATCAGACCCCCACCAGTCAGCTTGCCTCCTCTTGAAACTTGAAGAAGTCTGCAAAGCAATGTAGAACATTTCAGCGGTCGGGAACACAGAGGACTCGAACATGCTTGAGCAGACTGGCTGGTCACGGTGGAGATGAACTAGGAGCTGATGGCCCATGACTACTGAAGTGTGGCAGGGTGCACGTCTTTGTGTGTCTTTGTGTGAAGGGGCGCATGTGTCTGTGTGCGCATTGATTCTTTGAATGAGACCATCTGTGTGCTTGCATGTGATCCACAATATATACTTTTCTATCGACCTATTACAAACCTAATATGTTCCCCTCAGGCCACATAGCCCTGTAATGTGACAGAACTGTTCAATTTGACCATCATTCTACATTGTTTTAATATCAGTGTTGATTGGAAGGGGCCAGCGAGTTCATGTGTCAGGGGTGAATGTTGTGGATGACGCGAGTTTTACCATTCCATTCCTCTGTCGCCCCTATGGCAAGTTCTGTCCGTTTGTGTCCATATCTTTCCCATCAGTAGGGCATTGGTTTCTTGCCTTGTGGGCGATATGCGACCAGAGTAGATGGAATTATTTTGTGAAGTGTGTCTATGTGTGTATATAGGCAGTGCATGTACAGTATGCCTGCTCGTTGTAAGTGAACATGGATCACGGGTTGCCCCTCAGCCCTACAGAGTAGGTTTTCGCTCCGGGGGTCAGGTGGCCAGCCCACCTCCTCTCTAAACATGGAGGGACATCTACTGGCCTGATATGGCAATGAATCAGTCTCTCTCTCCCTCCCTCCCTCCCTCGCGCAGTGAGCAAGCTGGGGTTCCCAGTAATTTTTTTATTTTTTTAAATGACTTAATCAGCCTTACTGAAAGACCACTACATAGTTTAGGTAGGGTGCATTTATTGGTATAATGGTAAAGCAAAGGGGGATAGTTTTCACACCTAACAGTTAAACTCCTCACGGTAGGTAAGGTAAGGTAACAATGGAGTCTGGGGGGCGGGCAGTCCCAGGATCTGGGAATGTCTTTTTTTTTTTTTTTTTTTCACGCCACTCGTTTACTCGGGATTAACACTTCAAAGTCGCCCCCCCCCGATAAGCCGGGGCAGTTGTGATCGCTCAATTTGTGATTACTCTTTATTTTGATCGTCTTTCAAACTCTGGAGCTTTGGACTTGTCAGACGGGCGGCGAGACACGAAGCGGCTTAACGTGTCAAACCCAACGCCTCAAAGCCTTCCAGGAGATAGGAGAAAAACAACTGAAAAGGGGGAAAAATTAACAAACTGGAAGATAGAAGGAACAATCACATACACAGACACCCAAAAAAGCCATAACTTGGGATTTACAACTGCCAATTTGCAAAGTGGAAGATTTAATTAAAAATATGTCATAATTTTCACCGCCTAGGCCTCTGGGATTCCACAGCCGTGACCTCACGGGTGATCTTGTTTTCTCGTGGAGGACACAGGGCCGAGAGGAATGGGATTACACATTCTTGTCCATTGACATCAGCAGCCGCCGCAATTCTTTGCCTGCGCACATGGAAACGGACACGATGGGCTTGAGTTCATAGGTCAGGAACAAGGACGCGGGCGGGGTGTCGTCGTGGTGGGTCGGTTGACAGACCATGTGACACCACACCCCCGCTCCCCCCTGAATTAGGTCCAATATGTAGAGTGCAATTAATCACAGTCACAATTGAAACAATCCAGTACTTCCCATTTAGTAAAACACATGGGCTTCAATTCCTTATATTTGCCAAGACCCCCAGCCCTCTATTAACTAGCCTTCAACCTGTGCCATTTCCCATGCTGTCAAGCATCTGAATTGACCCCCCCACGCCCCCATCCGGAGACCTGTCATTCTTTCACTTCCCCCTGGGCTGTTCTGACTGTCAGCGGCCGCCAGCCACTCCTAGCTCAAATCCAAATCCATGGAAGGCCTTTTCGGTTGTGCACCAGTTCCCTCTTTGACCCCGACTGCGGTTTGATGAGCTCAAGGCCCAGCCTCCTTCTCGGTCTCCTGACCTGTGAACAATTTATCCCAGCCTTTTTTCCAATCCCCCGCCTCGGCCACCCTCTGCCAGGTTGCAGTTGCAGACTGCGGCTGCTCTACTTCTGGCCTTGTGGCCTCGGTGTCCAGCTGCGGCAGCCCTGACACCCAGTGACTCTCTGAGCCTGGACAAGGCTCTCCTCTTGTCAGGATGTTGGCTGACAGGAGCTGCGGCCTCTCTGGCCCTCAGTGGAATGGACTTCCTCTCACACGAATGCATACACACACTGCAAGCACACACACTATTCGCACAGACCTACTCACACTCGTGCATTCTGCCACCCAGAGGCACATGTGTACACAAAGCTCACACATTGCTCACACACCTGCGTTCTCAGAGTGTTGGCAGGAGCTACTGTGAAAGTGCCTTGGACTACAGTGTTTTGTGTGTTCAGTTGACAGCTGAAACAACTTGCTTCTATTAAATCTGCCTGAAGGCACGGGCAAATTAATATAGTGTGCTGCGATGGGGCAAAAAAAACCCAAAAATCCAACTGACATGCATAATCAAAGGAGTGTTCTGTTTCTCCGACCAATTTGTTCCCAGAAACTGATGGATTAACAGAGCAACGTTGGGTTTTTTTTTGTTTTGTTTTCTCCCGAATATATTTTTTTCAAGGTTGAAATAAACTTCAAACAAACACTGCTCCGAAACCCAGTGTTTTCCTGCTTCATAACTACTTGCAATTGGATTTAACACAGTGCGAAAAAATCTTGGCAGAATATTCATTTTCATCATTTTAATTGGTGTAGTCCAATATGGCCTCTGTATACCTTAAAACAGTAATTTGAATTTGGAATTATGAGGCCAACTTTAATGTACTTTTAGATGCTGTGTTCATGCTTTCTTTTAAACTCCCCTAAACACTACTTATAACTCTGGACCTGCCAATCCCTACTCTTGGCATTAACGTTTGCATAATCATTCCCTGTTGCATGTTAATAATTCCCACTGCTCTATTCTACTCAAGGAATGGATATGGACATGGAAAGCCAGGGGCTGGCTGGCCAGTACCCTAGCCCAGAGCTGTACATGCAGCCTGGGGCAGCGGAGGACCAGGTGGATGAGGGCTGGATGTCCTGGGCGTGGTCTTTTGTTCCAGCCATTGTTGGCACAGAGGAAGATGAGTGCGAGGAAGGCCACTACCACCAGAGAGAGGAAGGGGGCAGCTCAAACCTCCTGCAACACACGTCGAAAGACCCCATCGTTTCAATAGGTTTCTACTGCACCAAGGCCTCCATTACCTTTAAGGTAATGCAACCCAGTGTCCTAAATATTTATATGTTTATATTAAGGAAAGCTTTACTTATTTAATACCAAATGTATTCATCTTTTTTTTTCTTCCCCTTTTTGTAAATGGACTCCTTACTTCCAGATGAATTCCGGGAAGGTTCCCCAGACAACCGTAAATAGATAGTCTAGTATGAATGTAGAAATCAGAGTTTTAGTATCTGTAACAACCCGCTTATATAAATGCTCGGGTGTGTACAAAACTTGGTTTATATGCTTTTTTTTTTTCCTGGCGGTCCCTCCCGTCCCGATCTTTCATGGTGGTTAATGTTGAACTCGATCCTGATCCCCAGGAAGTCTTGCCCGGCCACCTCCCGCCTCCATGTGTGGTATTGGGGAGAAGGGTATACGTAGCCGCTAATTGCCGTCTCGGGTCACGTTAATGTTTTAGACATTATACATGGTATGACGACTATTTAGAAACCTATCCCAAAACCGTAATCCCGCCCAACTTACTCAGAATTGTTGGAATTCATCTGCCTTTCCCCTGAGATTCATGATCCTTAGGTCGTGTCTGTCTGTGTCTGTGTCTTTGTGTGTGTGTGTGTGTGTGTGTGTGTGTGTGTGTGTGTGTGTGTGTGTGTGTGTGTGTGTGTGTGTGTGTGTGTGTGTGCGCGCGCAAATGAGTTTGTGTGTGTGTCTGTGTGTGTCTGTTTTCCAATGCCCGGTGCACTCCTAATAATGTTTAAATTGTTCCTGTAGTGTTTGAGTTCTTTTAATCAATTAATTGCCTCTTGTCCAGAGTAATTGCAGACAGATGAGAGGGATGGAGTTTTAAACGTTCTCCCATCACTTATGCGCGGAAGCATTTAGTTTGGGGAGGGTGGGTTGGGGGTTCTTGCTCTTTGAAGAGCCACTGCGTGAACCGGAGTTTGACATGCATGTGAAATCAGGGAGGTATTTTAGGATCCCGATGCATTACACCCCACATCTGTTTGATCAGAAAAGTTGGCCGTACGCTTTTAATGACTTCTGCAAACATTGTGCGTGGTTTGAACATCGAACCTTGCTCACTTTCCATCATGCATGTACACCTGCCAAGCTATCATTGACAGCCCAATTAGTTTTTGGAACGCTGTTGCAGTTACAGGTTTTCCATCAGATTCTTTCCACAGCGTTGCTATTCTGAGATGTACACATAGCACTTAGTACTTGGGTGTCCCTATCCGGCATTTATTACATTTCCAAGATATCTTGTAAAAATATATATTCATTTTAATTCTAATTCTTCCAAAATAGATTGAGAACAGAAAAAAGGAGTGGTGCCAGCTAGCTGTATGGCCGTAGCACCTTCTTTTTGCGTTGTTGGACAGATAATGTGTTTTGCAGTCAGTGCTCCACTTTTCTGGGGTCTTCTTTTAAGTGGCTGGGTGCAGTTGGCAGAGTGCAATCGCCACAGGCTTTGCAGAGTGTGGTGGCCATGTTGGTGGCCATATTGTCATCTGGACAAACCATCAGACACAGCCTGATTGCTGGATGGAAGTTTCTTCAAAAGCAACACCTGCATCTCCACCGACTAGGCGACTACTCTTTTGTCAGCGGGGTTTCACGCCACCAAGTGGGACGCCGCCCATATGTGATTAAATCATCAAAATGTAGGTTGGGGGCAGGGTAAGAGAGGCCGCTCCATCAGGATGGGATAATAAGGTGCAGCTGCATTGCACCCTGCACCTGCGTTGCGTCCCGCACCTGCTTCCTGTGTTCAGAGTTCAATTGATTGAGGCTTCGAAGTTCTGATCTGCACCCTAGATTCCTAGACAAAGTCAGGGCCAAGCCATACCATCTCCCTCATCAGGAAAAAAAATAATTAAAATTAAATCATATCTTCTGATGTTATTTTCATCCTACATTCCGTTCCAGCTACAAATGCTATCTGATTCTGCCACTCTATTGCAGCTGACAGAGACCCAGTCGGAGAGCAGCTACTACAGTCCTCAGAAGGTGAAGTCCAGAGAGGTCCTGTGCCTGGAGAATGAGGGAATCACTATTGAGGTATAGGAAAGAAGCTCCAAAGCTGCTAACTACACATCTCTGTACACATGCTCTTTGTTAGTTTGGTTCGTTTTGATTAAACTAGTATACCTCACATGCTAACAATTGCAATGGGAAAATCATAATGATAATTCTAATAATTTAAATTTACATGGCTTAAGATACCACCACTAACCGTCCCAGCGAGGAGCCCCTGCTGCATTTACACCAGTCTTTGTAGCTTTGCCTGCTTTATATTAAAAACGAATATGGAAGACATTTTATTTATTTAATTTTATTTTTTTACAAAAAGCCCTCATATCTTTGTCAAATCAATCATTTCACCTGAGAATACCACTTTCACTGCGAGTTTACCGGGGTCTACAATAACGCCACCTCAGATCACTAATCCCTGGCCACCAGTGAACATGGTGGAACCTAGTGCCGGCAGCCTGAGCTTATTTCCTTACTTATACATACACTATATGTATAAGTATTATTATTATTTTAATTTCTTATACCATATTCTCTGATTACCTGGGCAGGGTTGGAAAGGGATTTTCTGCTCTTAAGCATTTTGCCAGATGTGAGAATTCTGAGAGATTTCCAATTTCTATAATTTATGCTTAGAGAGAGAGAGAGAGAGAGAGAGAGAGAGAGAGAGAGAGAGAGAGAGGGAGAGAGAGAGAGAGAGAGAGAGCGCGCGCGCGCTGGAGGGGGAGTCAGAGTTTGAACTGGGACCAAAAGCAGGAGCGGGTGGAAGATGTGAGGGGGCGGGGGTGGTGGTGGTGCTAGTAAAACTCGGGGAAAACTGGGCCTTGTAATTATTGTGTGGTGAAACGTTAAGTTTTATTGGGTCGCTCTCTCCGTTTGGTTGTCTGCCGGTCGAGGCAAAAGCAGGCAAGTTAAAGAGGAACCGCACCTAGTTGGCGATTTCAGGGGTTGTTACACTGCTACTGTGCACACACACTTAGTGAGAGAGGGGTGAAGTGGAAGTTGTCTGACCCCTGGTCCTTTTTTTCTTTTTACCACAGTGAACAGTCAATTACATAAAACCACCAACACCGCAAAGCAGCCCAGCCTCTTAAACCAACCTAAAGTCACGGTTGTGAACCTTTGTTTGCAATAAGTTACTGATATATTGAGTCTTAACCCATCAAATCTTTTATTATTTTTCACTATTTATCTTTTTATTTGGGTCCAATTCCATTTCTGTGAATTATGCTGACACAGTTTCACCAGCGGCTTGTTGACGGAATCAAAGCCATGTTGCACTCTGGCTGTTCTGGACAGCTCTGTCACCCCGGCACTGCACTTAAGTTGGAAGATTTAAGTTGAATCTCGTGGGAGATGAACAACATTTTAAAATTGTAATAGATATTCAAACCTCTGAATTTTCAGAAGAAATATTTGAATTTTTGGCCAATGACAGCCCTAGGGCGCACACACACACACACACCAATTCCCTCCTTGTGTTTCACATGATATATGACGATGATTAAGGAAATAAAGCAAAAAACGGTCCGCATAATAGCAAGTCACGCTGGTGCTCCTAGTTATAACATTTATTAGAACTTTCTCCAAAAATGGTTGCAGTCTGGAGCTCCGTATTTAAAAACAACAAAAACAAACGAACAAAAAAAACTGAAAACGGCTGAAGAGAAACAAATGTATGAGTCTGCTCCAATATCATTAGTCCGGGCATTATTAATACCTTAAACCTGAGTGAATGAATGTGCCTCTCATGGTAATCGACAAAGCCTTTCGTTTCCTTACCTCCGCCACTAAGGAACAGAGACCCCAAAGGAAATTCTGTTCTCCTCTGAGAGCTTCTAAATCTCTTACTGCTGTGGTTTTAGCTCACCACTTCCTGTCTCCCATCTCTTTTCCTCTCTCTCACTCAAACTCTTTTTTTCTTTTCACGCAGGTGCTGATGATGGGGGAGCCCTTCTTCGACTGTCAGATCGGCTTCGTGGGCTGCCGGGCACTCTGCCTGAGAGGCATCATGGGAGTGCGGGACTTTGAAGAGAACATGAACCGACGTGAGGAGGTAGAGGCAGACTAAAATCCTCCAGCAGAAGTTGAAAGGAGGGAGATTAAAATTGAGTTGTAACCCCCCCCCCCCCCCCCCCCCAGAAAAGAGAGATCACTTTCACCTAACACACCCACCCTCCTCCTCCTTCTGTGACATCGAAAGCCCCAGCGCCGGGCGGAGATGTGGTTGGGTTTTGTTTATGGAACAGTGCGCTCCAACTGCCTTTTGCAATTCGATGTAATGTTCTGCGCGAGCCGCATGCCCGATTCTGAAAGCACTGTGTCGACAGCGGTCTCACCAGCAGCCCACGCACAACCCCGACGCTCAGTGGAAGCCAATCCATTTAATCTGCTGCATGTTTGAATAATGTAATATTATATCGCAGAGTTAATGTCAACTTGATTACGTTTGCACTCGCGGCCGATGACGGTAGTGATCGAGAAATTGGAGCGCTCCGTGTAGCACTCGTTAACAAATAAAGTGTGCCAACAGCACTCAGCATATTGTGACTCAGCCCATTTCATAATCTGTAGCAAAATTGAAAAGTGACATGGTGTGCGTATAAGTATTTTTTTTTTTACGTTTTTTTTTTTCCTCTCTCTCCCTTTTGTCTACATCTCTGTTTTCCCAGGATGCCGTTTTTTTCAGCTGCGGCGAGTCCCTCAGCGGTAAGGGGATGACCTACCTGACCAATTCCCTGTTCGACTACCGCAGTCCGGAGAACAACGGCGTCCGGGCCGAGTTCATCCTGGAAGCCACCAATCACAAGGTTGTCACCGCTGCACCTAAACCAAATACCGTCCGTTGAAAATGTCTCTCTCTTATTTACTGTCTGTAAATAAATTGACCTAAACTAAAAGTAACAAGTCTTCATTTAAGAGTGATTTTAATAGTCTACAATAGTTTAAGAATAATATACACTAGGGGTGTAAGGATACACCGATACAAATCGCAAACCAGTTTTAACGTTACAGATGCCACAACATCGATACACGGACCTGTGGATTGATCTGAATGTACCATGAGCCGGTCGATGGCCGATTCTAAAGTGACTAAAGCTTTGTTTCTAATTCTACTTCAGTATAAACTAAGCTGCTGCGGATGACTCACTGATCTAACATTACAAGTCATGTTATGTTCACGCCGTTGAACTGACAACTGAACGCTTCTCCCTCGCATTCTTTCTCTCTCTCTCTGACTCCGTCTCACCACACACACACACACCCACCAGATCGTGCACACACGTTCCCTCTTACAAGACTTGCCCACAGCTCAGGCAGTAGAGCTGGTGGTCTAGTAATCTAAAGGTTGCTGGTTTGATCCCAGGCTCCATCTGCTAGCGTGCTGTAGTGTCCTTGAGCAAGACACTTTAACCCCTAATTGCTCCTGATGGCTGCATCCGTCGGTGTTTGAACAATTGTAAGTCGCTTTGGATAAAAGCGTCTGCTAAATGTAATGTAATGTAAGCAATGCCACTTTTAGAATCAGAACTGGTTTATTTTTGTCTGGTACATTTATATGTACTAGGAATTTCTTATGGTGAGGTTTGGTGCACTTCAGTATAGACCTTAAGCATTAAACAAAAAGTTTAACAGTCCGGGAAAAAAAGGAGAATCAAAATAAAATAAGATAAAAAATAAAAAATAAGAAGTACAATTATATGATATGTCTTATCAGGTAAAGATGCACACCCCATATATACACATTTATATCATGGTTCGCACTTTTCTAATTTTGGGTTTCTGTATTTCTATGTACTGAATCTGAAATATACATGTGAATGACTTGAAACCATCTTCCATTGTGTTTGCTTGAAGACCTGCTTCCCTGTTATCAGGGGACATCTTATTTTTATCCAGTTGTTCGGTATTCAAAAAAACATTGACATTCCACTAATCTAGATACCATAAGACCCAGTTTACACCTGGTATTAACATGCGTCTTTGATGATCCGATCACAAGTGGACAGCTCTAATGCCACATGTAAACGCACCCAATGCTTCCTCAATGTGTTGTGAGATCCGATAGCTCAGACCACATCCTGAGGTAGTCTGGGCCACATATGGCCACATTCTTTTAGCAGTGTAAACGTGAATGTGTTCTGAGCCACATTGATAGACAGCCTACTCAAATGACGTACTTGGAGTAAGCGGAAGTACATACTCCTGAAGTATATACTTTAATATCAGGCCATTTGTGTCTCCCCATTACAGAAGTGCAGGATTTATTAGGTAAAGTATTTACACAAAAGCATCCATTTTTTACTAAATTAAGTCCCATAGCAGTGCGGAGACGTGCGTGACGCGACACGGGACACACAGGTTTTTTGTTTTGGTTTATTCCATTACGCACTGATCAGGACAGACAGTCCCCCACAACTCAGTTGGGTTTAAATAATTTGTTTCACACAAGTAGGAAGCAAACGGCAATAAATACATCTAAAATAAAAGGACTGTTTTTATTTGTTTTGGCCGGAGACCTGGGAACCGAAACGTGCAGTGGACCGGAGATGCTCCCTCTACATTGTGCAGTGATTGGGACAGTGCCTTAACTCAATTGTGTTTAAAATTTTGGTTTCAAGTAGGAAACAAACAATAATAATTAAATCTGTCTACACCACTGTCTAGACAGTGCAGTGGGCCAGTATATGGCGCACTGCTGTCTAGAGTAGAAAAAACTCCAATTCTCTGAGTTATGTTCACATTTCAAATTTTCCATACAAGTAAGGAAATCAGGAAACTAAATAAATCTGTTCAGCCTGAACGCTGCGTACAGTAAACACGGCACCAACATTTCAGTCTATTGTTTTGATTTTGCCTGCGCGCCAATGTCTTGGCATTTGGTCTTGGCAAACATAAATGATATACGTGTTTACTTGCATACAGAGCGGGGAAGTGAGATCCAATCATACTGTAAGTGGTTACGTGAAACGTATGTGGAGACACATTTTAATGCCAGGTGTGAACAGATGTAGTTAGAGCTGTATACTTGTGATCGGATCACCCAAGACGCATGTTAGACGCATGCCAGGTGTGAACAGGGCCTTTGTTAGGGTTATTTAGGAGGGCTGTACATTTAAGAAAGCTTATAGCTTTGCAGAAGCTTAGATCTGTGTGATTTTACTCGCGTTCAGTTATAATATTAGTGTCTTTCACCAACCTGCAATGTGTTCCATCCAAAATCAGCAACCAACCTTATCTAAAGAATTTCATCCATTCCCCTTAAATCACGACCGAATGGAGATGACTAACCTCCAGTCCCGCTGAGGTCTATCTTCCAGCTGGCAGAGCTGCTTGGCCGTGGTCGAGGAATGCTCTCTCTATCTGTCTCGTAGTGTTAAAGCCATTATCCCTGATAAGCCTCAGCTCCCTTCAATCAGCCATCACAGCTCCGCTTGTTGACTCTGCTCAGCAGCGTTCTTGACCCTCAGTGATACATCTGTTTGGACATCCATCCATCCATCCATTCACCATTCTCTGTGTACTTGAAAGTCTTCGAGAAGTCAAAAGGCAGAGAGTGTCAATTCATTTGCAGTTTTGAAATAGGTCTATGGCTTTGATCCAAAAGCATGCCGGGCCATCAGGGAGTCCCTAATAAATATTACTGATTAACCAGCCTTTCTGATAAGGCTGTGTTGATAACTCTGTTGGAGAGGAGAGCAGCGTGGTTGTGCAGTATAATTTATTTTCTCTCTTACTTGTGTAGCATGCCAATGGATGTGCAATAGAAGTAGCATCTCTCCAGAAGACAGCAGGCTGCTGATAACCTCTCTGTGCTCTTGGGGGCCGGGTCATTAGCCTTACACCCCAACCCCAACACACGCACACATACATGTAGCTCGGCAAACTGAACAAATTGCATAGCCACAAAGCAAGAATAATAATTAATTTAAAATAATGAATAATAATTATAGATTATTATTTCAATAATAATCATTTAGATCTAATAATTCAAATAATTCAGACTACTGCATTGACAATCTAGTTTAAAAAAACAAAACAACAACTAGGTTTATATCTGACGATAGAGCACCCTTCTTCTTAATTGACTCCACCCCCTTTACCCCCCACGGTGTCCACCACGACCCCAGTCGCTGAATTGCTCAAAGGCTATCGACGTGTTTGCTCCTCCGACCACCATGTTTACCCACTCTGGTCTCGCTTTTGTTTGACAGGAGACCTACACAGAGATAGCCGGCACGCAGCGCTTCGGGGCCTTCTACATGGATTATCTCTACACAATGGAGAACGGCAGCAGCAAAGGTTATTGTCCGGCTCACTCCCGACCACCCCCCCCCCCCCTCCACCCCCCAGGCAGGCTTGTTTGCCCCACCCAACCCCCCCCCCCCCCCCACCCCCCCAATCTGTCATGGTATGTTTTTCTCTGCTTTTCTCACTTTCTTCATTTCTTTCTTTTTTCCTCTCTCTCCTGCATCTCTCCCTGTCAAACACAACCACCCCGTCCCCCTCAAAGAAGAGGGCATGTCTTGTTTGAGACGCACACAGCCACCTGGTTGGTGACCCCTTCCTGTCCTCGCGCTCACCCCAAACCTACCTGGAGGGCAGCTGTCAGGACTGTTTAGTCTGCGCCAACATGTATTTGAGTTTCTTTCTCCCCACTGCTTATTGACACGCGGTTTTCCTCCTCCCTTCTACCTGTAAGCGCTTGAGAAAGCGAATAGGTCCCCAGCTCGGGCTAATTGAGTGTCAGTCTCGCTGGCAGGAAGGGCCTCGAGACGGACGAGAATCCTCATTCCCCTCCTTCTTGCCACCGCTCTAGAGAATGTTTACCCAGCTCTCGGAAAGATCTGAGGTTCCTATTAAAAGATCAATCTTGCGTGTTGAATTCAACCTGCGCAAAATGTTGTGTTTGGCGCGAAAGACATGTCTCTGTGGCTCTCGGGTTTGACTGTTGAGGGTTTCTTTAGCGGATCGCCGCCAGAACAATTCACACTCAGTCACAGTTCTTGTGCAATTGTGGCACATTCAAAATAAAAAAAAGTCCAGATTGAAGTGTCGGATTAGGAATTTGCTTAATTTGTAAACCATTCAGATCCGCTAAAACGGAGGTACGATCCCTTTACAAAGTCAAGTGGAAAAGTACGATAACAAAGCCATGGGGCCGCAGGTCCCTGGAGTTGGTGTTATATGGCCAAGTATTACGGTACTTCTCAACGGCTAGTTTGTTTTGTTAGATCACTCACATCAGGTTTCCTCATCTTGAGTAAGCGCTACAGACATTAGGTGTTGCTTATTGAAACAAAGTTCACACATATCACTTTACTGATTGAAGCCCATTGTTGTGCGTTTGCAAACGATGGAGGGTGAAGCCTGACAAAAAATGTTTTTTTGTTTTTTTTTTCATTATGCTCCTCTGACAGAGCAGAGCAGGCCTTTCAAAATATGTACGCAAATGTCATCCACATGACTGTATTAGTTAATGGACAAGGTTATTTTTGTTGACAAAAATCTGAAATTAAAATAAAAAAAAAGCATAAATGTAAAATGTATTTTATTTATTTTTTTACATTGAGTCAATTAAGACAAAAAACACTATCAAAATCATATCGTCCAAAAACTAACTGAAATACTTACTTTATTTAAGGGGCGTTCCATTTTGCTTTAACTGTTCTTGATTTAGCTTAAGCCAAATCTAGACTGAAATGGGTTTCTAAAAAAACATGTACTTCATCTTTAAATTGAGCTAGATATGGTCCAGAGCTCATAAAACAAAACTGAAAAAATAAAATAAAAAATAAATAAATATATTTTGATGAAGGAAAAAAAAGAAGAACACCATATAAGGGTTTAAAATACTGGAGGAAATAGAACTCACTTGAAAAAAATGATAATTAAATAAAATAAATGACCCTGTCTATATGTCCCTTGTCTCTGTTTTCTTGCTCTCCGCCTCTTGCTCTCTTACCTTCCCTTATCTCGGCTGCCATCTCGCTCTGACTGGGCCATTGTTTCCTCCCACTGTCAAGCTACGCACTCAAATCCAAATTCAAAACATGGCTGATACCGTTGCTCTCAGCTGTCAAACTCATCACCTCCCCTCCTCATCTTAGATTACTCGTGGCAATTGCACTCTTCCCTCCCCATCTCCGTAGGAAAGGGACTAGATTCAGTGTCAGCCAAAACAAATTAGTCTCCATTGTCACATCGGCGTGAATGTGAAACTTGCGAGTCAAACCCATTATATTAACCCAGCTAGCAGGGTCACGTCCTGCCTCTGACTTCGTTTGTAGTAATGCCGTAGATTACAATTTTTTTTATCTCTGAGGGAGGGGAGAGTACAGATACTTCTAAAAACGTCTAAAATGGCAACTCCTCCCCTCCTTCGTCCCATAGTCTGGTCTTAACTGCAGCCATATGGTGGATATTAGCTATAATCCATCGCAGCCACATTTGACCAGTGAAAGGAACGTGGAAGTGACATTGCCTTTTTTTTTTTCTTTTTTTTTTGACACCTACTCTACAAAATCAAGTACTTTACCTTTAGGGTTACATTTATTTGTCACGCCACTGGTGCCCACAAAATACGCTCTCTGTGCCCTTGGTGTGGGTACTATCTCTGGTGACAAATTTGTACCTCACCAGTGCCATAATGGTACAAATTTTGTCTTTACTGGGTAAAGGCCATCATGCCAGCGCGACAAGGAAAAATGTTGTACTTTATTTTCTAGGGGTGTATTATTAAATAAACCCCCACAAAAAACTCAAGTTATCAGCGGTGCCTCAGGGATGGCCTCAACCACCTTCTCGAAACAACTGGCCACCCAATGTGCCAACTCACTGGTCACACCATTTTGTTTAATACATGTAACTTAACTTTTTCCTGTAAACTGTGAAATTTCTCCACTTAAAGCTGAAAATCTGATCAATAATCAATGCAACATTTGTCATCGTGCCATTGTGAAATTCTATATATTTTCATATTTAATTGTTGACCCTACTTTTTATATATTTGAAGTGCCACCCTAATGTCCAGGTCACCCTGGATGTTCTGTGTTGTGCCACTGTTAATAACAAAATAACTTTAAACTAATTTTTTTCATCTTGGCGCATTAGATTGGAATGTATAGGGAACAAAGCAAGCCCCCACACAACCCCACACACAAGCGCGCGCACACACACACACACACACACACACACATACACACACACACACACTATTCATCCTTCGCCTGCTTTTATTTCTAATTTCTTCCGTTTTATTGCTGGGGAGCTGAGGATTTAAAGTTCTGACCTCTGTACTCGAGGGCCCGTAGCAAGCGAACGGACAGCTGTGTGAGCGAAGCTGACATTTGGAATATGCATCAGGAGGCTCTGTGTAAGTCTCTCTGTCGCCGCATCACTGCTGCTGCACAGCCGTTGCACAACAAATGCCGCTGCACTGCGAAAGTGCACCATGGCAGAACAGTTCCCTCCGGCACGATCAGCGCGTCACCCCGTCCAGCCTGGTGGCATACCCAAGTGCAAACAGGGAATTGTCCTATAAGTCTATTTTTGCGGTTTCATGTATCAAAAATCTGGTCAAAGACTGCTGATGCTCTTGTATGTGTAGATTTGACAAATGTGTAAGCAAGTGGTTCAATATGAGTGTGTGTTTCCTTTTGCCTGTGTTTCACAGATTCTAGTATATACTGTGTAATTTAATTGGTACATCATTGTGTGCGTAGAAACACCCAAGTAACCTGCCTGGAACCTGTGTTTTGCCCAGGGTGTGCTGGCTCGCAAGACTTGTCGCCTGTCGGCAAGCAAGAGGCGGAGCTCCGTGTTCAGGAGACCTCTGTCAAACGGCTGGTCGTGGGCCCTCTTGACATCAGGCTCCACAGCAGCGCTGTGCACCGCATCCTCAAGATGATCACCTGCGCCATGGACCATGAGTACGAGCCCTATTGCAAGCCGCAGCCAGGTTAGAGGTCACCCAACCACCCGCCCCTCCTTTGTGTTTCACCGGACAGATTATGTTCCCCTCTGTCGCGTTGTGTTGCTCACATGTGTTTTTCGTATCAACCAAATTACTAAAGAGTCCTTGTGATGCCGTTGTACAATGTTGCCTTGTGTTTTGTCCTGTTGATTCTTTCAGTAGATTTACGCTGAAATAAAACGTTGCATTCTAGTAGCGTATGACAATGACTTCAAGTGTGATCTTGCTTTCATACGATACTGATAAACAACAAAAAGGTAGTCATTAAATGATGGCAATTTGAGATGATTATTAATGAAATGAGAGGCCCATTTGATCAGAAACTGCATGAAAAGAACAACCCCCCCCCCCCCACACACACACACACACACACACACACACACAACATTTGGCTCACCTCATTGTTATTTCCTTGCACAACCCAGTCTTTCAACACAGCGGCAAGCATGAAAGCGACGACCCCTCGGACCACGCGAGGGAGCTTCGGAATCCAAACACCTTTGGGTTTAGCGGTCGGCCCCGCGCCGCCACCGATGAGCTCATCCCGGGGATGTTGTGAAAGCTGTGCACTGGAATGCACGCGTGTGTAATAACTGTGGCAATAAGTCTAATTTTTTTTGCCAAAGCAAAACATCCTTTGGTTTCGCTCGCTTCGGCATCTGTGATAGATAATGGATGATGGGTTGATTACTTTGGAGTGTTTGACTTGAGCCAGTTGGGGCCGTGCACTCCTTCCTGCTTCTATATAAGCCCCCCCCCCCCCCCCCATGGGCTCTGCTGGAGAAAGGTCAGCACAGTCGCCACTGCATGGGGAGGGGTGGGGGGTTGATAAATTGAGATTAGATAAGGGAGGGGAAATTTCTCACTGGAGTATTCAAAAATGGAGTGATTAAGTAAGGGCAACAATTCTTCTATAAATGTTCTGTTTCATTGTGGACTATCCCGTCCTGGCCTGTAAATTTGCAAACATTGTGGGCTTGGGTATTATTTTCAATACCGGTACTCATACAGTAATAATAATAATAATAGCCTTTATTTGCAAAGCGCCTTTCATACCCAACATGTAACTCAGAGTGCTTTACATTAAAATAAGACCATCAGATTTTACTTTCACGACACCCAAAATGCACAAAATAAACCCCTTGCTTCTCCCTTTTCTCAAATTACTGTTTCTTTCCCATCTACTTCCTAGAATCCCTTCCTATCAAAAATACTTACACAGCCTATTTTAGAATTAGCACATCCTTTCTCTTCCCTTACATCCCATATCTAAAGCTTTTTAAACTATTCTTCTTTTTTAGACGCTAAACTTTTTTTTAACTCTTCTCCAGATCATGTGCTATGATCTTATTTAATTACCACAGAGTTTCTTGTGACATTCGCAGAAATATATTTTTAGTCCAGTTGATCTTTCTCAGATCGCAGTGAAATGCGTACTGTTTTGATAGCAAGAAACTTGTTAAATGCAGTGACTATGACAAACCATTTAACACTCTACATTGCCTTGACTTTGAATATTCTCTTCCTTTACTTTGTTGACAACTTGGAATGGAAATGCTGAATTAACAGGCAAATACCACTTTGAAATAAAACCCTTATAATATATAATAATCCCTTTTTAGCAGAAATCAAATGACATTGCAATTTCTGTGTGTGTGTGTGTGTGTGTGTGTGTGTGTGTGTGTGTGTGTGTGTGTGTGTGTGTGTGTGTGTGTGTGTGTGTGTGTGTGTGTGTGTGTGTGTGTGTGTGTGTGTGTGTGTGTGTGGGGCGGTTACAAGGTCAGAACCATCACTATCTTTTCCACTTGTCCACTCCTCATCATCCGCCCCCCTCTGAGAGCTCAGGAGAAATGACTCCCCTTCCCAAAACGAACCCTGCGAGGGGAGCCAACTTTGCCTGCAACTCAGAATTTTCTGAAGATGTTGCCCTGTTCACGCTAGGAGGTTGCAACGAGCAAAAAACTCACAGAGCACTTGGTCGATTATTTGTATGTTGCTCAATATAGATACAAGTAAAGAAAAAAAATAATGAAGAAACGAACAACGAGTTTCACAGTTGGATCCGTTTGTAGGAACAGGGAAATACGGGACGTTCGTATCATCTGCGATAATCGTTTCCTCGTGCATGCGTATGCCCGGGTGTTCTTGGATTAGACGCGGCCCTGCCAGGGGAGCCCGTGCGGTTCATCCAAGGGAACAGAAAGCCACTGGGATCAGGTTCTGAGCCCACCTCAGAGCTTGGAAACCCAATTCAACCCCGGCCCCGCCTGAGACCTGGCGCCAAGGGGGTTCTCAGTAACACAGACCCTAGATGTTGTCCGCCTCCAGCCTGGACGTAGGTTAGTGGTTCAGTGCTCTGGCCGTTCCGTCCTCTGGTTAGCGCGGACCCCACAAGCCCTTCCCCTTGTTATTTTCGATCACTGATCTAGTTCCCAATAATGGCTGCATCTCCATATGCATATGTGATTGAAAACCAGCTCCTGGGAGCCAAACACTACATCCTAATTTATGCATTTTTATTTGTTGTGTATTTAGCTCATTTTTCTCACCGAAGATCATGTATACGTAGTCGGAGTAAATTGCGTCTCTCATCGGTGCACATTGAGGCACTTGCACTTAAGAAATCCAAATTTCCCAATCCTGAGGTCACTCACCCGCTGATTCAGTTTCTTTTCAAGAAAATAAGAAAAAGTGGGACTTTCAATTGTGGGACTTTCAATTGCCGAAATCTGTTCTTTGCTTATTATTGTGTCTGGCAGAAGAGGTCGAGGAGAGCCAAGGTCCAGCCACAGCAGAAGAGATTGCAGGCCTGGAGGAGTTCATCCCAGCTAGACTCACCTGTCTAACTCTGCTGCAAGTCACAGTCACGATCTCCATGGCCGAGTTCAACCTCCTACACACTCTCATGCCTGTCCTCATGGGACAAAAGGTGGCGTATTTCTAACCGCTAAGCCTCCTTCTGCTCAAAACAATTCTTTGATTAAATTATTCTTCTTTTTTTATTTATTTTGTTATTACAAAAAACAATTTCTGCTCCTCTGGCTCCCAGGCTCCGTCGGGGACGGTGAACACGCCTGCATTCCAGCCGGTGCGGCCCCTGGCTGCCTTGCGCTTCCAGCTGGACAGAGTCAACGTGGAGCACTCTGTCCCCATGTACGCTGCCGAGCTTGTCAGCGCGGTCAGCGGCCTCAATCAACCGTCCGACAACCTGCTCCACCACTGCTACGCACACTGTTACCTCAAGGTGAGAGAAGCAAGCGTCACAGTGGAAAGAGAAAAGGCCTTTCATCTCTTCCCACAGGTGGATAGTTCAGTCGGCCTTCGTGCAGAAAGGCTGTGTGTGACTTGACGTGATTGATTCAAACATAAGCTGGTGTTATTCATTCTCAAAATACACCCGCAGCAAAAGTTCCATTAACTGTCACGTGGAATTACAGGTTTTCAAGAAAATATTCCGTAATTAATTGATTACAAATTTTGTCAACCAAAATGCGACTTACTAGTGAAAAATATGCATCAGAATAAATCCACCCAGGGGAGCTGCAGAATGCGTGGTTGTTAGGCGCTGTCCAGTATTTTGCTGTTCATTTGTAATATACAGCATATTCTAGATACATTATATCCAGAAATTGAGTAATGGGATCGAGCCAGGCAAAATTTTCCCTATTTTTTTCCTCCTCCTGTCCTCTGTTTTAACAAACACCATACCCACTAAAAGGGCATTTTTGGGGAAACACTGAAACGTGTGGCGATCGGGCCCGGCTAAACATAGTACACTTCCACCAGGTCTTGGGTGGATGTGAACTATGGCATGAGGTGAATAGGTCAATCACTCTGCCACACTTTCAACTCCACTCTGAAATGACCCTAATGGCCCTTTTTACCTGGTCCATAAAGCCTAAGCACTGACCTTACAGAGGGCATTAACCTAGTTCTTGTTTGCCTCACAGAGTGTCACTGGTTTTAATTGCATTAATGGTCACGTTTTTTCACATTCCTATGGAACAATCGGCAACAGCTTTCCACAAGAATTTTTTTTTTTTTTTGTGCTCTTCGGTGTATTCAAGGAAGCCCTTTCCAAATACAGTGCATGTTTTATGTGTCTGCAAAGAGACACAGTGCTGTTATATGTTGTTACCCAAAATATGTATGATGTTGATGTTTTACTTACTGTTTTAAACTTTATATTCACCCTTAGCGAGAATTCCAACCTAGTGTAACCACTGTCTAAAAACTTCCAGCCTTTGTCAGTCACTCACATTGAAACACTTCATGTTGAAAGACTTTTTTTCCCCCCAGCTTTTCATTGTCTTCTAATCCATCCAAGTTGATGCCTAAAGATGTGGTTGGAATCTATTGAGAGCTTTTATGGTCTGGTTGAGCAGATGATGCTCGTGCAACATTAACAAGCTGTGAAAAAACACAAATCTCTCTGCTGGTGTTGTGTGGAGTGGCAAAGTTTGACTTTTCTAAAACAGGATGTTTTCCAGGCACACTGGCAGTCCTTATCACAGGGTCACCACAGGGTTAAATCCACAGCGAGCTGGTGGCAAAGGCCCCTCTTCAGCCAATCAGGGCCCACATCCACCTGGGCTCCAGTTCTACTTTGGGGTTCTGGCAGTGGGATCACGGCAGGGTGGAGGTCATTCCGGTTGCAATTGACGCCGTTTAGGAAGTGATTTGAAATGGGGATAAACTGAGGGTTATCTCAATGCATGCTTTATTGACACCGGTGTCTGCCTTGAGGAACTGATTGCTACCCATTGTTTCATGGGTCCAGGCTTTTAGAATGAACCTTAATAACAGTTTGGCGTATTTGCTTGGAAGTGTTTCCGTGATGACTCTTTAACTCGAGAAACATGTGACTTCTCTCATTTAAAAAAAAAACAAAAAAAAAACCGTCTGTTGTTGTGACTAATAGGTGACCAGCCCAGGATCACAAAACCAGGCAGAGTGAAGGGGGCTAGGGCTGGTATCGCTCTGAAAGCCTCCCTGTTACAAAAGTGCAGTATTTAATGTTTAAAAATGCCCAGTTTTATACTCCAGAAAATACAGTATTTACAAAGTAAAGTCCCATACCAACGGAAAGGGAGAGACGGTGCATGTATTCAAATTCTCACAATGTAGGCATTTGCAGAAGACATTTTTAGGAAAAGTCACGGCATGATTAAAACTAAGGGTGCACATACTCCAATCTCTTAAAAGAACTCCACAATAAATACTCCTGCTGTTGTGTCTAATATGCTTAAAATGAAGCTAGTAAGATCTTCTTTTAGCTACTTTGTGTTGTACAAACAGAACAAAATACAGGATTTTCTTGGACTTGTGTCCCTTGTACTACTACAAGGGACACAATACTAGCCATTTTCATATCATTACCGCCATTGCCACAGGTTATATCCAGTTGTTTGAAACTGATTTTCTGTTTTTATTCATTTTGATTGTTCAATTTGCAACCATTGTATAACCCTGTAAAGAGCACCCTCTTGGGAAAAAGGGGGTTTACTCTTGGTGAGATTGCCCTGTATACATGTTTTCAGTCATTCATGCAAATATGCTAATAATAGGCAGGGACTTGTAACAACTGAATGAGCCCTCCATTGGGCTTTCATAGCAGTTTGATGTGGGGCAGTGTTTCTTCTTTGTTCCAAGACCACATCCATCATGTCCATTTTTAGCAGTACATACTGTATAAACGCAAAGGGTACAGCAAAGTATTTACGGTGTCATTACATGTGGTGATTGATACCAGACGGGAAAGACACTTGACGGGAAAAAAACAAACAAAAAAGCGAAATTTAGTTGCTCTGCAGTAGTCTTAATATCCTATTGTGTTTGAATTATCTGTCCATGGTATTATGTGTCACCTAATGAGATGGTTTCACTGGAATCCCATCACTTCTTGTTTTATCAACAAGGAGCATTGCAGCCATCTACATGGTTGTTCGACCTTCCTTTGTATAATTCTCCTAAAGGGTTTGTTGTCATGCTGCCTGCACGACTGTCAACGCCGCCCAGACTATTACTGCTCTTACACTACCACCCTGATCTGACTTGATTCCACTATCACCACCCCTTCCCCCGTCCACCACAGATGTAGTTGTAGTTCAGTATAAACGGTGGACAAAAAAAACATGGTATTATATACAGGCCTCTTTCTGCATGTACTATTACCTTATCCATTGAATTCTTCCGACCTGTGTTTCAAACTCTTGGGCATGCAATCGTATCCCACAATGCATTGTGAGGACAAGACGCTGGTAACATTTTCTTTCAACACGCATCACGCTGTAAGAAAATTTCGCGGCTGTATGTAGTTTGTCTGACAAGTCAATGCTTTTTTTACTTGCATGTGTAAGTACCCTGCATCATCGTATGCACATGGGAGGATGTACGTACTATGGAAGCATTCGCTGGTATAATAACACGATCCAACCTCTCCCGACTCCCGCTGCCTGTCCGAATCCTCCTATCCACACATACACTCACCGGCCACTTTATTTGATACACCTGATCAATTGCTTGTCAACACAAATAGCTAATCAGCCAATCACATGGCAGCAACTTATTGCAGTTAGGCATGTAGACATGGTGAGGATGACTTGCTGGAGTTCCACCCGAGCATCAGAATGGGGAAGAAAGGGGATTTAATTGACTTTGAACATGGCATGGTTGTTGTGCCAGACGGGCTGGTCTGAGTATTTCAGAAACTGCTGACCTACTGGGATTTTCACGCACAACCAGAAAATATCCAGTGAGTGGCAGTTGTGTGGACGAAAATGCCTTGTTGATGTTAGAGGTCAGAGGAGAATGGTCAGACTGGTTCAAGACGATGGAAAGGCAAGAGTAACTCAAATAACCACTCGTTTCATCCAAGGTATGCAGAATACCATCTCTGAACGCACAGGCTCACCAAAAATGGACAATAGAAGATTGGAAAAATGTTGCCTGGTCTAATGAGTCTCGAGTTCAGCTGCGACATTCAGATGGTAGGGTCAGAATTTGGCGTAAACAACATGAAAGCATGGATCCATCGGCCTTTTATCAACGGTTCAGGGTGGTGGTGGTGGTGTAATGGTGTGGGGGATATTTTCTTGGCAGACTTTGGGCCCCTTACTACTCATTGAGCATGGTTAAAATGGCACAGCATACCTGAGTATTGTTGCTGACCATGTCCATCCCTTTATGACCACAGTGTACCCATCTTCTGATGGCTACTTCCAGCAGGATAATGCACCATGTCACAAAGCTCAAATCATCTCAAACTGGTTTCTTGAACATGACAATGAGTTCACCGTACTCCAATGGCCTCCACAGTCACCAGATCTCAATCCAATAGAGCACCTTTGGGATGTGGTGGAACGGGAGATTCGCATCTTGGATGTGCAGCCGACAAATCTGCAGCAACTGTGTGATGCTGTCATGTCAATATGGACCAAAATCTCTGAGGAATGTTTTCAACACCTTGTTGAATCTATGCCACGAAAAATTAAGGCAGTTCTGAGGTCAAAAGGGGGTCCAACCCAGTACTAGCAAGGTCTACCTAATAAATTGGCC
The DNA here is from genome assembly GCF_960531495.2 of Zeus faber. NCBI lineage: Eukaryota > Metazoa > Chordata > Actinopteri > Zeiformes > Zeidae > Zeus > Zeus faber. Next base: position 29,986,986 of record NC_137195.1, read on the forward strand.
GGTGAGTGTAGTCTAAAGAGATCTAAGATTTCAACAAAAAAGGCTGTGTTCTCTAGAGTGTATTCTGCTCTCGCCAGTGTCTTTAAGTTGCCGATTTGAGCAACCCCGGTATTTAACAGAACAACAACACTGTTCAAGTGTCTGATTTGTATACATATTAGCTTTTTGTATAACTTTTTTTCTGTTTAGCCTTCCTTCTGTTTATTCACATTCTCCCCTCCTGCCACATGTCTCCCCCCGCCCCCCCCCCAATTCTCTCTCATCATTTTCGCCTTTCGCTCCCATCCTCTCACCCCCCTGTCATTCCCTCCTCCTCACCAGGTGTTTGGGTTCCAGGCTGGCTTGACGTGCCAGGACATTGTGGGGAGTTTCCTGCCCCTCATTCCGATCATCCCTTCCTTCAGCACTGCTCTCTATGGCAAGCTGCTCCAGATGCCTGCTTACTGGTGAGCCACAGAGAGTGTGGGGGGGATTCTCTTGATAATACCAGTTATTGGGTAGATGTCTTGTCGTTTGTCTCAATAGATAACTTTTAGGCATGATTTAGGAAATTGGAGTTGGGGGAAAACAAAAATACGATATTCTTTCTAAAGAGCAGGAATAGTTTTCAATTTTTTTTTGATTCGATTTTTGTATTGATGAATGATTAACAAGATGCCAACCCAAATCATGCATGCGTTCCAATTGTCCTTTCTTACAATACAACACACGGCTTCTTAATACCATTCATACTTGTTTTACATGTGATCGACGGCGACAATATATTTTTAAAAACATTACAAAGGAGGCATATGCACGCTTGTCTGAATGAACATGTAGCACCCTGGCTAGCATCAAGGGCCACATTACATGCTGTTTATGTTGATCCCTCAAGCAGCCTCGGTAATTGTGCCGGGGCTGCAAAAGGTAGATGGCGTGTGGGAGTTTCATTTAGTTCTGTCAATTTGAATGGGTAAATGCTGTGGCACGGTAACCCAGTGCATGGGCCACCAAACATCATGCGGCCGAACAAGGTGAACACCACTCTGTAATATGACATACAGTGGGGTTACACTGTGGTGTGTCTGCGTGGGTGTGTGTGTGCGCGCGTGTGTGTGTGTGTTGTTTTTGTGGTCTTGGGCCATGAGTATATCATGCTGGTTGTGGTCAGGGCATCATAAGGTTTTTGGTTTTTTTTCTCAAAAGTGATCGATGAGCCTGTTCTCTGGTGGTCAAGGGGAAAGGGGGGGGCTGGAGGAAAGAGTCATCGGGGAATAACTGTTAGGATGCTTTGAAACTAGAGGGAGAGAGAGGAAGACAAGGCACACACACACCGGGTGTGTGTGTGTCATTTACCTGGGGAAGAAAGAAGAAGAAGAAACAGTCTTTATTTGTCACACAACACACCACACTACAACACATGCTTGCACACACACACACATGCTTTTGATGGTGGCTGGTGAAATGGTTCCTCTGCATTTAACCCATCCTGGCTTGTCCTTCCTCCGGGGCCACAGCCAGGAGCAGTATACGTGGACGCGCCCGGGGACCAGGTGATAAGTGTCCATCGCTGGTCAGACGATGATGTGTGCATGTTTTTGAGGTGGAGGAAACCCCATGCAAGCACGGGGAGAACATGCAAACTCAACACAGAAAGGCTCCTATTTGGGAGATAACCCGCCGGAGCACGGTGCCAACAGCGCCCCAGGCGGGAATCGAACCCAGGACCTTCTTGCTGTGAGGCAGCAGTGCTCCCTGACACCCAGTCACAGACACTACGTTTATAAATGTTTGCATTCTCTCCATATACTTTCAAAAAAACTAGAATCAAAGATACAAGGCACACGCACACCCATAATAATGCACCTTTTTGTATATGTATTCTCTTGTTCTGTCAAGCACACCTTCACCCACACTCATACAAGCACACAAAGCCCTCCCACCCTCACACCTTGGGGTCACTGTTGCTGTTAAAGCAGCAACTGGTGTGTGAGAGCGCTACCTTGGGAATCCGTTTCCCATTAGTTTGGACTTAAACACATTCAACAGCCACAGATGATGTTTTGTCCAGGCTACAGACATTCTCTACTGTACAAAGGATGACTGGACTCATGGAGAACCACAAAGCTCACAATCCCTTCTCGTTTGTGTGTGCGCGCGCGCATCTGTGGACAGAACCTGATTCCCTGCTCAGGCTCCGCACCTAATAAGAAACTGCTAGCTGATCGTTTGATCCCCGGGCCCCTTTCTCTGCCCCCGACTCCCTCCAATAGCGGACTCAGATGTCAAACGGATGTTATTTTTCTTTCTGACAATCACAAGATCGTTCTCATGCCACAGATCTTCCAGATCAGTGCCTTCCTGTGGCTTTTCTTTCAACCAGCAGCAGCACAGCCCCTCCCCAAAAAATAACTCTGACAACCCCTCACTGTGTTGCCTTGAAACATTGAGCAAGCACTCTGTTATTCTTTGTTTTCCGGAGGCCGTCGACGGAATTCACGCACGTCCAGTGAAAGCTGCACACCGGGAGGCCCCTTTCGGGCTGTTATTTAAAGAGGTGTTCCACCACAAGGTCACATTGTGATCATACCTGCCACAGGCGAACATGCAAAAAAGATGCATCTGTTGCCTGTAACAGGATTATCTTTGCATGGTTGCCTTTGCCTTATTCTTTTTTCGCCCTGTTGTTTCCGACACTCAGACAGACTTAAAGGGCCTGTCAAATTTCTTGACAGTTACCTATACCTGTGACTGTCAGCTGTCAATGATATTAGTGTGTGTGTGTGTGTGTGTGTGTGTGCGCGTGCGTGCGTGCGTGTGTGTGTGTGTGTGTGTGGAGGGGTGGGGGGTTGTTGTGAGGTGTGAACTTTGTGTTCGGGTGACTCATATTTGACCTCCCCTGAAAAAGCTGAGGAGGTATGTGGTGTATATCCTAACTTTTTAACCTGCCCTCGACCTGATTGAGAATCAAATTAACCCATCCTGACTGACGGCGAACCTATGGAAGAATGATGACGAGCTGGTATGACATGAGAGAAGTGCCAAGCATAACGTGATACAAAGGACAAAGAGTTAACATTGAGAGAGATGAGAAGGATGAATGTTGTTCCACGCAGAGGAAGAAACTAAAAATGTGTGTGTGTGTGTGTGTGTGTGTGTGTCTCATCTCTTCCTCAATGTGTCATGTGCTCTCCTCAACACTGAACTTATATTAATGCTGATAAGAGTGAGACCATTTTGTCTGGGCAATACTGCGGAGGGACAGATTTTAAGGTGTTAAAAAGTGTAATGGAGAACAATGGCACACAGGCCTTCTCAGGTTCCTCTTTTATTCGACAGTAGCTTTGTTATGCAGGTTCCTAGATGCCAGCTTTTTCATTATTAGATAGCCGTAGTTTGTTTCAAGCTCCAAACTCTGTATTGGAAGTGAACGGTGAGTGATGGGCGGGGGTGCCTTGTTGGAAAGAGGGAAGAGGGTGATATCATATGTGTGCACACACACACAGCATCTAGAAACACTTGTATGCACACACATCTTTCTTGTGGACATGTACAAATATGCCGATGTGCACACGCAAACACTCATGCGATAAACCCTTCTTTGTGTAGCGGGTGCAAAAAGCGGGGGTTGGAGAGGCCTAGGGCATCCGTGAAAGCCCTGCACCTCTCCTGATGAGTTGGCCCACAGTGCAAGTCTCATATTCCCCTCAGCCTTACCACACAGGCCCCGTTACTCGCTGCTTGTACTAAGGGGCTTTCAGAAGAGAACATAAAGCGTTTCAATGTTCCTCTCTCTGCCAGGCTTGGCTCTCATTGTATGTTTGGTGATGTCTCCGAGACCTCGGATGGTTCCAATTAGACTGAAGATGTCCACCTGTTCTCAGATCTTTAGCAAACTGAGTGTGTAATGTTTTCAAGTGTAATTGTTCTCCAGACACATCTCAAGCTTGAGCTATTTTTAAGTTGGAAAACTGAACTGAAAAATGACCAAAACACCAGCCAGTGGAATGTAAGTAAGTTGCCTTGTAAAATCTTTTTTGAACTTACAGTACTCGTCCAAGTTCAAGAAATATATTAAATAATTCAAATTATTAAACACATACAACTGTCAAAAGGTAATTATTTGTCTTTTCACAAGCACTTGCTGGCAGTACCTATACAATACTCAAAAAGTTAGGGATATTCGGCTTTCGGGTGAAATTTCAGGATGAACCTAAAATGCACTATAACCTTTACAGCTGAACTTAATTTGACCTTCTCTAAACTTTTGAATGCACATGTCCAACTGTTCAATGTTTCAGTACTTTTTGCACAACTTACTGTTCTCGCACAAGGAGCTGAACGGCAAAATTCACAACAGGTGTTTGATCCATGAATCGACCAATACATTTCCTGGTTCAATTAGAATTGGTGTTTAAACAGTCCTCTTCATCATGCTGTTCACAATTTGACATCATGAGACCAAGATGACACCTAACAACTGATCAACAGTACCTCGCCATTGTGAGGCTTCAAACAGGATGTTCTCAGAGGGAAGTGGCCACTGAGCTTAGAGTGTCACAGAGTGTCATCAGCAGGTTGCAACAGAGATACAGAGACTGGAAGAGTCACAGAAAGGCATAGAAGTGGATGCCCTTTGGCCACATCCCACACTGATGAGCGCTTCATTGTGAACAGTGCCCTGCGGAATCGGATGATGAATGCCACTCAACTCCAGGCACATTTAAGGGAGGTGAGAGGCACCCAAGTGTCAGGTCAGACCATTCAAAACCGTTTACATCAGCGTGGTCTGCGTGCTCGACGACCTACAAGGGTACCTGACCACACCACCAGGCACAGGCATCATTGTCTTGCATGGGCCAGGGAGTATTTACACTGGACAAGGGACCAGTGGGCCTCAATGCTGTTCTCTGATGAAAGTTGATTCACGTTGAGCAGAAATAATGGCCGCCAATGATGTTGGAGACATCAAGGAAAGCGCAATGCATCAGCCACTGTTGTCACCAGACAAGCCTTTGGTGGTGGTGGTGGTGGTGGTGGTGGTGGTGTTACAGTGTGGGCAGGTGTGTCTAGTCAATACAGAACTGCCCTACACTTTGTGAATGGTACAGTGACAAGCCCATACTACCTGAATAACATCATTAATCCAGTCATTGTGCTCCTGCATGAACAACACAGGCCTCATTTCATCTTCATGGACGACAATGCTCCAGCTCATGGAGGTGGCATCATTAGGGAACGGCTGCTGGAGACTGGGGTACCTCAAATTGAGTGGCCTGCACTTTCTCCAGACCTGAATCCCATAGAAAACCTATGGGATCAGCTGAGTGGCCGTGTAGAGGCTCGTAACTCTGTACCCCAGAACCTCAATGACCTGAGGGCCGCCCTTCAAGAAGAGTGGGGTGCCATGCCTCAGCAGACAATAAGTCGACTTGTGAACAGCATGAGACGTAGTTGTCAAGCTGTAATTGATGCTCAAGGGCACATGAAAAGTTACATTGAGAGACATTGATATTTGTTGTTGTGGTAAACCCACCACTGTTGTTGGCTTTTGTTTCAATTGTTTGAGATGAAGAAATCACCATTGCATGCTTCTACTTAAATGCCCTACATTCATGATATAATATCACTGTCGCGTGAACTTTTACATTTTCCATAAATTTCATCCGAAAGCCAAATATCCCTAACTTTTTGTGAGTAGTGTATATCATTAAAGTCAGATTCTAGTTTTTCCTACAAAAAATACATCACAACAATTTTGGAAGGTGCATTTGGTTGCCCAGACTACAATGAAGTGAATGTCCTACACTCTTACTTAGGGCAATTAGGTGCACACAAGTGCCTGGCTAATATATAACTGAGAGTGAGTATACGCTGTTGTTAAACAGTAAACTGACCCCCATCCAGTCATTGTTTTTCGATGGATAGGCTCAGGTATGTCACTAACAGCTTTAAACAAAGTAAAAAAAAAACAAAAAACTAGCTTGTGCCATGGCAACTGTGGCAAAACTATACACAAAATTAGGGCTCCCCCCCTGAAAGTTGACAAGTAGCATCATCAGTCGGAGACCCATCAGTTGATTGAGATTCTTCAAGTTGAGCAGTTGTTTGTTTTGTTTTTTTGTCAGTTAGTGTGCATTACAATAACAGGATAAAACAGAGAAGCTTATAAAAATCCACAGGGATAACATTTCAATGAAGCTAATTCATTATAAATAAAGGGAATCATAAATACATTTTACAAGTGTGGACATGACGCTGTCCCGTTCATCCAAATAAAACAACTAAAAACAGTGTTGGGATGGGTCAGAGGAACAGGGCACAAGTAGGGATGGGTATCGTTAAGATTTTAGCGGTACTATTACTCTTACCTATACAGCTTATCAATCTGGCACTTTAAAGGTATCGTTTGTCAGTTCTCTTTTTATTATTTTAAGAGAAAAACAGAGAGAGAGAGAGATCTGATTATGGCGAAAAAGCTTCATAGATTAATATCTTAATATAATTGCAAGTTGGAAATGGGTTATATAGCTTAAAAAAATACAAAATACATTTTCTAAATTTCTCCAATACCGTTAACATTACTGGTCATTTCAGAGCTCATCCATACTATGGTCTTTAATAATTTAGGCCAAGGCCCGTTTAATACCTGGCCTCAGTACCCCGTTCCTCTGTGCCACCCCCCCGCCAGCCGGTGCTACCGAATAGGCCAGGGGTCGGCAACCTTCAGCATTAAAAGAGCCATTTGGGCATGATTCCCACCAAATAAAACCCACCTGGAGCCGCAAAACCTATTTGACCGCTATAATGAAGATAACACCGGATATACAGTATAGTTTTATAACACTTATGCTATGTACTGTATATAAGAACTGTAGTTTGTTGCATTTATGAAATAAAAGAACTACAAACTGATAAAGACTGTCATTTTTTTTCTGTGCTTGACCAGGCAAAACACTAAATTCTTTTGAACTCTAAAAAAAATAATACTGGCACGTATCATTTTTCTTTGAAATAAAATACAAAATGCAGGTCCTTCACTTATTTGTGTATTTGATAAAAAATAAATATTCACTTTAATTATAAGGGGACAAAAAATGCTAGTTTATGTTTTATCACGACTTAAGTCTATTTCAGTGTGGCGTCATCCGCGACTATTTCCTCAGTCGCTTGCCACAGTCAACCGTCGACCTGAATATGAAACGCAACTAGGGTCCGATATAAACATCTATATTTGCAAAATTAATAGCTTGTTTCTCTCACCTGCCTAATGCGATTTCTGCCCTGAATTTCACTGCAGAGCTTCTCCATATCGGGCTGTATGATGTAACTTTGAGTTCCACACATGACTGTTAGCTGTCATCAGTGAGTTGTGAGTTCATGGTGGAAAACACTTGCTTGCACAGGTACAGTGGGGCAAAAAAGTATTTAGTCAGCCACCAATTGTGCAAGTTCTCCCACTTAAAAAGATGAGAGAGGCCTGTAATTTTCATCATAGGTACACTTCGGCTATAAGAGACAGAATGGGGTGAAAGAATCCAGGAAATCACATTGTAGGATTTTTAATGAATTAATTGGTAAATTCCTTGGTTAAATAAGTATTTGGTCACCTACAAACAAGCAAGATTTCTGGCTTTCACAGACCTGTAACTTTTTCTTTAAGAGGCTCCTATGTCCTCCACTCGTTACCTGTATTAATGGCACCTGTTTGAACTCGTTATCAGTATAAAAGACACCTGTCCACAACCTCAAACAGTCACACTCCAAACTCCACTATGGCCAAGACCAAAGAGCTTTTAAAGGACACCAGAAACAAAATTGTAGACCTGCACCAGGCTGGGAAGACTGAATCTGCAACAGGTAAGCAGCTTGTTGTGAAGAAATCAACTGTGGGAGCAATTATTAGAAAATGGAAGACATACAAGACCACTGATAATCTCCCTCGATCTGGGGCTCGACGCAAGATCTCACCCTGTGGGGTCAAAATGATCACAAGAACGGTGAGCAAACATCCCAGAACCACACGGGGGGACCTAGTGAATGACCTGCAGAGAGCTGGGACCAAAGTAACAAAGGCTACCATCAGCAACACACTAGGCCGCCAGGGACTCAAATCCTGCAGTGCCAGACGTGTCCCCCTGCTTAAGCCAGTACATGTCCAGGCCAATCTGAAGTTTGCTAGAGAGCATTTGGATGATCCAGAAGAGGATTGGGAGAATGTCATATGGTCAGATGAAACCAAAATAGAACTTTTTGGTAAAAACTCAACTTGTCGTGTTTGGAGGAGAAAGAAAGCTGAGTTGCATCCAAAGAACACCATACCTACTGTGAAGCATGGGGGTGGAAACATCATGCTTTGGGGCTGTTTCTCTGCAAAGGGACCAGGACGACTGATCCGTGTAAAGGAAAGAATGAATGGGACCATGTATCGTGAGATTTTGAGTGAAAACCTCCTTCCATCAGCAAGGGCATTGAAGATGAAACGTGGCTGGGTCTTTCAGCATGACAATGATCCCAAACACACCGCCCAGGCAACGAAGGAGTGGCTTCGTAAGAAGCATTTCAAGGTCCTGGAGTGGCCTAAGCCAGTCTCCAGATCTCAACCCCATAGAAAATCTTTGGAGGGAGTTGAGAGTCTGTGTTGCCCAGCAACAGCCCCAAAACGTCACTGCTCTAGAGGAGATCTGCATGGAGGAATGGACCAAAATACCAGCAACAGTGTGTGAAAACCTTGTGAGGACTTACAGAAAACGTTTGACCTCTGTCATTGCAAACAAAGGGTATATAACAAAGTATTGAGATGAACTTTTGTTATTGACCAAATACTTATTTTCCACCATAATTTGCAAATAAATTCTTTAAAAATCAGAACATGTGATTTTCTGGATTTTTTTTTTCTCATTCTGTCTCTCATAGTTGAGGTATACCTATGATGAAAATAACAGGCCTCTCTCATCTTTTTAAGTGGGAGAACTTGCACAATTGGTGGCTGACTAAATACTTTTTTGCCCCACTGTATGTTGATCCAAAGATGGACAGGACCCCAAATGCGTACTTGTTCATGTTCAAATAGGTGTCAGGAATGGCATTCCATGTCTCGATTCCACTCCACATTCCATGAAACAAACTTTAACGTTCTATTTTCCTCAAACTTTTATTTTTTGGATGTATCCATGGTTAGCTTACCGGGTTTCAAGAGCTCAAAATAAGTCACCAGCCCGTCTGCAACAGGTGACGCATACAAGGTACGACGCATATTTTGATTGACAAAATATTAAAACACGTTTTTTTTCAATGTTACAAGATCACCTAAATCTCCAGAATCATAACTATTACATTGAAAAAATTAAATAAATAGAATAAATTTTATTTAAATTAAATAGCCATTATTTATTCACACTATTTTCTCAAAGCCACCGGGAGCCACGGCAGAGGGATGAAAGAGCTACATGCGGCTCTGGAGCCGCGGGTTGCCGACCCCTGGAATAGGCGAATATTCACACAAACATTGCTGTAAACTTTTCTTTAAATGTCTTTGATTTCAAAAATAAAATATTTATTATAGATTAGCACTCTGACATTAAAGAATAGTACTTGGTACTTAAATAAATGTATAGTATATATGATGTATATATGATGGAGTACGCTCACTTCTACCCTTTTCTTATAGGCTACTATTAACTAACCCCAAACAGGCTTTGGTTGGCAAAAAAGCGCAAATCCTGTTAAGTGAACTTTCACTCCCACCAAATTAAAGTGCAGCTGACAGGTATCAGGCTCTACTTATCCCTAATGAAAGGCCACATATGGGACAGCCAACTTCACAGGGACACCAGTGGGGAGTCCCAATTGGCCTGGTTGTTAAAAAGTGTTACCCCAGATAAAATTGGTACCTACGAGAGAGAGAGAGCGAGACCCAACCTTCACAAACACATACCCTCACACACAAGGAAGGCGACCTGACAGCAGCAGTGTATGGCATCAGGCCAAGGCTGGGTCCCACCAACCAGCTAAACCAGCCAACCAACCAACAAACCGTCAGCAGCTCAATGTGGTTCGTCGATTTGCAGGCCATAATTCAATCCCACTCCAGCTTTTATGTGGCGTTTTTAGCAGCCCGTGTTCCTCGCTCAGCTATTTCTGAAGGGGGTTCATTTTGCAAGGCGTGCAGCACTACAGGTGCATGTAATATTGCTTCAACAGGCTGACTAGTCTGGGGATGTTTCTGAATAGAAAAAGAATGTTGGTTTTCCCTTGGTATCTGACCATAAGTATTAGGCTCTAACATTGTCAATGGTTAGTTCAGTTCAGTTTTAAGCACTACCTGAAGGATTTTTTATGTGAGGTGGAGAAGTCCATTACTGCGTCTGGACCAGTAGTCTAGACTCTAGATTAGCTCATGCTGTGATTTATGGAGGCTGCGTGATACATCTAAGGCATGATTCTGGCTTGATTGTAATGCCTCATTCCCCCTGTTCATAGTTATCCATAGCTAGTCGACTTCTGGTCTATGTCTCCAAGCACAGCCAAGAGAAGCAGGGCAAATGCTCCCTTCGTCCTCCCAAATTCCAGCCAGAGGTCTGTTTCTCAGTTTTGAGTCAGGTTCCAATAGTCTATGCAGAAGGAAATTAATATCACCCAGACAGGTGCTTTTTGCTGTTCGATTTTCGGCTGTCTATGTTAAAACCAGAGGCTATTTGGAAAATGTTTTCGTTCATAAAACGGTATTTAGATTTAGGTATTTAGAAATCCCCCCCAGTCATTGTGGCTGCTAAATTAATCTTTTGTTGCCTGCTTAGAGTGTATTCCTGCATGACGTATGAGGAGAATCATGCGAAACAGGGTCACACCCAGCTCCTGCCTTGACAGTAGTGCCCCTCAAACCAAACTGTATTCTATGATTGCTGTTGATTTCATAATGAGGTAATCACTTGTATTACTCATCATCGGCTTAGCCAAGAGAGTTTTGTTCAGGCAGAGTTAAAATTACTGAAAGCTATTATGGTGAGGGATAATTCAATGACCCTAAATCAACTTGTGGTTGCTGTGGTCATGCTTAACATTGACTTGTGGTTTGTGGGGCCAAAAAAGCAACGACACTCATTTAGTCAGACAAGGCGACACATGAGCGAGGCCCTGCCCTGTTACTGAATAAATAGGGGGGAATGTTCTCAGAAAGAAGAAAAAAAACATTTCTATGATCAAAATGAAGGGAAGTAGAGGGGGGAAACACATTGCAACAAGTCAGCCTTACAGTATGTATTAACAGGTGTGTATTAAAAGGCTGGAATGACATATGATGTAATATTGTTCCACTTTACACTTCGAAGCCCAGGAGTGCTCGGGGCTTTGGAGCTGCGAGGTACAACATCATATTCCGTGTGGCACAGTCCATAAAGTATTTTTGCCAACTTTGCGATGAGGTTTCTTTTTTCCTGCTACATCTGGTGTCAGACAGTTTTATTTGCTTTAATGGCTGACAGAGATCAATGGACTTATTGAGGAGCCTCTCAAGGAGGAAATGGTGTCAGCGAATGAGAAGCTCATGCACATGTTGATTGACGTCTCAGTTCTGATGGGACTACCATGCCCTTCTTTTCAACGTTCACTCGTGATGTATTAAAGGTCACCTACGGGCAATTTCACTTCCTTTCCCTTCAATTTTTCTTCAAAAGGAAAATGGGGGTATTAGTTCATATTGGCAACATAATGGCTGCCAGTAATACAAGTTGCAGATGCTTTTCAAGCTAGGCTATTCGCTTTTGTCAATAAAGCAGAGCAAAAATTGATCACTCTAAGTTTTGATTTGGAGGATTTTTCTATATACATTGCTGACCATGTATATGGCCATATACATAGTATATGTATATGGCTAAATAGACACTCAGGCAAAGAGAGAAACACGTCTATAGTGGCTGTGCAAGCTTTTTGCCTACTGTGTTCACAAGAGTTTGAAACTCTCGAACATTGAAACCTGGTCATTTTCACATACAAGCTGTGAACTTGCCTTCGCAATACAGGACATTTGGTTTCAACAAATAGCATTCCATTAAACTGTGCTCTAACAAGGGACACTATGTGCTGCTAATGGGCAGTTTCTCTGGGGGACATTATTCTAATAATCGTAATTTAGTTGCCATTCGAGCCATCATAGTGGTTTCATGAGCAGCTGTAGATGTTTCTCTTGAATGAATGACTTGACTAATGCCTTAACTAGTCGTTTGAGGAAAGAAAGCTCAAGGGAGGGAAAAACAGTGGGGAAACTGGGAAGGACAAGAGGATTATCAGCTCTGTGTGGATTATCATCTACTGTGGTGAGCATTCCCCTGTCCTCTTCAACCCCGCGCATTCCTCCCCGACCCCTTGATCTCGTCTTCTTAAAGAAGACACCCCAGGCCCATTTGTTCCATATATTTAAATCCAGTACGTATGAAAAAGGAGTACTTCTTTACCTCATTAAACCATATAATTCTAGAGGTATCTCCTTCTCTGTCTGGCGCTACAAGGAACCGCATGTCCACCACAGCTGGACATGTTGGGCAGAGGCAGGAAGCTGTGTACACACACACACACACACACACACACACACACACACACACAAACACACACACACACACAGGCCTCTCGATGTGTTTCCCTTTAGCGCCTGATGAACCACGTCATTGCCATTTTCTCGCCTTGCGGTCTGCAGCTGTCTGCACAACTTGATTAAAACATTTCTTTTAGTAATCCCTGTGTAATGAAGCCTTCTCCTGAGAACGGATCATAGTGTGTATGTTCGTGCATGTGAACGCGTGCGCAAGCATCCATGTGTTGGGGTCTGAGGTCCAGCTGGGAATGAGGGGAGGGCCCCCTTGCGTCCGTGTGTTTGTATGAAGTGTTTCTTTCTTTGAAGAGCGTGGGCTGTTCAGGACCGATGATTGAGAAATGCACACATGGCACACCTTTGACCCCAAGGGGGTCGGACTACAGAAGTCTGAGGCCTGGCCACTGATTCAGCACCCTGCCTTGTTCTCAACTCACACTCCTGTCCGCCTCAAGCTGCAGCTACGGTTCAGAGACACTGAACCGCTTGGCCAGCTCCGCCTATGGACGCCTTTTAAGCTCACCCTTGTAGAAATAATGTAAGGAGGTAAGGTCTCAGTACATGTGCTTTTCATTAAGTTGCCACGGTGAGATGCCCTAATTAAATATCAGCTGCCTTGCCATGTAGTTTTCTAGGTCCCGGGCACTGGGATTGTAGAGGCAACATGTCTGCCCCTGAAACATTGGCCGAAGTTTATATATCACTGCCTCCTCTGCAGCCCTAATTACATTCTCTCCAGAGCCAGTTTTTCTCCCCAGGAAAGGAGATGGACAAGTGATTTGGAAATAGTGTGAATAAAATAAAAAATAAATACGAGATAGGTGCATAATAAGAAAAAGTTAAAAAGGAGATGATTGCAATATAAAGTTCCTTTTCCATGTTGTAAGATGGATTTTCTTGTTTGTTTGACTTGGAGGCATTTTTGAAGGCAATGATTTTGCATTGCCAGCTAATCTATCTTAATTTGCATCCCAAAGGTAAACTGACATCTTAACGGCTTCCCCCCCAAGTCGGAAAGTTAGGTGTTATTGTTCAGCGCAAAGCGGTCTGCCTGATTTACTGCGTACATTTGTTCAAGGCATTTTAAAGCCGTTTTTGAATGTTTTTTTATAGAGAGGCTTTGGGAGACACTGTAGTGGGTCTTTTGTAGCGAGATAAAAGAGGCGACTGGAGAGCAGTCCATAACTCAGTGTAGTTATTTGGAGAGGGGTCGCCGACCTTGGCTTGGCGGGGAGATTGGGGGATTCTACAATCCCTCAAATCAATCGACACCATGGGAATAAGAAAGAAATAATAATAAAAAAAAAGATTGAATCTAAGTACTGTCAGTCTACCTTTCCCTAAATTTGACTCCTATTCTCACAGAAAACGTCTTTTTTCTATAAACACAAAACTAAACTATTTACATTAGAGAATGTTTGTCCTGGTTAATTAAGGGGGAAGGTTGTGACAGTGAATGATTTGTGGAAAGGCCATCTATTGTGTCTATTGGACAAATATGCTGGGGGAATAACGGATCACACCAGCGTTGTTGTCGACATTGTAAATAAGCACAGATAAGCTAAATAAAGAAGAGAGAGTGCGCTAGCCCTTCATGGTGGTAGTTAAAATGGATTGACTTTATCTTTGAGCTTCAGTTAGTTCATCATGTTATCTTTCAGGTTCTTTATTCTCTTTTTTTTCCTTAAAGTTAAATTAAAGAAGAATGTTTGAATGCATTTGGAAGTTCCCATCCGGCTCCCATTACAGACAGAATCCACCTGTGTCAGGGCTTGGCTGTGTGTGTGTGTGTGTGTGTGTGTGTGTGTGTGTGTGTGTGTGTGTGTGTGTGTGTGTGTGTGTGTGTGTGTGTGTGTGTGTGTGTGTGTGTGTGTGTGTGTGTGTGTGTGTGTGTGTGTCTCTCGCTTTCTCTCTCTCTTTCTCTGATTCACTGACAGACCTAACACCTTGCTCCACAACTGCAATCTGCCAAATGGCCCAAACTCCTGTTACCCGTATTATTATTATTTTTTTATTTGAGAGAGAGAGTGAGGGAATTGATTTTGTGGTACTGTAGAGGATATGAGTAATAGCCAAAAAATGAACATTCTGGAAATGACCCGCGGGTTTCCGAGCTTGCATTTTGGGACACTGTGTAAACCATTAAATCCAGCTGCTCCTGGTGATATTCTTTCAGTCATGGCAAGGTGCTGATTTTAAAAGAATGAGCCGCTGTTCCTTTGGCCACACGTGTTCCTAAGGCCCCCACAGTCCAAGCATTAGAGTTCACCTCATATACACCATACACACTTTGTTTTTTAAATATGCAGTGTATATTTGTATTGGGTTGTATTTAAATTGCTCTTTTCTAATCTCTTCTAGTCTGTTCTTTTCTAGTCTCTTTTCTCCCTTCTCCCCCCAAGTAGCCCCTCAAGCACACCCTCTCACACATTTACTCTGTAGTAGTTGTTACTAAATCCCTGATTAGCCCACAGTTATAGGTTGTTCGGCTAGGTTGGTGGCTGGCTGAACCCCCCCCTTGGCTACACAGGCATGATTTCTGCTTCTGACTGTGGTCTGGCTAGTGTGTGTGTGTGTGTGTGTGTGTGTGTGTGTGTGTGTGTGTGTGTGTGTGTGTGTGTGTGTGTGTGTGTGTGTGTGTTTACTCATGCATAACTTTGTAAATGCTCCGGTGTTGGCGTCTGTGTGTATAGCTCTTAACAGGTATACGCACACATGTGTTTGGGGTATTTCTGCATGAGTGTGTGGCCTCTGTAAACCAGCAACCACAGCTTGCTCGAGCGAGAGCCCCAGCTGTATTTGTTAAAAATAGTTTTGACCGCAAGCAGACCAGACCAGGAAACGGATTGTCCTGAGAACCAGTGGTCCGAATGGGTCTCAGCTAATATGATGTGAAAAGACACCACTAGTTATTAATCAATGCATTTGTGCTAAGGTTTACCTTTCGCCTACCCAATTAAGAGAAGAGTCTCTGTATCTGACTCACCAACTCACCACCAGATTTACTCCTGTTGGCCAGCGCTAAATCTGGTAATTTAAGCATTAGAACGCAATCTTCAGAAAGTTCTTCAGATGTGAATGGTTCAAAAGTCAGTAATCGCTGAAACGTCACTATCACAAGGTCAGTTGGCAGGTTTACTAGATTTAAATGCTTCAAAGCACTTTTGAATTCCCCAGTTAGGTGAGAGAATACCTATGAATGTACCCTACTTTGAATACGCAGCAATCCTGAGTTGGAGACTAAACGAGAAGGATTAACTCATTCGAACAGAACAGATGCTACATCTTAAGATAAAACATCCTTATCATGATGGAATGTGTGTACGCTCACATAGCATAAATCGCTTAAGTCTTCGAATGTCATCCTGACTATTGGTGAAGGCCTATTGCCAAAGCCCTACAACAAAAACTACCATAAGCCGTACTGCCACATCAATGTTAAATTAAATAACTGCAAATTCTTATGTTTAGTCCTTTCACTTTAGCACTAGGATTTAATTTTAATTGACAACTGAGGGACTGCCCCTGCTCTCTGTCGAGACACGAGCTGACACACCTGCAAGGTAGGCTGGGCCAAGGCCCGCACAGCTGGTAATTTAGGGCAACAACACATCACACTGCTTTTGCCTAATTGACTGTGTTACAGCCAGTCAGTCAGCCAACCCACTGCGGCTCGCCAGAGGTCTTAACTCTGCCTCACTCACTCACAATACCAGTGGGGGGCCAGTTGGGAAATGAGGCCTAATGTTGATGAAATACACCAGAGAAAAACATTCCGCTCCCTGAAATTAGAACACCTAATTTTTTATAGCTCCTGACTATTTTGGACTTTTTCCCCCTGCATATTCCTTGTGTTTTTTTTTAATGAATCAACGATTGACTTTTAGGTTTCCTGTAAGGTCAAAGAAGGCCTCTGGACTGATTTAGTGAAGTACAATTCCAATGAACAGATTTCGGAAATGTACGGAGACATGAGACAAATTTGTTCTTGGACCTCCTTTGGTTCGTCTTGCATACTAAATTAAGTTATGTATTTGAATTGATTCTGGTCCTAAGGGTAGGGACTACATTTTAAATGTGGTCCCCCCATGCAAACATTTAAGGTCTTGTAGGGTTTTCTTTTTATGTCTTGTGTGTTAGCTGATCTTCATCTTTCTTACACACTTTTATAGTAATATAATTTTTTGCACTCTTCAGAATCAGAATAGTTTTTATTGCCAAGTAAGTTTACATGTACAAGGATTTTGTCTTTGTGGTCAGTGCATACAGGAAACATAAATGTAAAATAGAACAATAGGAAAACAATCTGTAAATATATAAGAATCTGTAAAATAATATTTTTTGGGCTTTTTTTTTTTATTAAGAGCTTTACAGTTTGTGCTTCAATCTGCAAATGTTCAGAGTATGAGGTTTAACAGTATGTGCAATGTGCATGGATAATAGTCCAGAAGAATGAATAATGTAATGGGGATGGTATATGGGGATGGTAGTTCAGGCGGTAGAGCTGGTGGTCTAGTGATCTAAAGGTTGCTGGTTCGATCCCAGGCTCCCCCTGCTAGCATGCTGTAGTGTCCTTGAGCAAGACACTTAACCCCTAATTGCTCCTGATGGCTGCGCCCGTCGGTGTTTGAACAATTGTAAGTCGCTTTGGATAAAAGCGTCTGATCAATGACTAAATGTAATGTGTAATGTAATGTAATGTGCATTAATGTAATGCATTGACAGTTTCAGTGGGGGTCCTGGGTCTTGTTGATGAGGTCAGTTGCAGACGGGAAGTAACTGTTCTTGTGGCGAGAGGTTTTGGCCTTGTTGGACTGCAGCCTCCTGCCAGTGGGAAGTGTTTCAAACAGTTTGTGTCTAGTATGGGAGGGGTCAGCCACAATCTTACCTGCCAAGCCAGCCAATCACCTTCTCAGTGCAGCGAATGACACGCTGCAGTCTGCCCTTGTCCTTGGTGGTTGCAGCAGCATACCAGATGATGATGGAGAAGGTGAGAATGGACTCAATGATGGAGGTGTAGAGGTGCACCATCATTGTCTCTGGCAGGTTGAACTTCCTCAGTTGCCACAAATAGTTTGTCCTCTGCTGGGCTTTCTTGATGATGGAGCTGATGTTCAGCTCCCACTTGAGGTCCTGGGAGATAATAGCTCCTAGGAGGCGGCAGGACTCCACAGAGTCCGACTGGGGAGTCACACAGGGTAATGGGGGTGAGTGGGGCTGCGTTCTTCCTGAAGTCCACAACCGTCTCCACTGTCTTCACAGCATTTGAGCTCCAGGTTGTTCCGGCTGCAGAGATCACCAGATGGTCAAGCTCCCACCTGTAGTTGCACTCATCCCCACTGGAGGCTGGAGGTGCAGCTGTTGGTATACAGGAAGAAGAGTAGAGGAGAAAGAACACAGCCTTGAGGTGATGGTCTGGTGCTGATGGTCTGGGAGTCAGAGATGTGTTTTCCCAGCTTCACGTGCTGCCTCCTGTTAGACAGGAAGTCTGTGATCCACCTGCAGGTGGAGTCAGGCACGCTCAGTTGGGAGAGCTTGTCCTGCAGAAGAGCTGGGATGATTGTGTTGAAGTCAGAGCTGAAATCCACAAACAGAATCCTTGTGTAGGTTTCTGAGGAGTCCAGGTGCTGGAGGATGAAGTGGAGGGCCAAGTTTACGGCATCATCTACAGACCTGTTGGCTCTGTTGGTGAACTGCTGGGGTTTGAGGTTAGTGATTTGTCTGAACCCTTTCCAGACAGAGACAGAGGCAGAGTCATTGGCTGAGAACCGGTGTTAGTCTCTTTGAGTAGAGTCGTTTAGCAACTCGCACCTCCTTGCTAAACCTGTACTTAGCCATTTTAAATATATCTCTTTCCCCAGTCCTAAACGGCTCTTCTCTGACCTTAGTTGTCTGAGTTTAGCTGTGAGCCAGGGTTTGTCGTTGTTGCAACTCACCCTGGTGTGTGATGGTACACAGCTCTCCTCACAGAAGCTGATGTATGATGTCACGGCCTCTGTGTACTCATCCAGACTGTTGGTAGCAGTCCTGAATATGTCCCAGTTGGTGCAGTCCAAGCACGCCTGAAGATCCTCCACAGCTTCACCGGTCCACTTCTTTGATGTCCTCACCACAGGTTTACACCGCTTTAATTTCTGCCTGTATGCAGGAATCAGGTGCCCCATGATGTGATCAGAGTGTCCCAGTGCAGCTTGGAGGACAGCGTGATAGGCACTGCTGACTGTGGTTTAACAGTGCTCCAAAGTATTCTCCTCTCTGCTGCGGCATTTAATAAACTGTCTATATTTGTGGAGTTCATGGCTGAGGTTTCCTTTGTTAAAGTTGCCAAGGACAATAACTAAGGAGTCCGGGTTTGTCCGTTCCACACGCTGTATCTGGTCGGCGAGCATGCTTGTGCGTCCTGCACGTTGGCAGTGGTATGTAAACACCGACCTGTATGAATGAAACAAACTCACGGGGAGAATAGAAGGGTTTTCAGTTAATGAAAAAAGATTCCCAATCAGGAGAACAATGCTGTAGGATCACTGTCACGTCGTTATACCAGCTACAGTTGGTGTAAAAACACAAACCTCCACCTTTTGTTGGAAGCCTGCCAGCTACAGCGCAGAGTCCGGTATCGTTCCACTCATACACGTCTCTGTGAAGCACAAAACTGAAGATGAAGAAAAGTCTCTGTTCTTTCCCAACAGTAGCTGAAATTCGTCCAGTTTGTTTCCCAGTGAACGCACGTTAAAGGGAAATACAACAGGTAACTGTGTGCGATGTCAGCGTACTGTCGCGTCTCCCTCTCCTCCGGCGTTTCCCTGCACAAACGTGAGCGCACCTTTGACCAGAATGTTCAATAATTCCACGGATGTGGTGATTAAAGTGGGAAATAAATCTAGGGGTTGTAGCACTGATGTCCATGAGCTCTTCTCTGGTGTGCAAGCTCCCGGAATTGTCACAAAAAACGAACTAACAAACAAAATAAGACAAAACAACGCGCACCAACACACCGAGGCGACCGTACGAGGCGCCATCTTCTTAAGCTGCTTTTACACATGTACTCCAGACAATATCCATATAATCAGGTCCGGACATTGTCTGGAGTTACCCTTTCACACATGTAGCTCACAACTGGAGATTGTCCATCTCAGATGCGTTTTCACTACCTGGAAATACTCTGTTTGGTTGAGGCAAGGGGCAGAGCCTGGCCAGAGCATGCAGGAGGTGACACAGTGACGCTGCAGAGTTATAGCACAGTCAAGATGCCGGACGAGGCAACAAACGTATCTTTTATGGCGATGATACTCCATGTATTTGGACGTTATACAAACAAAAGACTGGAAACAAATTTAAAGGAAAGCAGAAAGGAGTACGAAGCAGCTACCCTCGGTGCGCTAAGGTAAATAACTGTTGGATGAAAGAGACGTCATCAACACATGACATGCCCACTCGCTTGCTGAAAATGCTCCGGACAATTACCTGCTCAGTTCACACATACCGCTCAATCAGACATAATGCAGACTTTGTACTAGGGTGCCTGGGTGGCTGGGTGAAGTCCAGGTTCTGCGTTCACACATACAGCTCTTCCTGTTCTTCTTGTAATGTCGGGATAATTTCACGGTTGCAGTGCATGTGTGAAAGCAGCTTTACATTCCCATCAGGGCTATTGGAGTCATGTTGAGTGCCAGCAAGCTGTTTACCAGGCATATTAGGGAAACTCTGGTGTGGCAGCCACATAAGGAAACCCTCCGAGTGTCTGGCCCGTCCTCTGCTTCTCATTTAGCCACGAGCTTCGAAAATTGTTCACAATGAATCGGGGTGTAATATAATAAAAACAGGTGCATAATTAAAGGTTTTTTAGAGGACCGCATGCACATGACAGCTACCCTCCAAAAATGCCGTAAACACTCGAATAGTCCAACAAACCTTCATCCCTTGCCAATCCTCCCATTAAAGTGGCTTCGGCGGCACATTTGCTCTGCACGTGGGTGACATTGTTCTTTTGCCGAGCCCCCTTCACTGTTCCTTTGTCAAGTGTGGAAAGCCTGCTACGCCTTACGTGCACAGCACTATACCCAGTCAAACACACGGACGCACCAGGGACTGATTGATGTCTTTGTATGTAGCATGCGGTGGTAATGATTTTTTTTTTGTTTGATTTAATAGAGACGTGAGATGAGGAGGTTGGCAGCGGTGCGTTAGGCAGTGCACTCTGCCAGGGAATTTAAAGTGTATGCGCTGTACCGTCAAGGTAAACTCATTGACCCTGTCAGGGCTGGAGGTTCCCAATCTGTGTTTTTCTTTCTTAACTCTCTTTCTCACTCATTTTTTTTTCTACTGCCTTGTTTCTCTCTCCCTTTTCCTTCTCAAGCAGGCAGTTAAGCGCTCTGGGGCCTGCCTGCCCACAGCTAACAGCTCATGTCACCCTGCCGAAAACCACCCAGGAGCAGAAGAAAGTGAACGATAAAGAGGCGGGGGGGGGCTCGAAAGTTAAACGATTGCAGAGACCTGCTGAGAGGGGGGATGGAGAGTGCCAGACCCCGTGACATATCCCACACTTTGTAGCGGAGCCAGGCCAGGCTATACCAGAGTGCCATGCGGACGTGCGATAAAATTAGCCGCAGCGTGCATTTTCGACGTCCCGTGTCCTCTGCAGGGAATCGGTCGCGGTTCTATTTTTCAACAAGAGTGCCGCTTCCCCCAATATACGGTGCAGGCTACGCGGGCCCAGACACTGCTGCTCCAGGCACTGTGCCAGAGCTGGATTCACAGCCTGGGGAACGGGGCCCCGCAGAGCCTCAGAGAGGGCCTGCTCCACAAGGTCTACAGAGCATCAGGTAAAGTCGCACCAGAGAACGGCACGCTGCATGGAAAGATTAGCGATCATCCATCACTGAAGCAAGCCCACTTTGGTAGTCATTATGCACGTGTGGTTAGGGGTTAGATATATTTTGTGTGTGTTTAGGGTTGGACCCCTGACCTTTCCCACACTTTGTAACAGGGCCAGGCCAGGCCATACCAGAGCACCATGCGGACGTGCGATAAAATTAGCCGCAGTGTGTGTTTTCGATGTTCCGCGTCCTCCACAGGGATTCGGTCGCGGTTTCTATTTTTCACCAAGAGAGCGCCGCTTCCAAAAAGGCAGCACCGCCTCGCTTCCATTACAGTATGCAGCCGAGCATACAGGTCTGGTCTGAGCCAGTGCGCGCGCGCGCGCGCGCGCACACACACACACACACACACACACACACACACACACACACACACACACACACACACACACACACACACACACACACACACACACACAGATGGAGAGGATGGTGATGTGTGTCTAGGCAGGGGGCACTGCCAGTCCTCAAAAAATCTGGCCCGAGAAGCTCTCCGAACAGAGCAGAGGAAAACGCAGGAATGGAACCGCAGAGACTTGTTTTGCAATGTTTAGATCTGGCTCCCTGGTGTTTTTCCAGAGAGGAGAGGTTCCTAGGGACACGGGTGGAGGGAGGGGGGGGATGGAAAGGGGGGTGTGGTGGTTAAGGGATGGTGATCTGTAGTCATGTGGAAGACCTGTTCTCCATATCATCACTCATTGTGTGTGTGTGTGTGTGTGTGTGTGTGTGTGTGTGTGTGTGTGTGTGTGTGTGTGTGTGTGTGTGTGTGTGTGGAGGGATTCCCTCCTCCGGTTGTGCCTGATGTCATGGACAGGGTCCTCCAAAAGTGTCAGAATGAGGCACAGGAGCCATGACTTGAGCCTCGATAGCACAGTGTTCCGAGACCTGATTTGAAGGATTTGATGTTTGTGTGCGTGTGTGTGTTTATGTAAGTAAGGCAGGCTGTGCCCGATGTGTGAGCAAGTAGAGAGGGAGATGGTGAGAACAATGTAAGACTGGTTGAATAAAAAAAAAAGTGCACTTGAACACGTGTGAGTGCATGTCAGATGATAAATGAGAGCATGGTCCGCTGAGGTTCTGATGGACAGGGGGCTTGGAGGACGCAAATGGGCTTGGATGGGCTGTTACCTCATCGCTCAACACCCCCCCCTGAACATCCAGCCTATCAGCCTGTCACACATCAGACACAACACACACACACACACACACACACACACACACACACACACACACACACACACACACACACACACACACACACACACACTTGGAGAAGGATGAAATGTTAAATGTTAGGTGAATCTATTCAGGGTCAGGTTTCTGGGCTGTACATTTCTTCACATAAATCACCACAGCCTTGACTGAGGGGAGAGAAATGGGGCCGTCAGAAGAGAGTGCAAACCGTGCCTACCTGCCAAGTAACTAAGGAAAGCTTGGCCCGCTCGCTTGTAGCTCCCTCAGTTTGCCGCTGGAATAGACCTCTACCTATTTTGGCCCCCTGTGCTCTCAATGAGCTGTTTTATATTGTGCTGTGATAGTGATGGATTTGTGGAAGTTCTGAACCATTTGTTTCCACCAGTGACCATTTGATTCAAGGCTCCATCCAGTGTGTGTGTGTGTGTGTGTGTGTGTGTGTGTGCACTGCAATAAAATCAAGTAACAAACTACGAAATCTTTAAATATAGACAATACATCCTTTTTAAAATCTTTGACAGGCAGATTTGTGTGTAAGATTATTCAGCTCTGAGAAAATATGTCCTCAACTTGAAGTGGAATAACATCTTACAGAGAACAAAATACTTTTAATACTCTCCGAAAAATGTTTGGTGGGCTGATTTTAAGACTATATGATCACTGTGATCAGAAAGTCAGCCCATTTGGCATTGGTATTTGCTTGATTTGCTTTCTGTGGCTTTTGGCGCGCATTTCAAAGCTTGTATTATTCACACACGAACCCACACACGTCTTTTCCCCAAATACCATTGATGTCCACATGCTCGTCTCAACCCTCAACCTCTGTCTCTTTCCCCAGGACCAAGAGGGCATCGGTGCCTACCACCGAGTGCATTTTCGAGCTACCCCACTTTACGGTGCAGGCTACACGGGCCCAGACACTGCTGCTCCAGGCGCTGTGCCAGAGCTGGACTCACAGCCTGGGGAACGGGGCCCCGCAGAGCCTCAGCGAGGGCCTGCTCCATGAGGTCTACAGAGCGCCAGGTAAAGTTGCACCAGAGAACGGCACGCCACGTGGAAAGATTAGCAATCATCCGTCACGGAAGCAAGCCCAATTTGGAAGTCATTATGCGCGTGTGGTTAGGGGCCAAGTTAGATATATTTTGTGTGTGTGTTTGGGGTCGGACCCCTGACCTTTCCCTGTCCTCCACTGATACCCTGCTATTTGTTTGTGTATCGGATTTCCCGCTGACAGATGAACAGCAGGGTGTGCGTTAAAATTACTGGGATATCCCAGAGCAGTATGTTGGACATAGCTTTACATTTGACTGTGCATGTATGTTTAAAATAACTAAACATGGCATTTGCACCTATCCTCTGTGTATTAAACAATTATTACTGTTCACCCCTTAAAAAACAGGAAAATGACCACACAGTGGAATATTCTGTCCTTTCAGGACGGTCCAACATTAAATGTTCTTTTTCATCGGCAAACTCAATCATATTTACTCATTTATTCTTCCTTAGATTATTATATTTTAAGTTATTGCCGTCTTCAACATGGTTGTTTTATGACAGCCTGGTTTATACATAAAGTACATTTACTATTATTTTTTCTTCTTCCTTGCTCTACATAAAGTCACACTTTTTTCTTGGTACCAATAACTTGTCAGTGGAAATATATGGCCTTGGTTGGATGTTAAAGTGAATTGACTCTGTTATGAGGAGGTTTACAGTTATTTCTCAGGGCTCTGTACGCTGTATTCCAGACCTACACTTGCCTCAAGGCAAGTCAACCTGATATCACGATGACTGCATGCAAAGTTGTGTGTGTGTTTGTGGTAAAAACATCAGGTGAAAGCTGCACCGACTTTAGCAAGTAAAAAGAGTGTGTAGAAGCCAGAGAAGGTTTGAGAACCGCTGTCCATATGTGTAATGACAGCTAGCATCAGTTTATTTTAGAGTAAAGAATATTAAATTGTGTGTGTGCGTGTGCGTGTGCGTGTGCGTGTGCGTGTGCGCGGTCCGGTCCAGACCTGCAAGCTGTCTGAAACATAGTGCTGTCAGCTGCCCAGCTAGTAAGTACAGAGGTTAAAAAGGTTAAAAGGGGGACATATCCATATCCAGGAGGTAAGTTCCAGTTTACTGTACACATTCAAGCACAAGGCACTGCGTGGGGTGGCGACTTGCAGCCGAGGGAAAATTAACTCTTAAATAATTTTATGCTTCATGTCACCTGGGATGCCTTCATGGTCACATAGTAAATTTTGCCCCCTGTTAAAGTTGCAGAAGAGAGGCAGATCTCAGTAGAACGGTAGCGTTTTCTCATGACGGTAGCATCTGGACTGTCCTCTGAAAGGGCCGCAGGGATTTTCCAACTCATTAGGATCATGTTGTTGGCTACGCCATCAACATTCTCCCCCCTTGGCCAAGCCAAAACGGCTACCTTCTCCACCGCTGTGCGGCCGCCAAAATTTATGATGCCGGTCTCCCGTGGAGTGAAGTCAAATATTCCTCTCCCCGTTCGCTCTGCCTTTCAACTCTTGGAATGACTCTCGAATAGCAAAACACAGAAACATTTGCACATCTGGGCCTGGCGTGGGCGGGTTGGACAGCAGACGAGTGGGGTCGGAGGAGTTGGTTTTTAAAAGGGAAGAATGCCGAGCAGAGGAAGGGGTGATGTGGGGGAGATGCTTGTCGTGTAACATGGTGGTATGATATCATATATTCAAATGTGTCTGAGAGGCGTGTTTGCTTTAGAAACTGCTAAGCTCGTAGTAAGATTTTAACTCGTCCCAATCCATATCTATCTTCAGTGCGACAGCTTAAGTGTGGGGTAGAGTTGGTAAGAAAGGCCAGATGAAACTGTTGGAGATGTGAGAGAAGAGGAAAGTAGAGTAGACGGGAGAAGTTCGGTAAACTGTGCTTGCTTTACTGGAATTCTGCATGTTTACCTGGAATTAACTGCGTGGAATACATTTTATTTTTCTTTTCTTTCCTTTTTTGGTTGCGTTCATACAGTAGTGTCATGACGGGCCCTGGCTGCCTTTGCAGTCGCTCGTGGACATTCTTCACTCTCTTCCTCACTCTCCATTCCACTCTGCTCTTCTCTCTCCTTGTCACACTCCCTCTCCTCCATCCTGACTCTTCCTCCCTGTGGCTGAGGCGAATCCAGGGAGCTGGCCAAGGGGCCCTTACTGTTGTAACTACTGATGAAAAGCCCACTAAAGTCAGTGCTTTTCATTTTATGGTTTTTAAAGCCCTCCAAATGTTAAATTTGGGGAATATTGGTGTCAATGTTTAACTGCTAACCAAAGCCACTTTTCTGGCTCGTGTCAGATGTGTTTTTGCCGTCTTAAGGCTCTGTTGTTTTCCCCAGTGTGAAACAGTGGGAGCCTGTTGGCTCCCACTGTTTCTGGTTCCAACCTCAGGCCGGGGAGAACGCTCACAACCTTCAGATGCAGACCTGGAGATCTAGGATCTGCCTTGTTTCTTCTGCCCCCGGTAGAGGAGCAGCCCTCTCCTTTTACAGAACTGACACACATGTACACACATGTACATGTACTCTGTGTACACATGTACGTGTGTACATGTGTACATGGAGCCAACTGTTGAACATGGCAAACAACATGTCCACCTTGAACATGTGCCTTTTCTCATTTCTGTAGTCTGCGCTCCCTCCAACTCCCCTCCCTGTTTGATGTTAAAAGGGGGATGAGGGGGCTCAATACTCCAAAGGTGTTTCATATCGAGTTCTAGCTGATAACACACATGGTCAGTGTCCTTCGCGGAGTAGACTCCCAATGCCATTCCATTCGCTGTTGCGGTAATTTAGCAGGCGAGAGAAAACAATAACAGTAAAAGTTTTAATCTTGAGGTACTGACAGCTGTTAGAAAAAAAACAAAACATATTTGAACCAATCCACCGGAGTTTGCATTCCCCTCTGCTCTGCCCAGTGAACTTGGATAAAAGCCATAGTCGGGAAAATAAAAGTCCTTGCAGCTGACTGGAACCGAGCTGTTTTGGGAGGAGAGAGGCCCTCTGGTTGCTCAGTGGCAGCTACATCACAGACATCAGCATTAAGGGGAAAAAAGTAGCTTGTGTTTGGCTAACGGGCACTTTCGGGGGTGGGGGGGGGGGTTGAGTGAAATCAGAAAACAAACCATAAAATTGTATTTTCCCTCTCGAGTCACTCACTGCCTGTGGTAGCAGTAGCAGTGGAGGAAACCTCCGGTCGCTCTGCGGTTGCGCTGCATTTAGCCAGGTTCAAAGTGAGCACCAGAGTTCTCCTCCCCCAAGCTGCTTACACCAAGGTTAGATTTTTATTGATGGGGTTGTGCAGAAAACAGTTTGTCTTACATTGTGTGTCAAGTTTGTCTAGTGAAAATGAAGACGTTGCTCTACAGGGAGGGTGTGTGTGTGCGTGTGCGTGTGCGTGTGCGCCCGCACTGGCTCATACAAGACCTGTTCGCATGTAGTGCTGTCAGCTGCCCAGCTAGTAAGCACTGAGGTGAAAAAGGTTACCAGAACTCTTAATACCCGCTGCATTCAACCCCACTCATTGTACCATTAGTTCTTCAGTGAACCAACAAAGATTTCTCGCTTTCCTTTTTTCTCGCTTGCTTTTTTTCCTCACTCACTTTGTTTCTGCTTGTACTTGTTCTCCATCAGCTTTTACAGTATATCTTTCTGATATCTTTCCTCTGCTTTTCTCCTAACCCATCATGCTTTTCAGCCATCCTCTTCCTCCTCTGACTGCCTTCTTTCGGTTCTTCTCCCTCCAGTACATTGTCAGTTCAGTCAGATGGTTTGCAGTAGTAGTAGAAGTCGAAATCGTAGAAATAATAATAATACGAGGAAAAAAGAGTAATTCCTGTCTAGCGCCGCTACTAAACGACAGGACAACGATATAATGGATGGCCCCAATGACCTCCCACATTTAACCTCAGGCTGTGGTCTTGTGTGTGTAGTGGTGTGTGTATTTGTATGCATTTGTATCTGCATTAACATCTAATGCCTATTTGTGAGTGTAATTCCCGCTTGTGTGTGTGTGTGTGTGTGTGTGTGTGTGTGTGTGTGTGTGTGTGTGTGTGTGTGTGTGTGTGTGTGTGTGTGTGTGTGTGTGTGTGTGTGTGTGTGTGTGTGTGCGCGCGCGCGCACATCTGTGCTTGCCTCTTTGTGAGACCATGCAAGGGAGTGTTTGTGCATGCAAGTATGTGAGACTGAAAGTAGAAACACATTCTACTAGTGTGTTCTTGTGTGAATCGGCGTTTTGTGCGTGTGTCTGTGTGCTTGCTGTAAGGGAGGGGGTGAGGCAGTCTGCATCCCATGAGCCTATAGACATCTCCTGCCACAGTCATCTTCCCCCACTTTGATGATAACTTTATTGGATTTTGATCTCCCCCCCCGATTCCCTACAGACGTGAGTCTTTTTAATTTCAAAAGTGGTATTTATAACTGGTCATAAAAATAAAAGTAATGTTCCACAAAGTGCTTCAATCCATCCCGGCTGAATAGATCGAAACAGTGCCGTTCTGGCTATTCGTCTGTAAATATCACCTCACACAGACGGAAGATGTTTAGAGGGGGAGTACGTGGGATATATTGTGTCTGAATGTCCCATTTGTACCGTGTGTTTTTGACATAAAAACTATCATTACTACTATGCA
This sequence comes from Zeus faber, assembly GCF_960531495.2. Taxonomy (NCBI): domain Eukaryota; kingdom Metazoa; phylum Chordata; class Actinopteri; order Zeiformes; family Zeidae; genus Zeus; species Zeus faber. The sequence continues at coordinate 30,015,270 of NC_137195.1, forward strand.
CATTGGGTTAACTTAGTCTGCTCTAAAAGTGCTAATACCTGTAACTTCTATTTATATGTGTACATATACTTTATTATATTTAATTTCGTATTCAACTTTCAATGTTCCGTCAACCTCTGCTGCTGTGACAACTCCTTTCCCTCCAGTTATTAACATAGTGTTATCTAAAATGTGTCTGTATGCCCGTGGATGCATGCCTACTGTACTGTACGCATGCCTCTATATTCTGTGTGCCTCTCCTCACTTTGTCGTTTGTCACTTTGTCAAACAGAAATTAGCCTCCTCTGTTCCAGCCCATGACATTGCAGTAAACTCCCCGGCTGACACGCAGAGAGGCAGCGATCCACCAGATTTAGAGCAACTGCGGACAACTCATTAAAAAAGACGGATGATTTTGGCTCGTCCATTCCTTTCAAACTCGGCCAGCCGTAGAAATGCCTTGTTGCCTGTTTTATTTATTTTCACCCTTTGTAAATTAATTGATAACTCTGTGACATCTGATTTCATGGTAATAGCAATGGACTTCTAAATGAAACATAATGGCTTGAGGAGGAGGGCTTGTCTGGTTCTGATTCAGAGCTATGTCAACGTGTTAGGACTGTTGGAGAATACGCAGGTTTACTTCAACCTCCGTACGTTGGCCCTGTATTTATTTATTGTTGTGAAAGTATGGGTAGTTTGATCTGAACTGTGTAGCATAATTTCAGATCTCAGTGTATATGTTTTCCCTTACTTGAACCACTTTACATCTACCAATTGAGGGCTACAATCCACAACATAAATGACCTTGTTACCACCACTAAGTGGCCTCAGCGGAGCTCTACACACTTAGTAATCCTGAAGATTACTTTGTTTAAAAACTCCCATATTAGATACTTTGACCATTTTAGGAGGAGATCGATCATAGGAGGGTAAACAAAAAATGACTACAATTAATTCGATTGACAGACCTGATAAAAGCATAGTATCTTAACATATCGTTTTTGAGAGTGTAACCAAGCCACCAAGCTGTGTAATAGTGGTAAAAACCTCTGCTCTGGTATTCACTGGTATTCAGAGGGGGGGCGATGAACTACCCTAATCTGGTGGAGCAGTGGTTGGTCAGTAGGGACCACCAGAGCTGTTTGAGGTAGTTGCTGGGTAATTTACAAGCAGTAAAATAACTTAAGCATGGCTGTCACAGGTACAGGAAGGTGCAGGAAAATAGGAGGAATGAGTGGAGTGGAATTAAAGAAGGAAAGGAATGGAAAACACTGGCATTGATGAGCAAATTGAAGATATTTTTTCTACAGCAGTGTTTCTCAAATGGGGGTACTCTTTCTCCTAGGGGTGCTTTGAGGTCCTGCAGGGGTACTCGGAAAATCAAAATTAATTTTTATTTGTCACACGGCACACACAAACACGCTTCAAATGGTGGCCGTTAAAATGAGTTCTCTGCTTTTGGCCCATCCTGGCTTGTCCTTCTGCCGGGGGGCAGCCAGTAGCAGTATACAGCGATGCGCCTGGGGACCAGTTACAAATGTCCATTGCTGGTCAGATGACGATGTGTGTGGTAATGTGTTAAAAAATATTGGTTATATATAATGTTTAAAGAGAAACACTTTTATTTTCTCCAAATGGCAGTGAAGGGGGTACTCAGCTGAGAAAAGATTTTAGAGGGGGTACACTACCAAAACAAAAAGTTTGAGAACCACTGTTCTACAGTATGTACTGTATATCTGTATTATCATAGAGGAGAGGTAGACGACCTTATACATTTTTCATGTGGAAAATCTGAAATTCTTAAGATGGTGGCATCAACAGTGTAAGCAATACTTGCCACTCCTTTGTGTTCATATCGTAAAGGAAATTTATCAATCGCGCTTTCAGGTTCACGCCTGTTTTGATTGTTGTAAGGGTTAGGGTAAGGGAAAGCATTGTTACATTGAAAAACATATTTCTGTGACAAAGGCAGTGTCTTTTGGAATGTTTAACTCTGCGTTGTTTAAAATTCATTGGTGCATCTACATATGAAATGGAAATGGTGATATGTATGAACTTCAAATATGGTTGGCTCTCCTTTCTTAGATACAGGATTCTGGTAGCCACAAACTGCACAGGAACATTGCCTATGGTGCCCGAAAGAACTGACTTCTGTCAAACTTTCTCTGTCCTCAGTGTACAGATATTGTTCCATAGAGCAGGCTCAGGAACAGACGTAGACTAAAGATTGTCTTGCCGTAAGGCCAGAAATCAAACAAAAAATAGAGAAAATAGAGACATAAACTGGTCATAAACTCTCTGCCTATAGGGGCTTTTTCACTGCAGGAACCATTTCATCTACCAGGAACTTAGTTTCTGGTAGATGAAATGGAAGGAAAATAGAAATGGAAAAAAGAACCCAAAATCAAGCAAGGTGACTAGCATGTGCCAAAATTACACACTCAACCTAACCTAAACAGTTATGCAGAGTTCAGACTACGTGATTCTGGCCTAATTTTCCACTCGCAGACAGGTTTTTGGAGATCGCAGAGCAAAGCCCCAGATCGGAGGAAAATCATAGCGCGCTCCCGTAAGCGGCGAGCTTGTGGTATGAAGTGCTTCACAACGTGATCCGACTGCTTGCCGAGTGCTCATCGATGGCTTGCAGATGCCGGCGAGATATCAAGCAGGTTTAATATCTGGTCGTGTCGGGGTCAACAGTGTGAGAGTGACACAAGGGGCTCCAGCCAATGAGAGCAGACACAGGGTGGGGTGGGGTCGAGACGAGGAGATGGCAGTGCACGGAGCAGCACCGGGAAACACACAACATACCTATTTTACTTTTCTTCTCTAGGTTTTTAATATATTTCTCATTTGAATTCTACTTTCATTGTTTACTTTTTACAGTGATCTAGAATATAATAAAAGATAAATAATCCTGTAACGCCCATTGGTATCGCGGCATTTCCGGTGTCACTTGTTGCGTGTGTTTTGTGAGAAAACATAATTTGGAGACTCGACAGACTCGTCTGGGATTCCTTATCATGAAAGATTTTGTAGTATGTGACCCCCTGTGGCCATCTGTCATGGAGTATGTAAACCACAAGACTGCAAGATTCCCGATCACAAGACAGAAAGTCGTGTAGTGTGAACAGTAGGGACGCAACGGTACATGGTATGTTATCAAACCGTTTGGTACGCCCCCTAGGGTATCACTGTAGAAGTCCACTGGAAGTGGGGCATTTCTCTATTTTTCCACGAGAGGTTTATTTGTATTCTCTTTTCAACAGTGCATGGCTACGAGGCCTTTTCAATAGAAACAGGAGATAAAACTACAAAGAAATGTGTTTATAAAGAGTGCAATCAATCAAGCGGTCCAGTCGGAAAATAACCCCTGGGATGGCTGTGTCCCTCTTACAAACTTCTCTTGAACGATTCTTTTGACCGGCTCTTTTGTGCGAATGAAGGGAAACGTCTCTTGCTGGGTGATGAGCTGTTCTTCCTTTCTTTTATTGTCAAGCTTTACAGTTTTATGTTGTGTTGTTTGTTTAAGTTGCCTAGAGAAGCCTATGCTCCTCCCTCACTGAGAGGTGCCCTGGCTAGAAAGGAGCTCACCCACAGTCACGTCAGATTCACAAAGCGAAGGCGCACACGCACTGGTCTGACTGAGGTTTTATTTCAATAGTTATTTTACTAGTATTATTTATGTGTGGAAAATACTCTTTATACCTGTTCTACACTGTACACAAAAATAACTAACTATGTTACTGTTTTTTAAATTTCTTTATTGCAAACGTTTTTAAAACCCACTAACAAACTTGAACCCCCGTCTCCCCCCTTTCCCCACAGTCATACACACAGTGTCACACTAGTTATTTATGGCAGACTACTATAAAAACTATTTTTACACCTTTTAACTTTTTTAAAACATTTTCTTAAATTTAAAGATACTGTACCAATTCCTTGGCCTCAAAACTGTGATACATACCAAACCATGAGCCCACTGTACCTTTGCATCCCTAGTGGACAGTACAGCGATCTGACGACTTTGAAATTCGTGTAGTGTGCTTATGGCATGACAGGTTTTGTGTCACCTCGTGTCTTGCATAATCTCCAAGGTTCCTCGGTGCGTTGGGAAAGCAACCAATAACTATTTTCGGGACTGCTAAGGTTCAAATTTTTACCTGGCCTAAATGGTTCCTTGTGTAGTTCCTCTACCCTGGTGGAAAAGCTTATGGCAGCTAATAGAGTGTCAGGTTTGTGACACAGACACAAAAGCAAAAATGTAAATATGTTTGCTTTCTTAGGAGGGCGTGCATGCTTGCAAGTGAATGCGCACAAGGTCACGATCACACGCTCAGTTGCACGCACAATCACAAACACCTCGGCCTAATCCCATGTGGGCTCCTAAATCCGCAGCATATGATCCCATTTAAGGCAAGCGGTGGCGAGAATGTTTGCATACAGAGGGCTTATACTCTCCTCTCATTGCATAGCGACTAAAAGCATGTTGACAATAATAGTCTGTGACTTGTGCTCACACTCACGACCATATCATTATTAAAACAAGTCTTTTTGTTTTTACAAGTTCCCACCCAGCACCGAAGTCCCAGCCGGGATTGGAAAATGGGGGGGTTTTATCGGGGGGTGGATAATAAAAGATTTGAGAGTATTTAAGTCTATGTCAGGGAGACTTTTACTTTATACTTTTTCTTCACGTTGATATTTCCCGTCGCTTGCAATTTCTGAGTGCCCTGCCAATGACTGGGTATGTACACACCTTTGCACCAAATGAAAAAGTCCAAGTGCTGTGACCTGCCTGCCTTCAAGAGCACAGTTCTGGACTAAATCCCCCTGCGGGTCATGCAGAACAGTCATGCCATGGGCACACTACACAATTGTCACTCCTTAGTCGAGCCTGACACGACCAGATATTAAACCTGCTTGATATCTCTCCGGCGTCTGCAAGCCATCGGCGAGCAGTTGAATGATGTTGTGAGCGGTTCACACCACACACTCGTCGCTCACGGGAGGGGGCTATGAATTTCCTCCGATCTGGGGCTTTGCTTGGAAATCTCCAAAAACCTGTCGGTGAGTGGAAAATCAGGCCAGAATCACGTAGTCTGAACTCGGCGTAAGGATCAGTAATGGCCCAGTGTTATTGAAGGTGTCAATTTTCCTAATACTAAGTCATGTCCGAAAGCCAATACCTGCTATTTTGTGTGTTTGACGTTGTCAGATTCCCAAGCACATGTCTGCCTACCTCTTTCGCATTCCCCCTTCTCCTCCTCCACTCTTTTCCTGTCTCTTTGACCAATAAGCAGCTGTTGGAAGCTTGTAGGCTCCAGCTACGGATCTAAGTGCTTTCCGCAGTTTCTGCTCAGCGGATTTTGTGTAAACTGGTTGCCTTAAACACACAGCCTTAATCTTCTCCGTCTACTACTCGAGACAACCGAGAGGAACATGCAGCTTTGCCCTTTCGCATAACGGACTTGTACACTTAGCCCATGGAATTTTTTAGTACTCCACTAATACTCCATTTGATAGTTCCACAAAGAAAGTTAAAAGGAGGAGGAGAAAGGGGTTGTTCGCTTCTTTTATTTTTTTCATAGTTGTCAGTTGTCAGTAAAAAGATGAGTGGATTTAATGAACCCCCCAATGTGAGATGTCTTCTTCAATGCAGGCTGTCTTCTCACTCAAGTCTCCGTCCTGCTTTTGAAGAGATTACTTATTGGTGTGGTGGGAGAATTCATTCCTGCCGTGGCTGTCTGCTTTGCAGATTGACATCAAGGCAGGAGGAGGCGAACAGGAGAGGAAAATAAAGACTTTTTTGTACCCATCTACACGCAACCTTATTTCTGACATTAAAAACACCTTGTGTCAACATCAGAGAAGCGATGGATAAATCTCGGCTGGAACTCGAGACGGTTCTTGTCAATGAAACTTCAACGGGCCACATACGGCCCTCGATCCACTCTTGGCGGACGGTGATGAGGTTTTAAGTCAATCCAGACTTAGGGGGCCTTCCTCTTTTCCTTTTGTCTTCCTAATCTGCTCTCTCTCTCATTCTCTCTCTTACAACTAATGCAAGGAGCCAGGAGACTAAATGAAAACCAGAAATTTTAACATGTTGAGTCGTTCCACTCTTGGTCATCTGATTAGATCGATTTTTATACTTTGTTATCTAGAATAAGAGGGCTGTACCAAGAGTTTGTAGCGTACTTCCCTATTAACTATGTGCTCAACACACACATGCATGCATTTACATATAATACACACACACACTCGCATCCCTTGTTCAGTGGGGCTTGCGAGCAGCTCTCACTGGGGGTACATCGGGATCAGCATTTTTAACTGTCCTTCCCAATTCATCGTTGTCCATCGTTGAGAAATTGGGAGTCATTTTGTAGCACCACAAGGATTTCTTCCCTACTGTTGCTTTGAATGGTAGCCCACTTTTTCTGTCATGGCAATATGAGAGGTAATTCCAGGCATGAACCCAGTACAGGATCAGGGAGCTTAGATTCCATGATCCAACCTTTTTATTTTTGCATGGATAGGTTTCTCATATACGCTACTCACAAAAAGTTAGGGATATTTGGCTTTCGGGTGAAATTTATCGAAAATGTAAAAAGTTCACGGGACAGTGATTTTATATCATGGATGTAGGGCATTTAAGTAGAAGCATGCAATGGTGATTTCCTCATCTCAAACAATTTATTGAAACAAAAGCCAACAACAGTGGTGGGTTTACCACAACAAAAAATGTCAATGTCTCAATAACTTGTCATGTGCCCTTGAGCATCAATTACAGCTTGACAACGACGTCTCATGCTGTTCACAAGTCGACTTATTGTCTGCTGAGGCATGGCACCCCACTTGAGGTTCTGGGGCACTGAGTTACGAGCCTCTACACAGCGACTCAGCTGATCCCATAGATTTTATATGGGATTCAGGTCTGGAGAAAGTGCAGGCCACTCAATTTGAGGTATCCCAGTCTCCAGCAGCCGTTCCCTAATGATGCCACCTCGATGAGCTGGAGTATTGTCGTCCATGAAGATGAAATGAGGCCTGTGTTGTTCATGCAGGGGCACAATGACTGGATTAATGATGTTATTCAGGTAGTATGGGCTTGTCACTGTACCATTCACAAAGTGTAGGGCAGTTCTGTATTGACTAGACACCCCTGCCCACACTATAACACCACCACCGCCAAAGGCTCATCTGGTGACAACAGTAGCTGTTGCATTGCGCTCTCCTTGACCTCTCCAACATCGTTGGCGGCCATCATTTCTGCTCAACGTGAATCGACTTTCATCAGAGAACAGCACTGAGGCCCACTGGTCCCTCGTCCAGCGTAAATACTCCCTGGCCCATGCAAGACAATGATGCCTGTGCCTGGTGGTGTGGTCAGGTACCCTTGCAGGTCGTCTAGCACGTGGACCACGCTGATGGAAACGGTTTCGAATGGTCTGACATGACACTTGGGTGCCTCTCACCTCCCTTAAATGTGCCTGGAGTTGAGTGGCATTCATCATCCGGTTCAGCAGGGCACTGTTCACAATGAAGCGGTCATCAGTGTGGGATGTGGCCAAAGGACGTCCACTTCTATGCCTTTCTGTGACTCTTCCAGTCTCTCTAACACTCTGTGACACTCTAAGCTCATTGGCCACTTCCCTCTGAGAACATCCTGTTTGAAGCCTCGCAATGGCGAAGTACTGTTGATCAGTTGTTAGGTGTTGTCTTGGTCTTATGATGTCAAAATGTGAACAGCATGATGAAGAGGACTGTTTAAATACCAATTCTAATTGAACCAGGAAATGTATTGGTCGATTCATGGATCAAACACCTGTTGTAAATTTTGCCGTTCAGCTCCTTGTGAGACAACAGCAAGTTGTGCGAAAAGTACTGAAACATTGAACAGTTGGACATGTGCATTCAAAAGTTTAGAGAAGGTCAAATTAAGTTCACCTGTAAAGGTTGTAGTGCAATTTAGGTTCATCCTGAATTTCACCCGAAAGCCGAATATCCCTAACTTTTTGTGAGTAGTGTATGTCTTCCTTACCAGTACACCTCAGCATGGAACGATGGATGAAACAAAAACAAATCTTTTTGTAATGGTGGAATGGTCTTGTTGGGCCATATAGGGTGCTAAGTTGTTCAAAAAAATAAAAAAACCCAAACTAATTAGGGCTGCTAATGAACAGTAGACCATTACCAATCGACGCTCTATGATTGGAAAACTTAGGACTGCCTAAAGTTAATGTCAATTACCAATTAGACATCAGAATGAGAGCTTGACCGAAACAAGCTGTAAGCAGGGCAAGTATCACTGGATCACCACATACTGCACTACTCCACGCTTATGGATCCCGAATCACTGACAGCCTCGCAGAATACAACGCAATCTGTTTGTATTTATTTCATGTTGTGAGTGTGAGACTGGCTCTTTGCTGCGACCCAACCTCCACATCACAGAGGTCATAAATTTCAACGAGGATTGAAGTGCCTGCACGCCAGAGAAAACCCCCAGTCATGGCTTTGGCTACTGCCACCGCCACCACACATGGACACACTCAGCCCCCCTAAGCTGGGGCATAAATATTGATTACATGGGGATTAATGATAAACATTCCCTGTCCGTTTGCCTCAAGAAAAGGAGGGAAATAGAAAGAACATAACGGGAGAAAGAGTGTAAATACAAAATGAGTGTGATCGATTAAAAGACAGAGAGAGATCAAGAAGACTCAGCAGCATAGGGAACGCCGTAATCCAGGAGGGGTGGAAGTGGAGGGGGGTTAGGTTCCCGTGTCGCCGGACCTGGTTTAGCGTTATTAGCTGTGGTCTCTTGTGCTGAGAGTCACTCTCATGGTAGAACCACACTGGCATCCTTCCCTGGCTGCGGCTTCAAAGCCAGAAGGACCCCCCTGTTCTTATGTTAACCAAATGTGTGAAAGGGGGAGGGGGGTTCCGGGAGATTGAGAGGCAGGCCTTCTCATCCAGAACTATGTTTTAATGGCCTATCTCACCACTGCTTAATCTCTCTGCCTCACAAGTGGCAGCATGTGATTCCTGCATGTCAACAGACGCTCACTGCCCGCGCCCGAGAAATTATACATTGAGCTACGTATAACTTTGTAGAACCCCCCCCCCCCCCCCCCCCCCAACCCCTCTCTCTCTCTCTCTCCTTCTCTCCATGAGAAAGAACGGAGAGAGAGAAAGGAATAGAGATCCCTTTCTCTTGTTCATTTTTTTCCCTTCTCTCTGTGGTTCACAAAAAAACCTGACTGCTTGGGCCCCTTAGCGTTGGCCAAATTGCTTCCGCATGAAGACCCCTTAATTGTGGTAATTCAGTGGCGAGAGATGCAGGCTTTCAATGAGCGGAGAACATGTGTCACTGTTTTAGCAGACAGACAGAAACACAGAAAGGCAGGCAGCACCTGGAGGAGAACGGTAATCTTGGAAATAAGGACCCCCCTCTTTCCCCCCACACAACCCACCAAACTTTGACTACCACCGGCACCCATCAACAAGCCCCTCCAGACACTGCATAGGCTGCCTTCACTTCCCAGCATTTTCATTTCTCCCCAGGATGCCAGAATCGTTCCGACTGGGAAGTCTCCCAGAGAGACTTAACATTGCCACCTACCACAGCGCTGGGCTGTCCAGCCTGCATAAATCAACAGCTTTTTGCCAAAGCCTTTGCTCATGTGGGTACATGCACGTGTGTGGATTTATGCATCTTTTGAGGTATGTGCGTTGTTGTCCACCTCACTGCTCCACCTTTTCATAAAGGTAAACCTGGTAGCTTTCCTTCTGCCGCAGTTGCTCTTGACTCCTATTACCCAACCCACCCTTATTTTCTTCTCCTTGTTTTTTTTTCTTTTTCGTATGTCAGTTCTGGGCATGGTGCCAGCCACCCTTTTGCTCCTACTTAACATGGTAAATGGACTGAATTTATATAGTGCTTTCCTAACCACTACGGCCACACTCACGCTACTGATTGACTCTACTTTAACCCCCTTCTGACTTGGGAGAGACAGTTATTGTTACTGCATCAGCAATTAACTGCTCAGCCGCTGCATTCTGCCTACCGTTAGTTTTTAGGTGTGGAATTCTTCTCCTCCACCCTTACCTGAAAATGATGATCAACAACTTGCTTGATATACTTGTCTTCAAAAGGTTGTAATCACTCTGTTGCAACAAGGAAGGATGTAGTTTGGATGGAATCGGATGGAGGCAGGATGAAGTTTGAAGAAATTGTCTTATTTCACGGTTAGTGGGCATGCTGGCTTGGATAATCCTAGATTGGTAAATCATCAATTTAGCGAGTGCTGTTTAAGTAAGTAATTGTAATGTTTTACTTAAAATTTTTGCTGAAATCAAATATTGATCAAATATTTGTCATCAACATGTGTTGGTGACGGGAATTGATGTATTGCAACTTAAAACATTAAAACGTTCAGCGCACCTGTGCTCTTCTCTTTCTCCGTCGGCCCTCTAGCTGGCATGGGCCCTCTGCCAGCTATGGTGGTTTTAGTAGCTTCCACTCTGCTCCTGTCTAACAGGAGAGACAGTTATAGGTTCTGCATCAGCACTTAATGGCTCAGCTGGCAAGCTCCCTGAAGTCTGCAAGAGCAGACATCTAAAGACCTTTCACACAGAGAGGAAGCTATCTGCCTTCCCCCCTTCGGCTTCGTTTGATACCATTTCAGGGTTCCCGTGTGAATGTCCAGACCCATTGCATGTAAAAAAATATATAAAAAGACCAACAAGCCAAAGCCTGATCCACACCCCCACTCAAATTGAGGTTTTGAACATGATCGTTGTGGAACGTTTATTATTTTTTTGAGTTATTATCACAGCTCATTTAATGAAACATAGGCTAATGCAAACACCAAGCTCCTTGTTTTAGAGTGCAGGGCTCCCCCAGTCCAGAAGTACAGCGTGGAAGACTTTCCCATACCGTTCCTCAACAGAGCCAGCGCAGGACATGATGGGATGTACAAAACACAGCTTTCAAGTACACAGATGTCCTCTAAAAACACACACAGTGTGTCAGTCATACACATGCACACAGATCCATGTGCACACACAAATGACCCAACGATGAAGGTATGCAGCAAAGTGTACAAACACTGCAAGGGCTCAACACTACCTTTTAAAAGGCATCTGCCTTTAGTTGCCAAAACTGAAAATATGGTTGCCAATTTGAGTCATCTTATATTTTGAATAATTAAGATGCTATGCAGTTGTCCGTCAGCTTAATAATGAAAATTTGACATCAAATAATGTTTAAGAGCTTTATTACAGTAACCAAACAGAATTGTTTAGAAGTAGTTTGTGTTTTATCTGATACTTGACAGAATTTTAATCTTTAGAGGGGAAGAAGCACAACTCAAGACAGACAAAAGCTGTGATAACATTAATTCAACCGGATGCAACCGGCAAGTTGAAGGACGTAAATTGAGTCTAGTTTATTGTAGCGGCGGAGCCCGTTCCGGCACGGGGCTTCAGCAGAGCGGAGACCCTCGCCATTACGCATTTACGCCACTGCTCTACACTTGTCTGTTTTACGAATTATCCGTTTGAAATACTTTAAATTCATTTTAAATTAAATAATTGTCAGACAGTAGTTATTTTGATGTAAAGTCTTTAATGAAAATGTAAAATATAAGGAAATCCTTGGAGGGGCTGCTCCGTTGCAATGCCAAATCTTGACAGGGCTGCACCGGCAAAGTCCCCTGCAAAACTTATTTTATTGCAATTATTCCCTTCCCGGTATTTGCGAAACAAATGCACATTTTAAGTGTACGGAAATCCTGTCGGAAATCAGTGCAACAAGAATGTGCATATGGCCCAAATTAAGACTTAATTTCACATGTATTAAATGGCCCAAAATGCTCACTTTAAACATGCTTGATTAAGCTTGACCAAATTATTTGAACAGTGCTAGGATATGTGGTTTCAGGTTGGGCGACGGTTCATGTGTGGACGGGGAGACACATGCGCTGCAAAGTGTCAGGCTATAATGCATTTCAAACAGAGCTTTGCTTCATCCAGCTGCAAGGGGTGGAGCGACGGCTTCACAGCAACCAGGGAAGTTGATCAGAATTCAACTTTATGCAAATGAGCAGAGCTGGGTGTCAGTTAATACGCTCTCAATGCCGCTGAACTTTGGAAAATGGATGCCCGGACCAATGCGTAATTGTTCATGATGGGGCAATTTTCCTTTTTTATGAAAAACGTCCCTTAAACTAAAAAAATACACACGGCCCCATCCATCTATATAATGTACATTAAATATGGAAAAGGAGAGAGGTTTGAAATGTTTGGCGTGCCCACAACAGCCAGTGGATTTTGAGCCGACACGCCCACAAACGCCAGGTGCACAGAAGGCCTGTCGCCGGCGGTGTGACGAGAGCTGCTTGGCTTCACACTGCAGCCCTGTCGCAGGCTGTGTGACCCTAGCATTACTGTCGAGCCCTTGCTGAATCGCGCAGGTGCTTTGTCAGCAAGATAGTTTTTTAATATTTTTATTTTATTTAACCCTTAACTAAACTTCTTTGTATCTTTCTTTCTTGCTTCATTCTTTTACTAATCCGTCTCCATCCTCCTTCTGCATTCCTCCCTTCACTCTGCCATTCCCCCTACTCTCTCTCTCTCTCTTTTTTCTTTCTCTCACCCTTGCACGGCGATCAGGATGGCAAAATCCAGCTGCTCCCGGGTGCCCTCGGACTGTTTGATGAAGTGCCGTAGCCCTGGCCCCCAGCTGTGTGTTTATGTACTCCCTGCACCTGCCTGAACGCCGCAAATAACAGCACTACGTTTTTGTACAAACACTACACACCCACACACGCACACCAAAGAACATGGATATGCATAGATACACAAACAGACACACAAACACAAACAGGTGTATTTACAATCACAAATATTCAAATACATGATCATAAGTATTGAGTGCAAACATATAAGCACACAAACAGACACATTATTCTCAGGCTTAGCTGAATACCACCACCAGCCTAGGACCATAGACTAGCAGCCCCTGTGACCTGTGTGTGTGTGTATGAGTGAGTTTATGTTCTTTTTCCCCCCTTCCTGTGCACCCCCATTTTTATAGGCCAACAGCTGGCCAAAGCATTGACCAGGGCTCCCCCCAAACACTCACCCGCCCACCCCCCACTCCCCCTCAGCAGGTGCACACTGCCCTTTTGGACATCTTATGTGGGTAAGGGGCTGTGTTACAGTGATACTTCTAGTGCTATTTATCAAAGAACAGCAGACTCTCTGCTCTTGCCTCTGCCATTTTCCAGATTGACTTGCTCTGTTGAACATCTTCATCTTCACAGAGTTACGAATGAGAGGGCGGGGCTCCAGGGAGCAGTTGGCTCTTTGTGGAAGCCCTGCTCAACTGCTTCTGCATCCACTGCACGGGCTCTTGTGGAAAAATGGCCAGCGCCAGTCATGTTTGATTTCCATGAGCGCTCTTCAGTATGGAACCACTTGTGGGTGTTTTCGAGGTGTTTTGACACACACTCCTTAATTTCTTACCAAATGCCTATTGCCATTTCCCCCTTTTTTTAATGATTAATATTTGGAAATTGTTTCCAGCAAGTACCGCAGAGACTACCGCCATATGCAGTGCCACCATCTTCCTCATTCTTTCACCCTGTTTCTCTGTTTCCCATCACAGGTAGCCCCCTCCAAGAAAGAGTTACTGAGAGAGTGAGCTTACACATGTCTGCCTTTCTACAGATGCTCATTACAGTAACTCAACTGTGCTCAATGGTTTCACATTTTCAGCTCCACAATCCCGTTCATCTGGTAGAAATGGACCAAAAGATCTGATCCAAACTAGAAAGAGAGACGGAGACGGACAAAAACATTAAATTACTTAAAGTCTGCTTTCCTTAAAAACAAAGAAACCAAAAAAAAGTGCCAGATAAAAGAGTTTATGTGATCTGCAACTTAGAATAGCTCTTATTGAGTAGAGTAGGACTTTTGAAATGCTGTTGTTTCCAGATGTATTCAGCTGCTTGCTTGGGTTCTAGACCACAGTAGTTTCGTCAACTCCCGTTCCCCCTGTCCTATAGACACTGGGGAAATTGCGGACAGATGCGCAGGCATGCAGGCCCTGCAGACAGTCAAGACAGTATTGCTCCATTTGACCCACAGAGAGACAGATTAAGTGGCAGGCAGAGAGACAGAAGGAGGGTCATTAACGTTCCCATCTTCCATCTGGGCCATTTAGAGGGCCCCTGTAGTCAGCAGGTGAAGAGGTTGCTGGGCAATTTGTCTGAGGGGAGAGGAGGGAAGTTGGCGGTTAAGGAATAGTCCTAGAACAAATCTCATCCCTTCCTATCCCCACCCCCCTTCTTACCGCCCCTGTGTCCAGACTCAACCAATTTCTGCAATTGCCCATAATTCCCCTGGTTAGCAGTCGTCTCTTCTATCCATCCGTCCGCCCTGCCTCCTGTGTTCACCTCATTACAACTGTTAGTTTTTGAAGATTAAATGCTGTAAACAGGAATGCTTTGCTCGGCCAGTTGGCTGGATGAAAAGTTGATCCTTTTGATCTATAACACTGCAACAACAGTAACCACATTTACCTGTTGCCCAAGTGGCTTCGAGTTAAAAAAAAAAATATATATACGCAATTGGCGTGATATGATGCCAGTGAAGAGAGGAGCTTGGAAAGAGATCAAGATGCTCAAGGGTGGAGGAGGACAAGCAAAAAAAAAGTAGGAATAAGAGGTGCGCAGAAGGAGAGAGCAGGGCAGAGCAGTAGAGGTGGAGGAGGATGAAAGCCGAGATGTCTGACCTGTCTCTGGTTTTCTGGTGTTGGGTTTTGAACAGCAGAGGCCTGGCTTGGATCCAGAGGCCGTTCCGCAATAATGAACTGGAGGGCTTCCAGCGTGCAGCCCTCTCTCTATCACTCCCTCTCTCCCTCTCTGGTAGCACAACTCCACTTTGCCTTATTAATACAATACCTCCTAACTCACCAGCAGGCATTAGATCATTGGCATCCTTAATCACTAACATCCATTTTACCCCCCCCTCTTTTTCCCCTTCTTTGCCATTACACCCTCTGTTTTGTTAACTACTTCTCAATCTATCTCCCTCTCATGGTCTCACTTTCTTTCTGGCCATTTTTCCTTAGTCTACCTACATTTTGAAAGGATGAAGACATTTTATTGGGCCTGCACATTCCAAAAGAAAATAAAATGTTAAGAATAAAAGAAAGCACTAGCAACAAAGTCACTTGACTAGAAGTTGTTTCACTTGGGCGCAATCTAGGTGACACTCTCATCCAGTAAGACCATGGCTTATAAGTTACAGACACCTGTATATTTTAGGACTTGTGTTATGTATAGGTGTGTATATCTAGTTTTGTTTTGTATATATCAGCAATTACATTTCATATATAAATTCACCAATGAATCATAAGCAACACAGTGCATGCAAGCAAGTGTTGTTCTAAACAACACCCTTGTGACAGAAAGATATTCAAGATGAGCCTGACCCTGAGAGATTAATTGGCAAATTAGCGCATTTTGTGATATTAACGCAAAGGCGTGGCAAGTTTTGCCCTCACCATGTCTTTGGCCCACGTCAACATTATTTATGGTAAGGTAAGAACAAATGCTATTGGTGGAGTATTTAGGTGCTCCATCTCCTTTGTAAATATACTGCTTTTGCTACCGAGTGGTAAACCCCATTCAGAGATTCCGTGAATACATGCACTTGCAGTGTATTTCTGTCTCTTGTGAGGGGAATTATTCGAAGAAGTGGAGCCCGATTGTAACTGGTGATGTAAGAGTTTGATGCGGTTCGCTCAGACAGTGCCAGCTCTCTGGAAGAATGTAGCATGTTGGGGATGGATTCCCCTCTTTCCACCCTCCCCAACAGGAGGTAGGGGAAAACTTAAAATAAAAAACCCACAGCATATTTTTTACACTCCCTCTCTCTACAGTAATGTGTTTGAAATAACCTCTCACCATAGAAATAACATTGACATATCATAAAGGCAGCTATGTAATCCACCCCTTGCCGCAGTGCAAACACTCTGAGCTTGGAAAGATGGCAGGCGGAAGGTTCTTCCACACTGGGCTGCCATTAAGGAGTGTGTGGGGGCAGCTCTGTGATGTAACACTAGTGTTAGGTGAGTCACAGTTGACGCTAAGCCGGGCCCAGGCATAACGATTGGAGATTGTTTTGGAAAGATATATCCTTTATATTGGCCTATTACTCATACTCCTAATAGCACTGCTGTTGAGCTTATACGTTTAAGTCACTCAACTGAAACGAAACAGAATTTACTTCAGTAACGCTCAAAGCGCTCTTTAAGGGGCTTTATCTCTCTTAGTATCCTTCATGAACACGATTTTTTAAAACAGAATGGCTACCGCACCAAAGGTTCATTTGTATATCTTTCTTCTTTTTTAAAATTTGAACTATTGAGAAAAAATAAATCTGACATCAAATAATGAAGTGCCTTTCTGCTTCTAATTGTGCATAGTCTCTCACAGTGTGTACTTATTCAATTGAAAATGCAATAGACCTGGTTACACCTATGGATTAAATTTGAATTTTGGATTGGCTAAATGCTAAAACTCAGTGTGCTATAATCGAAGTCAGCCTTTTGAGAAATACAATAACAGTTAATTGAGGAACCTTTAAGTTATTGCTACATTACTTACAAATGCAGAAATTATTGAACATGATCATTGTGTGTTGAAACATTGGAAAGCGAACGTTAAGGAGTCAGACGGGAGTCAAAAACGTTTTCATGACACTGTATGCAGTAAGGTACACACTGGTTGCCATGTACTGTATGTGCCCATGCATCCAAATGGCAGAATACCTTGTTTAAATTTAGTTTTTGCATGTCTTTTTATTGATTATGTATTTATTTATTTATTCAATGATTTATTTATTTATTGATCAGAAGAATTGTTTTTTAAATTTGTCTCACAGGTGCGATTGCACTTATCACACACACACACACATACGCACGCATGCAGGGAGTGGTGACGACCACTTACAGGCACATGCAGGCATCCCAGCTGTCCTTCCTCCAGGGGGCAGCCAGGAGCAGTGCTCCTGTTATTTAGTTACACACAGTATATGAGGTATACAGTATTATTTACAGAACTATCAGTGAACCCTTTTTGTTGCATTGATTAAACTTTGGGGATCGTTTTGTTTGCTTTGACTTTATTGTGTCGTATGAATATGATGAATTAGTAATGTACATGTCAATAACTCATAGCCAGAAGACTCATTAAGCTAATATGGAGAGAGAGAGAGAGAGAGAGAGAGAGAGAACAAGTTGATCCAAAGTGGGACCTTAAGATTGGTTCACCTTTTATCCGCAGGGTGTATCCGGCATGCCCACCAGAGCATAGTTACTAGACAGGTGCACACACACACACACACACACACCAGTGCCTGGCTGATATGTGGATGTGTTGGGAATTTCAGCACCTGTTTTTTTTTTTTTCCAAGTCTCTTGGAGGGAGAAAGGAAAAAGGTGGGGTCAAGCCAAATTACAGGCCAATCAGGTGTTTAATGAATCCACGGCAGCAGTGGTGTTCAAACCTGACAGACTGCACTTCATTTTCTCTTTTATTTTAATTTTTCTTTTTCTTTTTTTTTTATTAGGTGTTAGATCTCCGAGCCCCTCACCAACTCTCGAGGGCTCGGTACAGAACGTGGAGCTGAAAATCTGCAGCCGCGCCACGATGAAATGCGCCTCGGGAACCGTGGGGGCCATAAAAGTTTGCGCCAGGACTCCAGGTGTGTGCAGCTGTGCCCTGTTAAACTTTACTGCCTGTGTAGGAGGCGTAGAGCGAGAGCCAGCCAGCGCAGGCTCCTCATCTTCTCTCATTGTTTTATTCCATACATTTCTCTCTCGCTCTGTGTGTCTCCATCTCATTTTCGTCACTATGTTCTCCCGTGGCTCGGTCAGTGGTCTCTTGCCATCTCTCTGACTTGGCAAGAGAAACTCATTTCTGTGTTACTTGAGGTTTAGTTGTAGCCAAGAGTTCACACAGTCAAACTGTGGACGTCACTCGTTAACAGATAGATAATGAGATCGATGAGGTTAGAACATAGAATAGATATAGTATGTGCATTTTATGTTGGTGCCCACATTGTTGGTGTCCATAGATTACAATTTGCATCACATATTGATGGTAAAGCGATGAAACACACTGCAAGATCAATGGGTAAATATATATCAATATATCATTTGATAACTTTTTTGTTGCAGAATATTAAGACAACCAGTCCACCTGGAAATTGGAGGACACCATTGAGAATATATTGTGGTCACAGAGGCAGTTGTTGGATATGACCTCCCGCTTCTTCTCTGCTTAGGTTCAGGTGACGTGGCGAAGGAGAAGCTTGTTCCTCTGATCCAGGGCCCATCGGACACCAAGGAACTCCACATGAGCCACTGGCTCAACGAGATCCGCAAGCCTGAGTCCCTGCTGGCCCCGGACCTGCTGGCCTTTTCTGTCCAGGTGCCTCAGCGTGGAGATGACTGCCGGCACTCAGGTAAAAGTGTGAGAATGTTGATTGTGTGGCCATTACTGCCGTGCCAATAAATGCATACCAGTGCATTATTTGTATTTGTGTGCACTGGGAGTTTGACATAACAAGATGGTTTCCCTTCTCTTCTGCCATTTTATTTTTCAGTTATTTTCGACAAAACTCTTGAATCTTCACATATTTGTAAAGTTGTGAGGTTGATTATTTTAATTTTTGTTCCTCAACGTGAGTATTTTTAGACTCTTCAGGCACCGTCTCCTTGAGATTTCAATATTACAGCTTTTTTTCCGGTTGTGGTTGAGTTGGTCAGTCGGTTATCATCTAGTCCATATTCCATCTCACTTAACCAGTGATCTAATGTTTTTTTTTTTTTTTGTTTTGTTTTGTTTAGCTTGTCATGTTTTCCATCTTCCCATATTCTCACACTCACTCACTTTATGCGGTTTGTTTGTTTTTCAAAGCTGATAAGTGTTTTCCACTCCGGCAACCCTTGCGGCAGGATTGGCAACACCGTGGCTCCTTACAGGCACAGCTAGTTTGTCTAAACAGCAGTGAGTCTCTCAGTACTGGGCTGAGCTAAGCTGAGCTGGCAAACAGTGGCTGACCACTTTTTGGATCACTGCTCAGGGCTACACCAGTGTCAGGATGCCGGTTGGGCTCTCTGGTCCCTAGGCCACAGATCACCTTTCTGGCACCCACCTATACGTCCTTGCATGTGTGCAGTGGATAATGGTAGTAGTTTGTGGAGTGTAGTATCCCTCCCGCATTTTCAAATCCACCCCTACACAAACATCTGGCCAAAACACAAAAATGTAAATTCCCTGGGTGTGCCGTCTCACTTGATGTACTGTTCTGGCCACGTCAAGGTTGCGACTCTGTGTGCTCCATATATCTTCACTATTAGCCAGCTATGTGGTCACCCCTCTGGCCTTCAGTGTGGAAATCCTCTGTTTAGTTCTTTGCTCAACAAATAAAGGTTGTGAATATCAGGTTGTCATCGCTGGCCTCTCCTGGCGGATCAGGATCACCTTCCTCGTCAGCTTCCCGCGACTCTCCCTCACCAGAGGATCTTAGGCAGCCCCGCTGGGCTCCCAAGAAGATTAATGCTCCAGCACCAAAATGTACGCACGACATCCCATGTCCTTCATATCCCCAATGTGCGGATGGCTCTGAAAAGTGCTCTCAAGGATGTTATCCCAGAACCCCCCCCACTGCACCCTAGGTACCTGCAGATTAAGGAATATGGGGGAGTGCAATGTAAAACAATAGGCCCTTACTATTATTTTTAGAGTAGTCTCTGCAGCCACCACTTTTAAGACGGGGCTGCGGAGATTCACTGTGCTGCTCTAGACTTAAATCCCAAAGCCAGGCACTGAATCATGTTGTGGGTGGGGGGGCTGAAGGCCTTAACCAACGTCAGCCTTGGCGATTGAGACGATGATGACTTTGGCCTCAGGTGGTTTCAGCGTGTGAGGGGAATGACCACAGCAGTAGGTCGGTAACATGACATGAAAATGAGAATTACTTTCGTTGAGGGTGGCATTGTGAGAACCCACTGACCAGAAATTGAATTTTAATTGAATGTCACACCGTGGCTGTCAAGTGCTCATATTGCACTGATACTGTGCTCAAAATGTTATACTTCTGACATGAGCAGCCCCCTTTTGCTCCCGGCTGTCAGAGATGGATATTTTTAGGAACCACCAGTAAATTCTATTTAGTGTTAGGTCTCAAGACTATTACTTTGATTTAGAGTGCACATTATTTCACCAAAGCAATGGCTCATAAAGACGGTGGGTATTTTTTGAATATTAAAAACCAACTTGAAAACAAACCAGAAGAGAAAAAAATGGGGGGTGCAGAAGGAGGATTTGGAGCTGAAGTGGTGGATGACTCCCAGAAGCACTGCTTATATCTCCAGCAGATGTTTGAGTGACCGAGGCTGGCTCTCCTTCCTAATGCTGTCGTAAGGTCGCTCTCTGTTACTCTTATCCTAGCCCTCTGATTTGAATAGCCTTATGATATTTGTTTCCCGTTCCCTTTTTGCCTCCTCGTCTTTTAATTCCCCTCATATTTTTTTGTGTACCTTTCTCTCACTGTCACTTAAACACCAACTCCATTATTCTAGGGTTCCACAGTAACAGCTATATATTTTTGACAAATATCCGGTACTTGGAAAAAAGTGACTGTGATTATCCAATCTGCCACTCCCACTCAATATGAATTAAAACTGTTTCTTTGCATTCTCATACAACCTTTTATGGACCAGAGCCTATTGAATTAAACTATTGACATAAAACTCCTCCACTAGCTTCTAGCACTGATGAGAAGCTGCCCCCCGCCCCTCTATGGGCTATAGAGCAGAGCACTGATTAAGTGTTATCTTCACACACGTGGTGTAAGAATGTGTTATCTTCCATCCATAGCTAAATTGAATATTGTAGTTATAAACACTAACGGGATAAGGCCACCTTAATGGCTCACAATGTGTACACGCATGCACGCACGCACACACACATTATAATTACTGTTGGAGCTTTATTTTTACAGTCAATATATATGTCATGATAGGGAGGACGGGGCTCACGCTTTGCAGTAACCGTTTTCCAAAAGACTGGAACATTTCTCTCCATGAACAAATGCCTTTCTATGTGTGTGTATGCTTGTCTTTGGTTTGTGTCAAGTGCTCTGCTGACAGAGGAGCTGGCTGAATAGACATGCGCCTGCGTGTGTCCATGAGCATATTTAGGCCTTTTGTGTACCTTCCTGTGTGTGTGTGTGTGTGTGTGTGTGTGTGTGTGTGTGTGTGTGTGTGTGTGTGTGTGTGTGTGTGTGTGTGTGTGTGTGTGTGTGTTGTGTTTGTGTGTGTGTGTGTGTGTGTGTGTCTCTTGTATGATGTTCATACTTATATCAAAACTGTGGGTCCGGTTCACCCCCCCCCCCCCCCAGCCCCAAAGGGTCACCAAGAGCCTGTTAGTGTGGCGTTAATGGAATGATGGATGCAACACTTTGCCCGGCCTTAGATGAAAGGTGGTGGGGGGGCCCTAAATGGGCTCCACCCCGCTCTCCCAAAGGGCCCACTCCGAGGTTCAACCGTTTGTGATCCTGACATCTCTGAATCGCTGCGGCACTTGGCTCTGGCATCAAACACATTTTATTCCTCCCATGTGGCTCTGTTGATTCCATTTAGCAAATTCCTCAACCGTGATCATTATACGTCGACCGTAGGAAGTGGAGAGAGAAGAACAGAGAGCGAAAGTGAGGCTAACTTCTTACACCATAGACATACTGAAGACATTAAGATATAATGAGCCACAATCAACTTTTATATTCTATTTTATATTGGATGGCTGGCTTCTGGTTTTCGCTGGGATGCAATGCAAAGAACACCAGCATCGTGGGATTCAACCTGCCCTTTTCCAGGGGCACATAGTTATTTAAGGAGAATTGGTTATGATTTATTGGTAATCCATGTTGTGCAACTGTGTTTTTACTCTGTGTGAATTTGCATCTCTGCAAGAGTGCATTCCTGTGTGTGTGCATTTAGGAGTCAATGTATTTCAGGGTCTCACGGTGTCTCGGTGCAATTAAGCGGCCTTCTTGTATTGTGTGCATGCGTGCGTGTGGGTGGGTGGGGGTTGGGGTGGGAGGGTGCATGCATGCGAACATTCGTCTGCACATAATGGACTGTAGAGGGTTGTGAATCGAGTCAAGCCAGCCATCAGTGTTTCCCCTCTGGTCCCGTATCTGTGATCTCTGCGCTGCCTCATCTCAGAGCAGATGTGACAGGTTCTGGAAATCACCACTCTCTTACTTATGGATCCCCGCAATAATTCAGCCCAGGAGCCAATTCAACCATGCTTCCCGCAAACCCCCTCCCACAACCTCCCCTGTCCATATATTTTTTTTCCAACTGGGTCCGGAAAGAGTCATATCCCCACAGGTTATTTGTTTTGCTACTTTTGCCCCGGGCGATGGTTTATAGACATTTCAAAGTTAAAGTAGTCTATCAGAACCTTTTGAATGCCATTGCTTGTTAAAGCGGGTCTAAGGCTCGGAGCAGAAGGAGATTTTTTTTTTAAACCTTAAACAGTGTAAATAGTAGATGAAGCCTAACCTACATTTAATTTACACACTTTGGGAGTATGAGTCCATACTTTAATGCCCTCTGCCTTAGCCAAGTTATCTTAAGTTATAATATATTATATTTAATTTTTACTAAGTCTAACAGTTAATTTACTTTTTTAATGAAATAAAAGTTTATAATTCTTATTTTTTAATAGTTTTTATCCCATTTAAATATATAGTTCAATGTTTGAATATTCACATATAAACCTAAGATGTCTTTGTTACAACGAGTGGTCCACACATTTGTGATCATTTGCAATCTTAACTTCATTTGCCCTGGAATAACTCAAATCATTCACCACGCAGACCAACATTTCAAACGGCTGCTTTGAGAAGTTCTGATGTCTGTGTAGCTCTCTTTCTCTGGCACACTCCAGTTCCCTATTTGAAATTCAGTTCTCCAAGGAGATGAGCTGCCTTCAAATCTGGCCAATAACATCTGTTTTGTGTCTAATTGTTTTCGAGTGAATTAAAAAGAAATTCCAATTTGGTTAGAAAATGTTGGGGTCGGGTGCCTGGAGAGCTCGGGTGGTGGTGGTCGGATGGGGATGAAGGCCCTTCACTTGCATGAACTCCTGCAGATTGAAGCCTAATATGTTTTCATTTAACTGGACTGAGGCTGGAGCATTTCTAATAAATTAAAAGCAATTAAAGGCAAGGGTTTCATCACAACAGAAACACAAAGGAAATCTCTGAAAAGGGAAACTGCGTCTTTCTTTGATGGGCCCAGGGGCTTATATGATTTCATATTCCACCGCTAACCCTCTGTGATAAGATACGGTCCCAGATGACTTCTCCTAATTGAGCAACCACTCCAGATGGACCTGGCGACAATTTCCCTGGCAGCAGTCAATTCGGGCTTCCAGCAATTCAACTTTTTTTCTTCTTTTTTGTTTCTTTTAATTGAACCTCTTTGACAAGAACAAAACGATGATTCCCATGTGTGCTCTGCGCTATGACACACACAAGTAATGAGAAATCGATGGCTTGATTGAAGGAGATGAATTACAGACAAAAGGGAGGTGTTGGGCAGGAGAAGAGTCAAGGCTAAGGGTTTGAGGTTGAGGAAGCGGCAACCGATATGTGTGAGTTAGCGACGCAAGTGCAGGTCAGTCTCTCCGCCACTGGGTCCCAGTCTATGAACCGGGGCAGTAAACACGGAGCAACAAGTTCAGCAAATTCCAGGTATCTGCACTGGTATTAGTTACAATTAGTTATACGAGTTATCACCAAATGTAACCACATCAACTGTGCCACAGGGTAGATTTCACAGGACATCAAATCTCTCCTTGGACCAAGACTAATGATATATGATCGCTAACCCTCTGGAGGCGCTTAATAATGCTGATCCCTGCTCGCTCGCTGGCTGTTTGGCTGACTGGCTGACTAGCTGGCTGTCCTGCTTAGGGTCTGGGCTCCGTCACCATTGATGGATGGGCCTGGGCCAGCGTTTGGGAGGCCAGGGCAGGAGGGCGTGTGATGAGTGTGTGTGTGTGTGGGGGGGAGGTATCAGTGGTCTGCACTGAATTTTTAGGGTGGGTCATGTTGATCTGCAGGTGTTCCCATCATACCTCCGCACCACCCCCTTTTTTTGGGGAGGGGGGGTGTAATGGTCAGATGGGCTAGGAGATCATAGAGAACGGAGAAATTTAGAGAGAGAGGGATGGAGGGAGAGAAATAGAGCGTGTGTGGTGGTGGTGGGGCGGGGGGAGGGGGGTGGTGCATGTGTTTTCCCTAGGCACGCCAGCAGCTGCAAGAGAATGATTTATGCTTTTCTCAGAACTCTGGGATCTCAAAATGTTACATTTAATCAAGTGCACTAAGAGCAGAGCAAATGTTAAAGATGTTCCCTATAAAGGCCTTCCAGTTTTGATCTCTTTACCATACCCCGTGGAGCTGTGGGAATATGGGGAACAAAGCAATCTTTAATCTTAATTTAAACATATTGGAGGGGATTATGAAAGCTACATGGAATTAATCCTTGGAGATCTCTCCGGCTGCTTTAATACTAAACATATTTAGTTTCCTAATTGATTTTAAGCCTGTTTTTTCTCTCCCCTTTCTCAGTGCCGTCGCTGGATTAGGCAGACGGAGGGAGGGGAGTATTTCTGTGTTGTGGGTGTTTATTCAGAAGTTGCTAGTTTTGATAGTGTTGCAAAGACCACTTTCATGTGGTGTTGTGAATAAAGTGACAGCATTTGACACATTTCTCGCTTCAGTGTAAAACTTTGTCTCTGTGTTTACGGTCATATATATTTACGGTCATATACATGCAGCCAGGATGGACTTACATATCACATGTACCTCTTCCATTTTACCTACTGTGTGGAAATTGTATGTTTTGGTGCTTGGTTTATACAAGGGCTACATGTGTTAAAATATGCACTGCACTTAAGTCAACATGTTCGTGTTTTGCATGGATAGAATTCCCGTGTGTGTGTGTGTGTGTGTGTGTGGGTAGGTGGGTGGGTGTGAGGGTGGGTGGGTGGGTGTTGGTCTGTGTTGAGAGAAGAGGCTTGCTCTTGGTGGCCAGGGACAGGTGGGATCATACAGTACCTCAGCCACGTAGTCACATAGACTAATGAGAGCAGGTGGGAGTGACGCACCATTTGACTTTGATCTGATTACCACTGAAACACACAAATATGTACTTGCATTCAAAATGACACACTGCCATACAATGTTGTTTCTAATGCAAACACACACACACACTGGCCAGTTTTTTCCAACATACTTCATACTTTACCCCCCCCGACACACACACACACACACACACACACACACACACACACACACACACACACACACACACACACACACACACACACACACACACACACACACACACACAATACATTTCTACGCACACACACACTCTTGCCTGCCCTCCGCTGAAACCAAAGCCCTTGGACAGGCTGGTCTGAGACACCATAGATGGGGTGTGAATTTGGGTGCTCCCTTGGTAGCCTCCTCCATTACAAGCTTTCAAAGGCTTGCTCTACTTTCTTACATCCATCCATCATGCTAGCTTACCCCGCTATATAAGCATGTGTTCACTCACTCCACTGAGTGTTAAATCAACAGTCTGGCATGGTCTCCGCGAGTCACTGGATGGCTTTGAGCTGCTAAAGCATAATTTTTCTCTTTCGTTGGTTGGTACATAAATCTAAAATAGTGGTAAAAGTAATGCATTGGGGAAACGCTGAGCTCATCTGATTGCTGCTGTTCTGAACATACCCCCAAGATGATGTGATTTATATCACTTGGCATTATCAGTTTCTCTATCCAGTGATTCTCTCTGTGCTGACTGTCCCATTATGTAAATAGGCGCTCGTAGCAGCACTGGGAGGAGAGACTCTTGTCTGGGTACCGGCGTCTTAAGCCTCAAATCCTCAATTCCCAAGCTGAGTTGTGCCGACTTGTCCGCTTGTGCTTGCTTACGGTTTGGTTTTCCATTAGCGGTGAAGCTGGAATCGGCACCAAAACGGCAATGATGGAAACAAATGACGCGATGTGACGTTGCGATGTGTTTGTCTACGTGATGCAACAGTTGTTATCATTTCCCTAGATATAAGGACCTGTGGTCTAGTCCACGGTCCATGGATTTGTTTCTCTGTTTTTTTCTTGCTGTGCTATTCATTCATTCATTTCAGCTCATCTCTTCTTATTCCTGGATTTTCGGCCCTGGGTAGTAACTGTACTGAATGGAGCCAAAATTGGCTGGGCGGAGGCTGAATGACGTAAGTGTTCAATGATTGGTTACTCATCACGTGCACAGACGTCACATCCAATACGTGTTACGTTTACCTCCAACGGCGCTATTGTTTAAATACTCACTTTGTATGAGACAAGCTCGACAGCATTTTCCCTTTTTCCGGCCAGTCATGTTGTGAATATCTTAAAAAAAAATTACCTTTTTTTTTTCTTCAATGGTAGAACATGTTTATTGATACGTCAACAAACAAACAGGGGGAAGCCTCTAATAAAAATGATACTCACTATGTAGCTGTAAAGGCAGCTTATGAACATAAATGAACAGAGCAGAAAGAAAAAATCTGAGAAACAAAAACAAATATGAATTTTCCATTCAGAAAGAGTGCATGGCCAAGACCGCGGGCCACCTTATATCTACAGAAATCATAACAACTGTCGCATACGCATGAGATAGTCCAGGGCCGCCCAAAGTGGGGCCCGCAGGCCAAGCTTTGGTTTGCCCCGCCTGATGTGTCTGGAAATTTTAATTTTAAAGATGTTTGTTTGTTCTTTATGTGGATTTTTATTTGTGAGGGAAAACGATGCTGTCTGAATATTTTGAATGATTAATTATCTGTTAGAAAATGAGGGAGAGAAATCAATCAGATAAAAATCTTATCAAGTTTATGATTTTGTACGGTCGATGTTTGGGACACGGCACGCAAAGGAATTTACGCCTGATGTAATTTCTTAGTGAGTCAGATGTCAAGAAATGGAGGGGCAACAACAGTGGCATACAGATATAAAGCGTTTCAAACAAAGCTGACAAGAAGACTTTTTTTTTTTCACAGATATTAAGTCCAAGGGGATCTGTCTTGTTTGTAAGGAGTACAATCTCCGCCGTCACTACGAAACTAAACATGCAGCTGCTTTTTTAAAGTACTTTGGTTCGAAAGGAAAAGGCTAGCGAGCTGCTAGAAAAATTTCCAAAACAGCAAGGAACTCGCCTCCGGCCTTCAGCAGTGCAGGAGTGTGCTACCCGGGCCAGCTATGAAATTACAGCATTGGTCGCCAAAAGCAGAAGATCATTTGCCACCGGTGAGTTTGGCAAGCGATGCTTCTCGTTATCAGCTGAATTTATATGCCCCCCCAAGGCTGGGATTTTCCAAGTCTGAGAGAGGTGGTCATGGTGGACGAGAGGTGTTCTGAGAATGATGTACTTCTCACTAGAGCTGAACGATTTGGGAAAATTGTCTTATTACGATTTTTTTAGACCAATATTGCGATTGCGATTTAATATGCAATTTTTTCAGTTTTTTATCTTCTGTATTATTCACTAAACACAAACAATAAATCTTTCTATAGTATGACCAAGACAACATTGGATACAGTCAGCATATAAACTGCTCTTTCCTGTAGGCGAGAACTGTGTGTTATGATGAAATGAGATGAATTGATACATGAGTTGATACGCATAACATATCTTTATTTAATTATTGAATTGTAAAAAGAAACGCCTTCAATCACAGTAGAATATTGACTCACGGATTTAACTTCAAGCCTTTCATAATTGTTTAAATCTGAAAATGAACATTGGAAAAATATGCAGTGTTTCAGCAGAAATGTATAATTTTTTATAAAAAAATTCTGCGCATGCGTCCACATACAAGGATACATGGATACTCCATGTTCTAAGGGACAGCTTTATGCTCATTCAATTTAAAAAAAAAAGGCAAAAAATACAAACACAGATGCAGTGTTCTGGAAGAGGCTCCGTCAGACTCTACAGGTGTTCCAGGCTCTGCCAGCAGCACGTGCAGTGCGGTGCGCTCATGACTCCCCTGGGGGGGGGTGTAAGAGAGTCACATAGAAAGTGTCCCCATTACATTCCATACGCTCTTGTTTCATTCTATTAGGATATGTTAAATAAAATAAAAACACACTGTTCTGGCAGGCGCAGCGCTGACACGCGCGTCTTCGCTACCGAAGAGGGAGACAAGGGAGACGCAAAATGTGCCCCGATCGCTTCCTCTACGCTAACCCCCCATCCCTTCATGTCATGTGGAACCCTAGTACTGAGTGTTTAAAGATGAGTTACAGTCAAAGTGCACTTCTAATAGATGTTTTGCTCTGTTTGTAAATTAAATCCTAAATTGTTTCTTAATTGCACTTTAGTCAACCTGCACTTAAATTGATCAGTTTGTCATTAATGTAGGCACCTTATGAAAATAAATGTTATTTCTTATGATTGGAAAATGCAGTGCAAATTTGTTTTCTTTATTCAAAAGCTATGAGAAGACTAAATCAAGGGAACTGGGACCCTTGTACTGTTTTGCATTTTGTTTACAATACATTGTTTGCTGGTGGCCCCCGGCCAATCATTAAGTTTTGGTATTGGCCCTTCAAGGGAAAAGGCTTGGGCACCGTTGACGTAGACGAACAGCGTCGCTGACACATTGCGTCATTTGTTGTCGTCACTGTAGTTTTTCTTCTGGACTTCCTGGCGGATTCCGGCTTTGCCACTGATGGAAATGCAAACCGTAACCGAGAACAAGCGGGCTAATTGGCGCGGCGCTGCTCGGTGCGGTAGCACTTCGTCCTCAGAACGATCATGGAAATTAAGCTTAAGTGAGTCAACAATGGCGCCGTTTGAATGTAAACATAAAACACATCTCGGATGTAACGTCACTGCGTGTCATGAGAAATCAATCATTGAACACTTAGGTCATTCGGCCCTCCCTCCAGTGCACTTTGGCGCATTCAGCACGGTTGCTGCACCCTATGCCAAATGCCACAGTAACCATTACTGCCCGTGCTAAGAATGGTTCGGCCTGACTGCGGAAAAATGTAATGGATGTGCTTTTCTTTTCTATTCAAACAACAATGTCGGCATTTACAGCAAGATTATTGAGGAACAGTCTTTATGAAAAGGACTTATATACCTAAATATCAAAATATCAATATACTAAAACAGTTCAACTTTAAATTCCCAACTTGTATATAAGTGGGCCTCGGCATTCCTTGTGGTATGGGGATATTTTGACATACCGCATTGTAATACTTATAACACTGAATGAGTGTTATGTGACTGTATCAGCTCTCTTACGTTACTGTAAATTATTAACAAGCAAACTGTATCCGACCCCTTTTTCCCCTCAGGCATGTTCATAGGTGGGGGAGCCTCTCTTGACAGGTCTCTGTCATTGCCTGAACATGCCTTCTAAACAACAGACCTCACATTGTTCGCCCGCAGTTCACTGGACCTGCTCTACTTGTTGATGGCTCCCGGCCCCCGATGCTCTCCAAATAAGCTGTGTTCATTGAGGCTTATGATTCTAACAAACTGTCAAGAGCGTGTCATCTCATCATTGACTTTGGACTTCTCCCTCCTGACACCACCCCCACCCCTCAACCACCATTCTACATGGAAAAGCAATGAATTAATTGGCACTTTCACTTGAAACCAGTGAAAGTTTGCGTTCACTGCAGAATCTGTACATTCAATTCAAAGCCTGTTGTGGTCAGGGGATTCCACTTGTTTATTCAATTCCACTTGTTTATTCGAAAACTTAACCCAAGCCATCATTGCGTCCTAATTACCCCTCCAGACACGTCCTGTCAGTCAGTGTGCTGGTCTATGTGTATCTCTGTGTGGAGCAGAGCAGGTAATGCAGAGATTATACCCGAGGGAAACCCGCTCTAGCGCTGGCTATTCAGGTCAATCACGGCCCATTACTGGAGCTGTTCATCTGTGAAGTGTTGGACTACTTAGGCCAGTCTCACAGTGCTTAAAGCTTGGCTACAGTGTGAGCTAGAGGGGGCAGG
Source organism: Zeus faber (assembly GCF_960531495.2). NCBI lineage: Eukaryota > Metazoa > Chordata > Actinopteri > Zeiformes > Zeidae > Zeus > Zeus faber. Next base: position 30,045,438 of record NC_137195.1, read on the forward strand.
GGGCAGGGGACCGCAGACACAACAGCTGGGGACTTAAGGCTGATACCTAAGCCTGAACTAGGGGTTCAGTCGGAGTGTGGCTGGGGCTAGAACTGATGCGGAGCCTAGCATCAAAACTACAGCTCCCATCTGTTGCCATTTTTAGTTTACAGTCTCGACATCCTTCTCACTGAGGCTGTCGTGGCACTCAGACCAGCAAAGTATTGTTCAGTATATTCTGGGTCAGTGCATGTATGAAGGGTAGAGGTTTTCTGGCATGTACACCTCCCTCCAAACCCAAGGACCTAAACCAGGTCTCACGTCTGCACTATCAGGTCTACCACTGTTTCGGGCTTGGTCCAGTTCTCATGTCTGATAAACACAAATGTAAATTTTGATTGGACCAGACAGGACTCTGAGACGTGAGTGCAATGCACTCAAATAATCAAAACACAATGATTAAATTGGTTTGGATTGCTTTTAAAATTTGAATCTGCTCACGTATGCTCATAATGTGTTCACATGCATTCACATATCGTTGTATGTGGCTTTGATGCAAGCTGTCCACAAGGTGTTGAAAGCAAGACAGGCAGTGCATTGCTGTGAGCACCTAACTCTTCTCTGTCTAAACTCCTGGAGAGGGAAGCTGTGCTTAGGCGCTGTTTGGGTTTTTAGTTGCTAATTTATAGTTATAATTTGCATTGGTTCTTTCTATTGTTTTGTTTTGAATGGGCTTGTTTATTTCACGTTCTGGGTAAATAAAACCTGAAATCACTCTGACTCAAAACATAAATTAATGTACATAAATTGTTCCTAAATCTATCCAACAGAAGCAAACGTACAACCATACTATTTTATTTTATCAAATATATCAATATATTCAACTTTGCCACAGACAAACATCTGATTGTCCAGTAATACTTACATCTGTACCTATAAATTGGTTCTATGAGGCACATATGAGTACTTTTTGTGACCAACTGACCACTGTAACTAGAAAAGGAAAAATAAAATTGCTTGGTTGACCAGTAACTTCGGATAGGTGAGGTTCACACTACATACTCTACTTTCATCTTGTGGAAATGAAATTAAACTGTGGGGTGATCACTTATTATGAGTTATTATTTTCTAAACAAACGCTAACAGTGTTTTATAGGATTTCCTCTTCTTCTTTTTCTCTGGGGGTTTGGAAAACATTTGGAGCCCCTTGAAACATGAATATTTAACACTAACTATCGTCAGTGGTGCCATTTTAAACACAGCCGCTCTGTCCATCTTTTTCTCTCTTTTCAGTCTTTCCTTCCCTCTCTCTGCTGAACATCTCATTCCTATGCTTTCTCTATTTGACATTTTCATCTCTTTGGTGTGTGTGTGTGTGTGTGTGTGTGTGTGTGTGTGTGTGTGTGTGTGTGTGTGTGTGTGTGGTGATGGTGGGGGTCGGGGGTGTTGCTCTTGGCTACTGAACAGCTGGAAAACGGTGATCTAGCTTGTCAGCTACTGGGTGTAATGTAATTCCCAGGGCACCCTGATTCATTTCCCACTAAGGTGCAATTCATTTTTAATGTTTGTCAGCAAGACACTCAGAGGAGCGTCTGACGTAAGTCCATTCAACAGGTCCCCCTCCCTCACACACTCACAAAATTCTACGGCTCCATATCGTTTTCAAGTGCCCAAGTGACTGCAGAGTTATTACATTGAATAATTATAAATTAAGCTCCTTGGAGGAGGGGGCAAGAGCTGTAGTTTTAGTTCTTAAATTGCTTTGCCAGCTGGATCTTTTAAGATTCCTCATCTATCATTACAATGCTATAGGGAAAGGAAGGGGGTGGGAGAGCATAGCTTTTAACAGTTTGAGTGTGTATGAGTATGTGTGTTCTCGCTATCATTGTCTGAGTTAGCATGCTAGCTGCTAAGTGGCGTGGCACAAGCTGTTTACTCCTTATCCAGTGCTTGGCTGGGTAGCAGGGGTGCAGGAGGTCAATTTAGTTAACCTTATCTAATTCAATGTTGTCACAGGATCAAAGGTCGCCACATTCCACAGCGACGGATCAAACATCACGCGGCACAATCAAAACAATTGGCTTCCCTGGATCAACCAATTGGGGGGTGCTATGAGCTCAGATTTACTGCCTAAAGCCAGGAGCCCGCGGAGAAAGTTTTTCTGTTTTTGTGTATTTGACACATCTGGATGACATGTCTATTACATTCTGTAACACTACAGTGTTTGACAAAAAAAACTATCGACTGAGTAAACACATTTTGTTGTTGCTACATGTAAACCTTTCTGTTGAACAGAAAATACAACTTGTAGCTGTGGCATATTAATGAACTAATGGGTTAACTAGCAACCTCTCCACTTCTGCACTCACTCAGTATTTCTTTTTTGATGCCTTTTTTCATTGGTGGTGGTGTGTTCGTGGTGGAATTACACAGTATGCTGACACCAAGGCTGTGGTTGCATTATTGCCTCGCTGATAAAGATTTCCTTTTTCTAACTCCCGCGCCTATTTTTGCTGACTGTGGGAAACATCCATTTTCATTGGTTTTCTCTGCTAAACACTTCCGACCCGAATGTCTCCCTGTGAGTCACAACTCTGTCTTTCATCTCGAATGACCACCGGTTTGAGCTCTGAGCAAGATCAACCGCCACCTCTTTGCGTTATTAGAGGATGGTTACTGATTCATACAGCACCTGGGCCAAAGTCCCGTACAGGCTAACCAGAGTTCACATGATTCCTGGGATGGCTGGCCACACAGCGTAGCCTGGGCCGGCAAGCTAGCTAGTGTTCTGTGCCAGTAGCCAGGCCAATATGGACCCTAGTCGCTTGAGTGCCCATTGGAAAACACGAGGTCTGGTGTGGGAGTGGATTGGAGCACATTAACTTCTTCACAGCTCAGCCTCTGTGACGGGCCCCCGCGCTCTTCGTGCCATGCAGACCCCAGCCTCCGCACCCTTTGCGCCTGAGCCTCCCGCTCTGTCCCGACACTTACTTTCCCAGGGTGTCGCCACTGCCCCAGTCTAGTCTTTATGCACACACACAGACACACACACTCACACAAAGCAAGAAAGCAGAGCTTCACAAGAATAAAGTGGAAAATCCCCAGTGAGCATAAACACCATGCCACTTACAACAGTGGCAGAAGGCGATGAAGAAGAGTTGAGTACCCATTCCCCTGAGCAGGGGCACGGGGGAATGGGTATTTGGGCACAGGAGAGGATCCTCCTTTGGAAATGTCTTTGATACTGATGTGGGGATTATAACCGGGTCTGTAATTAATTAAGCTAATTGGGGTTGCGGTCTGTTAGGGGGGTTGAGAAGCAGAGGGGATTTGAGGGGGAGGTTGGCGGTGAGAGTGGGAACTTTCTCACAGCTCTCGGGAAATAGAATGGAAGAGTAATCATCAGAATCAGCCAGTCGGGACCATAGCTCACGGGGGTGGGGGGCTGGCGGGTTGGCCCTCTCGACTGCTCTTGCCTGCTGGAATGCGGTACTGTAGTTGCACCAATTGAATCAGAAATTGTACTGGAGCACACTTACAGTTTTTGATGGGGAAACCCAAAAACGTAAAAAATGGCGGGTTTTGTAATGAAAATCCACCAGCCAGCCTCTTGAATGACTTGAGTGTCGTGATGTGGACTGTTGCGTCGAGGCAATATCATTCACAGCTTTTTTTTCACCTGCTTCGACCTTTGTTGTTCGAAGTGTATTTTCTTCCCTTTTTTTTTTTTTTTAAATACAAGACTATACAGACAAACAGACTGACAAATCGCTTCTCAGAGTCTTTAATCTGTCATCACATATTTATTCCCTAAATATGGAGGCAGGTTCCCAGCCTGCAGATTCGGTAATTCTCCTCATTTTGTGCTTGGAGGCCTCATTTATCTCAAGAATCCCGCCGACCTCACAGGAACATCCTTGGCGTCATTTCCAAGAACAGAACCCAGAGTCACGCTGGGGCGACTAAAGTGTAAGCAGGTTTAACCAGCTGTCAGAGTGATTTGCAGTGCAGGATTATGTTCCTGTTTTGTTAACCACAACAAACAAGTTGTTGGCACCAATTTGGATCTAAGAGTTAATGTAGGGGGTGAAAGGTCAAGTATCTGACATAAAAATGGGATTCTTGATTTCAGTTTTTTCCTCTAACATACCTCACTGCAGCTTCTGCAACTGATCACTTTGCTTCCCCGTGTCATAATTTGGACTCTTATTTTTTTTCATTCGACCTTAAATGCACGCTGTGGGACCGAGATGAAAGATCGACTCAAGCAGTTTTACAGGCCTCCGTCTGTTTGTGTTCGTCTACAGTCGGCCACATTGTTTGTTTTACTCGCCCATTTATGCTTATTTACGCTATGTGTTAATTTTCTTCTTATTTAGCACTTGTTTACCATGAAGGCCTATACCTAGCTTCATATTTCATTAGGTTGTCTTTGTTTTGTCAATGGTCTGTTTTGTTTCAGTATATACACACACAAGCAAGCACACACATTTCTGCTTATGCCTTCTCCACGCGTCATTCATTCAGCAACAGTAAAACTTGAACTAACATTTACATTCCCAACAACGAAATGGCCCAGGAGGACTGAGTTCTTGCCAACAATGCTGTCTCCTCTGTCACCCTCCACGGTATGGATGCGGATACGGATGTAATTTAAAGTTTGTTAATGCCCCGGTTAGTCTACTGGGATCATGTCATATGTTTGCCGAGCTCTATAAATACCCAAAAAAGCGGGGGCGGCGCTGGACTTCCATTTTGACTCATTAGATGGAGTTGTATAAAGTGCTTTGAAATAAACAGTTTTCACATTTTTTTTCCTCATGTTCTGCAACATACTTGTGCACAATGCCCGTTCAAAACATGCCTGTTTGGAACGTGCTGCACTATTCAGAAGGCAGTGCCCATTCAAAACATGCCTTTTTGGAACGGGCTGTACTGCGGACGTAAGTGACTCAGTCGCAGAACCCTAAAGTCCGCCCCGCTGCTGCACACGGCTCGCTGTTCACGAAGTCCCGTGGACTAAACGGCTCGCTGTTTGCTTCTTTATTCAAAGTTTATAAATATTACACGTCGCGTGTCCAAATTGCACTAAATTTGACACTGCACTTCCTTGGGTCCCCAGCAATACACCTACCAAGTGTAAGTAGATCAGATGAACAGTTGTCAAGATAATGGAAGGACATACAGACAGACTGAGATTCCTGCTTTTATAGTAAGGTTAAGGTAGAATTGTTTCCAGCTGATCTACCAAACATTTTTCACCATGTCAAATGGGAAGGAGATGTTCAAAACCTTTGAAAAATTGTGAGACTTGTGAAAATAAAAACGACTTTGTATTTACAGTATAAGGCCCAGTTTGGTCAGATACAATACATTACCTTACCTACTCACTTCAGGTGTTTTCGCACCACAGGAGAAAATTTTTGTGCCCGCACCGCAGGAACTAGGAACGATCGTAGGTCTTAGAATGCTGTTCTTGAGGGACTTTTTTAGCTCCTACTCAAGGGCAGGAACTAACCGGCACAAGAGAAACCTTCAGTGACGTAAGTGCAAAATAATTTGTCATACACATGAGCCAATCCAGCAACGCCAACCCGTGTAAAATGGTAACAACTAGGGAAGTCACGATTCAGAGCGTTCTGAGCGTTCGATTTCAAACTTCGAAAATCACAATCAGGTTTGCGATTCTCCACCTATTTTTGTGGATAATATTCGATAATATCCAACATGGTCGCCATATTGGGGCGGCCAACATGTGCCAGTAAACAAATGCAGTGTGTGTTGGGGGGGTCAACTGCGGCTTGCTGGCTCCGACTTTCACAAAATTTGGTTTGGAGTTGGGAGAGCTGCTGCGCCATATCCCTCAACGCACACCGCACTCGTCCACATGGCACTAGGGCTGCAGGAACGGAATTCGAATAGAATTCGAATGTTACAGAAAAACAACAATAAAGTTCAATATACATTCATCCTGTTTGTTGCACAATGAACGCACATTACCACCGCGTTTCCCTCTCCGCCGACACTGTGTGGACAAGGGAGAGTGCGCCTTTGACCATAATGTCCAGTAATTCCACAGATGTGCCGATGAAAGTGGGAAATAAACCCGATCGTCAGGGAGTGAATGTCCTCTAGTGCAGAGGTTCCCAAACACCGGCTCGTGGACCATGCCGGGCCACAGGGCATTTGTGTCCCACCACAGCAAAAGCCGCCATCTCGCGCATTCTAAAATCGCCAGGAGCAGCCAAATAAGTTGAAAAAACCTTTCTTGAAGGAAAATTAGATTTTTCTCTCTCAACGTATTTTCAAAACCGAGTTTGATTTATAAAAAGCAAAAAAATATTAAACCTTGGAGTTAAATATTCCCATTAGATTACATGGGGAAACACAGTTCACTTACCGAGACGCGGAACAGTGCTGAATAAACGCCGATCGTGCGTCCAGGTGAAGGTCATTCATCCATATTCCATGTGATGTGAAGATGTGAAACCGTTTTGATAGAATTGAACCTTTAAATCGTACAACTCATACACACATGGAGCCACTGTTGTGAAACGGCGAAGAAGAAAAACCCTTCGCATCACGCACCTACGTCACTTCCGTAAACAGACGGTTAAAGCGCAGCATGGGGGTGCTTCAGTCTAACTGGTCTGTGAAAACTTTCTTCTCCGTATTGTTATGGATTACCCAAAGCGGGTGGCGGAAGCTCTGAATCATATTTCAGACCTTATTCTGACCAGTGCGATGGATCCAAGTCAGTGTTAGCAGCGCGTACTGGATTTTATTTTCCACGATGATAGTCAGTTCTCCCACAGCGTCGCAGAGAGCGACAGCGCTGCTGAATCTGATATTACTCCGGACTTGGAGAACATTTCAAACAGCGGATTTCAAACTTAATGTGACGATGAAACTGAATATTTTCAAGAACCACCGGAGGAGACCGACGATATGTCCTTTGTTGTTACAACGGGAGAAGTTGATGACGTGATGAAGTCTGTTGAGGTTGGTGACAGATTTTCAGATTTCAGAGACTCATAATATTGATACTCTACATTTTGTTGTGTTGTCTGTACTTTGAAATTCCAAAATAATTTCATTTTTATAAAACATGTATATTCTTACTGTTACATAAATGCTTTTTTAAAAACAAAATTAGTTGTGTGTTGTTGACGCTGTTTGTGATTGGCCCATTCAGCAGTATGTTAAGTAGCCATGAGGCTTTGTCTGTCTGCCAACCCCTTTTGCATTCTGGGAGCTGGCTGAATGAACCTGGCGTGGGTTAAACTTTGGAGGTGATTATCTCAGAATCACAGTTTGCCACACTCTTGTCATTAACAAGTCATAGCTTTAAAAATATTTGCTTTGTTTGCACAAGTGACACCTTGTTTGGAAGCTCAGATTCTCCACTTTCAAATGATGCAAAAAAAACCCACAAAAACTCTAAATCCGCCAAATGACCCTAAAGTACGAGTTCGGTCACATTTGCCGTGAGAACGAGCCGGAGTGTAGACTTGTACACTCCGGCCAATAAAAAAATAACCCCAAAAAATTAAAACCAACAAAAATTGTATTTTTATTGTAGATGTACTTATTGAATTTTGTTTTCCGACGTTAATTTAATTAAACAGAATTTCCTGTGTGGTGTCCCGATGTGAGCCCTTGCATTACAAAAGTCGGAACAAACTTTTAAATTATGTCTTGTAGATCTAATATGAGTGAAGATTCAGCAAATGTATTACTTATTTCTCACCTCCAATTTGTTCAGAAACAGATTTTGGTGGACTGATAGGTGAAATAAGTAAAAATTTACATACTAATACAACACAGAACTTGTGCTGAAACTCCATTGGCTGACGTCACTTCAACGTTCCTACTGCCGGTGCCATTGCAACCAGAAAAAAAGCCCTTGAAGGTATTTAGTTCTCAGGGAAGCTTCCTAGTTCCCCAAGAACTGTCCCCAGAACTTTTTGATTCTGAAAATGCCCTTAGTCACCGAACAAGAATGGCATTCGTTAGAGGGCTACTGTGACACCAGCTGACTGAGTTTGTCTGAGATTGAACATGATGCTTTTGGCTCAACAATTTCCAAGGCATTGAACAAAAATGGCTTTTATGGAAGAAAATTTTAAGAAAAACATGTCCTTGCCTATAAAGAACATGCATTACTTGGAAGATAATGCAAAGATGTGGTAGAAAGTCTTTCTCTCATAACTTACTACTAATACACTTTGGTCTGATGAGACTAAAGTGGAAACTTTTTGACTTGGACAATGAGTATATGTGGCGTGAATCTAACAGTGCACAGCAGCCAGGTAACAGCTCCACTTTAAAGAATGGGATGAGTTGAGTATGAGTCATGGTATAGGGACACTTTTCAGCAGCAGGGACTTGCAATCTGCTCAGGATTGATGGGGTGATGAATGATGAACAATCAGGAGAGATCCTGGATAAAAACTGGCCTAACTCTGCCAGAAAGACTAAATTGAGGAGAAAGTTTGTTTTTCAGCATGACAACGAATGAAGAAAATGGATGTCCTTGAGTGACCCAGTCAAAGTCCTGACCTTAACCCTCAAACATCTGGGGCAAGACTTCAAAACTGCTACCCACCACCGCTCCCCAGCTAACCTGGTACAGCTTGAGAGATTTGATGTTGTTCCATCACATCGTGCAGCTGTGAGAGGTGGTCCAAGTATGGCAAAAATGGGGTGTATACTTTACTTATTGTGTATTTTGTCTTATTTCTTATTTGGGAAAAGGAGTGTCTGATTAATTCAATAAATATTAAGTCAAATTGATCAAAATGCCAGCTTGTGACAATCATTTGTGACACCCACCCCATCTAGCCCTAACACATTTTGTCTGAATATTCCAAAAAGGTTGTAAATGGAAGCGTGCTAGTTTTAAAATGATTCCTTTTTTAAAAGAATCATGAATAGGGAATATAATTATTCGAGTTGGATTCCAAATGAACTAAACATCTTTTTTTGTAACCTCCCCCAACACCTTTGTGTTAATTTGTGATGGATGCTGTATAAATATTTCTACATTTGGCTCCTGTTCTGTTTTTTGTGACTGCTTTCTCCCTCTGTTGTCTTCTCCATTTCCACTGTGGAAACCTTATATTATGGTTGGCAGTAGGTTTTTTTTTTGTTTTTGTTTTTTTTTTCCCCTTGTATTGGGTCACTTTCAAGACCATCACTTACACCATAATAATCTTTATTTACTATAGATGTGCTATATTTCACAGTTTGATATTAATCACGCATATGCAGTCTCTTCTTCTCAAAATATTCATGCCCAAAAGATTTAATGCCCAAGATGTTATAATTCCCCCTTTTCTCCTGAACATTTGAGTGTTTGAGTCCTCATATTATGTCGATATGTCGTTACGCCAATCCTGCAGTGGTTCAGTGCCTGAGTGTTTCATTGGGCGTGACATTAGTCACGCCCAGGTTGTAGGACAGCATTCCCATCCTGGCCGTATTAAATTCTACCTAGTAGCAGGTCCTTAATGTATCATCTGTCTCATGTTATGAAGTGCTTGTTTCGTGCTTGTGAATTATGAGCCAAACCCTGGCTGAGTGAAAGGTGCTGTGGAGGGCACAACAACAATCCTTTTGCCCTAATGGTGTACCTTGGCTCACATTTCACCCATATAAGTGATAGCTTTACATATTACAGGCTATGGGGTTCTATGCACAGTATATGTTTTTAGGCATATAGCTTAGGGCAGAGAAATTAATGAGACCACCTTGAAGACATGGCAGAACGACAAGACAAGCAGAATCTTTATTTTTAATTTGCGTCACAGGTGCAACTGCACTAAATACACACTCATACAGGGAGTGATGATGCACACACACACACACACACACACACACACACACACACACACACACACACACACACACACACACACACACACACACGGAGTGTTGGCTGCAGAAATTCAGCCTCTGCATTTCTCTCGTCCTTGTCCCTCCTCTAGGGAGGCACCCAGGATCAGTGGGCAGCCTTCACTAATTTAGCGCCTGGGGACCAATTCCAGGTGGTGATCAATGTCGTGGTCAGGGACAGGACAGGGAAGTGTTCTGCATGTTTTTATTGGGGTCCCTTTTATGTTGGAAGAGAACCGTGTCAGCACGGGGAGAACATGCAAACTCCACACAGAAAGGCCCCCTAATCAGGAGATAACCCCACTGAGTATGGTGCCAACTGCGCTCCACCCAGGAATCGAACCCAGGAACTTCTGGCTGTGAGTCAGCAGTGCAAAGCCCAATGCCACTTTAGATAGCAGATAGACGGGTAATTTCAGAAAAGCTTTAGAACAAGTTCCAAAATTACAAATCAACAAAAATAAAGCTAACTGGACAGTTGTCACATTGGAGCTTTCCCCTCGATCAAAAGTATTAATATTTTAATATCCAACTGTCTTGATTCACAGCAGTTGCAACCATGGGTGAATTGGGTGTGATCACCTTGACAGGTTCCATTGCTAACATTGCCATTTCTTTCTATATGGGCCTTCCAGAAGAGATTGAACTCACCAATAGGACACCCATGAAATTCCTCCAGCGTATGTTTAATTTTTGTTGCGTGACTACTACAACTAATTATAGATAGATAGATACAGTAGATAGATAGGTGGAAAAAGGATAGAAAACATTTCTCAATAGGTAATGATTATTCCTCGATTTGTCCAGATGAAGGACCATTCATGAAAAAAATTACTTGTTTACTAGACATTAAAATTAGGATCCACCCAACTCACAATTTAATGGTAATGTTTGAATTAATGGTGTGTTGAGGTGTGACTGTGGACAGGGTGTTATGACCATAAACAATTCATACACCCCATTCCATTTCTGAACGCACATGTTACACTTCATTCCATGTTACATACATGTTACGATTCATTCCACTATAGAGATGATCTGTACCAACTCTCATCATAAGTTTAGAAAGCACAGCCATAAACCATGCACAACTAATTCACTCACCTTGTTCATGAACAGTGCTCCCCACAAATCGGTGGCAGACTGGCTGGTATGCACACGTCTTGAACCCATTGGTGATTTTGCACATCCATCTTTTTTGCGCACATAGTTAGAACCTTTCTGTGCACGTATTCGGGGCTTGCTATATGTTTTGGTGTCTCAATAATGTTGAACCACATTCAGTTAGACCCTGTCGCAATGTTGGTTGTTGGCTGGATTGCTGGGTTCACCTAAACATGAAGCGATATACAGTGGGGCAAAAAAGTATTTAGTCAGCCACCAATTGTGCAAGTTCTCCCACTTAAAAAGTTGAGAGAGGCCTGTTATTTTCCTCATAGGTATACCTCAACTATGAGAGACAAAACGAGAAATAATCCAGAAAATCACGTTGTCTGATTTTTAAAGAATTTATTTGCAAATTATGGTGGAAAATAAGTATTTGGTCAATAACAAAAGTTCATCTCAATACTTTGTTATAAACCCTTTGTTTGCAATGACTGTGGTCAAATGTTTTCTGTAAGTCTTCACAAGGTTTTCACACACTGTTGCTCGTATTTTGGCCTATTCCTCCATGCAGATCTCCTCTAGAGCAGTGATGTTTTGGGGCTGTCGCTGGGCAACACGGACTTTCAACTCCCTCCAAAGACTTTCTATGGGGTTGAGATCTGGAGACTGGCTAGGCCACTCCAGGACCTTGAAATGCTTCTTATGAAGCCACTCCTTGTGTGTTTGGGATCATTGTCATGCTGAAAGACCCAGCCACGGTTCATCTTCAATGCCCTTGCTGATGGAAGGAGGTTTTCACTCAAAATCTCACGATACATGGCCCCATTCATTCTTTCCTTTACACGGATCAGTCGTCCTGGTCCCTTTGCAGAAAAACAGCCCCAAAGCATGATGTTTTCACCCCCATGCTTCACAGTAGGCATGGTGTTCTTTGGATGCAACTCAGCTTTCTTTCTCCTCCAAACACGACAAGTTGAGTTTTTATCAAAAAGTTTTATTTTGGTTTCATCTGACCCTATGACATTCTCCCAATCCTCTTCTAGATCATCCGAATGCTCTCTAGCAAACTTCAGACGGGACTGGACATGTACTGGCTTAAGCAGGGGGACACGTCTGGCACTGCAGGATTTGAGTCCCTGGCGGCGTAGTGTGTTACTGATGGTAGCCTTTGTTACTTTGGTCCCAGCTCTCTGCAGGTCATTCACTAGGTCCCCCCGTGTGGTTCTGGGATGTTTGCTCACCGTTCTTGTGATCATTTTGACCCCACAGGATGAGATCTTGCGTGGAGCCCCAGATCGAGGGAGATTATCAGTGGTCTTGTATGTCTTCCATTTTCTAATAATTGCTCCCACAGTTGATTTCTTCACAACAAGCTGCTTACCTGTTGCAGATTCAGTCTTCCCAGCCTGGTGCAGGTTTACAATTTTGTTTCTGGTGTCCTTTGACAGCTCTTTGGTCTTGGCCATAATGGAGTTTGGAGTGTGACTGTTTGAGGTTGTGGACAGGTGTCTTTTATACTGATAACAAGTTTAAACACGTGCCATTAATACAGGTAACGAGTGGAGGACAGAGGAGCCTCTTAAAGAAAAAGTTACAGGTCTGTGAAAGCCAGAAATCTTGCTTGTTTGTAAGGTGACCAAATACTTATTTTACCGAGGAATTTACCAATTAATTCATTAAAAATCCTACAATGTGATTTCCTGGATTCTTTCACCCCATTCTCTCTCTCATAGTCGAAGTGAACCTATGATGAAAATAACAGGCCTCTCTCATCTTTTTAAGTGGGAGAACTTGCACAATTGGTGGCTGACTAAATACTTTTTTGCCCCACTGTACATGAAAACTGGCCCTAAATCAAACCACAGTGGTTTATCTAAACGCTACCGGAAACAAACATGAATATTACAAAATGTTTTTTAACTGTTAACTTGGTCCTTACTTAATAGTTATGTTTAAGTGTATAGAGCTATCGAACCGGTTTTTGCAACTACATCAGGATATCTGAATCCTTTTAGCAGAAAAGCTGGCAGGAAATGGAACAAAAATCTTTTTTGTAATTTCAGATAAGAAAAGCGAGGTTTTATGCCTGCCTCCTGTGTTATTTATAACTCAACAAAGTGATCCGACAATCTACACAACCCCAGGGCTGGTGGCAGAGAAGTGGAATGGGGGAAAGGTTTTAGAGGGGTACTGAATAGATGGATAGATTTATCGATATCCGTCTGCTCTGCTGCTTGGGGTAGTTTATCCCTGGTGCCAGTGTGTGATTGAGGTGGTCGGGATCGGTTTGAGTTCAGATCACTAAAGGGCCATCAGGAGTGGTAGTCCAGTAGCCTGGTCTTTGTCATCCTGTCCATTACAGGTCTCCCTTGGGATTCTTCCACCGGGATACTCATATGTACAGGAAACACTCCCTCTGGCTTTTTTTATTATATACACACACACACACTCACACACACATTAAGCAGAGGGCCTTAGCAGTGGCAGAAGCAGCAGACCCCTGGGTAGTGGGTTTAACGACTGATTTAGTGTCCGGTTCTGTTGCACAGAGAAGCACTCAGCGTGGAGTAAACAGGCCAGGCATGCCGAGACCTGACCTGTACTGGCCCTCTGACCCTCTGCCGACTCGCTCTCGTTCTCTGTCTCTGCTATGTGCTCTTGAGGTATTGTGCTCAATTAACCTCTTCGACCCATTCCTCTTCTGCATCTTCACTCTCTTCTCACCTTACTCATCTGCTTCCCTCTCCCGCTCTACCTTCTCTATCTTTTTTTCCCCTACCTCTGTTCTCCTGCATCCAGTCATCTGCTCACCCCACTTAACCCCGGCTCACTCTACCAGCAGGTTCGTAAGGAATGTTAATGGAGTCCATAGATGGGAACATATTGGTAGAGGAGGTGACCGAGTCCCCACTCTCGTAACCCCACCACCAGCTCCCCCACCTCAGTGACAGATTCTTTGGTCCGGGAGAGTTACGATCTCCAGGATGTGGAGATCACCCACTTTGCCCACCACCCGAGTAACCCGAGCCCAGCTGTGTCTTAAAGGTCCGGCTCTGGAACTGGCCATCCCTGGGTCATCTCGTCTTTTACGACCTGCTCATTGCTTCTTGCTGTTAATGCCCCTCAACACCTATCTGTCTCCACTAGACTAAAGGTTTTCCGAGTTGACTATTAATTGTCAGTTCAAGCCATTACTCGACTAATCGTTGCACATTTATGATATTAATTTAATGAATTAAATATATGTTTTTGGGGCCTCAGAAAATGTTTTGCGTTCCAGGGCTGAGAAAGAATGTTATAACGAACATGTTTTTTTGGGTTGTTTTTTTATTAACCTGTGCTGTCAGCATGCTTGCCATACAACAGAGTGTTTGTATGTCATTGCATCTAGGACAGAGTTAGTCTGTAAGTGGAGTTCAAATTCTCAACCTGCAAAGCAATTCTTTATTAATTCTCTATCAGCAAGAGCTGCTGCAATAACTGTTCTGTGAACAACCTGTGGGATGACAAGAGCACAGTTCTAAGTCATACAGAACCACCACCAATCCCCCTCTTTGGAAAACCATCTTACCATGTTTTGGTCTATAAACAACTATTCACTATTTCAAGAGAGGGAGACTCAGCATGGGTGAAACAAATAAATATAGAACCAAACAACATGTTCATGGAAAAACAAACAACAAGTACATGGCAAAACATAAACATCAGACGAAAGCATGTATTGAAAAAACTGTTAATTTAGAGTTAATTAAGTCCAGGTAAACTGGAACAGCAATTCAGCACGTGGCCTCTTCCTGTCATAGTTATGGCAGTAAATGAGGGAGGAAAGGAGAGGGATGTAACCAGGAGGGTGTTGGAGGCGTTTTCAAAGCGGTTGCTGGTGGCATGTGTGTGCCTGTGATGAGACCGCCTGTATGTATGTATGTGTGTGTGTGTGTGTGTGTGTGTGTGTGTGTGTGTGTGTGTGTGTGTGTGTGTGTGTGTGTGTGTGTGTGTGTGTGTGTGTGTGTGTGTGTGTGTGTGTGTGTGTGTGTGTGTACGAGTGAAGTGCCCACCAGTGAGTGTACGGGACTAGTACCAATTGGTTCTGGAGTATAAGGACGGTATTATATTGTAGCGCCTCCAAGCAGCGGAAAAGGCCCCGAAGCCACCCCTGAGCCCGCAGCCGTACAGACACCCCACGGCCACAGGAAAGCCCCGAGCACCCCGCCCTGCAGCCACAGAAAGGCTGGAAGCCCGCGGAGCAACACCCACGCCCGGCCCTGAGGAGCTTAACCCACGCCCACCCGCGCCTCGGTCAAGGGCGAGGCCTATAACTAACATTGTTAACACTGTGCTACATTACAGATAAATACAAAACCTAATAACAAGCCTTTAAAATATCCATTTTATTCACAAGCGATACATGGTGCACACGCATGGAGCGAGCCGCCTGTCAATTTCACCGGGTTAACATTACATCGGTTAAACTTATCAGGCCCTATTATTATTTTATTGATTTACACATTTAAATTACATGTTGACATACAGTAATATGCACTGAAATGTGGCCGAGGGTAGATCGTTTTCCTGGTGTCGGCATCCCCTCGTTAGGCACATTTCCCGGGTCCGCCGGTCCCCGCCTGTAAATCCCTGCTCCCCGCTGTAAGGCTGGCGGCTGTGCGGGATGGGCCGCTGACTTTACAGCGCCCCTTCGTACCAACCTCGCCACTTCCTGGGGACGTGGACTCACTGTGCCTTCCCAGTTCCCTGCCCCCCTGCAGCTCAGGTGCACCGCCGCCATCGGGGCATTTGAAATACGATTTGGTTATTGAAGGATGTGATTAACGGTTTCAAATGGCTCTTATAATATACACAATATTTTTTATAATATACACAATATTTATTCTGACTTTTAGACTAGACTTCATGTGGCGTGCACTCATGAAGCAAGCCGCCTGTCTGAATGTGTCTGAACAACCAGCAAGGAGACTGAATTTTGTTACCCTAACCCTAACCCAAATTAAAAGTCCTCTAGCGTTTCATACACGGCTCCAGCCATATAGTTTTTAAGGTTAATTTTGACAAGGCGCGGCTCCCAAATGGAGTTTTATTTTCCTGCGATTAACTAACCAATGAAAAACTTAATTGACTAGAACTCTTCTCATCAACTAATGTTTGCTCAACTATTTGGGCACAGCCCTTATCTCCACACACCACTGCATTTACCTTTTGCCCTAATTTTAGCAAATTCTGAACTCTCAACAGAACTCAAGTAAGCAGTAAATGTAATTGTGCCTCTCACCATTTGGCAGTTTCATCTCTAGCCTCCCTGGCTCTTGTTCATCCTGCCCTAACCCTTGTGCTCCCCTGCTGTGCCCCACTTCCCTGATTTGGGGAAGATTCTGGTTTTTATCAGAACTATCAGTACTCTGGCACTATACTCAGAGGCATTTTGCCTCTGTAAGACTTAAAACAATATATATTTTCATAAGCAGAGCAATAACATGGCCAAGCGTAGCACAGCCAAAACCAAAAGGGTGTCATTATGTCATGAGTCATGAATGCACTTTTTGACATCTCGATCTATTCATGAGATCAGCGAGTAATTTAGAGGGAGGAAGAAGAAAAGAGAAGGAAGGAAAGACAGAGTGAGAGAAAGCAAGTGTGTCTTGTTCATTACTGGAATTGACAATGTCAAGGCTTAACACCCCCCACCCCAAAATATGTCCAATATTTTGAAAGCTGCCGCTAATGGTTATCTCTGCTCAAGACGCGGACGGCTTAATCACCTTTCAAACTGAATAAACTGTCTAAAAGGGGTGGTAGGTTTGTCAGTGGGGCCTGGGGGCAACAGGCTCACTTCTGTTGGACTTTGCTGCTCACCCAATGTGCAGGCTTCACCATTGGGCCCTCCTGTCACCCTCTTAGCTGACAGGACCATTAGAGACTGGTATTCTCTGCCTCTCTGGTAAAGGTAGTGAAGGCCACTGACATGCCATTAACGACTTCTGTCTTTGCGTGCGTGAGTGTATGGCCATTTACACACAAGCACACGCACACACACACACACACACACACACACACACACACACACACACACACACTCTTTTGTACCACATCAAGAAGTATGTTCTCTTTTTCACAATAAGGAATACGAGTATAAGTAGACCCGAACCGTGCGCACCTGTATTCAGTGCACAGTATGCAGGCAACAGTCTGGATTGCTTTTCGGATGAAGGCGGGGCTTTCCTGATCGCGTGAAAAAAATTTCATTGACCACGACGCCGATGCTCTCACCTCTTCTATTCTATTCTGTATGATGTTGCTAACTTATCATTTTTAAATAGTGCTTCCCTTATCAAACTCTTTTGTTAAGCATTTTGAACCATAGAACGACATTTCACAGAAGTACATAAAATACTATAGTATCATAACATAGCATAACAGTAATGTAGTCCCATACTAGTTAACAAAATGATGACGATAGCTACTTTATTGATCCCAAAGGAACAGTGACGCCAATTAACAATCCCAAAGTACATTAAAGAATAATACACTTTACGCTTTGGCCCTGGTAGTGAGCATGGCTGGACTATCGATCCCTGCTGTGAGTGTCAACGGAAAATCAGAGGATATGGGGTGGCTAATGGAAATGCTGCACAAGTAGAGGATACCACTGCTCAAGGAGGTTCTGGTGTCATGATGTTTTTGGTACATTTCCAGAATTTCACAACCTTTTGGGGAAAAAAAGCCTAACAAAAAAGTCATAAACCATTTTAAACTAGGCGGCACACCGGTAACTATCAGGTGTCTAATTCATCTGACTTAAGGTGAGATGAGAGCAGTGGGTGACAGTTCGATCTCCCTGTCTGGAAGATCTGGTTTGTTTATGTGGGTGTGCGTGTGCTTTTGTGTATTCAACCAGATTTTAAATTGATGCAGATGGCAACAATTTCTGGTCTCCATCTCCTGGTGAGTAGCAGCCAGTGGCTCCTGTGTGTTTGGTGATGGGCCTTGAGACCATATAGCATGCAGTACCGTGCACGCATGCACGCACACACACATGCCCAGGCCAATCCAGAAGTAGGCTCCAATCAACCCGTTGCGGCAGGGAAGTAGTTAAGAGTCATTAAGGCAACAAGCATTTCCCTTGAGAAGGGTAGTTAAGGCTTGTTTAGTGGAAGAGGAGCGTTATGTGGATAGCTTCTACAGATGTACTGTTATTTTAGTAATAGAGTGAGAAACGAATAAGGCAAAGACATGTTAAAGTAATGGGCAAAAAAAAATAATATTTCCACCTCCATGTTGTCCTCTTTGTTTAGCAGCCACCAAATTGATTTAGCCATCCCTAGGGTTATGGAAATTGCTAATAATGGCTTACACTGATTAAAGTTGAATAAAGTTGGAGTTAGGAGGTCTTCTCACACCGCCCTTCTACTTATATGGAAAAAAAACCCACATTTTTCAACTGAGGTGGCAACTAGGAAGAGGGAGCATGACAGATAGACCGATGTCTGAAAAAGCCTGTATTTGAATATGTCATTCCGAAGTCTGGCTTCTCTCGACACATTAGAAGATCTCCGACCAGGTGCAAACACTGAATCCAGGCTGCCTCTCCACACTGGTAGATAGATGACTTATCTCCATGTTTGGTTTTCTGCACATGGAAGACCAGAACCACTGGAACCCCATGCACAGCGCCAGAGAAAGCAAGAGCACTTACCCATTATTTTTAAGCTATTTCAATTGGCTGGCATTTCAAAAGATTGCGGCTTTTGATTCATCACTTTTAATTTTAGTTTGAACCACTATTTTATCCTTTTTTTTTTTCATGTTTTTATTTTATCTCTCAGAGTTTCACATTTCAATTCCTCAATTCCTAAGGACAACATTTCAATGTCGCTTTACTTTAAGTAATATGGAGGTTTTTTGCAACATTTGACTGTCTTCATAAACTCCTGTCTCCATACGCAGCCACTCACTTTTGCCAGTAGCTTCTGTGGTTGCAGTGTGTAGTATGAATGTTTCCTTTTTTGCACTCTCCATTGACTCCGTCTGTTGTCTAATGGTAGTTGCGAGTGGCAGTGTATCGACTTTCATTGAGTTCAGGAAAATATGCGGTCAAATACTCCAAGAATTCCATATTGCTTTATGTTAATGAATATGAAATTATAACAAATTGTTACTGATAATTACCACGCAAATTCTTATTGTTGTATTGATTTGACTCAAAGGATTGAGAACCTTTTCCATAAGCAACACAAGGTCTTCATGCCATTTTCAGTGATTTGGAATGCGAAAATGCAGCTTTAGTGAGTTTGCACTCATAAATTTCACATATTAATCAGGGTTTGAACCCTGCCCCCCAGAGATTCCATTAGAAAAAAATGGTGCTGGTTAACGTGGAAGATTACAATTTCCCGGACAAATGGTAGAGATCCCGGTCAAATATTATCTGTGTTTATTGAGCTTAAAAACAATTGATAAGCGGGCTATATTGAGTGACATCATCAATGCATGTAGATGTCTTATATTTTTTATCAAATATTAAAAATAAAATAAGTCCCGTTAGTAAATGCCATTTTAAAACAAAATAAATAATAATTACGGATATTACTACTTGAAATCAAATAATTTCCTTTTGTGAACAATAACAAGTGCAGCTGCTTAAATTAACATTTCACTAAAATACAATTTTGATAAACTCAAAAACAAAAAAAATATGGCAATTAGGCCTAAATAAATAATGACGTTTGTGGTGTTGTCCGTCTTCGTCGGGACATCCCGGCGACATATTTTAGACAATGAATATTTACAGTCTGCTGAGGGTCAGTACTTAAATATCCAAAATATCCAAAAAAACGCCAAACTATGCATGTATGTGTCTCTGTTGTCAACGATACGTCATCTTTGTGTTTCACCTCAGAGTTCTAGACACTGTGGCTGTCTCCGCTCCATGTGTACTGTCTGTGTCAACTGTGTTTACAAGCGCAACCTGTCCACGGGGGAGGGGGCGGGGCATAGTCCTATATAGAAAAACGTGATTGGCCAGAGGTGAAGCTTTAAGATCAGCTTTCGATCATCCAAACTGATTGGCTTCCCGTTGCAACTTGCCAGCACGAAAATGAACAGATCTGTGGACTTTTTAAATCAAAATGATCCACCAAGCACTAATTCAAATTATGCTTGGAGGGAATTATTTTCACCGGACATTAATCACTGGAGAAATTTAAATATGTTGGACTTCAACAGATTTTCCAGGTCAAAAACCGGCGATTAACGGGTAATGGAAACACTGCCAACCCCCCAACCCTGGCCAGCCTCACACTGAACTGAATAAGTTAAAAATATTACGTCCTTTGTGCATAAGTTATCGTGTTCCATTTCATTATGCAAACTATATCAACACATTGATCTAATTCCCATATTTCTTCTGATAAATAACCATGCTTTGTGACTGCACTATTGTCCTCCGAGTGCACTTTACATATTTTTCCCATCCCATCAAATTACTGCTTGTTACAAATCATTAGAACACTGCAGGGAAAGTCTTTTATCTCCACACAAATGTGCTTATGCTGAGTTTTGTTGCTGTGGAAAAACTCAGAGAGAAGTCGTCTGTGCTCAAAGCCGTTTGTGTGTGCGTCGGAGTCATGATGCGCGCGTTTCCCCCCCTTTTTTTTTTGTTTTTTTTTGCTGGGCTTTTGCAGTTTTTTTTTTTTTTTTTTTACTTCTCGCTGACATTGAGGGATCATTGAATCTTTTCTCCTCCAGCTCCCCTCTGACGGACACACACGCTGCCTGTGTGAGACGTGTAACAATCCTGAGAAGGTGGAAGGTCCCAGCGAACTAATTAGCCGGGGGCTAATCTGTAATCCGTGCGATTGGCCAACACTCTCCCACCACCTCTGCCACCTCCGGGGTGTCAGGGGGCCGGTGCTTCAGTGCCGCTACCTCCGGGCCCCCAACTCCACCACCCGGGCCAGTCAGTCAGTCGCCCTGTCAGCCCGATCTGCCCAGTCCGTCACTCCGGTTTAAAGAGGCCCTTTAATGCCCGTTGATTAAGGTGTCAGAGGTCGAGCTCCCCCGCTGTTCCACACCTCCAAACGGGGAGGAGGGGGGCAAGTGACCGTGTGATAAGAGGCAGACATCAGAGGGGTGCAGCTCGGCAAGGGACCTCATCGCCAAGTCACATGGTGGAGTGTGGCGATCTGTCCCTGTAACAGCTTTAATGTCAATGACATCAATCTGGAAGTAAGCCAATATGGGTTTACACGGCAGGGGTCAACACAAAGAGGTCACCAGCAAAAGCCTTGCCCCTCACTCTGGTCCTCATTTTCTTTTCTATTGCTACTTTCAATTCCTCTGTGCAAAAAATATAAATTAAACCGAAACTAAACATCATTTTAACACAAAAACAAAAAGTCCCTATGTGTCCTATTTTAGCTTTCGCTTTAGAAAGCCCAGAGCAGGCCACAAAACCACTAGCTCTGTGACCCCGTAACCTTTCACTGGTCTGTCATTCCAGTCCCCTGCAGTGACAACATTGTTGTTTGCACCTTTCATATCAGCCCCCCAGTCCTTCTCTACTATCAGTGGTCTCCACTGGGGCTTCCTGCACCCACAGTGAGGCCACAGAGATTGGAGCCGCAGGGAGTTATACAAGGCTTGAAAGACTCAACCACAGACCTCAAATAGGATTTAATATTGTGTATTAAAACATTCATAATGGGATTTATGTTTTTTTCTGTAATACCCTGAAATGTCTTTGAACTGAGCCATTCATGATTTATTTAAAACAATAAGCAGTATCGAGTGTTTTTTTTCCTCCCGGGATTGGTTACCTTGATGATTGCACGTAATCTCCCAATTTGAGCAGAACCGAGCTGGCTGAAGAGTTGAAATGGAAGAGGCCTTATCTTGACATCCATTAGATCCTTCAGGCTGTTGCCCTCACACCAGGGGGCAAGGGTGAGTGTGTAGGCGTATGGGGTCCTCACGGAGAGCTGGCAAGTCTGGGGGTCGAGGCAGCTGGAACCTTATGGAAACCCCCCCCTGCCCTCATCCCAGGTGTGAACATGGGGTCACTCCTGCAGCCAGGGGAGGGACACTCCTCAGAGCAGCAGGGCGCCGGAGACGGTAGACACAGACGCTGCTGAATCCTCCCACTCCATTGGCTGGTTGACACAGAGACAGAACACAGCCATGGCATTTGATTCCCCCGCCTCGCAAGGCACCTTCTATTCGTGAAAGAGCAGCAATATTGGGTGATAAGTCCTTTCTCAAGAAAGCCACTAAGGTCCCTTGTTGAAAATTCAAGATCATTTTAATTAATTATTAATTCAATGATATTATTTACCACTGGAAATAATGACATTAACAAAACAATTGGAAAAACTTCACCCAGGACCCATAACTAAGGTTTTTAATAAGCGTTTATTATTTAGTTAGAAAGTTTAGGTTCTAATTCAATTATAATACTGACATTTAAAAAGTTAGGGACTGAATCAAGTTCTTGGTTCTAATTAGATTTGAATTATTAAGTTAAAATATGAAATACCCAATATTTTTGTGCCAAGCTCATTTGGTGGCCAATCTAAAATGACTGAAAAATGTAATTTGTCACATAAGTATTTTACTTGCTGTCCAGATATTCAATGTGACACATTGTTGGACTGTTTGCAAGCACCGTACACAAACTCATTTTAACTCTTGATTTAATTTGTTCAATTATGAATGACTCATCACTGCTTACCAATTGGTTTTAAAATCACTTTTATGAAGCACATTACACATCCATAATCAATTCAAAAGATGCCATTTTTGAATGAAAATGACTTGTAGAAAAAACTTAAATAAAATTAAAACCTCCCAAATTCTACAAGACCAATTTCCATTGTGAGCTCTGCTAGGTAGGCTCTGACTTCCCTTCACCCTGCTTGGCATCACAGAGGGAGGGCAGCAGGCATCCAGCTGAAATGCAGTTACGCAGGGAGGAGTTTATGATGTGTTCATTAGCTGGCCTTTAATGTGGCCCGAGCTGAGCAAAAAGCAGCAGTAGAGCTTAGTAAATTACCACTGGGCTGTCTGCTAGAAGCAAGGTGGGTGTCTCTTGAGTGTATGGAAGAGGTGTGAAAATAGTGTAGTTTGCCAACTAATGATCACTCACTGCCCCACAGCTGTCAGTGAAGTACATTCTGCTGATATACTGTAGCTCATAAATCTTTACAATTAATTAGTCTAGTGTCTAGCCAAACACACGAACCTGTCTAGTAGGTTTGGTTATTTTTGCAGTTTAAATCTCTTAAGTGAAGAGTTAATACTGGCTGCCCTGTTGTGTCATATCATACTTGTCTTTATTGAAATAAGGTGACTATTTTTTGCATCAAGATGTGGATTATGGCAAAGAGCGAAAGGATAAACTGAACACAAAATGTCACTGCTGTATATGGAAAGCCGAAAATGTGGCCCATGAAACAGCGGTTCCATAAACACCATTTGGACGTGGAGAAAGCGTGCGGCATCACGGCTGCTTGTGGTTTCTTTAGTTTAACGCATGTGAGCCATTACTTGAGGCTTTTGAAGTGAAGGCACAAAAATGTTACAGAAAAACACAATGAGGGAATGGAGCGAGACACAATGACAGATTCAGAGTTTCTGGCATTTCATTTTATGGGTTTGTCTCATTCCAAAAATGTAATAATTAATTCTTGAACTACAGTTGCATCATATATCACCACGCTCATGTTTTGTTTGTTCCTTTGAATGTTTTCAAAAACCAATATAGAAGTCTTGGGTTTCTCAAGGCGTCCTCGTAGCCCTCTGTGTGTTTCCGTGAGTGGCCTGCACTTTATCACCCATTGCCCCATACTCTGTTACCATAACACAGTTCTGGGTGGAGTGAGTGAGTGTGTGCCAGGTTTTGGTTTGTTTTTTATTTTAGTTTAATTTTACCTTTTTTTACCAGGTTACCCTCATTGACATTCGGTTCTCTCTTTTACAAGAGAGACCTGGACCGATAAAGCAGCAGACAATGTTAGTGAATACACAACATGAAAACATAACACATAACAGTGGTAATCTGGGAGGTAAACTAATTACTATCCCTAGCTTCATAACCCATACCTTTAACCATCTGTTTGAAGATATTCAAAGTGACACTCTCCTGCAGTTGAAGGGTGTTTTGTAACTCGTTCCAAGCTGAGGGGCCAGAGAACTGAAAAGCTTTTTTGCCCAACTCTGTTCCTACCTTGGGGACTTCCATAAAAATGCAACTATTTGACCGTAGACCATAGGTGTTGTTTGACCTTTAGACAAAATAGCTATATAGGTACTGTGGGAGTCCACCCAGTTTGGCCTTATAAATAATAGTGTAAAAATGATTTAGTCTTTTCACTGCTAAAGAGGGCCACACCTCTCAAATATAGTGAACAATGATGAGTGAGAGCTTAGAATTGGTGCAGAACAGCAGTGCTCCATGGTACAAAGTGTCCAGCGTAGGTAGAGAAGCCTTAGGGGCAGAAACGTACAAAATGTCACCACAATCTAAAACAGGCATAAAAGTAGCTGAAACATCCTTTTCTTACAATCATGGGAAAAAACAAGACTTATTATAACAATATAAACCTAGTTTTATTTCAAGCTTTTTTACAGGATTATTTGTGGGGGGCTTAAAAGTCAGATACTCATCCCACCAGAAACACAGGTTGCTTGTATGTTGAAACCCTCTCAATTTGCCTGCTCTGCATCGCAGTTATGGAAGGAACAGTCTGAGGTTTTAACTTGGATTTGGAGAAAACCATCAGCTCGGTCTTCTCGGCATTCAGAAGGAGCTTTAGCTCAGGGATCAGGGCATCAGGGATTCTCATCCCTGTGGTTGGCCCTTTGCAGGCAGCCAACTCAGTATGTGTAGACAAAGAGAGACAGTTAGTAAGCACTTAGTAAGAGTGTTTGGATCAAGTCAGGCAATGGAGAATTCTTCACCAACGGGGCCATGAACTCTACCCCAAGTATTTTTTATTACCAAATTTCAGGATATTTTGACATAGACTTCCATCACACATTATTCGATCCTCTGTGTATTCATCTACCGTGTTTGAGTGAATCACAGCAATCAGACAGGCTAGAGAGTTAAGCAGATGGTGACAAGACGGCTGATGCTTACAGTAAATGAACACAAGCGTGAAAAGAAACAAACAGAGACATGCATCGTGTAGGGTAGAAATTGCTTCAAAATCAGGAGTTGCGGTAGGAAAACGGCGGGACACGCGGCTCAGGCAGCCAGGACAAACGGAGAACGCAATAGCACAGCCCATTTCCTCCTCTGCCGTGTGTGTTTATGGGCCAGTAGCTTGCTGTAACAGTAACATCTCCAGGCCTGTTTTTAAGAAGCAGGTCAGCAGATAAAGATACTAGGGCGCCACCCCCTGGGACCTGGCTTTACTTAGGAGTGTTTGTTTTTGTTTCAGGGAAACCCTGATATTTTTAACGCGCTATTCAAATTAAGATTGTTTACTTTGTTTGTTAGCGGGACTGTGTTCAAAGTGAAGAAATGTCATAGATCAGGGCTCTGCTGTGTCATTTGTCTGCTTGTTTGAAATAAACGCTCTTTATGGTATTGAAAGTAACCTAGAGGCTCGAGTCCATTGGGTGGTCTGAAAAATTAAAAACAACCTACTCTTTTGGTTTAAGCAGTCTCGTTTGCTTGACATCCAGAGACCTCCATCAGTATGTGTTATTATTTGTGCTCTTCCTACAGTTGTGAGACTCCCTTACTGCCTCCCCTCCCCCTACAACACATATACACACACACACACACACACACACACACACACACACACACACACACACACACACACACACACACAGAAAAACACACATTTTTCTCCCGCAATCCCTTTCTCCAGTGGCTTCTTAATGAGGAAGTCTCCACCTTTGCCAGCTCCTTGTGACATCGCTGCCCCCTAGCGGCGGGCTGTCCACACCATAGTTCCTCCCCCTGCTCTCAGGTCAACACACTAGCCCCACTGGTGTCCAGAGTCACACATTATGATGCGCTAAAATTATAGGACCCACTTCCACCCTCCAGTGTTGACCATACTGATTTGTTTTATACAGTTATACTATTATGCGATAGGCATAATATAAGCATGCGTTGATATTCCATCTTTAGGTCCAAAGAGATTATTTTGGGATAAGCAAATCCTCAAGAATTTTGGAATTGGCTGAGCCCAATTGAATACAATACAATACAATTACACTTTTTCTCAAAAGTGGTAGGTTGAAAGTTGCAATCTATACAATTCACTAAGCACAGATCTAAGGTCAGTATTCAAAAGCAAATTCTATTCTTAATCCAATGTTGGAGAGGGGAGAGTGGAGTAGTTTGACTTGTTTTTTGACATCTTACTGATAATAAAAATGACAATAGGTCTGCCACCCATTCTTGCCCTGTCAAGTGTAGCAGATATAGTGAGCTATGGCAATGTAGCCAGATAGGGGGGGGTGTGTGAAGTTAAATTCTCCTTGTGGTCTTGTGTGTAGAACAGTAGTAGAAGTGTTTTTGTTT
Organism: Zeus faber; assembly: GCF_960531495.2. Lineage (NCBI taxonomy): Eukaryota > Metazoa > Chordata > Actinopteri > Zeiformes > Zeidae > Zeus > Zeus faber. The sequence goes on from NC_137195.1 coordinate 30,071,971, forward strand.
TTCTTTAAAGCCTGTTGAGAATTGCTAAAGCAGGATGCTGACCTCTCTGGCATTTGCTATTATTTTCCCACTGGCACGGTGCCACTCTATCACAGCAGACATTCATATCAAGACCTTCCCTCTGATTGGAACGATAAAAGCATCATGTCATAATCTGGAAGGAACTTAGCTGTGGTTTACACATGAAGTGGCTAAGATGATGCACGCAGTACACTCACGGTTGCATTCCAAATGGTGCAGACATTAAACCCACATGTTGATGCGTAGCGTGTATTTGTGTGTGTATGTGTGCGTTGAGTTGTCGTGTATACTCGGCAAAGCGGGAGGAATGTGGCCACTCGGAGGTCCTTCTCCTCCACAAATAAATATTTGCCAATGACAATATGGCCAATATGTTTAACACTAGAAGGGTAATTTTCTGGAGGCTGGAGGTGTTTATGAGATGGGCACAGATATGTCTAAAGGCGAAGAAACAAGAAGAGAGAGAGGGCTAGCATCCCCTTCATGTAACCACCGTCTGTCCATAGCTTGACATTGCCATTTCATCCGTTCCACCAAAAATATGGCAGTTGTCAGCAGTCCACTCCACACAACACCAATCCATGAATTTTAAATTGATTGTCTTTCTACTTTTTACTCTATTTATTTGCCCAACGTCTTTGCGTTCCGAAATATTTGTTTCTCTAGGGTGTATACAGCAACAGTGGATGTGACTTCAATATGCAATCAAATGTGAGCGCAATCATGATTAAGTAGAATGAACAGGCGGAAGTACAGTGTATGGCACCTGCAAAATACATTTACGTGCCTGATTATACATTATATCTTGCTACACTTAAAAAATAGTAATGCTTTGCAGGCAGGTTATAATATGATTCATAATATTAAATATAATAAGAATAATTACCAAGAAAATATGTAAGAGTGAGGAAATTATGTGAACATGACAGGTGTAACTTTGTGAACCCTGATTCCGATCTCCATTGCACCAACTCCCATTTTTATGAGATCCTGGAAGATTAGGATGCGGTATAATCTATGTTCTGTGTCTTGTAAATTATTTTCCTGTAAAACAAAAAAGAAATCACCTCTATTTAATTGAATTTGTTTCACCAAAATACTGGTGGGGGAAGTTTTCCTCTGGTTTGAATTTAGGCAGTAATATCATTAGCAACTTAATTTTATATTCCATATTTCCTCCTGGACTGGCCTTGCCTTAATCTTTGTCAGATTTTTCACGATAGCACGCTTTTCTCGAAAGTTATTGTATTTACAAAGGAGAGTCATAAATATGACACTGAAAATAATCACAATCTGAAATCTGTGTGCAGAGTTCAAAGTCAGCATCTCCACAATTACAACAGTATTTTATAGCCCTCTGCACAAGACATGACATGGAAGTCTGGTCTTAAGAACTTGAACTTTTGCGAATGCCTCCATGACGTGTTTTCCAAACACATGTTTAATTTAAAGCTCAGTGATTTTAAAGTCATGTAAAACTCGGGACTCCCAAAGGCGACCCCGTTCTGTCTGTGTACTCATGGCGCTTCTTGAAGTCCGATGACTTTCCGTTCACGAAGCACACTCCAGCAAAGCAGCACATCTTTTGGCCGAAAATCACATTGTTAGTATCACTTTTTTAGATGTTCCTTTGTTGTGAAAATATTTTCCCCCATTCCCCCCTTTGAAATGAACTAAGAAATTTTACTTGGAGTTCTGTATTTGTTAAAGAGTTGTTAAAGTGACATTTGATAGATTGAGTTATTAACATTTTTGCCTGGTATTTCAAAAAATATATTTTTGTCAGGTCAATCAACATTTCTTTCTTAATCAGCGTTTAGATTACCGATGCTTTGACTTTATGGGCTTAATAATCAGCTAAAATAGTTGTTGGGTGTCGAAAGCGATTCACCTTTGTTTTGCTGTTTGCAGGTTTAAACATGATCGGGTGTGTATATGTCCATCCTATGCAGCCTATGTGCAACCTGTGTGCTGTAGTTCCTGTCCTCTGAACTCAACAGAACCTGCCCTGAGGTGAGATGTGGCTGAGAGGACACAGCCTGCCCAGGGAGGGTGTTTGTGGCCCCTAGCCAGAGATATTATCTGAGATATTAAGATGTACTAAATTGTCAGAAAGGCAGGTCGTGGCTGGGTGAGCCAGCAGCTCCTCCCATTGTGTCCACACTCCCACCATCCGCTCTCTGTAGGGGTCCAAAGGTCCATGAGACGAGATTGGGGTGGGATGGGACGGGCATGGCTCCCGTCTCCCAAAGCTGTACTGGTATAGAGAAGGCAAAAAAACCTCTCCGCCTTACTCTCTGTGGTTGGATGATTTATGCTTCACATAAAGTATTGACCTATTAATGGCCTCAACAAGGACATGAGATGTCCCTGTTCGGCTGTCCTTTTTTTTTTCTTCTTCCTCCTCACAAACAATCCATTAGACATGACACATTTTCTCCTAATGTGGATCTAAATTGGGTCAAGACATTGATACATATGTTTGCCCTAAGGCGGGGTGAAGTTGAAACTAATTGTGCTAATTTGTATATCCAGCTGTATGAAATAATCACCTATTTATTTATTCATTTATTGTTTTTAATGTGTAGCTCAGTTTACCCAAACCTCTTTAAGTAATTTGTCTTGAAATATGTGGACTGAGAACCATTTTAATGTCACAATGGTTCCTACTCTACCAAAAGAACAACAACAAAAAACACATTTTAAATGCATGTTAGATCTACATCTGGCCAAATGATTCAGTGGGAGGCGGGAATGTGTCAAATGGCATGACTGCCCTTCTCGGTTGCCCGCACCCCCACCACTCCAGTAAGTAATAGCCTGCGTGCCTATAGTGATGCCCGGGTTTATTTGAACAGCAGTTCTACTTAACTTTTTTTTTTTTTTTTTTTTCTTCCCCCCCCCAAAGTGTGAGCCTGGATTTATTGTTTAGCTGTTGGTCCGTGGGTGCGATTCTCTTATTTCATGGCTTGTCTGATAGGATCCAAGGAAAATAAACCTGCACCTGAGCCCAGTTTATAGGACTGCCTGACGTCAGGCCCATTATCCACAGCACTGACTGCACAGTTTTATTCCACTACGCTCTCTCGGTCTCTGCATGTGTGCACGTGTGTCAGTTGCGTGCGCATATGTGTGTTGTGTGTTTTTGCCTATCCGTCTCAGTTTCTTATATGAATGTTTGGCGCCAGACTCCGAGCTCGACATGGTGACTGCCAAATCATGCGAGCAGTTGCCTGTCTGATATTTTTAGCTCTTGCTTGCTGTTAGAGCCATAATGTTTTTGATAATTCACAGCATTGTCATTACATTAGCCTGAAGTGCACAGCAAAGGTCAACTAGAATCAGGATGAAGCAAGACTAGGAATGACTTAAGAAACTCTGGAGCTGTTTTTGTCATTTGCGGCTACATGGAGCTCATCTATTGGATTAGACATTTGAGGTATGAGTATTGAACCATTAATCAGGTAAAGCATGGGGGAATACATATTTGTGTGCTTTTCATGTGCAGGTGTGATTTACATTACACAAATTGTTGTTTGTGAAAACAGGCCCCAATGTGTGTGTTTGCCGGTGCCTTCTTCGTATATATTCATGCATGTTTGCAAGATTTTCAAGTAGGCAGTGTACTACAATCAAATAAATAACTTTACGAGAAAGAGCCACTGCTGAATATATCCTCGAACACCATTGTCCATGAACTCAATGCAAGAGGAAAGTTGAACGCTGACCCTTTTGCATGGACTCATGCGCATGTCATCTTTGCCCTACATCCTAAGCCAGGCATGTGACATCATGTGGGTCAGGTCTGTGTCTCGGATGCTGTGCTTCAGCGGGGCTCACTATTTTGCAACACTATCTCCTTTGCTCCAGCATTGTTCTCAGTGTCCTGACCGCGCAGAAACCACAAGATGAGCTGGACACAGTCTCCGGTAACATTAGCTAATGCTCTGTGCGCCCTCGATGACCATCCCCGGGGCTCGGAAGGGAGCAGTCGGCTCACTTTTCTCCTCCCAGCTCCGTTGTCTGGTCTTCATTAGTCGGCTCTTCTGGAGTTGAAGGAGATGCCTGGCTTCAACCAAGCCCAATTGCAGAGACTCCCAAAAAAGCACAGCACCGCCAATATCATATTAGCCTGCTGCCTTTACAGATTGGCCATACTCCCTGGCTTCTGGAGAGACTACGGAGGCTAATGTTCCCAGTAGGAGGTGGTTGGGAGGTGGGGTATATAGTTGGACTCACACAACCTATTTGAATAAATATCTAGCTTTTGAAATCCATTCTGAAATACTAAAGCTGTGAGGTTTCCATCATTGGAAACATTTGACAGTTACTTACACTGATGAAATGGTTGCATATTTGACAGATGACTAAAATGTAAATATTGTTAAATTTTTTGTTCCACTTTGACCTAAGTTCTCTTCACAAAAAGATACATTTGAAGGGTATAACAGTTCAGTGGTTAGTGCTGTTGCCCCACAGCATGAAGGTTCTGGGTTTTAATCCAACTCTGGCCTTTCTGCGTGGAGTTATTCATGTTATCCCCTCCCTATGTTCACTTGGGTTTTTTCCAGGTGCTCCAGTTTCTCCCACCCTAAAGACATGCATGTTAGATTACTGTACACACTCCTGCCGAAACCCCTGACCAAGGCTTCGGTCAAGATCTTGAGTTTGCCCGCGGATACTGAGCCCACTGCTCCCTTTGGATGGATTAAATGCAGAGGTCATATTTCTCCACAGGGATTAAGACGGTTTATTTTCTTGTATTCTAAATAAAACCCATCTTAAAGCCATGCTTGCGGTACTGGAGTTTGTCTGTACTTTGGTCTCCTGTCCACATTTCAAAGGACTCGTCTTGGAACTGAGCACTCTGGGCACTCTCTATAAGACCTATGAGACTGAGCCTGAATCCTATTCTGGTGTGAGTCTTCACTCATGTTTCAAACCAATTAATCTTGAGTGTACACCGATCTGCCACAATGTTAAAACCACCACTAATAACCATTAATATTGTATAGGTCTCCCTCGTACAGCTCTCACCCATCGAATCATGGACTCCACAAGACCTCTGAAGGTGTCCTGTGGTATCTGGCACCAAGGCGTTAGCAGCAGATCCTTTGTCCTGTAAGTCCTCAAGTCTTGTAAGTTGCAAGGTGGGGCCCTCATGGATCGGGCTTGTTGTTCCAGCACACCCCACAGATGCTCGATCTGGTCGGACCCTAACCCCGGCCATCTACATGATGTAAAAAAAAAAAACCATGATTCATCAGACCAGACCATCTTGTTTTATTGCTCCATGGTCCAGTTCTGATGCTCACGTGCCCATTGTAGGCGCTTTCGACGGTGGACAGGGGTCAGCATGGACACTCTGACCGGTCTGCGGCTACACAGCCTCATACGCAGCATTAACCTTTTCCGCAATTCTACAGTAGCTCTTCTGTGGGATCGGACTAGATGGGCTAGCCTTCACCCCCCATGCACATCAATGTGCCTTGGGTGCCCATGACCCTGTCGTCATTTCACCGGTTGTCCTTCCTTGGACCACTTTTTTAGGTACTAACCGCTGCATACCAGGAACACCCAACAAGACCTGCCATTTTGGAGATGCTCTGACCCAGTTGTCTAGCCACTTGAACCCCTCAAAGACCTGGTATTGAACGCGTCTTGCTTTCGGAGTCGAAGACTGCCTAAAGCAATATTAAGAGGAAATACTTTAGCGTTGGAAAAGCATCTTTCCAACCACACATGGGAGTGATACCTTGGCTCAAGGCAGGAGGAGGTAGCAGATACGCCATTCCAGCAGTGTGACTCCTTTGATGTGTGCGGTTCTTGGAACCGTGGAACTGTATGACTGGTTACATCCTCCTTGCAGCAGCTGTGTGTGTGTGTGTGTGTGTGTGTGTGTGTGTGTGTGTGTGTGTGTGTGTGTGTGTGTGTGTGTGTGTGTGTGTGTGTGTGTGTGTGTGTGTGTGTGTGTGTGTGTGCCCGCGCCTGCGGGTTGTGTATCTCAAGACACATGCAAACATCCTTGAATTCTCACACACACACAAATGCAACTTGTATACACTTCAATATGCCCATCTGCAAATGCTTAAAACAACAGGTACATAAAACAATCTCTCTCTCCCTCTCTCACACACACACACACACACACACACAGAACAGAGAACATTCTGAATCCATGCTAACTTGCATAACTTGTCACATACACACACACACACACACGCTTCCACTCTCGGCACCATGGGCTAATGTGATGTGCAAGCTGCCAGTTACTAGAGGTGCTATCACCAGCTCCCTACACAGCTGAGATAGCATGTGTAGACATAACAGCTCAGATGAAAGAGGGAGGGAGAGAATGTATGAATGTTGCGTAGTGTGGGGAGGAGAGCTGCAAGGGAAGGAGGTGCTGCGGTTTGATATCATGTGTTGCATGCTTTGGCCAGGCAGTCATCAGTTCCGAAGGGGGAAAATTTTCTCTGGGCAAAGTAAACTGTCCACAAACCCAGATGGATGGGTCCCCACGTCGCAATGCCTGCCTGCACTCCCTCAATTTATTATTCTACCATGGGCCATTGGTGGTACAGGACGTCGAGGACGCCCCCACCCTTCATTAGAAAATGGAGTAGGGGGCACCCTCAGCTCAGCACCACCACTCTTTCTCTCTCTCACCCTCCATATATTTATATCGCCCTCCTTCTGTCAGCCTCCAGCCTCAGGCACGTGCGTTCATTAACCCTGCGTGTAATTATTTTTGTTGCACTGTCATATTACTGACATTTCAACTCGGGGGTTCTTCAATTAGGATTAACCTAAACCACACAAAATCACACTTCACAACTACCCCCCCCCCTTCTTTTCTTTATTTTTTTTTTAACAGCAGCCCTTGTTGCCTCCAATTTCAGTCAAATTAAAGTTCTTTGCCTGTCCCTCTACTCAGGAAAACAAGTCTGACCAAGGGCCTTTTAATGTGAAGGTTTCTCTCTCTCTCTCTCTCTCTCTCTCTCTCTCAGAGCATTCATTAATCTCTAGACACTGTTGCTAAACGCCTGGATCATGCAGGTGGTAGCATCCGCTGTAAAGAGAACTGCTATCACACAAATGGTGCCTAGTTTGAATTGCACTGAAGCTCCTCTGCTGCTTCAGGATTGACAGTACAACTGAAGCCACTGCGACTTTCACATTATCAGGGTCTACTATGCTTACGATTAAATATTGTTGAAAAGCAACTGTACATGTAAAATGTAGGAGTGAGGACATTTGTCTATCTGTATTGCTCCCTCTTTATCTCACTCTGCCCCTCTGGTTCACAACCCTTGATCTGGCCCCCAGGGCCTATAGTCTCGCCACAGTAGTAATAAACAGTCATCACTTGACATTAGGTGTGTGTGTGTGTGTGTGTGCGTGCGTGCGTGCGCAAAGCAGTAGTTCTAGCGGTAGTTATAAACTCTGATGGCTTTGAGTTGTCCCGGGGGGGATGAAAAGTGCCTCGCCGTGTGTGGCTTGACCTTCGGTGCACAGCCAACCCCCATCCCTCCTCCTGATGCGTTCACTCAGATAAACACGTGGTAAACACAGGCAGAGCAAGTGGATGTGTGTGAAGTCCTAGCACCACTCTGTTCCCCATGGGGCATATACAAGGCCCTTAAGATGAAAGGAGCCCTCCCTGGCGCTGTTAGACACTAGAGACTACCGAAAACTACCCCCTCTGACTCATAATGAAAAGCCAAGGAACCATCTTCCTAAAGCTTCCAAGAATATTAAAACTGGTCATCTTAAGGACCAGCGGTCCCCAGGACTTATAAACAAGCAAACTTCAACTCTGAATTAAAGAACTTGCAAACATGTCACAGTCAGGCAGTCCTTTCCGCCGCTTCTGCTTGACCCAAGCAGCAAAGAGTCTTCACAGTCAGCTAGGTGTTAGAGGGTTAAGTAAGTAAGGAAGGAAGGGGCTCCAATGAAATACAATTTACCCTGTTGATAGATGCAGACTCTTGGTATGCTCTGGTTAACGGTAGGTGTGTAAGGTTTTTAATGGTGCATTGAGCTTTAATATAAGCCTGAGGGTTTACCTTATGAGGTATTTTTTAAAGCGACAAGGTTTTGGCCAGTATGCTCGGTTAACAGCGTAGCTCAGTATTTCCCTGTCAGGTTAATGTATGAGGAGCCTATGAGCAGTGTGGCTTGGAAGCACACACCAGGGCTCCTGGTCTGCATTCTTGGGCTGTGTTGAGGTTTAGGTAATGCTACTACACGGCTTACTGACCAACTATGGTTCAGAAAAGGAGATTCCGCCGCAGCAGTTGCTGGCAATGAAAGCGCCCCTGTGCTCATTCCAAAAAAATATATATAAAAATAAAACTCCCGTAGAGAGATTATTGTTTTGGAGATAACGCCAGTGGTGAAATGACGGTAATACTCCCGGTCATAACCGATTTCGACTCAAAATGGCTCCAGCGCTCCACGTTTTAATTCCCTAAAATGGTGTGGTTTGTTAGTTTGACAGAGCTTTAAAAAAAACAACTTAAACTCCAGAAAACCTCACTTGCCCGTATCCCTGTGGATTTAATGAGTCTAGACAGAATATTGAAATATTGAAATATTTATACCAAAATTTCTAGGGAGATGTTCATTTGGGACTCATTGGGATCATTTTGGCAATTCTCCGGCCTGTCACTGACTGCCAACTATGTGTCTACCGTTTTAACCCCTATTTTCATTACCGTGGAGGCATGTCAGGCAGGGGGAGATGGATTGTTGGTTGGCTGGCCTTTGGTCAGTCCCACTAGCAGTGGTCAATCACTATTTCATTGATTCACAATCTCTTGGCAGTCTACTTCAGCAGCACATAGCAGCATGACATTTCCTGTGTGTCTCCAGGCAAGTGGTCCCTGTGGTTTCTGTGCCTATACAGGTAGAATGCGGATGACATTGTGTGCTAATTTTCAGTGATTAAGACGACGAAGAGATAAATGGGACCCTCGAGGCCTGCCCCCCCCCCCCCCCCCTCCCCACTTCTCCCAACCCTATCTCCCCTCCTCTCCCTGTTGTCTTGTAATCAGCTAGGCTGAAGAGGCTGAGGTATGTTTAGAAGAGCTTACTCATCACTGTTTTAGTGCCACGGTTTTGTTAACAGTGGGCAGCTGATAGTGGTTTGGAAGCTGCATGTTGCAGGTGGCCCAAGCGTTTTTTTCTTTAGTCTTTTTTTTATGTGTGTTTATGTGTACGATTGCGTGTTTTTGCGTGTGTGCGTGCTTGAGACATACTGTAGTGTGTTTGGCCTTTGCTTGTACTAAACACAGCTTTGAGGGGTAAACAATCCCATCTTATCATCAGCCTGTGTGTACGTCTCTAACCCGGAGATACACACACTCAGTCTCTTGCCATGTGTTGTTGGCGAGGAGTTTTCAAATCGCGGCCTCACTCCTCACTCCCTAATAACAGGCTGCATACGCCAATCGGCTTTTCATCTGAAGCCTTGGGTGAAATGCATGCATGTCCTTGGCCAGATAACATTCTTATCAGTCACTTGGATTCACGGCAAGTCTGATGTAATTTTTGATGTCAAACTGACTCAACCGCTAATATCACAGCGATCTACAAAATAACACAAGCCAAATGAGGAGCGCCCTCAAACAAAGTTATTATGTGCTTGTAATATCCCTTAACAACCTCCCTTCCCATAATTTTGCCCCATTGCCTTTTAATTGGTCTCGCTGATTCATGAGTGAATGCAGTGATCTTTTCCGTCCGCCAGGATAGTCAGCTCATCGCAGCTAGCGATATGGAGTTGGAATGCAAAATGGTTTCGTAAAACATCAGATCATCATGAACCCATTTGACCAAATTGCTAAATGGCTTTAATGTGGAACCACTTAATGTCCGTAAGAAGAGTGATCTGCAGTCTACTGTAGCAAGGCAAGAACAGGAGATACAAGAGAGTGAGCGAGAGGTGAGTAAGGAAGAGGTGGATATTAGCAATCTCTCTTTGTCCCTGTTAACATCATGTATGAACACCTCGGATTGGATATGACAAAGTTTTAACCATGTTGCATTTACAGTTCCAGCTCAAATTACACATTAAATCAATATATTGAGCTTTGTGTTAAATCTCAGTCACTTTTTCCAAATAAAAACGTAGAAAAAAAAGTTAAATTACATCTTGCATCTTACAACCAACTGTGTTTTCCCTCCCAAAACGAAGTCTTGCACCTGTGGACTTGCTTTGTTCCAAATGGACAGGATCACGTGGATGGCGGAAACATCCTCAAAAGATGTTTTCTACCATAGTATATAGTAGCATACATAAAGGCTTCAGGGGACATTTCGTGATGTTCTGCAGGAAGGAGATAAGTCCCATAGTTCTTGGCAAGTTGGATTCCCAAGATTCCCAGGAACCTCATCACTGTAAATGTTCAGTCTGCTGTGAACCCTGCTGAATGGAACTCTTCTTCACTGTCATGGAAGTTTGCATTATTGAACATTATATTGCTCTTTAATAAGAGTTTAATAAGAGTTTTTATATGAATGTTTATCTCCCAATATGGTGTACATGTTCTATTTCTTACTGAGTGTTGGCTGTCGTCCTCTGCCTATGCGACACTTATTGAGGTTTCTCCCCCACATCATAGCTGCTTCTTCTTCTTCTTTTCTCATGGACAAGGCAAGAAAGGGGATGGAAAAGCAACCATTTTTTCGAACTTGTTGACCTGCACCAAATGCACTTTTGAAAATTTCTCAACCTTTGAATATTTAGCTATGGTTATCAACAACACATTCTTGCAATAACCATTTATAGCACTATCTTACTGTCGATTGCTCTTGTCAAATATGATAGAGTAATGTCACTGGGTTATTTTAACTTGCATGTAGATGACTGTTCTGAGCAGTGGAATTTGTGGACCTTGTTACTAGTCTTGACTTTACCCAACATATGTAGAATGACACTCACAACCATGAAAATACACAATTTTTTACAAGAGGTATAGGTGTTGAGATTTCACCTATTTTACGGGTTCGGTTTCTGATCACTCCTGTGCCTTTTTCAAAGTCTCTCTGTATTCCAAGTAAGTATTCAGAGCCTCATATACATACTTATCGCCGTATAGATAGCAATGCTACCTAACATACTTGACTCCTGTAGTACAAATTCTGATTCACTTAAAGTACCTGTAAAGTGAAAATAAAGTAGTGTCCTGAGTTTGTCACACCACAGTACAATGTATAATTAACCACCCAGACAAAATTTGAATTATTAAAAAAAATTGCAATTATATAAATTAGGTTTAAAAATCATGATAAAAGAGCCAATTCTTCCTGCTCTGAGATGGTGAGGGCGTGTCTGCTGAGGAATCTGAAACCACGCCAATTTGCATTTAAAGTGTAATAACATCTAAGCATTTACTCCTACATTGGAGTAACTTCCATGTTTAAATGTTCTTCTGTACCCAGTCCTGTGTGATTAGTTGCTAACCGCCCGGAGGCACCCACGGGAACTGCTTGACATGAGTTCATGGTCTCCCTAAAGACGTCTTTTACTCCAGGTGTTTATTCCCAAAACAGCGCTTTATCCCAAACTCCGGGCTCTTAGTTTGGCTTATTTCACCATTGATGCTCCTTTTCAGACCTGGTGTTTATAGAGTGTTGGGGGAGGGGCCATGCAAAGTATGACCTTGTATACGTCATCGAGTGATGATTAAGCCCTGCCCAAATCATCTGGACCACTCGACAATTCAGTACTACATTGGTCAGTCTTTTCACATGTTTTCAGCAATTACTTTCTCACGTGTATAATTAGTTGAGAAACAAATCACTGAATTCACTTTAAAATCTGAAAAGTCCTCTCACAACAAAAAATCACACTCAGATTAAATCAGAACACTTGTGTACTCAACCAGACTTGGGGGCAGGTGCTATATGACCAAACAAGAGATTTCTTACCTTGCCTGGGTCGAGGGTTTTAAGAAGTATAAACGTGCACTCTCAGCTGCTAGGACAGCATGTTTATCTCACTTGATTCACGATAATAAAAATAATCCACCGTTTCTGTTTGATACTGTTGGTAAACTCACACAGAATACCCCTGCCAATAGCCTCTAAACCTTTTAAACTGCTTCCTGTTTTAAATAGTCATCTTCTTGAATTGTCAGTAAGTCGCTTTCTATATAGGCTCTGTGCCCTCAGCTTTAAAAACTTCCATTATCATAGCTGCTCAAAAAAACTAATATTGATCCGCAAATTGTGAATAATTACAGACCAATTTCCAATCTTCATTTTATGTCGAAACTACTTGAAAGGGCTGTCGCTGATGAACTTACTGCCTACTTATCCCTTCGATACATTTCAATATGGCTTTCGGTTGCATCATTCCACTGAAACTGTCTTGACCGGAGTAGTCAATGATCTACTATTTACTGTTCATTCTGATTTAATATCATTGTTGCCATTTTTTTACTTGAGTGTAGCTTTTGACACTGTCGACTACAGCATACTTTTAAGCCGCTTGGAGAGGCATATTGGTATCCAGGGGATGGGGCTTTCATTCATATTCATCAAATAAAACTCAACGTGTAAGCTACAATAATACAGTCTCAGAATGTTCTGAAGTAAAGTTGTACCCCAGGGATCGGTCCTTGGCCCTATACTCTTCTCTATCTATATTCTTCCCCCATGTGACATTATTTGCAAATATAGTCTCAAACTTAATTGCTACGCTGATGATACACGGCTATATGTACCGGTAAAGCCAAATGACCTTTCCCATTTCCTAAAATTAGAGGCATCTCCTTCAGAAGTAAAACATGCATGGGTATGAACTTTCTGCTGATAGATGCTGACAAAAGTTAGAGAAAAACCGAGAAAGTTGTTATTGGACCAAATATGGGCATTTGTTTGAGAATTTGAGTGGTAATATCGATGGTTGTGTTATTCCTGAAAGCTCGACCATCAAAAAGTGATTTTGGAGTGATTTTTGATTCTCGTCTGACATTCCGTTCTTTTATCAATGCTATTACCAAGACAGCATTTTTTTTTTAATCTTAGTAATATTGCTAAAATCCGACCTATTCTATTACTGCGCGATGCTGAAACTGTAATCCATGCATTTGTAGCCTCTAGACTTGATTATTGTAATATCCCTTTCTCTGGTCTTCATAGTTGTGCTACTAGAGGTTTTCAGCCTGTTCAGAATTGCTGCAGCTAGAATCTTGACAAAAACTAAAGAAATTGATCATTTAACACCGATTCTGGCCTCTCTTTACTGGCTACCAGTGCAGTGGACTTCCTCCACCTTACCTATCTGAGAAAATTATACTATATTCACCAGTAAGCCCTCTTCGCTCTCTCGATGCTGGTCTCCATGTCATTCCTCAGTTAACAAAAAATCAGTTGCTTTCAGAGAATTTGCCTACCGTGCCCCTTACCTCTGGAATGGCCTCCCATACATGTCAAAGAAGCACATTGAAATCTTTAAATCAAGACGAAAAATCAACCTCTATTTACTTCATAACAGCCTACCTTAGAACATAGAACTGAGTTGAGTGCATCATCCTTACAAACATTATTTTAACATTGATGTTTTTAATGTGGTTCTTTCATTTTGAGGTTTTTTTTTGTTTTTTTTTTGCTATGTGCACATATCTCTTGGGCTTTGTTGTTATCACTTTGACGTTGTTGTTTTGTTGTGACCTTGTGTTTGCTTGCTGTATGTTTTCTCCAGTCTGTTCTCTGTGAAGTGTATCGGGACCATGCTGCATGGTGATTCTGCACTTTAAATAAATAAATTAATTGATTGATTGATTTACCCATGGCTGAGTTTCAGGCAGAGTGTGTCACACCCACCGCTGGCGTGTGCTTTGAGTGCTGGTCACAATCAGTTTCCAACGCTTACTTTGTGCGTTCATACTTGTATTTTTCAGAATGCAGGTACAATACAATTATGACACATAAGAATTAGGTATGCATCAATACCATTTTTCTTTTGGCCAAAGTACTCAGTACTGTACTCACTGTTGGGTCCTCGACAATCATAATGAGATCACTTAGTGTGAAGAACAAGTGTTTGTTTTAGTAATTGATTTATTGCATTGTCTAAAACAAATCAGAAACAACATGAAATTGTCACTGAGTTCCAAAAATAAAGCACATAAAACTCTGTCAATTTACACAAGATAGCTTTAGATATAACAGCATGTGAGTATGTGAGTACAGTGATTGATTTAGTTCTCGCTGCTGTATCCATCCATCTCAGAGGCTTTAAGCACATGGAGACTTGTGGACAGGTAGAGAGACGGATCAATCTGTCAGACTGGGAACATGCCGGTCAGAAGAACCCCAATACAAGAGTCCCAACTTCCCCCTTTCTGTGGCCCATGACAAAAGCCAGAGAACTCTGCTTGAACCTGCATTGGAAAAAGTCCCGGGTGACACAAGCGATAAGGAGATTTCAACACAAGTTGTGTCAAATCGGTTGGTGGGAAAGGGGCAGCGGTAGTCTGTTATTTCAATGAAGCTCGCAAGCGTCTCTCCCCTGGTCTCGTCACACTACACCGGGGCTTGCTCTCAGGTCACAGTGTGCTGGTGCTTCCATAATGCATGGTAGTGATGCATTGACACAATCAGGCCAAGTCTGCTCGGTCTCTCATTAGGGAACCTGGATCTCCCTGACGGGGGCTCCAGGTTCATGTTTGGTAGTTACTCGGAAGGCTCTCCTTCGATGCGATTTCCAGAGAGAGAATGTGTGTCAGTGCCCGAGTGGTTTTGTGTGCCTGCATGTGTGTTTGAACACGTAAGTGGAGAGAGGGGCTCTCAGATAATTCATAGAAACTGCAGTTGCACTTTGCTTCTTGAGGTTTGAGGCAAGAGATGTGCAACCTCTGGTTGGCTTTTCATCACCAGGGAGGCTAATGTGGATTCATGAAGGTTAGGACAAAAGTATGGGCCGGATGCTATGAAGCTTCTTATCAGCATCTGTAGCTGCTGTTTCACTGCCCCCTCCCCTCCTCCTCTCCAAAATTCCTAGTCTGGCCTCACGCCATGTACCGATGTTCATGGAGGCACTCGCAGTACATGCGCACACACACAGACACAGAATTCACTCAATAACCAGACAGCTTTCGGAATAGTGGTGTGCTAGTGAATGCTAATGAACTTGAGTTTCACAATACAAGAGATATCATGTGTTGCACATGAAACTATATGGTCATTTAGAGTATGATACCTTGGTTTCAAGCCCATCTTGTCTCTATTTTTTTTTCTTCACCACCATTTCTCCCAGCTGTTCTTTCTTTCCACCTCTCTTGTTTCACACACTCCGTCTTCTCTCCACCGTGGCGGATGTCCCTTGGTTGTAGTCAGCTCTTCCAACGTCGGGCTGAATAATGTGCGGAGCCCGCAGATAACAGCCATGAGTCACCAAGCCCAGCACAGCACACAGCAGATGGGGAGGAAACAGGTCTCCGCTCTGGGAACAGGAATAGATGTATTGTTGTCTCTTATTAGATGAGGCACACACACACACACACACAGACACACACACACACACTCACACACACACACACACACACACACACACACACACACACACACACACACACACACACACACACACACACACACACACACACACACACACATTTACAGATTCTCTCGCACACACACCGTTTTCATCTGTGGAGGCACATTCATATTATCACACCGACCCAAGCATTTTATGGAGGCACCCAGGCACATGCACCTTAGACATTCACGTGATCACACAGACACAGTGCTGTGCTCTCACCTGGACTCAGTCGAATATGATCTGGTTCTCACGATCTTGTTTATAGGAAGACTTGGAATTAAATGACAGAGATCCAGGGCCAAGTCCGATGGAGTGCTCACTTATAATGTAGATTGGAGAATGGATTCTGAAAAGAGAGAGGACGCGTAGCCAGAGGGTCATAAATAGGAGGGAGAGGCAAGAGGCACTTTGAGGTTCCCAAGGTGCAGATTTATTCACAGGTGCAAATCAAACGGAAACTAGATACCAAAACAAAAGTAAAAACTGAATACAATTGAACATGAAGGCAACTCACACTGGGAATAAAAATCAGACACAAATCAACTGCTTCAATAGTATTAGATTATCTCCAGTCAATGATCTCTGGGCTCCACCTTCCTCCCTACAGGGATGAGCTATATAATCAATCAATAAATACATATCTTTAATAGTTGCTTATGTATTAAACTCAGTGATCCAACAGGTATTTTGCAAATAAGAAAATACAAAATAAACAAAATAATTGACTATCTGCAAAACCCCCCAGACCTCACACGGCCCGATAATATTGGGTGTGACGTCACCACATTGTCAGAGTCCGCCAGAGTGAGAGACCTTTGAAAACTTAAATGAAATTAAAATAAATGAAAATAAACGAATTTGAAAGAAAATCCTTTTTCTTTTTTTACTTGTTAATTTAGAAAACATGCTCTGTGGAAATTATTACAAAAATAGAACGCTAGACATAACAAAACCCGGAATAGTCACGACAGTGGCGTTACTGATGAGCGATTGAATTATATATTGTTTAGTGGAATAATAAATATTATTGTCACGATCCTGTGTGTGGACTGTGTAACAAGCGGTGCAGTCGCACTTTCTCAATGTCCATTGAGATTCCCTTGTTTCTACCTGCTATTCATCTTTGATTTGACTTTCGGTCTTTCTGCTTTCTTTGCTTCTGGCATTTTTTTTCCTCTTTCTATTCCTGCTCATTCCTTCCCACTGGTTGCATTACACTTCTTTCTTTCTTTCTTTCGTCCTTCCTGCCCGTTACTGTACTCACAGCTACAGTCAAGCTTTACGAGGTGAGCCTGGCCTGTCAACTTCAGGCGGCTCACAATTGGGCAATTGTGACAGGCTGACACACACACACACACACACACACACACACACACACACACACACACACACACACACACACACACACACACACACACACACACACACACACACATACACACACACACACACACACACACACACACTCTCGTACACATACACAGAGGTCCACAGCCGGAGGCTGACTGTGTTGAGAGTGAGTTTTCCTCGGAGCTGAGCAGCAGTGGAGTGGGAGCAGGCTTTCCGTAGGCAGGGGTCTGTTTCCAGTCAGAGCTTCCAGTCTGTCCTTCCTGAACCCTCTGGGGTCCTGTGCTGCCTTGGCCCCACGGCACTGCTGGGTTGCGGCACGGCAGGGGAACAGCCCCACAGGGTGTGGGTGTGTGTGTGTGTGTGTATGTATGTGTGTGTGTGTGTGTGTGTGTGTGTGTGTGTGTGTGTGTGTGTGTGTGTGTGTGTGTGTGTGTGTGTGTGTGTGTGTGTGTGTGTGTGTGTGCGTGCTATACCCTCCCACCCACACATAGCTTAGGTCCTTTCAGTGGTGTCAACAGCTCTCTCTCTTTTTATTACAAATATGTATGTATTTATTTATTTATTGCTTTGTTCATTGATTTGTCTTCCATTTTTTTGTGCTTGTGCCACTGAAATCAGTAGATACCATGTTCTAAAAAAAAGGTTTTTAAAAACTCTCTCTTTCCCCTGCTCTCTCTAACCTACGCACACACACCCAGCAGTAGAGCACCTGTCGGGTGGTGCGTCCCGCTCCAGGACACCTTCGAGTCATGAGCTCATCGGAAAAGCAATTAAAGGCAGCGTAGGCCCCTGCGCACTGGCGTAATGTTTTGTTTTTGCTACTTGGCTTCGAAATTAACCAAAGCTGTCACAATTCATCTGGCTGACACGGGGGCTCGCAGCTATATTTATTTATTTTCCCTGTTGGAGAATCTGGAAGCAGGGTCCCAGGGCGGTCTTCCTGTCCAACAATGAAGCGATTCTATGGATGGGGTGAGGGGGGTGGGGGCATGAGGTGTGGTGGTGGTGGGGGTTGGGGTGGGTCATGGACATAACACCCTGACCCCCCCCCCCCCCGGACTATCTACAAGGCCTCTACCCGATGAGGTTGGGTGATTAAATGACTACCACCTCTCTCCACCCTCCGTCTCGCCTGTAACTTGGTCGGGGATGTCGTAAGGTCGTGGACTGTGTAACCCTAATCAGAATTTGTGAACGGGGAAGGGGTGATGTGTTGACCCCCCACCTCGGTTTATTGAATTTCATGCTCCTGGGGACTCACCAATGTCTCTTCTATTGGAAAAAAATAATAATTTGGCAGTCAGTTAAAGAGAAAAAGTTGTCTGCGTTGTGGAGTGGACTATCTCATGTGTGTGTTTTTAAAATGTATTTATTCTTAACCAGCATACCTCCAAGCACCCGTTTTGTGTGTGTGTGTGTGTGTGTGTGTGTGGGTGTGTGTGTTGTGTGTATGTGTGTGTGTGTGTGTGTGTTGTGTGTGTGTGTGTGTATGCGCGTGCGCGCCTGTGTGTTTTTGAAAGAATTACTTAGGAAGTAAGAAAAACACATCTATTATCATTGTCATCACTTTTCTGTAATTACCCCCTACACCCTGTTAGACAGCAGTTGAACAACAACTAACCCGGCTCCCAGGGTCGGGCAGGCAGTGCGCCAGGGGCCCCCGCTTTCACACCAAGCTGCATGCTTCAAAGAGACCGGCACAGCGGGACAGTAGTGTAAACATAGCGATAAAACAAGTAGCTAATGTAGGTGGACATAAAGGGGGGGAAAAAAGTTTGCGAAATATCAAGGTAAAAAAGTGCAGTTGATTGGTTTACTGAAACATGAATAGATGCATATGAAAACTGTTTCTAAATCGGTCCAAGTGATTCTAATTTCAATTTTGTCAGAAAAGCAGAACGCTTAAGAATTCTGTCATGCACACTAACGGAAAGCGGTAAAGTTTTCAATATTCATTTTACCATAAACATTTTGCAAACTTTTGCGCTTTTCACCAACCGTGGTGTAATGCCCAACCGACGTAGGTGGCGGGAAAGGGAAAAAAAGCTTCTTCTCTTGACCAGTAAGTTCATACAAGCAAGGTATAAGTTTAGATAAACAGGGTTTAACTGTTTTCCTCTTTCTGGACATACGACTCTTTGTCTCCTTGTCTCCAAGTAAAACAACATAGAAATGTTTTGCGATGTTCATGTCTGAGAGAGAGAGAGAGAGAGAGATGAAGAGAGACTTTTGGAGTGGCAATAGAGGTAAATCTGACACTGAGACTTAGGGAAACAGTATGTGTTAAAAACATAGTTTATAATATATTTGGCATCTTTGGTATTGTTACAGTAGCAAGCTGGTTAGGTTTTAGCCTAATAATAGGCATCAAGCATGCTACAACTAACCAGCTAGCTATGCAGGCTAAAAAGGCTAAAATATCTTCTAAATAGCAGTGCAATAATAGTATAGCTCAGGTACAATGACAGTACAAATGTACTTGTCTACAGTCGAGTTTACCCAGTCTCAGTCTATCTTTAGACTCCACCATGTTTGATTTCCATCCCACTATGATGTTGAGCACTTCTAGTGATGAAGATTTTTTGCATCTTCAGAGGTGTCAGGTTCACCAGGAGTTCACCAACTACGAAATTTGGAATGGCGCAAAGAGGCTTGACTTGTCACACAAACTGATGTCATTGTTTGTACCTTCATAATGGCAACGACCATTTATTATTCATTTTTGTCATCTAAAAAAGAAAGTGGCCACTTAACCTACTCCTTTTTTACTTTCATGGTTTAATTTACTGTTTATTCACAGCAAATTGCTCAATCCTTTACCTGTCTTTTTTTTTTTAACTATTCCCTCTGTGATGGAGTTTGGAGCACAATATGTGCTGACGCCATACAAAGGCCACCGTCTGGCAACTCCCAAACTCCATAGTTATGTGTAATTAGCCATTTTATGTATTGTTTTTCTTTCTGCCATTCTTTCTACCTCGATGCGGTAATAACGTAACATAATGTTAAATGAAACCAGTAATGCCCCTTCTTACGTCATGACTAATTTCTGCTGTGTTTTCACGCCACGCTCAGTGGGGTGTTGGCGATGACCACCGGAGAGTCTTATCTATCCCATACTATGCTCATGGCGCCCCAGTCCTCCAGCCTTCGCCAGGGCCTTATTAAACAGCCACAGTGTGGTCGAGGGGTTTTAAGCCACAGCGCCGAGGTTCTAACCACACCACTGAACCACCAACTGGTATGGTGGCCCAGTGGTTACAACTGTCGCAAACTGTTGCCTCACAGTAACACGGTTTTGGGTTCCAGCACGACTTGGGCCTTTCTGTGTGAAGGTTGAGGGTTGGAGAGGTAGAGATAGAGGTTTTCAAAAAGAGGGTGGCAGGGGGCAGATTAGAGGGAGAAAGGTGAAATTGAATCATGGAGGAATTTAAAAATTGGATGGATGGAGGATTTGAAAGGGATGATAACCTTGTGTTCCACCTTTAAAGGAATATGCAAGTATTTTTTTAATAGCTTCGGCACTGTAGTACAAACCATATTTCCTCACCCCCCTAACACACACACACACCCACACACACACACACACACACACACACACACACACACACACACACACACACACACACACACACACACACACACATCCATCCCAGAAAACAGAGTTCACTACTCAGTGTTAAAGCACGGGAGGTCGAGGAGTAAAGCAAACACCTGTTTGAATAATGTTTAGCAGCTCTAATGTGTTCACACGGCAGCCACAGAAACACACGCACACATATTTCACACCTCACACATACACTCAAGGAATATGCACGTACAGAACACACACACCGCTTGCAAAGAAACTTTGCAGCTGTGCACGTTTTTATTTATTTTTTTTATTTCTCGCGGGCCACAAATAACAGAATGCTGTAATACAAAGCAAATGAGAGATTCTTTGTTAATGCTATTCACAGGGGCGGGTTGGGAGACCGAGTCATCTGTGCCAAGACGAAGATCGGAAATGACGAAAGGGAGAAAGGCTGATTAATAGAATGGAAAGGAGGGGGTTTCTGTCCATGCCATTAATGGATTGGACTCTGGACTGATGATGATACACTGCACACACACACACACACACACACACACACACACACACACACACACACACAAGCACGCATGCAAGCATACACGCAAGATCCCCGGGGCTCCAAACAGAACCAGGCCTTCTCCAAAGCCCCGTTAAAGCCGTCGCAAGTCACAGCAGAGCCGCTGGCGTCGTCCACCACCTACGGCCGCCACTCCGGCACATTCCACGGCACACCAGGGACTTGCAGACCCCCACCCGCGGCTAATCCGCCAAGCGTGGGAGTCATTATTGATAGGATCCTGCGACGCATCACCTCAGGACTCTCGCTCTGCGTTGCTATAGATTATTATTATTTAAATAGTAAACCTGACCCGTACCTCCCCCAAACCCTCCGGAGAAGGTCTCCAGTTTGATAGAAATTTATCAAAAAGAAAATGTTGTTCTTGGCCTCGGTGCAACACACCGCTTTGAGCGGCGCAATTGAAACAAACTGTGTGCCCCCCCCCCCCCAACCACATGCACAAACAAACCCCTACGTACCCCCATTCGCCACTCTACAAAAAAAATAAAGGGGTTTTGTCAGTGTCAGTTTCGCTTCTTGCCGATCAGTTGACGCTGATTGCATCAATTTATCCCTTACAGCCGTTATCTCCGTTCCGTGATGGCATCGAAATGACATTATACAACACAGAGTGTTTGCATATTTTCCACGTTACACATCCGCGCATCTCTCCATCCAAATTCCTCCCGGAATTCGCAGAAAACAAAGTCCGATCTCGATACAGCGAGTCTCTCTCTCTCTTATGCTCTCTCTCACGGAGAAAAAAAAAAACGGCATGAGATTTTTCATTTATGGAAATGCCAGTCCCGTTTGTCTGTCCCATCACGCTGGGTGCCAAGCTCTGTCACGTCGCCTCATTAAGCTGCACTTCACTGGGAATATGGGAAACATGGGAACAGCTTTCCCAGGAACATGAAGACAATCACAGAGGATGGCGGTATTCTCCGTGGGGGTGGAAGAGTACATGTCCTAGAAAATCAATGTGGACAACAGCGTACACTTTGTTTAGGCTGTTTAACCAACAAGAGACATGTTCAATGTCTTTTCTTTTTCCATCATACATCTTTTAAGGTTCTTTGTCTTTTTGGGGGGCGCCCATGGTTCATCTGCAACTCTGATCTGATCTCTGGGGTTGTGTGTACTTCCCAGGTGCTGTGCTGCTGCTCAGTGTCCAGGGTGTGGCTGTCAACGTGGATCCAGTCTTCTGTACGTGGCTGCTGCACCAGCCCCAGCGAGTGAGCACCAGAGGCCAGGTCTCTCTCTCTCTCTCTCTCTCTCTCTATCTCTCTCTCTCTTTCCCTCTCTCTCTCTTCCTCTCTGGAATTCACTAGTTCAAAAACATTCTCTTTGGTTTCTCTTTTTCTCCCTCCCTCCCTCTTTATCCCTGCTACCTTTTTCCATGTGTTCTGCTCCCTGTCTTCCATCCAGTCTCTCTCTATTTATTTGACAGGGTCATGGTGAATGGTTATGGAAGTTGAGTGCCGGGTGCCCATGCTTCACACAGACATGCACACGCATACACTCTGATTGCCTCATATATAGCGCAGGTACACTCAATATAGACACATACATGTATTGTAAATGAAAGTATCATATTGTGCTGCTTATAATGGTGGTGGGGGTTATTGTCAGCAAAATCATCAGTTTTTATGCCTGCTGTGATTTGGAATAGCTGTCGCAATGTGTGAGCATGTGTGTTTGTGTGTGTGCAACATGTTTGTCTGCCAAGTTACAGCAGGTGGATAGGAATTTGTGTTCAGCCCTGACCCTGACTGGGTCAGGGCTAGTGTGGGTGTGTGTGCGCGTGTCTGTGACCAGTGTTTGTGTGAGCATACTGAGCCCAAATCCGCTTGTCAGGGTCGTCTTTCAAGGCCTTGTAGATGAAGCCTTCAGCTGAAGGCCAAACAGCAGCTGGTGAAGGACAGGGGGATGAGACTTCCCTCTGCTTAGGGCTAAATGGGGGGTTGAGACACCGACTTGCTTTGTGTGTGTTGTGGTGAAGAGGGAGAGAGTGAGGATTGATATAGAGTAAGCTCAAACTAATGCTGGTTTTCTAAACACATTTCCCCGGTTTATACAGTTTTTTTTCACATGTGCACTCTTGACATGAACATTGTTGGTTAAGTACATTTTGCATTTTTGGTCAATTTAGGTGGACTGTAAAGTGCAGGGGTACTCAGGCCTTTATTTTATTATTATTATTATGATTATTATTATTATTATTATTAATAATAATAATTATAATAATAATAATAATGATGATGATAATGATAATTATAATAATAAATGTACATTTATTTAGAACTATATGCAACTATATTTAACAGTGCAGTGTGATGTAGACAGGTGTGCTTGTCACATGGCTCTCTGACATAGCACATGTAACCAGTGCTTTGAACCTGTTACAAAACTGTCCAGAGACACTGAAGATGAACAATCAACAATAAAGGTGGCCTAATCCAAAAGAGCAATTTTTCTCACAAAAGTTCCCCCATTGCTCTCACAAGGCTGATGCATTTCTCATCAGGCCTGCTAATACCTGTTAAGAACTGGCATAAGCAACTGTTACCGCATAGCGGAGTGTGCTTTGAGATACAAGATTTAACCCGGGCCCGGATTGAGTTCTTATGTCTAGGTGCGGACCAAAGTTTGGATTTTGACTGGCATGAATATTGTGGGTTGCCGGAGACTTTGGGACATCCTATGATATGGCAGACAGTCGAGTTACTGTAGGAGTTAGTTAGCGAAGGAGTGATCGGTTTGGAAAGGTGTGTGTGTTCTTGTGTGTGTGAGTTTGTCTTTACATGTGTGTATGCTTTTTCAAGAGGTTGTATTTGGGGAACAAAAAAAACTAAGGCTGGTTTTCCATTTTCTCTAAATTTGCATTTTTCCCCACA
Source organism: Zeus faber (assembly GCF_960531495.2). Taxonomy (NCBI): domain Eukaryota; kingdom Metazoa; phylum Chordata; class Actinopteri; order Zeiformes; family Zeidae; genus Zeus; species Zeus faber. Next base: position 30,095,928 of record NC_137195.1, read on the forward strand.
TTGAATAACACATGAACCATCAAACTAGTCATATTATATGTCTATACAACATGTCTATGCAGTACGCATGGGTGTCATGTGTATATGATCATGAGTGAATATTTGTATTTCAATCACATACATGTAAGTGTATACACAAGCTATCTTCCATATGTTTGTATGCACAACCTCATCTAGGCTTGGGTAGTGTGTGTGTGTGTGTGTGTGTGTGTGTGTGTGTGTGTGGCTGAAGGATGTGTTTGCACTGTAGTATGTTTCGGACTTTGTTTTCAGCCTGCCTCCATTTTGTTTTGTTTTTTCCAAATTTTTATTTGGTATTTTTCGACAGAGAAATGTTGGTTCCCATCATTTATAACGCGTATAACATGTTCAGCACAACTTTGTTGAACACTTTATTCTAGATATACTAAACGTGCTGGCTGCTCTGCTGCAGGTTATCACTGTGCTTTAATGCAGTCCAATGGAGCAAATGGATGAGCCTTTGAAAAACACGTTAAATCTCCTATTCAAACAGCAGTTCAGCAAATGCACATTACAATCCCACTTTGTATGTCATATTATGTTTCAAGCAATAGTAATGTTGTTTGTTTTTTTTATATACAAACCAGTACATGCCGTTCAAAATTTAAGACTTCCTCAGACATTTTAATTGTGCGGTTTAGCAAAATGTCAATGATTCCGTCCTGTGTTCCACAATGGAAGATGAAGCTGCCTCTTAAAGTCATACACCAGGGAAAGACAGTCTTTGTGACTCAGTCGCAGAGCCCTGAATCCCCCCCCCCGCTGGCTGGCTGTTCGCTGTTTGTTGAAAGTTTATTAATATTACATGTGTCGCATGTCCGAATTGCACCAAGTTTGACACTGCACGTCCTTGGGTCCCCACAATACACTTATCAAGTGTAAAGTAGATCGGATGAAAGGTTGTCAAGATAATCGAATGACATACATATATACAGACAGATTTTTGTACATACTTTTTAGTATGCAAAGCTCAGAGTTGCAACATTAAGTTAGTTGCCAGTAGGAAACGGCATGACTGTTTATAGTCTCTCACATTCGCACACGGTACGTTTCCTCCATGTTGGACTGCGTTTAAGCACAGTGAAAAAAATGCAGATTGGTATCTTTCTCAATAGTAAAGCATTCAACAAGGTTGTGCTATGAACAGTTATAAATGGCGGGATCCAGCATTTTTAAATAGTGAATACTGTCCTTTAAGCCTCTTTAGAGTGATAGTCTATGGCAGGGGTCAGGAACCTTTTTGGCTGGGAGAGCCATAAAAGCAAAATATTTCTAAATGTATTTCCTTGTGAGCCATATAATATTTAATAACATTGAATGCAACTTAATGCGTACATTTTTTAAGTAAGGCATACATTTTTAACGTATAACACATCTCTGAGTACTTAAAAAAGCGCTATATATAATACATTTCTCTTTATTCTTCTTAATAATATTGTTGTTATACTGTAGCTAACCAATAATAAATGAAATACATTTTACCATTAATGCGACTTGTGGTGCTGCATGGTTTTGCTGATGGCCTTGTAGTCTGGTTCATACGTAGTGAGGTTAAGCTTCATGCTGCGTTGAGGCTTCCATCAGTTAAACGTGAGCCTAGGTTGGTCTTAATGTTTCTCAGATGCCAGAAAGACTGCTCACATGCGTATGTAGAGCCAAACATGGTCAATACGGCAATACTCACATGCTGCATTGTGTGGTATGTGACGGGAACCTTGTTCCCAGTTTTAAGAATCAACCTGGTCTCCAGGTTAAGTTTTTTAATTTCTGTCCACTTGTGTTCACTCGCCAGCTCTGTTGCTGTCGCGCAAGTCTTTCCAACTCTCCATTCAGTGACTTGAACTTACTCCCCCACGTGTCTGAAGCCTTCAGGTCAGCAACTTCCAGCTCAAAGTCTGTGATGCAGACCCCGGGGATGCATGTCAGGTCGGCTTTGTCCACTGCACACTCGTGTGGATGAGTGATGAATTTAAAAAGAATAGAGCGCTCACGAAATTCTCTAAGACGCACTTTGAATGACTTTGATTTCTTCCAATGACCCATGACGTAGCGCATTATCCACTGAAAATTGAATTCTGGTGTTGACAGAGTAAAATAGATCAGAATATTTAATATTTAGAATTTGAATATTTTAAAAATTGTAATTTCTCTTACTTGTTTTACTTTAGAATGACACCGAATAATTACTTATTACTTGTTAATCGTGATGAAAAAAATTTTAGCTCAAAATTGTCTGCGAGCCATAATACCATCATCGAAAGAGGCATAATTGGCTCGCGAGCCATAGGTTCCTGACCCCTGGTCTATGGCATTGCTGACTATGAGGAATTACAGTAACACATTCAGTAGCTTTAAATACTAATTTAATTGGGGAGCAGGAGAATTTGGCCATAAACAGCCTGTAGTCCACAGTGTACCAATGGGGAGAGAGAGAGCGAGAGAGAGAGAGAGAGAGAGGGAGTCTGTGTGCCTGCGTGCGTGCGGGTGTGTGTGCGGGTGTGTTTATACAGCCTCCAGGAGGTTGTTTCCCCACCGTGTGTATGTGTAGCCTGTCAGTGGTTTGGGAGGCTGCTCAAATCGAATAGGGAGCTAAATTATTCTTGGAGGCAACTTTCCCCAGCACTTCCTGCTATCGCTCTGTCTTCCTTTGTCTTCCTCAGTAAATGTATCTATTGTAACCATTTATTTTAAAGAATAGAAGCTTACCTAAACTCATTGATAATTAACTAATGATGATAAAGTTCTCTGTGATTTTACGCCCTGCTGCTTTCAAGTTCTCGCTCTCTTTTTTTTATATTCATTAAAAGAAATGTGCAAGTGCATTAAAATTCAGGTGTCTGTGATTGACAGCGTGGAGTGTTTAAGGGTAGATGTGCAAAAATAAAGATCAAAGACCTTAGATCTGTGAAAGTGGTCATGTGTATCCTGCTCTCTTTATTTATTGTTTTTGCACGCTTGTCCCGTTTCAACATCCTTGACTTAAAATACATTTCCCATGACCTCACTGCTGCTCAGTCATGACTGTGGTGTTATTGCAGGCTCCGGGGGCAGTTCCCATGGTGATGCCTCTGGCCAAGAGGAGAGAAGATGAGGTGTCTGTGGGTAGCATGCCTCTGGCCAAACAGCCCTCCAATCAGGCATCTGATTACGCCAGCAGCCCAGTGAAAACGAAGACGGTAACAGGTAGGCTTATCTGCACTTGACTACCTTTCATTATCATGATCCCATGGCACGATAACAGCCATAGTTATTAGTCCATTCGCTGACCTCTGGTTTTGTTATTTCTATGAATTTACAGTTTAGGACATAGTACATTTTCCACTGCTCTATGCATTAATTCTTTCTTTCATTCATTTTGACACCAAATAACATTACCCAGTGCCACCCCAGTTACCCCAGTTGTCATGACATGGTAATTATTCAGATATAATTCATTTTTTCACCAAGAGTTTTCACCTTTTTTGGTTTGAAATTTTCATAATTGGACCGCCATCCAATAGACATGACCGAGGAGTTTTTGCTTACAAATGTTTTGACATTAATAATAATAACCTATATATGCCCTACGTACTTGGAAGCGTTTTGGATTTGGATGGTGGAATAATAACAGGCTCCGTTGTTTAATCTCGTTACTATGTAATTATTCCACGTTGCCGTGCTGTTGCGTAACTCTCTGCGGTGTCCTGACACCTGAATGACCCTCAGCGTTGGGAGGACAACACACCTCCAGCAGGCTCTCTCTCTCTCTCTCTCTTTCTCTTTCTCTCTCTCTATCTTCTGTTTTTCTCTTCTGGCTGTAATGCAATGGGTCTTTGGGCCCTGCTGTGCCCAGAATAGATTAGTGGCTTGGCTGCCTCGACCCCTCCTCCATGCCAGCTTTCCACTTTCTTGGACTCTCACCCACCCCAACCCCCTTAGAGCCACCAGCCGCCTCTGAATGCGGGTACCCACCCACACACACACACACACACACACACACACACACACACACACACACACACACACACACACACACACACACACACACACACACACATCCACAAACACGCAGGCAGGTATAGGTAGCTTTGTTTGTTTTTTTTGGAGTGTAAAGTTGGAGGGCGGGGGTAAAAGGAGGACAGAGATAAAGAGGGACTGAATCATACCGAGGCGCTGTGTCTGGGTCACAGACACACAGATGTTAAAACCATACAGATACTGACCATTAAGGTCCCAACAGTTCTCAGGTTGTTGGTGATGCCAGTAGTAGGACAGGAGAGGTGTTCGGTTGCACCGCAGAAACTCGCAATCAGAAGAAATGTCATATACAGCGGATCTAGTTTGAGTTATCTGTTTGTGGCAGCATGAGGAAAAATTGTTCCTGTGGGCTAGGCCATGGGGAGGCGGAATTGCCAGGACAACCCCCCACCACCCCGACAAACACACAGTTACATGCTCTCTTTCACAATCTTACCTGGGAGAATGGTTGAGCCCCCCCCCCAACACACACACACACACACACACACACACACACACACACACACACACACACATCTAGGAACCATTCCTTGACAATACACAGGCCTGACTTCACTACAGCAGATTACTTTATTACTTTATTGAATACTCATGCAGTGCATATCTATAAACAGAAAAGTCCTTCTCCCATTCTCCTCTTTCCACAAGTGATAATTAATTAACACGAACCAGTGGAATATCTAGGTCGGCCTCATTCAGGGAAAGTGAATTGGTTAGTGTTTTTGTTTTTCTTGCAAAAAATAAAAAGTTCCCCTGGTGCCATTTGAATCTCAGGGTATTCAAACTTCAGGTTTTCTGAATGCTTGAATCATATCCTGCCAAGCGTCTCTTTCTTTTTTTTTTTTTTGTTATTATTTTATTTTATTTTTTCTCGGGCCACAGTGGATCGTGTTCCCGACGGGAACGATGACTCCCCACCACTAAGGGTGAAGTCATAAGCGTCACTGTTCACACTGCTGGCAAAAGTGGCCCAAATCAGATTTTTTTGCTCATATGTGACTCTGATCTGTTTTTTTATTTTTCATAACAGTGTTAACAGCACAAATCACATGGAATCTGATCTTTTCAAATCTAATTTTGGCCACTTTCATATGTGGTCCTGAATCAGATTTGATTTTTTTGCAATGCGACCTCAGTCTGAACAATCATATCAGAATTCATGCGACTTTTACGTCACTCTAGATCGACATTGAGTAACTTGATAAAATCCCATGTGGAGGACAGCTGCGATGGAGGTAGTCAGTGGAGGGACAGTGAGGTGTTAGACCTTGTAAGTATTTAGGGTGACACTTCTGTCCAAGAAAAACTTGAGGGATTGTATTTTAGCCGGTCTGTGTTTGAAAACATATTGTAAACAAATGGCCGAACAGGGCAAGTCTTCTTCTGCGCATGTGGTCACTTCAGGACCATGACCAGTTCTCACTGGAATCTGATATTGGCCACATTTAAAAAATAATGTGAACTTCCAAACAAAAAAAACAGATCTGAGCAATAAATCCAAATTGAGCACTAAGGCTTGCTGTGTGAATGTAGCAATTATGACCATATATGAATGCATCATTCCCCCTTGTCCAGTGTTATGATTAGGGGGGGTTGACATTTTCAGAGCCCTAAAATTAGGCATTGCAGAGGAGCGGGTTATTTTTCCTCGCTTACTTTTTGAATGGGCGCCCAAAAGGTTAACCCCCACCAACCCCCAAAGTTCAAAATTTTCCTTTTTTTTTCTTATCTTGTCTTCGCTAATGGCTTTTCCATGCCACATCAAATTTGCTTACTTGCATCTGAAAAGTATATTCCCTCATTAGAGGCTTCTGGTAAGCAGTCACACTGACTCCTACATGGCTCTAACATACTGCAGCTTGTCAGCAACACTCCAACCAGAGGACGATATTACTCCAATACACTGTGGCCATCGGTCCGCAAAGCTGGTTATCCATTTCTAGAATGGTCACCTTGAATGTCTGTCATGCTTCCTGAAAGTTTGCCCGATACGGAGTTTTGCTCTGTTTTTAAAACCTTTTTGTTCTCGCTGTCACTCCTGACTTTCTGTCGGTCTGAATACAGTATATGAAATTGTCTCTGACTTGAGCTTTGTCTCTGTGGCGGACAAAGGGGCGTGGTCAAGCACCAGCTGTGGACGACAGCACGGTTCCCTTTTCCCGCTGCCACCAAGCTGCCTCGAATCGGCCCAATAAGCGCCCGCACAGCACTGATTGGTCTGACTCGAGGCAGGGAGTTTTTTAATGTTTTGGAGGCTGGTGAGCAGCCCAAGAACACCATTCCTCCTGCACCCGAGAGGACGATTATTAACCCCATTATTATAAGACTCATATATATATATATCTATATAAAATTGTGGCCTGCGTGCCACGTCTTGCAATGAACAATAAAACTCATGCCATGTCGGTGCACCACGACCAGAAAGACTCCGCCTCCTTCCCTAAACCCTTACCTGTGGGAAGAGACCCCCACAAGTGGCGCCCAATGTGGAGGTCTTGTGAGCAAAATGAGGAGTCTTATAATAATGGGGTTAATAATCGCCCTCTCGGGGGCAGGAGGAATGGCATTCCGCTCCTGGGCTGCTCACCAGCCTGTGCGCCGATCTCCTCTATAAGACAAAACAAAACATTAAGAAAACTCCCTGCCTCAGTTGGGCCGATTCGAGGCAGCTTGATGGCCGCGGGAAAAGGGAACCGTGCTGTTGTCCGCAGCCGGTGCTTGACCAGACCCCTTTGTCCGCCACAGTCTCTTTGCCAGACAACTGTTCATCGGACATATTATGACAATGTCCATGAATGAGCAGTATAAAAACTGAAGTATCCATGTATTATTTTTACTCCAAATCTCTTTGAGTTGAGTTTTTAAATTGAACGCTAAAGAGCCATGACTTGAATTTCACATTTGTATTAAAGTTGATAAAGCAATTATTTTGCAGACTGCTGGGTCATGTATGTGTTAAAGCATTTTTCAGTTGTAAAATAAGGCTTTTCGTTACCGAAAAGCATTTACCATGTGTGTTTTTTGTAATTTATCGGTGAATCTAAATATAAAATAATGAAATGGTGATATGTAAGCTACAACTGAACATATAGATGGCTTTCTATGTAAAAATACCAGTGTCTGGTCTTGTGGCCCAGAAACTTTACAGTTACCAAGTGTGGAACAACAATGGTGCATTGGGTACATTCAATTGAAAGACAAGCATTGGTGATATATCTCCTTTCTCATCCTTTATTCACGTAGAATCTTCATTTGCCATGATACAAACGTCTAATCTCAAACTGTTGACGTACAGCACCCCCACAACTCTCACGGACACACACACACACACACACACACACACACACACACACACACACACACACACACACACACACACACACACACACACACACACACACACACACACACACACACACACACACACACATTTTGCCTTGTGATGAAATCTCAACTGGACAGCACATCTGGCCTCAAGTTGGGTGTGTGCTGGAGTGTTTAGCGTCAGACCTGTTTGTATATGACATCACATTAGTGGCTTGCATTATTTCATCAGAAACGCACTGGGTAGGATCTTGTACCGTTAACAAGCTTTCTATATCTAGGTGTGCAGGCTTTGCTACTTGAAAATATAAAACCCAAGCAGACAAAGAAAAAAAAAACATGTTGGTATTCACCTTTTTTTCATAGCTAATTAAATGCCTGTCTTCCTTGGAAATGGCCTGTGGCCTCATCACAGCAGATAAGTGGCGAAATCCAAGATTGGTTTTTTTTTCCCGAGATTGATCAAATAGCCGGTAGGGTGGTGACCAGTGGTTCTAATGACCCATCGCCACCGCTTAACAAAGAGGTCTCCTTGACTCCTCAGCTAAGAAAGTCGAAACCTCCTGTCTTCCAGGGATTTTGGACTGTGCTGATGCTCAATACAAATGTACGCATACAGCTTTCGGTGTAAGCCGTGAGTCACTGATGCACTTCAGTAATCAATCCACCCCAAAACAGGAATCCTGCATGTCACCTGCCACTATCTCAAAGCATCGAGTTTACATTAGTGTCCACATTAAACTTGACCAAAAGGCCTTGAACGGGAGAGCCGAGTGGTTTCAAGGTGATAAAGGCCCGTTGGAATCATTTATTTAAATCACCATTGGTCATAGGAATAGCATGTAAAGCCCAGGCTATACTCACCTTATGAGAAACGCCGCTGACATCCAGCATGTTATGATTGGAATTAGCTTCCCCTGAAGATGATGTATTAATTGCTTTACCATGTGTGGGAGCACACTGGGAATGCAGGGCTGGATGTTTGAACAGAGGGGAGATGATAGGGGCTCCTTCTGCTATGGCCGTTATGTTCAAAAAATAAAAGGGAAAGATTCCTTGGCCCCGTTCGGCACGTAAATCAAACTAGTTTATTAGTTTATCATTTTTGCCCAGGGTGTTTATGCTGTGTTTACTGTTAGATAGACTGAAAAGACATATCTTTTAAAGGAGGTTTTTATTTGTTATGGGATTGTATTTCAGCTCCATAGATGTTTAGCAGTGGCTCGTCATCTGATGGATTCTTCTGGATGTATTTGTAATTGTGCAGTGTTTAGCCTAGGACATCTGATCCAGCTGTTTAGCTTGGATTGAATCAATAGGCTGTAATGATTTACTGGAGGGTGAAGCTTATGTGACTGCAGTTGAAAAATGACCAGTGTGTGGCTTGACGGGCCCTAATCTCCTCAGCACTGACAGAGCGGGTTTTTCGGATCAAATTGATAATTGCGCTGAAAAATAAATTGTGTTTGTGTGAGAAATGAATCGAGATGGCCCGACTCGCTTTTCAGCCCTTTTGGATCACTTACAGAGACGGACATTATTTTTATTTGGTTTGGTTTCTTTTCATTTTTAATTGTATATTTTTTTTTTTCACAGTATGATAATTTGGCACACCATCCAGTAGCTCCTATGGGTTTCTTTATCTGACACTGAATTTATTAAGTACAGTATGACGAGGTGATTTCTTGTTGCAGGGATTTTGCCAACATATACTTTTTCCAGGTGGGCCTGATATACCTCTGCATATGCAACACTGGATTTGTGAGGGACCCAAGTTAGCACCCATGTCTCACTTCAGGTTGAAATGCAGATCTACTTGCATCACCGTTGACCCTCAGTAGAATGCTTCATAGTGTTCTTATAGGAGATGTGTGTTTTAATTTAACTTGCCCAATTTTCCTTTGACTTTTCCATTTCTTATACTATTTTAGGTGAATTTGTGTTGTGGCAACTGCAAAAACCCAATTACTGCAGTTGCAGGTGGAAAAAAAAATAGCTCATATAACTGTTATGAGTGTTCAGTTGAAACACTTCTTCTTTACCTCTATAAAGCTATATGTGGATGTTGCTTGTATAGTGGATATATCACTTTTTGATTATTCTGATGTTTTTTCCTCTTTGTTGACACATTAAACTGCGTCCGCACACATAGGTTATCTATATAAAATGGTTTTAGTAATCTGAAGATTGCCGGTTCGATCCCCAGCTCATCCTGAAATGCCATTCAGCGAGACACTTAACCCTTAACTGCTCCCAAATAAGTTGCAAGTCACTTTGGACAAAGGCGTCTGCTAAATAATGTGGTGCAATTCCTCAGTCCAGCATGCTAGATTATCTAAATTTGTTCACCAACTACTACGTCGTGTTCCAACGGTGCTTACTGAGTTAACATGTTGGATCTCTACTGTAATGTTAAATAGCCCACAATGCTGGAGACATACTGTAGAACATAAATATGTGAGCTGTGTTTTTTTGTTCCGCCTGATTATATATTGGACAGGGCAGTATTTTCCTGTGCCCACTGATTATCATACTTTTCCACTGGAGATATTGATTTCTCTGCAGAAATCACCTCGGGGGAATTAACAGAATAAATCATAATTTACTGTAAGAAAATCACTTTGAGAGCTTCTAGCAGTTCAAAGGCTTTCTCAAAACAATTGTAATAGCAAGGCGTCCCTGCTTCCAATTGGCCGTTTGAACGCATGCCTGGCACTTTTATGAGGTAAAGAGAGTGTTATGTTGTTTTGTTACCACACTCAGCCTAGCTACAGTTTCGTAGTAATCAAGGGGTGGGGGTGGGGGGGGGGGGGGGACTTTCCTCTGGGCCCTTGGAAGGTGCCTGCTAATGTGTAGGCAAATGTACCAAGACACATACAAAGCCGCTCACCGCAGATCATTTCTCCAGAAGGCGCTGAGGGCGAGGTGATATCATCCCGGTTGCTGTGCAGGGTGCCCAGCCAGAATCTCAGAAAGCGGTACCAAGCGGACAGCACTTGGCAGCAAAAACTCTTTACCCTGTCTTTCTCTCTCCGACTCTGGCCTTGGTCAGCACACATTTAACGTATATAGTGTGCGCTTAACAAGACACATGCTAACATATATATATATATATATATACATATATATATTTTTTTTAGACACGGGAGTGACTCTGCTGGGCTTAAAGCCCAGTTCCAGAGGAGAATGGCAACGACCTTGGCTGTAAAACAGCACACATCAGATGCAATTTACATTACTTAACATAGAAAGCAGAGTTAAACTGGACTGGACTTGAAAGCCTTCCTTCAGGTTTGGTGGCACAGGCTACTTCTTACGGTAGAAGTACACCAGGTGCGTTGGCGCAGCGTAGGGGCGTTCCGTAAGTGCACCCTTCCTATTAAATCCATGTTAATCGACTATTGGAGCTACACTGGCCACGGCACTGAGAACCGTGCAACAGTTCCCTTATTTTTGCGTGAGAGGTTTATTTTTTTTTAACTGCACGTGGCTACCAAGGATCCGTGGCCTTTTCCATAGAATCATGAGATAAAACTATGTAGAAATGTTTTTGTAAAGAGTGCAATCAATTGAAATGTGTTTACTATGAGCCTACATTGTACTAGAGACCTCGAGCTGCTCTCCTATTTGCTTATTGCTCCAGCCCCGTTTTAAATACAAAGAACAAACACATGTAATACGTCGAAGTAATGCAATACAGCACAAACATGTCCCACTGAACAATTTTAACAATCACAGTTGCAGCTCAAATTTCAATTATAACTAAATATTATTTATGGCAGACTACTATACAAACTTTTTATACCTTTCAACTGGATAACTACAAGACCACTTGCAAAGTGTCTGCAGAGATCATCATAGGACATATCGTGAGACATGAGAGAATTTACAGTCAACATGTTAAGTACTTTTTGAACAAGTAATAAGCAGAAATTACAAAAATTGTTTTATATTTTTCACACAATAACCAATCAAAACATTGGTGGTATTTCAGACATAAAACTTACTATCAAACTCTTTATTAAAAAATATTTTAATCACTGTTGTTTCCAATGTTCTGCCTCTCTCTACGACAACATCGATGCGTCCGGGACGCTTCACCACACAGCCAATAAAAAACCAAGTGCTGCGCCACGCCTGGTGTACTTCTACCGTTGGTGGTGCATGTGCTCACATAGACTGTCACATAGATTCTCTATTTAGATGGATGAACACACTTTCCAAACAAATCTACAAATTTTCCTTAACCCTACAGCTTTGTTTCTGGTGGTATTGTATTGCTGATTTGTTGTGATAGAAAGGTCTGAATTCATTTGTACTTAACAGTTCCTCCAAAGGTTTGCCTGAATTTTGCCTAGGAATGCCCTCCTTGATGTGTTAACCATTGTTTTTTCAGTTTGATTATCCTTTTGCGAGAAAGTCCAGGGAGCGAATACTTTGAAAACAAGTTGTTATCCCTGGGTTTGAGGTCAAATTCAGTCCGCCCACACAATTACACCACAAATTGGTTCACATAAAACTAGTCTCTAAGTATTTTCTTTATTTGTCCCTAATGATTGTTCTTGTTGGCAGTCGTGGTGGGTTTTTGATCGAGAGCCTACTGAGCCCCTCTCATTGTTCTCAGGACTCGACTTGAGTAATGATCTCACTGGCTTTCCTTCTCGGTCCTAAAATTAGCCTTTGGCAAGCCCGAGAACACACTTTGTTTTATGCTAAGAATACTATCTTCTGATTTGGCTGCTCTCCGTAAAAGTTGGAGGGAGGACTTTGGTCTTTGTTCCTGTCTGCCAGTGGTCAGGATGATGGGATTATATCTTGTTTTACTGTTTATTTGGGAAATCTGCAGAGAGAGAGATAGAAAGAGTAAGATGAATTTAGGCATGTTCGGTTAGAGGAAAAAAGAGGGATGAGACAAGGGATAAATGAAAATTTGAGATACAGTACAGAGGACACCACCAAATGTGAAAGGTTCACCACAACTTATTAACTGAAAGCAGCAGTAAAGGTAGAGGGAGTTATATATACACGTGACGATGCAAACATTTGCAGTATATCGAAAAGAGAAACCATGAGAAGACTTCGAATAAAGCTCACAGTCATATGTTACCATGATCCCAACCCAAGTAGCCTGATGGAAGTCGGGCCATTATTATTGGCCAGCCTGGCCTTTTGCACGAGGGGATTATGTTTTCATTGCAGAGTTATTTAAATAGTTTCGCTTTTTTATGGTAAAGTCAATAATTTATCACAGTAATTAATGTTGGAGTAGGGAAATGAAAACAATGAAAACTTGAGGAATAATGAATATCTCTGATTTCTCTTAAGGCCACAGAGCCCGACAAATCATGACTCATCGGATGGAGATTGATCTGTGTACGAGTTTAGCCTTTGGTTTGTCTTGGAGTACCCACCATCTTCGCCCACCAACGATACAGGCATAGCTCTTGACGGATGTCGGTCTTGGTTTTTTGGGGGATAAGGTGAGCGCAGCCCCAGAGGGAATCTCAGGATCGATTCTCCAACTCATCAGACATACTATGGATTAGATGTGTTTGATATGACCACGAGAACTGGAGTGGGCTGCAAACAAGGTTATCATAATAAAATCATAACCTTTATTTATAAGAGCACTTTTCAAAATATAAGTTATTCACATAAAAGAAGAAGAAAAAACAAAGACCAAAGTTAAAAAGTTCAAAGACAAGTCACTGTAAAGGAGTCATAACAAACATTAAGACAGTCATATTTTGAAAAGCAAGAAAGGAGTACACATGTAAAAACAACTCATAGGAAAGGAAAATAAAATGGTACTCACATAAAGCAATAAAACCTTAGACAGAGCTCAATGCCAGATTAGTAAAATGCTGATTGAAACAAATTTGTTTTCAAGAATTTTATGAGTGTATTGCAGACTGTAGCAGAGTCGGTTTTCAAGTGGATAAAGCACCTTGCATGTTTTAGTGCGTGGAACCACCATTAAACCTTGGGAAGAAGACCCTGGTGCTCTCACAAAGAGAGTGTGTTGTCACCACAAAGAGTCAAGTTTTTTCTGTTGTTGTTTACCCTTGTGTTCACTGTGCCTCCTTTTTTCTCCTGCTGGTTTTGGCTGGTACGGTGGTATCCAGTATCCGATCTCAACACAAAGGAACCTTCCGTTTGGCGGCTTGCCTCAAATCCTTAGGCTGTTAGAACAAAGTGCAAGAGCAGAGTTAGCTAGCGAGGAGATCTTAGCAATGGAGTATACACTGAAAGGTGTGTTTATGAAGTATGAACGAAACTAATAATGTAATACAAAAAATAGTCTCACAGGATTGTGACTGCTTTTGCACAACCAGACCTGATAGAGGCGTAAAAAATGGAGTCATAAATATTTAAATAAACACAGACCCGCATCCAAAACAAATAGCCTTGGCGCTGCCTCCTCACACAGCTGTAGTTGAGTATACAATACTTCAAGTCACTGTAAACCACTCTTAATAAGGAACATACTAGACAGATTGAGGGGTTGGGGCCGCTTTGGAAATGTTGAGGTCCCTTGCGATGAGTTTTATGGTTGGGTTACCCACCCACTGGGCAAGGACACAGGGACACTGTCCTTGTTGTGGATGTCAAGAATGTCCAAATCGCCTGTGGTGAACTACACTGGTGGTGTTTTGATGCAAGCAACTTTGATTTTCTTTTGCGTGAAACCTTTTTTGTATATGCCTTAAGGGTAGGGGATGGATGTATGCGTGTGAGTGCGCTCAGTGACGCTCGCCTGTTTGGTAATCCGTACGATGGCCGATTGTTGCACTCGTCTCACCACTTGTCACTTGTGCGTTTTAAAGGCCCATTGCACCGCAACAGCTCCGTTGTTTTGCACGTTCTGAAGTAAGCCAAACCTGACCTGCCTCTGCCGTGCTCTGGTCTCTGTGTTTTGTCTGCTCACTCGACACATTGGCTTCAAAGGCGCCAAGCTTTCACTCATTGTGAGATGTGACAGTTGGAGTTGTAAAAGAGGGTGAATAATCACCATTAGAACACCAGCATGTTTATGGGAGACTAGGCTCAACACACCAGCTAAATGCTGAGACAGGGATACAAAAAAAAAAACATACAAATGGGGGAGCCAAACAGAGGAGTGTGGAGGGAAGAAAATGCAAAGGAGAAGATTGCCTGGCCTTACGACCCAACAGGGAGAAGGAGAGAGGAGGTCAAGGCTGAGATGGCACAAGGTAGGGGGAATAACCCCGCTGTAATGGGACTCTCAGGGCTTGTTAGACCACATTTCTCTTAAAATTGGAGCTTTCTCATTCTCTCTGTCTTTCTCATTCCGTGTCTAAACTTCCCTGTCGCTCTGATTTGCACTCTCTCCTTTCCCTCTCCCTGAAAACGTTAGGTTTCTGCTGACCCGCCAAGGTTGCGACTGCACCTCGTTGTTAGCTTGACTATAAAGGAGTACAACCACCTTTGCCTCTGCAAAAATGATGGACCTTCCGCTCAAAATAACAAGATGTGGCAGTTTCATTCCAGATAATGATCCTGCAAGTAACGACTAGTGCCCCGGGATGGTATTAAAATAAAATAAAAAAATAAAGAAACTCAGAGAGCTGCATGTTGCGTGGAGCGTGCACTCTGATCGGCCCAACAGACTCATGGAAGGGCTTTAGCTTTCTGGCTTTCACCCAAAGTCAGATCTCAACATAAGGTTAAGGTTAGGCATAGGGTCTTAAGGATTACGTTGATCACTAACATTTTTGGCCAGAATCCTGCAGGCTTGGGGGTTCGGCCAAACGCAACCAGTATTTTTTTTTCCTTTTTAATATTATATATATATATATATATATATATTATTTACATATATTTAAAATGTGATGACCCTTCTTTTAGAATGACAACTTAAGATGTAGCCTGGTATGGTACTCACTCAAATCTGCAGTGAGCCCAGCTCTCCAGGAGTTTGTATCCTTTTAATAAGAGTGGATTTGGGTTAGGAATAGGTAGGGCATGGGTGGAGGGAATAAGCCAAAGCTTCCAGTGATCTCTCTACCTGCCAAAGAGTACCCCCCCCCCCCCTACACACACACACACACACACACCCCCACTGGGTGTGAATCAGGCTCTGCGTTAAGCCCTTGGTGTACATTTGGAAACTTAGAGCATGCCACTAGTCACACACACGTCCCCACCTAAATATCAGTAACAAATACACACTTACGCAATGCAATTGGACAGTTTAGTGGGTTCGTCGACACCGACCTGGAGTGACTATAGTGCAAACATACTTATGAAAACTCTTAGCTATAACACACACAGGCCAGTGCCCGGTGCGTGTTAGTGCACTCCATCCATGGGCTAAAGCTGTCATTGTGTGTAATAGATTGTCATGGTAAATTTGAGCAACATGCTATGAGTACATTTAACCATGGGCCAACGTTCCAGAGCTCGGCTGGTACTTAGGGAGGGTGGTGTTCTGTTTACATTAGAATTTCACCAATTATGATTGGTGAGGGTGTGAATGCATCATGATATCATGTTTTGTGTTTTGGGGAGAAGGGTGGTCTCCTTGTGGGACACAAAAGCTTTTACAAAACCGTGTCTATACTGTTTTGTTGAGTTTGAGATGTTTCTAAGAGGGCTATAATATGGGGGCTTGTGTCAGCAGGACCCCTGCTTATAGCTGGGGACTACCACAATTGTAGTCATCCATACACTCAAATACAAGCATGTGTTAAAAAGGCACACACTGTACACAGATATACACTTCTTTACACTGATACACACAGTTTTGCAATGTCCTTCCTGATCTAGACAGCAGAACCACATGACGGACTGGATCAGCCACAGAGCTCTGTCACGCCCCGTAGCACCCCTGCAGAGAAGAACAGGAAACAGCCCCCTTAATGCACTGTGACAACAAAACTGTAACACACAACAACGTCCTCCATAACTAAATGCTATTGACAGCCCAATGATATCACAGCGGTTAGTGCAGCACTCTCAGCACATTACACAATGGAAGAGGGTCTGTGAAACCCAATCCACTCTGTCAAAGTCAATTTCTGCCACTTGGAAGTATATTAAGACAAGGAACATGGAGAAAAGAAGAGGAAAAAAAGTAAATGTTGGCGCATTGACATCAGATTTGTTTATTTACAGTTCTCACAGAAGCAACACAAGGACTGCAAGAAGACCCTGTCAAGCACGGGATGTCGTTTAAGCGAAATGTACAAAATGCACATTTCAGCCGTGTTCAACATGTGCTGAGGCAGTGTGGGCATCATGACAAATACGGTCCATTTCATAGTCCCTGAGTGCCAGATGCACCTGGACCCTGGAGTGTGAGGAAATACTGTATCAGAGCTCAGACATGATGATCTTGACCTTTGGTCAGTCTACTTCTGCACACACACAGACACACACACTGTATACGCTCTGCATTCACACCTGTGACCTCAGACACTCAGTCGTACACTGTTAATCCATCGCTCTG
Organism: Zeus faber; assembly: GCF_960531495.2. Taxonomy (NCBI): domain Eukaryota; kingdom Metazoa; phylum Chordata; class Actinopteri; order Zeiformes; family Zeidae; genus Zeus; species Zeus faber. Next base: position 30,112,762 of record NC_137195.1, read on the forward strand.
GCAACACACTCCCATTGCCTTGCCGATGCCTTTAGCTGTTTAAGCAATACATATATTTGGGAGTGTACCATTTTGTGCACATGGAGGCTGTGACATCAGTGCTACTTCTTGACACTTGGGGGCGAGAGCTGCTGAGAGATGCAGACCTTTTACATCACAGAATATGTGTTAATGTGTTTTAAGAAAGACTGCACCCCACCCATTGCCCACCGTCACTCCACCCCCGCAATGCACACATAGAACACAGCACAGCCCAAATGGCTTTACCATTTGCAGGCCTCAGGCTCAGTTGGAAGAACTTCTATGTCTTTGTCTGCATATTGCCTGCATTGTCCTCCTCAGTCTCTTAACCTCTTGTGCTCCTTTCCTTCCACTGTTCTCCTGGGCCTGCTTGCATAAAACTTAAATATTTAGTGTAAAACTTGGATGAATGACCTTAATTAAAGGGTGAACATAAGCATTAAATTATTTGTCATAGTTAGAGGTTTGATTTAAGTGTTTTACAGCAACAATTTTGCAAATATCAGTTTGTGAGGAGATGATACGCCTGGTTACCCATTAGCGACCGAGTTTAACCCATAACATCAAGCTAGCTTTGTGTAATTCATTACCTGTACTATAATAACTATATAACCACCTAACATTAGGACTAGGGAAAATGTGGGTTACTTAAGCATAAATAGTTTTGTCGCTAAGTTGTGGAAGCACCAACTGTATGTAACTACTATTTTTCCCCACCTCCCTTAAGATATTTCTTTGCAACTCTCAAAAACTGTGATTAAACTTTAACTAAACATCTAACACTTAATTTGCCCTTAATCATTTGTTTCTGTCACTGTCCATTTGAGTATTTCTCTGAAGTGACCTATGCAGCTCTCTTAAGGTGTACATGATAAAGACCTAAACCAAAGTAAGATGTTTTTCTCAAGCACTTTCCCCAACCCTTCTTGAACATTTTCCTCCTTCTATCAACATAATGAGTTTTCACACATTAGGTTGTGTTTCAGAATTCAGTTGGCCTGTGTATGGCCAAATTACTGGGGTGCGCCTTTTTTGCTTTGTGTTTTTGGCTGTTGCCATGAGTGTCTAGCCGTCCAACATTTATGGTCTGGACCACAACAGTGTTCACTGGGACAACTCATGTTTAGGCCTTTGTGTGTGGATACTCTGTGTGTATGTACATGTGTGTGTTCATTTCATATGCTGCTGCCGATATCCCTCGTCCCCTCCAAGAGACGAGAACTCTTTGTGTTAGCATTACATCTCCGCAATGAAGTCTCAGTTAAACATAACATGATACTGTACAAGACATGAAGAAAAAAATGAAAGAACAAAAATGTGTTGGGAACAGGACTCAACATTTCCTGACATGCAAGGTATTGATTTTACAGAGTATTCTTTTACAGAATGATTAAGACCAGTGTCATAAAGTTCAACACTTTTTTTCCCTCTTGTTTCAAGTCTTTTCATCCTGAGAACCAAACTCAAAGTTGAGGTCACTTTTGGGATCTTAGCTCATTTAAGAATGTTAGCATTCACTAATGCCTGCCAGGAACGAGGCTCAAAACTACAGTGTGGCTTCTGAACCGTAGTGGAAGAGGTTTAGGAGTATTTTGAGTTTTAACAGCTCTCTCTTTCTGTGTGTTTCTCAGAATCTCGGCCCCTTTCCATCCCCATGAAGGTGATGCCTGCCACCACAGCAGCCGAGCCTTGGTCCACCTCCGAGAAGAGAATGAAGGAGCTCATCGCTCATGCTTGGGATGCCGTCAAACAACTGACGGTGCAGGTAAACCACATAGAGCATGTACTAGTGTATTGTGTGCACAGGGCGTGACAGTACGAGCGCTTCATTCGCATTTGCGACCAAAAATAGATGTGTGCGAACTGTAAAATATATTCAGGAGCACGTGTGTGAATAAAAAGTATTACAAAATTCAGCCTAGGGATGTACTGATCTGATATGTATTGGCTGATGAAATGCCATGATGAAACATGCTTGTTGCACTTTAGCCACTACCAGTGTATACACAGCTATGCATCTGCGTGTCCACTAGATTGGGGCGGTCAGTATCCACTGGTATACCAATACAATGTGTATTGAGAGATGCAGACTTCTCTACAAAATCGACTGCAACTTGCCTAATTCTGAATGAATAGATTTTCAAGAAATTTGGTTTGTTATAAACATGAAAAATCGAACATGATACTGGTTACTTTTTGGAATTAAATTCAGTTACTGGGACGGATCTAATCAGCTTTATGCCAAAACATTAACAGTCTAAATAGCCTAGCAACATAGGAGCACATGTGCTCTTTGGGAAAAAGTAAGTGTCAAGCCGTGGTACACAGAATAACCAGCCGCCACACACACTTCCCTCTGTTAAGCCAACGGTATACTCAAAATTAAACTGTGGTTTTTGAGGACAGAAAAAAAACAATGTTAAGACTAAGAAACAAACAAAGTTTGTATGGAGCAGTATGTGCAAACCTTCAGAGCAAAATGTTCACCGGCTTGACAATTACGATTGTAATAAACTCCAGCATTGCTCTAGCAATGTACCACATTAGTGGGGGGTGAAGTAGACTCTTGGTATTACCTACCACTTCCCTCTTCGCTGTCTGTCCCCTCTTCACAGCCATATATTTATTCAGCATTGATTCCAAACCCTCTTGGTTTCCCAGTGTACACCAGGACTCACCGCATTTACCCGTGGGGTCCAACCACCGTTATTCCTGGAGCCCTCTTCCTCCTTCACATACCTCTGTAGTGAAGGGGGTTTCACACACTTCAGCATATGGCAGCTTAGTTTGAAACGTATCAACCCTTATGCTCTGCTGCCCAGGCTTGGAGCCTAGTCTCCTTTCTTCTGCTCTCCTACAGACCTTCTACTCCAGATCTTCTACTCCACCTCCAACTCTTGGAGGACTTTCCTCTCCCGCGCCAAGCTCAGCTCTATCTGTCTACAGACATATTGCTTCCAGAGGCCCCATGGTAGATGTCTAGCCCCTAAGCTGGTTTTGCATACGCAAAAAATACGTAGTGTCTAATGTCCCTTTGTGGCTGGCTGGCTTTGTGGCTGGCTGGCTTGCTGTCCCTGTCAGTTAGACTGACTTACTCGGTAGCTGACTGCTCCCATTGTGTAGCCATTTTCTGTGACTTCACGAGACCAGCCTGCACAGCCCACATCACAACGCGACCCATCTGAAGCGCATCAGAGAGTTCTTGAGAAGTCTACTTCTAGAGCCTTTTCTTGATGAGGTATCTAGGTATCGGATACACAACAAGCATGTGCGCATGCTGGTACAATCACCCATACTTTATATGTTGGGGTGCGTATGGTTAACACCTGCGGCTCTCTGCATTCAGTCTAGCCAGCGTTATTGGTCTTTGATGAACCTGTGGATGATAGCTACACATTTTTCCCTTCTTCAATGACGTCCTCTTCATTTAAAAAGGTCAAGACAACAATGAAGAAAGCCAGTGAGCCAGTTAGTTGTAACTGGGACCACACAAAGTGTTCCCTTTCACGCTTCAAAGAAAGCATGACGCATATGAATTGAAATAATATGCTGGCACCCCAGTCTTTGGTCAGGTCAGATCATTGAATTGTTTATAGTACTTCCACAGAACTTAACTCAAGCCTCCTAATAGTTTTGCCGAGCCCTGTCATTGCCTCCTCTTTCTTCTTTAGCTGTGCAACTGGGACCACACCATGCTATGTAGCTTCGAAATGAGGAAACACGCCGTCCCCGCTGACATTGGAGTGGATGCAGTCCAAACCCAGCCGAACCCCAACAGCTGGTACCCTGGAGGGGGTCTGGAGATCCCCAAACTTTAAAAAACACTCCATTTATTTTATTGCGGTGTAAACAGAATACCTAACAGCTCACACTTCTGCTGCACATGTGCCCAATTTGGCACGCAAGGGTTCTTTCCAGTGTTTGCGGAGGAGAGCTCAGCAAGAGTTGGCTAAGCGAGACATTAGTACATTAGTGTTTGTTATACTATGACTCCTGAATCCACTTTAGGTGGCTTTTTTTTTTACAAGGGCCAGGGGTCAGGCACTCTGTCGCTGCGATTTGACTAAGTCATCTCACGGCAGTTAAGATATGCTGAGAGCATCCAGTGTTTTTTGTTTTTTTTGCATGCGGATCATCAACGTGCCACAACTAAACCCTGGTGAAACAAGCATAGCCTCAGAACCCTGCTTCATCGGTTCCGCAACATACCACAGTATCCTCCTCTCCAGTGTGCATTTTATTAGACTTTGATTGTGTACTTGGATTCATCTTGCATAATGTCTTCCACACATCTCCTGTTGAGAGAGGGAATCTACAACAGCAGCTGGGAAACAGAACAGAACCAGAGCTGTTTTTCTAACATCCTTTTTTCACCATAACTGTCTGTTTTGATGCCGAACGTCGCTAGCATTGATTCCCACTGATACTCTGTCATGTGTGGTTAGGGCATAGATTATTATCTAAATCCGTGAGTGTCACAACCTATCTGTACGTGGGTCTCTCAGCCTAAACTTTCCAAAGATTTGGATATTCACCCATATTTCCACCATGACTTCACACTCTGAGCTCTTATATATCCTCATTCTCTTCCCCCCTGAAGTCCCTCTTCTCCCATTAAGGAAAGATAGACAATTTTCACCCACTAATGAAAATGGGCGGTAACATTCATCGCAAAACTGTCCAGAGCCATCAGGGAGAATCCTTTATTTGCTTTCAGAAGCTGTCAACGATAAAGACAGATGGACAACTAATGTCAAAACCAGACGAACGGATCTGTTTCAGCACACGAGTATGCGAATCGCCGCCTTGGGGGGTGGTGGTGGGGGTAAAGAGGGGTCCCGCTCTCAGCATTAAACAGTAGTTCATCAGTTCAGAGGCTTCTCATGAAAGACAGACAGGGGAGGCAAAGAATTTGGAAAGATGGAGCAAGTAGAGAGGAATGCGCAGAGGGAGAGGATCCAATGTCTTTCCCACACCACTGCATGAGAGACGGGCAAGTGGTGAGGTAATAGTGACATACCGTCCAAACCGAGTTGATGCACTCCACGTATAGCACAGATGATCAGTGCTGTAGTCAGAGAGACAGAGGTTAGTAGTTATGTTATTATAATTTTTTTATTTTCTCTGGTGCTGTGGCCCTGTCGGGACTGCAGTCTACAGAGGTGGAGCTGCTTTAGTTGTCACTTCAGGTTACCGCTGGCAGTAGTCATCACCCTGTCTGGTGTGATCTGTCAGGTCAACTTTGGAATTTTGTCAGCGAGTTCTGACCCTGAGCCCATCCATAGCCACAGCTCTAGCCTCTGCCATGCTCGGAACTCACCCCAACTGTCATGCTCCCCGTCTCCCCCAGTTTCCCCCTTTTTTTTCGAAGGGCGTGCAGAAATATACATTCACCCGCCCCTTACTGTCACCATTCCACCCACTCATAATTTTATAGTCCCTTTGAAACGCTCTCTTTCCCATCTCCTCCATCTCCACTACCACCCTCCCCACCAACCCCAGCGGACACCCACACTCTTCCCCTCGCCGGCCCTGATCGTAATCGTGAGTCGGGAGGATCGGGTGATTCTATTTCAGGAATGTTTGCAAATCATTCCTTCTTATTTAACACATGAATGTGTTCAGCGCTGGCAGAGGAGCGCGTTGCTACCAAAACTGAAAGGGGATCCACTGGAAACAGAGGGGCCGTTGCCATGGAAAAATGAAGTCACACTGCTTCCCCGCAGCTGCCATGCATTAATGAATAGGATATTTAAAAGAGAAAGAAAAAAGGCAAGAGAGTAAATAGAGAAGAAAAAAGGTGAAGCAAAATGGGCAGAGGGGGCACACAGGGAAAGGAGAGTGAAAGATAGAGAGAGAGAGAGGGTGTGTGTGTGTGTGTGTGTGTGTGTGTGTGTGTGTGTGTGTGTGTGTGTGTGTGTGTGTGTGTGTGTGTGTGTGTGTGTGTGTGTGTGTGTGTGCGCGCACACACGCTTGGTGTGGATAGGAGGGAGCAGGCCAGCTGGTTTCCATGAACAGGATCTGACCCTTTTGGGTTGGAGCGCCTGCCTCGTAGAGGGCCATTACTTCATCCCTCGCTCCTCCCTTCAACTCCTCCATCACTCTCCTTTCCTTGGTCACCCCCCGTCCAAACCACCCTCCCTGTCTCTGTCAGATCTTGGATTCGTCAACTGATTCGTAATTACACCTTTTTTTTGTTTCTCGCCTTAAATCCCTGTGTCAGTACATAGTACGGGAAGTTTGGACAACACACACCTGACTTTCATGTTCCCTCCATGCCACAGTCAGGGAACGGATTTGAAATGCATTGAAGGCATCAGAGTTTTATTTGAACTGTATGAGGCAAGGCAAGTTTATTTATAAGGCACATTTTAACAACAAGGCATTTTAAAGTGCTTTACATAAATCATCAAAATCATTGAAAGTGCAAAAGAAACACATTATAAAAGGACATTTATTGCATAAATTAAAAAAAAAATAGAATACATACAATGCATAAATTGAAGTCATAAAAGTTACAGTGCAGTGCAAGAAATGAATCAAAAGCCGGAAATTTGGTTCAGTAAAAGGCAGTGGCAAACAGAGTGAGAAGTGAGACCTGCAATTTTCTGGGAGACTCTTCCAGATATGTGGTGCTGAACTCTGCTTCTACATGTTTAGTTTTGACTCTGGGGACAGAAAGCAGACCTGTCCCAGATGACATAACGTAGCAGAAGATCAGAAATGTATTTTGGCCCTTAACCATTCAGTGCTTTATAAACCAACTATAGTATTTTAAAATCAGTTCTTTGACAGAGAGGAAGCCAGTGTAAAGATCTGAGAACTGGAGTCATATGATCCACTTTCTTGGTATTAGTGAGGACTCGATCAGCAGCGTTCTGAATCAACTGCTGCTGTCAGATCGATTTTTTTAGGCAGACCTGTAAAGACACCATTACAGTAGTCAAATCTACTAAAGATAAATGCATGGACATGTTTTTACAAATTCTGCTGAGACATAAGTTTAATCCTCAATATGTTCTTAAGGTGATAGTAGGCTGACTTTGTAATTGTTTTAATGGGGCTGTTGAAATTTAGGTACAAGTCAATGTCAACATCAAGATTTCTGGCTTGGTTTGTGCTTTTTAACATTAGATTGAAGCTGAGCGCTCACTTTTAGTCGTTCTGCCTTGGCTCCAAAAACAATTACTCCTGTTTCGTCTTTGTTTAATTGGAGACAATTCTGTCACATCCCATCATTGATTTGTTCAAAGCACTTGCCCAGTGATTGTATTGGACCATAGTCCCCTGGTGATATGGTAATGCAAATTTGTGTGACGTTTGCGTAATTATGGTAACATTTAGTTTTTTTCCATAGTATGAGCCAGTAGGAGCATGTAGATGTTAAACAGAAGAGGCCTCAGAATAGAGCCTTGGGGAGCTCCACATGTCATTTTTATCATTCCCTTCACCTGTCAGTGGTTTTAATGTTGTGTGTGTGTGTGTGTGTGTGTGGGTGTGTGTGTGTGTGTGTGTGTGTGTGTGTGTGTGTGTGTGTGTGTGTGTGTGTGTGTGTGTGTGTGTCACAGTGTTCAGGTTCAATTTCACTGTCATATGTACAGTATTTCATGAAATTCTAAAGCCAAGTGCGTACTCATCGGCGGGAGGCTGTTGAAACACACTCACACACACATTCAATTTCCTATCAATCTGAATGCGAAAATAATGATTAAAAAATGTCCTACCTGTCAAACATTGGAGTTTTCTGGAGCGGTTTGACAGCTCACCAACTTGGCCAGGATCAAGCCAGACTGTGTTTTGGGTCAGGTCGCAGCCAACTGTGGTTCGTGTGTGTGTGGTGTGTGTGTGTGTGTGTGTGTGTGTGTGTGTGTGTGGTGTGTGCGTGTGTGTGTGTGTGTGTGTTTCATCCTCTGTGGTACAAATGGGAAATGACATGGCGCAGTGTTTATGTCTATAGTAAGAGCGCACGAAAACGATCCTTGTTATTATTTAGTTTTTATTGCAGTTTTTGGTTCCTGGTTGTGTCATAGAAGGCTCCGAGCACCGAATGACTTTCGTTGAACAAAAAAACGCAGAGAGAGTTGATCGATGACGGCAGATGTCACACCCTACCTCCTGTCTCTGTCCTCTCCTGATTCAACACTGGCCCTCTGTCATTTGATATAATTCAAGAAGTGAGAGGTAACAGTAAATTATTCATTAGCTACTGAACCTTTATCAGTTGTTGGGTTGGTTTTGGTCTGAAAAGTAAAGTTCTTCCAGGGATCCTCTAGTGTCTGTAACCTCTTGAACCCATTTGGTCAGGTGGGGCCTGAAAGCATAGATCTTATTCTCAGCTCTCAGCCTGGACATGATTAAACACTATCAGACTTTTCAACGTATAAGACCTTTCACATAATAAAGTGCTCACAGCCACCACATATTCAAGATATGGCAAGTTGTGAGTAAAATGAACCACTGTACACCAACACCCCACCCTAATCTTCTTCTAAATGTGTTTTGGAAGGCTTATTTGCAGCTAAATCTGGTAAAAATTTTGGAGCATGTATCCACCCTGAGTCCTGGGACATAGAAGTGAGCCATGCCAAGCGCAGGTCATATCAGTTCAGGTTCAGAGGAGCCCAGTTTTGGCCCAGTATTATCAGTTTCTATCAGTGGGACACTCCACATAAATCAGTATTACTAAGTATGTGCCCGAGCTAGCCAAAAACGCTGTGTTGTCATCTGCAGTCCATCACTATCCAGCAAGATCCAGCTTAATCTACAATCCTATATTGTAGAAGTAACGTGTCCGCCCCTGCTCACTCCAAACTGCTCCACTGTGGACTAATCTTGTCTGAATTACATCCCGACCATAGTCAAGTCATCTTCTGCTCATGCACACGCCTAAACCACAAACCTTTCCATACAGTGCTGCTACAGGTTTTTACCTATCCTAAACGCCATCCTGATCGCTAACCTCTACCCCATAACAACTTTATTCAGTCTCATCCATCCCCGGCACATACACCAGCTGGGATCCGAGTCACAAACCCCCCTTCTCATACACTGGCGTGGTCCAACCGGCCCCCCTGACACTCATTGGTACAGGCGCTCACCGTGCCTGGGTGGGAGAGTGGTGTGATGGTGAGAGGGCTCTCTCTGGCTGGGTGGGTCAGTAGTGTTTGTGTGTGCTGTGTGTGTAGGGGGGGTAGGCCAGGGGCAGGCCAGTCCAGTCACACTCTTTAAGGCCGCTGCTGGATCAATAAACGCAGCGATCAAAGCCACAATTAACCCACCGCGCTAACGCAAACAGCCGGGGCCAGTGGAAACAAACAAGGCCTTCATGTCACCTAAAGCGTTTATTTTTGCAGATTTCCACCTTGGCCGGGGAGACCTCCAGCGCTTGTCAACTTCTGTGAGCAGTGTTAGGAGGGAGGAATGCAGGGCCACAGGGATGGCTGGCTGCCTGGGTGTGCTGCTCTGCCAGGCCACTGACTTATTGCTCGTGGTAGAGTGTGGGAGGATGTTGGGGTGGTGGGGGGGAGCGCTGCGGCCCTCGGTCGTCCCTGCTGAGACTCGTTTTCAGTCACATAGCGCGTGTACTTCCATGTATCACAAACATATTTCCACGGTCAGATGAAACATGTGTCTCCCTCGCTTTAGGGAAAGGCGCCGTTCACCGCAGTACGCCTACTGTTTTCCAGTGTTTTTTTTGTAGAAAGCCCAGAAAGCAGGGAGCTTTGCAACAGGGAAAGGGCCAGTATTTAAGGTTAACAGTGGGTGTGGTGTCGGGGGAGGGAGACGAGTTTTTGTGAAGGCGTGTGGGGGGGGGGGGGTTGTGTTGGGGGGGGGGGGTGCGGGATCTATGGGCCTTCTGTTCATCCCCACGGCCGCGCAGGAAAGAGTGTCCAGCTCGGCATGTGGACGGGAAGATTACATTCTGAGAGGTATCGAGTGTTTCAAAACAAAGGGATGTGTTTTCCACTTTCCGGCGATCCCTCCGCTGAGATTTTTCTGCTACGGAATTGCAAATGTTTTCGCCAGGGATCCCGGGAGGGTGTTTCTAATTTCCTCCCCTATCTCTGTGCGATTTCCTGTGTCTCACGGCGTACTCACTCTTTGTGTGATTTAGGGGATGGGGATGGTAGCTCAGGCGGTAGAGCTGGTGGTCTAGTGATCTAAAGGTTGCAGGTTCAATCCCAGGCTCCTCCTGCTAGCATGCTGTAGTGTCCTTGAGCAAGACACTTAACCCCTAATTGCTCCTGATGGCTGCGTCCGTCGGTGTTTGAACAATTGTAAGTCGCTTTGGATAAAAGCGTCTGATAAATGACTAAATGTAAATGTAATGTTAGTTGTGTGTGTGTGTGTGTGTGTGTGTGTGTGTGTGTGTGTGTGCGTGCGTGCGTGTGTGTGTTTGCATGCGGGTGGGTGTTTGAGTGATATTTGGTTTGATAGAGAGACCATTTCCAAGCTGAAAATGCAAAGGAGAATATCCATATCCAAGAATCCATATTCTTCAAAATAACTTCACCGGCATCCAAATAGGTGAAAACCTAAAATAAACAAATGTTATATGTTTTTTGGTTTTATATCCTTGTATAAATGCCACTTCTGTGAAGTCATACGTTTATTGTTTTGGAATTACTTCCAGCCATGCAGGTATTTCTCAACGAATTAAAGAAATAGAGACTATATAGAAAGTTTTATTGCAAAATGATGCACAGCCTTGAAACTTTTCAAGCTCATTAATGTGTATTCTGACTTTCTAGCACGCATTTCACCCTTGGTACCATATTACCAATGTATAATCTATTTATAATAGTGAGGCACATCAGGTTTTTTCAATTCAGTTGTTAACCTTGAAATTAATTCAATTGGAGTTGCAGTTGACAAAGACAACTTTGACGCTATTTATCTATATTTTTTCTTACTGTATTTTCAAATGTGTATTATCCAATGGCTTCTATATTTATTATCAATTAAAAAAAAAAACTTTTTCCTCTGTTGCAGTGTAAGCCCGTTGAGACATGCATTATGTAATAAGACAATGACATTGTCTTGATTTATAACAAGTGTCCTGTGTTTTCGTGTGTTTTTGTTTCTATGTGTTTGTGAGCCTTCTAGTGAAATGTCATCACCTCGTAAAGTGTGACTGCAGTTGTGGCATGGTATTACACGGTGCGTTCCATTATTATATATATATCATAGACAGGTTGTGACCCAATACCTCATAGCCGCTACAATGTGTAATAGGTTTTTACAAAACGTGGCAAAAATTGTTATGTATCACCTTCAAGATGTTTACGAAAAAATGCGGCAAGTTGTTACAAAATGCAGGTGTTATTACACGGTAAAGGTCAAATGTATTATATTTTGGCAAGTTATTACGAAATGCGGCTTTATTACGTAATGTGTTAATGCGTGCCTTTCATTATCAATATCAATGATATTCCCGAACGGAAAGCGGTATTTCCCGACACTCTGTAGAACTCGCAGGCTGTCCTTCTCCCCTCTTGCCAGTCTGTTGTTTTACTGGCACATGGGGTGGACCCCTAAGAGCCCCTTGTAGTTATATAGGCCATTTCCACATGGCCTCCAGCCTTTTAAACTAGTGTGTTTGGCCTTCAGCTTCCTCTCCATTAGGAGCCGCTCTGCTAGAAGCAGATGAACTGCCTTCTTCCTAACATGAGCGGGAGGGGGGTTACGTACAGTACTTCAACTCAGCGTGTGTATGTCAATGTGTGTGTTGGTGGGGTTTATGTGATGGGATATTAAGGCTGAGCAACTAAAACCGGGGGTCCACACATATGGCCCTTTTTTTTTTTTCGAGTGCCACGCGTTGCAGTGGGAGAGCAATTAGGAATCAAACTGAGCAGTGCTTAGCATGAGAAAAGAAAATCAGCCTCCATGTTTAAGCCTCTGTGATGTGAGGCCAGCAGAACATGAGGAAGGGAAAACCGTTTTTCTTCTACAGCTTCGTCAGAATTTCTTCCAAATTGTTGTTTCAGGCCTGTTTTTTGTCTAGTTCTGGTATTTATTTACTCTAAACAGCATCTGCTGAATCTAGACCGGATTAGTGCCCGAGTGATCGAATTGCGATCAAAGTGTAAGAGGAGACGCTGGTTTACTAGCAGGCCCGAGGGAAGAAATCACAAAGTGACTCTGACTGTACGCTCGCGCGACCAAAAATCACTCATTTCCAATGGGAGTTGGCGACTCTGAGCGACACGTCGATTGGCGACGCGATTTCAGAGACTCGGTGACCGGAGGAAGTTGAGCAGAGGTCGTCTTTATGTGGGATAGCAAAAATGCATTTCTGCTGGCTCATCCACTCACGGTGAACAAATGGAACAAACCCTTAACTTTAGTTCCTACATAACTTTTGTTCCCAAAATGGAGGAAAAGCTCATTGTTGTGGTAATCAGACGTGGAAGAAGATTTCGGAGGTCGTCGAGATTGCTGGTGAGGTTTATTACATGTACTGAAGTAAAAACTTGAAAGTCAGGGTTCGATCTCTGTTGAAGTTAAGTTCATGTGGAGATGTCTCATATAGTTTGATTTAAAGCATTTTCCATTTAAAGTATTACCTGGTGTCATCTGGCACAGATCACATTGTCAGGACACGTGATGTATTTTTGAGAAGTTAATCTGCCAAGTATTAAAAAAATCAGAAATGGTTATGAATAAGACTACTGTAATAAATATATTAGCAAACAACATCTGAATAAGTTAATGCAGCTATGTGCACATTAATCTCTTTATGCTGCTATGGCAGCTACTCAGCGATGAGTTGAATGCCAAGAGCCTGTTATGTTACTCAGAGCTCTATGCATTTCCCGACTCCCCGTTCCTGCCTCTATACTCTCCTATCCTATCCAATCTTCCCTTACTGGTCCCAGAACGAGCCCACCAGCAATTTAGAGCTCCTCTCCACGCACGCACGCACGCACGCGCACACACACACACACACACACACACGTGTGCGGAGGCATTAACAGAGAGCAACAGACAAGTACATCAGCAGCCAGCTGTCTGCTTTGCTCTCATACTTAATTTCTCTCCTAATAAAAAGTTCGGCCCCCCTCACTTTCTCTCTCACTTTCTCTCTCTCTCCCCCATATATCCTGAGGTGTTGTGTGAGTAGCTTGTTTGCTGTTGCAGGTGCCATGCTTCAGAGGAAGTACAAAGACCAGCACCAGCTCCCAGCAAGGATATTAAAAAGTAAAGGCAGCGACCCCCCCCGCTCCCAGCACTTGTTTGAAAGAGAGGAAGAAGTAAATGGGGGGGGGGGGGGGGTTGTTAATTCAGGTGTCTTGGATAGGGGCCCGAATTTCCTTTATTTTTTATTTATTTTTTGTTATACTGAAACAAAATAGGCCTTTATTCTGTCCATGACCAATGATTGTAGTGTGTGTGTGTGTGTGTGTGTGTGTGTGTGTGTGTGTGTGTGTGAGAGAGAGAGAACCTTTGCACATGTGAAAAAGTGTCATTTGAGAGTGTTTTTGTAGCGTAAGCCGCCACGTGCTGCCTCATAAGGAGCGGATTGGCCTCTTTCGCTTGCTCGCTTACTGAGATTTCCTGGTCAAAATTGAAAAAGTGTTTCCTCTGTTTTTGAAGTGTATTTATAGAGTGTGCTGCAAGTGATACTCTCTGCCCCTGAATACACACACACACACACACACACACAAACACACACACACACCCCCCCCCCCCAAGTCTTTCCTGTGCATTCCCTAATGAATCTATCACGGTTGGAGCCAGTGTGTAAGTGAAATCCTCTCTCGCTGTGTGTTGACAGTTAATACCATTTGTTATAATAAAGGATTTAGTTTCACTTTGACAGGACATGATGTCACCAAAGAAGAAGAATGAGGAATCACTTCTCCTACCCCCCCCAACACACGGACACAACACTCTATACCCGAGCTTAACACAGTCTTTCGCTAACATAACAACCCAAACTGAACTTTTACTACCCTATGCTTCATGCATATTGTGACAACTGAATAAAAATGAACCCCTTACTGTTCTATTAACAACACTTTCCACAAGGTTCTTACATGTTGTATTCCATTTGGGAAAGGCCCTATGACATAGGTCATCCCCAGACTCTCTCCGAAATAGATCCAGGCGTGGGTCAAAACTAGTTGGTCCCATACCGGCTTAAACACTGATGTGTTATTTCTACCCAGCCGAGGCTGTCGGCTCTGTCATGTTTCTATCTGCTTTTTATTCCACATTAACCTGAGCCCCACCGAGGGTAAAGTTGTGTAACGGATATTCCACACAGCCATCACATCACAGGCCTTTGCATATTATTTGTGCCCATTACTATGGGAAATTTCCCTCCCACCACTGCATTTGGAGCAGCTGCCTTTCCACAAGTTTGCCGAAGCAGAAAAAGAAAGAAAAAAGAACACAACCCCATTCCACTATCCTATTACGGGCAAAAAATATAGTTAGAGCTCGCTGAACCTTTGACTTGTGAGTAATAACCCTGCAAATACGAGAGTCCACCACCCAAGCATGTGATGGAAAAAACTTGAATTTTTGCTCCACCTGGCATACCTGTCAGTTTCCTATTGCAAGACATTGTACATGCCTGCTAGCCAACACACACACACACACACACACACACACACACACACACACACACACACACACACACACACACACACACACACACACACACACACACACACACACACACACACACACACACACACACACACACACACACACACACACGCACACACACACACAAACCTGGCACACCTGTCAGTTAACAGTAGGGGTACATTGTCCACACAGGCTAGCAGCTACCAAGACTGTGTTTATTGGCCTGTTACAGACTTGTTAAACACAATTGCTGAGAATAGCAAACAAGAACCCTGCTAAACCTTAGATGAACTTTTTCACCCAAATAGTAAGTAAAAGACACTCTGACACACACCTGCGCAGCGCAGCCCATATACAGGCATGTAAGCTGCCTGTAAACCTTTGAGTGCACCTTGAGTGTCTGTACCCTCAGTATCACCTCGAGCACAACTAGCCCTTTACTTTTCTGCACCCTCTGACCCCCCCCCCCCGCAGTTTCTCTGCTGTCTTCTCGCTGTCTACCACACTCCTTCACTCTGTCTGTCTGTCTGTCTTTCTCTCTTTCTCTCTCTCTCTCTCTCTCTCTCTCTCTTTCTCTCGTCAGCACTGCTCCCGTCTGGCCATAAAATGACCACACACATTTTTCCCCATCCCTAAACCTGCCACGTGGCCATGGTACACAGCCTGGATGTGAGCAAGAGGAGGTTCACTCCTGACATGGCTTGGATGGATGGATGGATGGATGAAAAGTAGATTCTGTCAGCGGTCTTGGCAGCAATGCAGCAGGGAGACTCTGACCTCAGGATTTTACTGTGTTCGCATCTGTCAGTGCAGTTCAGCCGCAACAGTCCTCACAACTAACTTAACCGCGCAACCCAAACACTGCCATAACCTCCTGCGCCCTCCTCCCATTCGCCTTCTTGTCCTTTGACCCCACTACCTACAGCACTCCTAACCCACCCATCAACACCCCCATGTCTCGCCCGCTTCTCTGTTTATTGGGAGTGAGTGTGTGACTAACAGCTTGACCATAAGACCGCAGAAAGGAAGCCTTTGGAGGGGGCTGTGAGGTTTGCCTTGCTGACCGTGCTGTTAGTGGTGACCCAGGGAAACAGGGTGGAGGATAACCAGCCAGTCCTCAGCGCGTTGTGAGTTGAAGTTCTTTAGAAAGGGCAACTCAACCACATTGCTTAGAAAATCGATGTTTCCGTTTCTTCTCTTTTTTTCGCTGCTTGTTTGATTTGACAGACAACACACAGTTTACGAGCTACAATCTTTGAATGGCCAATGGTTTGACTAGGAAAGCTGTGTTTTCATGGCGAAGAGCCTTATGTTATTGAAAATAAAATTGATGGGGGATTTTTTGCAGCGTACTCCAACTTTCCAAGGCTCAAGCAGTGTTCACTCATGAAAACAAAAATCTTGTTACAAAATACAAGCCATCTTAGGTGCACTGATGGAAATCCCCCCTCCTGTACCAGAAAATGAACTCTATGACTGCTCCCAATAAATACGATAATGGTGAATCCCAGTCGCATCTAATGCCGGCAAAAATGTTCAAACCCTGTTATGAAGTGAAAGAGCTCACAGTGGAATACAAAAGTTTGGGCACCCCAAGTCAATAAATATCTGCTACGTTCACATTGCAACCTTATTGCTCCTTTTGGATGTATTGCTTGATCCGATTTTTTTTTTGTTTGGCTGTTCACATTATTTTTTAAATGTGGCCTATATCAGATTCCAGTGTGAACTGGTCACGGTCCTGAACTGCTGACCCGCATGCGCAGAAGAACAATAACAAAGACATCACATGCAGCACACAGCAAGTAAACACAGGGGCCACTGAAGTCAGTGTTTATGGTTTCATGTATAAGTTGATGTCCAGTGGAAGCCAGCAAATTTGTGAGCAGATGATGACGAGGAGGAGGTAAAAGCCAATTTTTTTTTTAATTATGGCTTTTTGTGGCGCAATGGCTGCTACAGCTGTACGGAGGTGTATGTGGATGCGGAGTCGGAGCCAGGAGTGGTTGGATCGTGATGTGAATGGCTTCACTGAGACAGATTTAATCCAAAATTTCAGAATCTCAAGGGCTGCTTTTACCTGTATTGTACGAATGTCGCTCTAGAGTGATGTAGAACTTGCATGAATTCTGATATGACTGTTCAGATCGAGGCGGCATTGCAGAAAATCACACCTGTATCTGATTTCAAGATTCAAGATTCAAGATTTTTTTATTTGTCACATATATATACATACTTCCATACATATATGCAGTGAAATGTGATTTAGGACCACATATGAAAGTGGCCAAAATCAGAATTGAATAGATCAGATTCCATGTGATTTATGCTGTTCACACTGTTATGAAAATAAAATACATCTCAGTCACATATGGGAAAAAAAAAATCTGATTTGGGCCACTTTTGTCTGCAGTGAACGTAGCAGTGAACATTTCTCACCAGCTTTCAAGCCAGTTTATCTGGATTCTTTCTTGGTTTTTCAGATTTTGGCTTGACTTGGCCTGTACCATTTATATTCAATTTTCTGACAGTGGAAATAGGTACATTCAAATGTTGAGAGAGTTTTTTTATAGCCTTCTCCTTGCTAGTGAAAGTTAACTGTCTTGGTTCTGACATCCTTGGACAACTCTTAAGAGGAACCCTTGGTTGTTTACTCCAGACAAAAAAAAAGATACCGCAATCCGATAGCTTAGAAGGCATTGGGTTGTATGCCCAGCCTGCTGACAGCATAGGTTAAAAAAGAAAAGGAAATAAAGAAGGCATTGGGAGACCTCAGAATGAATGGTTCAGTCCTGGAAACACAGTCACCTGATGCTGAAGCCAAACAAGTAAATCCAAGTCTGCAGTAATAATAATCTTTTTAAAAAGTAGCAATGAATCATTTTCCCATACTTTTCAAAATTAAAATAAAAAATAATCTTGTTTTTAATCTTGAAGAAAGGTGTCATGTTTAACTTGATCTGGTTTTGAGGTCAGGGCAGTTTCTGTTGCACTTAGATAGCTCAGCTTAGCTAGTTCTGAGCTTATGTTATATAAATGTAGGACCATTTAATTTGTACGAATGAATCAAGTGAATGGGAATTCCCAGTTCATAGTTGTTCTTATCTACCCTGATGACCCAAGCTCCCTCACCTAAAAGAAAAAACCAAAACATAAAGCTTTATTCAGCCAGTCATACGGCACTTGCCCTCAGGTCAACTCACGTGCAGTGGCTACTGTGAATTTCAGAAGTTTCTTCCTGTGTAACTGTAGCTTTTATTAACTGTGGCAAAAAGGTAGAGAAAAGAAAAGACTAGAGATTTTTCTGCCACCCTTATTTAGGGCTGATAAGTCAATTTCTTTTTCCATTACATATTAGGGACCGTCTTTTTTTTGTGTAAACATTGAGAAACAGCGGTCGCTATGTCCCACGCATGCCATTCAATTGTTCAGCTTTTCCCTTTGTTGTCATCTGTGAGATGTTATCTGATTACTGTTAGTATATGACTCTGTTATGTGGCAAGTCTGTTAGCTAAGCATAAACTTGACATCATCCTTTGCTGTTTGTTGCTATGGGCACAGCAACAGCAAACGCATTTGAAAGACACAGGCCAGCACTGTAAGGATATTGTATTTTTGCAGTACATATTGTACCCACTGCACCCACCCTATGGTGTTAGTAATGGTTAGTCAGTTTCCTTTATCTTGCTTAATATGGCATGATTTGTTTTACAAATTTGTCTTAAAGGTTGGGTAATAGTACTAGGGCAAGTGAACAAGAAGTATGACTTACACTGGCTAAATCTGTATCTCATCACAATCAGACATTCAATTCAGTGCCCGACCAGTGTTTCCAGTGTCCTTTTAGAAATATGCACAGCACAGGCACTAATGTTAATCTAGAATGAGATGTTTTCCTTCTTGTCTAAAGGTTTGATTAAATGCTTTTAGGTTTAGTCAACCATCAGGTACAATGTGGAAAATCGAAGGTTGGCTTTAGGTGGCAATGGGTCATCATTTATCATTTATTAAGTCTATACAGTGCACCAATGCATGGGATTCCTAAAGCCAGGATCTATCAGACAGTTTGAGACACTTCTGCATTGACTTCAGCACTCGGCTCTGATGACCGCCGCTTGCTTCAAAGACAGGAACTTCTTGCTGAAAGGCAACAGTGCCCACCACTAAGCTATTGTGTCACCAAATAACACAACCAAGGAACACAAACATACAACACATTTTCTAGCTGAGCACCATGTCAGAGGCAAGCTGTCTAAAAGGGAGATCATCATATGGTGTTGCCCACCCTGGCAGGGCCATTAGAGACCAAGAGAAAGAGAGACATTGTAGGCACTTTATTTGTGAGCACATGGTCATGAAGCGCATATTTCTTTCGGGATTCTGTCTTGGCTGGCCTGGGAAATCATAGGGATTCCCCAGTAGGAGCTGAAGCAAGTGGCATAGGGGAAAGGGATGACTGGGTTTCACTGCTTGACCTGTTGTCCCTGCGACCCAGACGGATAAGTGCTATCAAATGGATGGGGGCAAATTAATGTTGTCTTGTGTAGCATGTCATTGTATGTCTATAGATGACATGCTGTAGTACTGTAGCTGAAGATACCCCCAAACCTTTGAAACACATTAGTGATTTTTGTATTGTGTCATATACTGTCTTAGCTCCTGAATGCTCCAAACTCTTATTTCTCACATCCTGCCATTGTGACAGATTTATGTGAAGCATGGCTTCTCATTGAATATTCACTAGTGTCACAGTCTAGTTGAGAATAAAATGCTTGTGGAAAGGTTGGCAGCCTAAAGAGAGAGAGGGGGGATAAAATCAAACTGTAACATGTGTGACTAAGCCAACGTATCCAGGAGGAGAGCATTAGCCCCAGGCGTGTGCAGCTCAAGGTGTAGTCCAGAGTCACAGCGTTAAAACCCTGGAGGTTTCCGTGTGTCGGCCTGCTTTACAGCTTAACCCCGCTAAGATCTGCAGCAGACCGGGCAGCCTCAATGGCTTTTGCTTTCCTGCGGACCGGCTCTGGAAAGAGCCAAAGCCCTACGTGTCGGTGTCTGAAAGCATTCCAATTTCAAACGCCACTTTGAAGGGTAATCAGCCAGAGGAAGCGGCACAAGATCAATATGTAACAATATCTCTGCATTTTCTCTCTCCTGCTCTTTCTCCGCTCTCACTTGTCTGCCTCTCTGTTTTGGGGAGAACCAACCACCTTTTATACACATGCTAGATGCTGTTCCAACATCTGTGTTTGTGCTGTTTGTGTATACTGTAGAATTGAGAGAGAGGGTGTAATTTTGAAAAGCTTGTGTTGCATATGCATGCAGGTAAATATCATAAGTCAGTGTTGACTTCCTATTCGCTGATGATTGCGCTGCCATAGAACAGATAAATGATAAAGTAGATATATACAGATAAAATAAAATGCACTGGATACCAGGCAAAGACAGACACGCACATACTGTACATACTGTACACATTCATACATTGTGGCAGCATTATGCTCTGTGCCCTCAAGTCTGTACCCTTCTGTGCATTCTTTTCATTGGTCTTTTAAATCCCTATTGCCTCAGTGGAATGGAAAAATTCCAAGAACAATTACATCTCAGACGGGGTCTACCACTGATCCCGTCCTCATTGGCTACTGACTCCTGCTACTGACCTGCTGTAAAACTTAGCAGTCATGAGTGGAAATACAGCGTTAGTGTTGAGTGAATTTGCTCACCCTCCATTTACAATATTCTGAGTTAAATACTGCATCATTGCACATTTTCCATCCACACTATTAAGCTTTTGAGTTCTATCAGTTTATCATCAATAGAACTAGTGATATGTAAATCGGCTCATAGTACTTCGTAGTACTTTTTAATGCTGCTACTACACACCTCCATTTTCAAGGAAAGTGCAATTTTGTACAATGTTAGACAAGCATACAAGTTAACGGCCCCCCTGTCAGATTCAGGCCAGTCCTAGTCCTGAAGCCCTGCCAAAGCTTCCATGGCGCACATCTTACTTCTCATCAAACAAATTCGATCTAATCCCATGAGAGTCAGAGTTCAATGACATTTTGTGCCTTTCCAAATTATACACCTACAATTATTCTTGTCCCTCCTCATAATATTAATTTGTATATTGTTGATAACACTTGAGTGATAATTCGTGCGAGACTTTCTCTATTCAGCCATTGTCTCTGCGCTAATGCACTCATTATGTAAATAGGTGTTCGGTGCAACCCCGGGAGGAGAGCCAGCAACGGCTGTTGGCACCTGAGTACCAGCGCCATTCAGAGTCACATTTCGCAAATTCCTTCAGTAGTAGATGTTTCAAAACATTAGAAATTCTGATGTTTCTGCTTTTTCAGGTGCACTATTACAATTCTAACAATGTAGGCATTTGCAGCACGCATATTTAGGAAAAGTCATGGCAGGATTAAAACAGGGCTAAAATATGAATTAAAATGTTAACAACATTAAATTGCCAATGTATATATGCGTGGGCTTAAAGGGTTTAAAGTACTTTCTGGGTACTTAGAATCTCAGTACGGGAATACCTCTGCCTCTTATGTGGAGAAGTAATTACATTGACTTAAAACAAATGATCACTTAAACTGTTGTCCCTGCTGCAAATTTAGCCAAACCCCTCATTTGTTCTGTTTTTTTTTTCCTTATGTGGTATGCATAAGGACACTCACAGCACAGATTATTCTACGCAGTAAAATCATGTACAGTAGGATTAATTGTCAGTCTCAGTATACACTAATGACCAAATGCTAGTAATTCCGACAGCTTTTTAACCTATGATGAAGTAAAATGTTTGACCTCTTAAACAGAATGCTAGGCAGATGGAAAAGATATCTATTTTTCAGAATGGTCATTTAACCAGCACTTAACACATTTAACCTATTTGCACTTATTTTCCTGGCAATTCCCTGTAGTATGAAATGTACACATGTAATAACAGAAAAAGTAATTGAAAGTCCTTGAAATTTAATTTGAAATTGTGTAATATTTGGACTCAAGTCTCGCCGCAATTTTATGGATTTTCTTTCCCTGTGTTTTCTATATTCCCCCCTCCACCCCTTCTAGCTGGAGTTGCAGTCATGCTGCGTGTTCCTGCCCAACGATAGCCTGCCGTCCCCGAGCACTATCATCTGCGGTGACATCCCGGGAACTGTCCGTAGCTGGTACCACAACCAGGCATCCATGCCTGGGACCCTGGTACTCAGCCTGCCCCAGATCAGTGTTCTCAGCGCTGGCCACAAGTACATGGAGCCGTTGCAGGAGCTCCCCTTTGTGGTCTCCAAGCCCATCCTTGAAGAGGGTAGGTTTTTCATAAAACTATGTTCACCTCCTAAGTTTCAACTAAAAGTGAATGCGTATACAGTATGTATAGTATACAGTGCTATGCAAAAGTTTTAGGCACTTAGAAAAAAGCTGTAAAGTGATGATGCTTTCAAAAATAATGCCACAAATAGTTTTTATGTATCAATTAACGACATACAAAGTGCAGTAAACAGAAAAAACCTTAATGAAAATCAATATTTTCTGTGATCACCTGTTGCCTTTAAAACAGCACCAATTCCCCTAGGTACACTTGTGCACAGTTTTTTAAGGTACTCAGCAGGTAGGTTTTTCCAAGCATCTTGGAGAACTTGCCACAGTTCTTCTGCGGATTTAGGCTCGGGTCTCAATTGCTTGTCTCATCATGTAATCCAAGAGTGACTCGATGATGTTGAGGTCAGGGCTCTGTAGGGGCATAACATCTGTTGCAGGACTCCTTGTTCTTCTTTTCACTGAAGATAGTTCTTTATGACTCTGGCTGTATGTTTGGGGTCGTTGTCATACTACAGACATATTGACACATTACATTACATTACATTTAGTCATTTAGCAGACGCTTTTATCCAAAGCGACTTACAATTGTTCAAACACCGACGGACGCAGCCATCAGGAGCAATTAGGGGTTAAGTGTCTTGCTCAAGGACACTACAGCATGCTAGCAGGAGGAGCCTGGGATCGAACCAGCAACCTTTAGATCACTAGACCACCAGCTCTACCTCCAGAGCTACCATCCCCACATTAATGCAGAAGATATAAAAAACTGTCTAAGACAAATGTTGTGAAATCTGGAATGTCTAAAACTTTTGCACAGTACTGTATTTTCTATTTTTTATAAAATGAATGGGATGTGTAATGTGACATTATGTTATAATCAACACAGCTCTTTTTAAGGTTGACTTGCCCTTTGACCCGCTATTCCTCATTTACTATGTCAAAAGACAAACAATTTTCACACCTGGTACAGTTGACATAACCGACACTTACATTTGCTGAGCAATGCCTTTTCTCCTTTTGATGAAGGAACAAAATGGAAGGGGGAAAACAAAGTTGGGGGCACCTTCTCCAGTCTCCAATAACATCACAAATTGGCATGTGAATTCCAAAAAGCGGCAGAGAGAAGGGGAAAAACGACAGCAACAACAGTGACATCAGCTGCCTTGTCAGTGTTGCCATTAAAGTTAACAGCCCATGCATTTTAGTAATCCATTACTCCCTTTTGAAAAGCTCTTCATCGCTCATGTTTAACGCACTGGATCAAAGCGTACTGCCCATGGTGCGAAAGAAATATGCGCTTCATGACCATGTGCTCACAAATAAAGTGGCCACAATGTCTCTCTTTCTCTTGGTCTCTAATGGCCCTGCCAGGGTGGGCAACACCATATGATGATCTCCCTTTTAGACAGCTTGCCTCTGACATGGTGCTCAGCTAGAAAATGTGTTGTATGTTTGTGTTCCTTGGTTGTGTTATTTGGTGACACAATAGATTAGTGGTGAGTATTGTTGCCTTTCAGCAAGAAGTTCCTGTCTTTGAAGCAAGCGGCGGTCATCAGAGCCGAGTGCTGAAGTCAATGCAGAAGTGTCTCAAACTGTCTGATGTCTGATAGATCCTGGCTTTAGGAAACCTCTGAATGAATTGACGTCGACAAGGGGAAAAAAAAGGGCATTCCAGTCTCAATAGCTACGTTTACTTGTTGTAACTGGTTACAAGAAGGTCTTCAGGATCTATTTCCTGGCAAGATGGCGATGAGCGTAGACAAACATAAACAAATAAACTGAATGCTTCAAATAGAAGCCCGTTCTTTAGAAGTAACGGGCAATGTCATTGATGCAACGTCCATGTATATTTTTTATTGAAACTGACTAGAGCTGACCTCCGACCTCTCCTCGTGGCCTTTTTTATGACACTGTATTTTTATTGCTCCTATATTTGTCATTGATCCAACCCGCTTTGATGCTACCTGCCTTTCATTTACTCTGCTCTCTTACCCCATGTCACTGCCCGGTCCATACCTCCTGTCACATCCGTCTTACCCCTGTGCAAGCACACGGTATCAACCGCTTGTTTCTGTACTTTCTTACAACTGAAGCAACGAGTTTATTGGTTTTGCACCGCAAGCTGTTTGCTCGATCTTTAATTGTGTTTGAATGTAAAGTGTGGTGTTTGAATGAAAGACTTGGCTTTATAATGGGGGATGGTAGCTCAGGCGGTAGAGCTGGTGGTCTAGTGATCTAAAGGTTGCTGGTTCGATCCCAGGCTCCTCCTGCTAGCATGCTGTAGTGTCCTTGAGCAAGACACTTAACCCCTAATTGCTCCTGATGGCTGCGTCCGTCGGTGTTTGAACAATTGTAAGTCGCTTTGGATAAAAGCGTCTGATAAATGACTAAATGTAAATGTAATGTAATGTATAATACAGAGGCAGGGGAATTCAACCGCCTTGATAAAACGGGTCAAGTAAAGTGCACAACATTAACAATTTCTTAATGTAATAATGAATTGCATTTATGTAGTTCTTTCAGTTTGCTATTGGTGCTGTAGAAATCAAGCATTATGTTAATCAAATGAAACAGTAAATCATATTTAATAATCAGGTTAATTATTGAGGTGAAAAAGGCATACTTTAATTATAGCTAATAATTCATAATAATGTTAATTCTAACAATCAAATTCTCTTTTCTTAGAGCAACTGTCTAAAATAGCAGTTGTAGCCAAATACCTGTTTGTAGCCAGCTAGCTAGCACAAACGAATGCCTCTCTTGTGGTTGACATCCTGTTCATTGACTTGAGGAATGGTGTTATCCTCTTTTCCTCTACTTCTCCTTCCTTCTTCTACTTTCATGAAGCGACTCACCTCCAACCCTCTCTCTTCCACCAGGCGATGCCTTTCCATGGACGATAAGCCTGAGTCAGTTCAGCATCTACACCCTGCTGGGCCAGCAGCGCAGCCTGGGCCTGCTGGAGCCCATGGGCTGCACCTCCACGCTGGCTGTCACTTCCCACAAGCTGCAATCACACGGGACAGCGGGGGCTCCCGAGGGAAGACACTCCTTTGTGGTGTGTCTGCACGTCGATCTGCAGCCCATCCAAGCCCAGTGCTCCAACCCACAGGTCAGCCAGCGTACTACAGAAGTAGTTCATTATGACTGCATGCCGCCTTTTTACATCAATGAAAGTCGTCTGGATACCGATTTAATCATTCAAACCATTTTAATCTTGGACTTTTTCATGGAAATCAATCCAACTATAATGTTTTGATTTGGGTCTTTACATTTCTAGGGCAACTAATTATTACACAAACAAGCTAGCTACTGTACAAAACACATGCACTGCATCTAATTTTCAAAACAATATAAATTATAACAAGCTGTATAATATGGAATACTGTGTATAGGGTCGTCCACTCCTGACTTTTCAGTAATGCTTTATATTAAGGTGCTTGTAATAGGCTCGGTCAGATTTACGATGAAATCATCTATCTGGGATTCCACCGATCGCGAATGACATTGATGACAAAAGTTTTCTTGTTTGTTTTTATCTGCCAGGACTAATCTTGAGTATTGAAACGGTGTAGGTGCAGTTTACCGTGTTCTGAAACTGGAGCAGACAGGGAGAGAGAGGAGAGTGTGGGAGAGAGGGGGCGGAGGCTCCCCCCCCCCCCCCTCCGCTCAGCTGTCGAGTAATTAATGGTGATCGAGTCTCACTTCCTGAGCTGACACAGTCCTGTACAGAGACTTTGAAGGGCAGGTTAAGGGGGGCAGGCATTAAGCATTAGTTGATAAATTGAGATTTTAATAACATTTCATTAACATTATTATTGTGTTAAAAATACTATATGTGTTAATAATATAATTTATAAGCAGTTAACTATGCACTTATCAACAGTTAACTATGCTTTTATTGTGTGTTTATAAGACTATATAAGTGTTAATTACAGCATTTATTAGCAGTTGACTAACAGTTAACTATGCTTTTTGGAGCTTCCAGATCTGAAGCGAGAACAGTGCCTTATTAAGGTGAAAAAATCCTTTTATTATGCACTTAACAGCTAACTATGCTTTTCGCAGCTCCCCCATCTGGAATGAGCACTACATGTGGTCAAGGTTTATAAAATGTGAATAAAAAAATATTTATAAATACAATATTTTGGGAGTGAAGCACAAAAACACACTTTAAGACAGATCTTTTGAAAAAATGTATTTTTTTTCCATCACTTTCCCGTCAATGGCAACCACATGCTGCCAAAACATAGTCTTAATTAGGCCTTTGAAGAATTTTACAAATACTAGTACAATTAAAGTATCTTTTAACATTCAGGTAAATTATATACAGGTACTCCTCACTTAACGACCTACCTTTTTTTCGACCGTTCTGACTTACGACCAGCTCTCTGACCAGTCTGTATTGTGCGCCGCGTACAATTCTATGGCGTATTGTGCGCGGTGCTGTCTCTCAGCATCAAGCATCTCATCGCGCATCACCGTTCTCAGTCTCAGTCTAGTTCTTGCAGTCGGTCAGTATTCCCTACGCCAGCGTTCGCAATCTCCAAGACAGAAATAACGGTGAGGGGGCAGGTCCTTGCTTATTGAACTTGTTAAGCGAGGATCCAGAATGGAACTCGGTCATTAAGTGGGGAGTACCTGTATTGTAAAATATATCCTGGAAATGTTGTATTAAACAACACTAATCACATCAACACAAGTTGGAACCAGTAACCAACGACCATTTCCATACCAAAATATGATAATAATAACAATAGTTTAACGAAGGCGTCCGCTATCCTGTAGTTTTCCCTTTTTCTTTTTTTTACCTGTGCTATCAGCATGCTGGGCTTACAACATAAAGTATTTGTTTGCCATTACATCTAGGACAGAGTTAGTCTGCAAGTGGAGTTCAACTTCTCAACCTGCAATACCACTTTTTATTCTTAAATCATCAAGAACTGCTGCAATAACTCTGTCCTGTGGATGACCTGTGGGATGACAAGAGCACAGTTTTTTGTTACACAGAAAACCACCACCAATCCCACTCTTTGGAGAACCATCACACCATGTTTTGATCTATAAACAAATAATCATCATTACTACTCTAAGAGGGGGGAATCACCACGGGTGAGACAAATAAACATAGAACCGAACAACATGTTCATGGAGAAACCTGTATCAACAAAACAGAGGTAATTAAGACTTACCAATTGAAAATTGCAACGGCAATTCGGCACGTGGCCTCTTCGTGTCATAGCGATGGCAGTAAATGACGGAGAAAAGTAGAGGAATGTAACCAGGAGGGTGTTCGGGGTGTGTTCAAAGCAGTTGCTGCTGGTGGTGTGTGTGTGTCTGTGAGTCCGCCTTTGTTTGTGTGTGTGTGTGTGTGTGTGTGTGTGTGTGTGTGTGTGTGTGTGTGTGTGTGTGTGTGTCCGTGTGTCCGTGTCCGTGTCCTCCGGTGAGTGCACGGGAATTGCCCCGATTAGTTCTGCTGTATGAGGTTGGATTATATCGTAGTGCCTCCAAGCAGCAAAAAAGGACCTGCAGCCCCTGCTGAGTCCGGCGGCCGTATTGACAGTCCACGACTGCAGGAAAGCCCCGAGCAACATGCCCTGCAACCACCAAAGAACCCCAGGGAAATCGGGAGCCTGCGGAGGAACACCCAGGCACGGGCCCGAGGAGCATAAACTGGACCCACAGAGCGGGTGACCCTGCACCCCGAAACGCACACATACAACCCACCTCCCTATGCAGGCATAAGCCACAGCCGCAGAACCTGGGCCACGGACGGCAGGTGTGGAATACAGACTTGAGCCAGGTCCCACACCGAGCAAAGGTTGGGCCCGCCATACCCCAACCGGCCAGATGCCCCACCCAGCCACAAGCCCCAAGTGCCCACCCACATCCCCGAGTGTGCCCCCTGCCAACGCCTGCAGACAGCCAGTTATGTGGCCCTCTACCACCCGGGGTGCCCACCGCAGACTAGCCGTGCAGTGGCCAACAGCCGCCTCCCACACCCCAACCCACACCCACGACAGCGAGCGGCCTCCAAGGGTCCCCGGAAAGCACCAAGCGCTGCTCCCCGGAATCCTGCCGGGTCACAGCAAGCCAGAAACCACCTGGCAGCAGGCACAATCCGCCAAGACCCAGCCCCAGCTGGCAGGGGGCCCACCCAACCGCCCCCCGGCCAACCACACCAACCCACCAGCGCCCCGCCACCCTGGAAAACCCAGTGCTCAATGTGTGCTGTTGATAATTGCAGTTAAAATTGCAGAAAGTGTGGGTGCGAGTCCTCCAAGCATGATGTCGCAGACCCTGGACTGGTGGAGTATTGCTTCGAGTAAGATTGGTGTATGTGTTCTATGCCAATATGAGTAGTAATAAAATTGCAGGACTGATGTGAAGCATGCCAGAGCAGGAGCGTGCCTGACAAGATCGCAGCCACTCACCACATCCCTAACCCTATCCTGTTGTTTTCTATGGAGCACCGTGTATGGATGGTGCTTCACTTCCGCGGTGTGACTTCAATCAAAGCGACAGCGATGCGGACCAATCAGGAACCCCCTTAAATATGTGACTAAAATTAGTTACATATTTATTTTGTTTTTATTTTATTGTTTCTAATGTGAGCTGAACATTGTGACTCAAATGCTGATGTGTGTATTTAATTCATTTTATGTAAAAAATTACTGTTACAGTCAACACATAATATTTATTAGCATCCTACATTTATTATTACATACTTTATTATGCACTTAAGTATTCTCTCTCTTTCTCTCCCTCTCTCTGTTCAAAGGGGCTTTATTGGCATGCAAAACAGGCGTTTACATTGCCAAAGCAAGTGTGGAATAATACAAACAAAGAATAAAAATAAATGTACATACAGTGGGGCAAAAAAGTATTTAGTCAGCCACCAATTGTGCAAGTTCTCCAACTTAAAAAGATGAGAATTTTCTGTAATTTTCATCATAGGTACACTTCGACTATGAGAGACAGAATGGGGGGAAAGAATCCAGGAAATCACATTGTAGGATTTTTAATGAATTAATTGGTAAATTCCTCGGTAAAATAAGTATTTGGTCACCTTACAAACAAGCAAGATTTCTGGCTTTTACAGACCTGTAACTTTTTCTTTAAGAGGCTCCTCTGTCCTCCACTCGTTACCTGTATTAATGGCACCTGTTTGAACTCGTTTTCAGTATAAAAGACACCTGTCCACAACCTCAAACAGTCACACTCCAAACTCCACTATGGCCAAGACCAAAGACTGTCAAAGGACACCAGAAACAAAATTGTAGACCTGCACCAGGCTGGGAAGACTGAATCTGCAACAGGTAAGCAGCTTGTTGTGAAGAAATCAACTGTGGGAGCAATTATTAGAAAATGGAAGACATACAAGACCACTCGTATTCTCCCTCGATCTGGGGCTCCATGCAAGATCTCACCCCATGGGGTCAAAATGATCACAAGAACGGTGAGCAAATATCCCAGAACCACACGGGGGGACCTAGTGAATGACCTGCAGAGAGCTGGGACCAAAGTAACAAAGGCTACCATCAGTAACACACTACGCCGCCAGGGACTCAAATCCTGCAGTGCCAGACGTGTCCCCCTGCTTAAGCCAGTACATGTCCAGGCCCGTCTGAAGTTTGCTAGAGAGCATTTGGATGATCTAGAAGAGGATTGGAAGAATGTCATATGGTCAGATGAAACCAAAGTAAAACTTTTTGGTAAAAACTCAACTTGTCGTGTTTGGAGGAGAAAGAAAGCTGAGTTGCATCCAAAGAACACCATACCTACTGTGAAGCATGGGGGTGGAAACATCATGCTTTGGGGCTGTTTTTCTGCAAAGGGACCAGGACGACTGATCCGTGTAAAGGAAAGAATGAATGGGGCCATGTATCGTGAGATTTTGAGTGAAAACCTCCTTCCATCAGCAAGGGCATTGAAGATGAAACGTGGCTGGGTCTTTCAGCATGACAATGATCCCAAACACGCCGCCCGGGCAAAGAAGGAGTGGCTTCGTAAGAAGCATTTCAAGGTCCTGGAGTGGCCTAGCCAGTCTCCAGATCTCAACCCCATAGAAAATCTTTGGAGGGAGTTGAGAGTCTGTGTTGCCCAGCAACAGCCCCAAAACATCACTGCTCTAGAGGAGATCTGCATGGAGGAATGGGCCAAAATACCAGCAACAGTGTGTGAAAACCTTGTGAAGACTTACAGAAAACGTTTGACCTCTGTCATTGCAAACAAAGGGTATATAACAAAGTATTGAGATGAACTTTTGTTATTGACCAAATACTTATTTTCCACCATAATTTGCAAATAAATTCTTTAAAAATCCGACAATGTGGTTTTCTGGATTTTTTTTTTTCTCATTTTGTCTCTCATAGTTCAGGTATACCTATGATAAAAATAACAGGCCTCTCTCATCTTTTTAAGTGGGAGAACTTGCACAATTGGTGGCTGACTAAATACTTTTTTTGCCCCACTGTACATGGAAGTATTGTGCTTTTACTGTTAGAAATATATATATATTCAGATAATTAATATAGAAAATGTAAAATATAATATAAAGTAAAATATAAAAATGTCTTGCTGTTAAAAATACATCAAATGCTGATGTGTGTATTACATTTTTTTTATGTATAGCATTTTCAGTGATAAATATTCTTTGAAAATGACTATTACACAGTCAACACATAATATTTAAAAGCATCATGAAGATACAGGTCAGAGAAGGAATGGCAGAGGAGAGGAAAAGCACAGATGAAAAGAGAGAATCAGCATGACAGGTGAGACAAGAGGAAAAACAGGGAAAGCTAG
Organism: Zeus faber; assembly: GCF_960531495.2. NCBI lineage: Eukaryota > Metazoa > Chordata > Actinopteri > Zeiformes > Zeidae > Zeus > Zeus faber. The sequence goes on from NC_137195.1 coordinate 30,143,521, forward strand.
AACAGCAGAAAAAGGACGGAGAAGGCTTGGCAATATATACGAAGAGAGAGAGAGAGAGAATTGTCACACACTTGTATTTATATCTTTTTAACTGCAAGTCTACGTTTTTGTATTTTATTTAATTTTATTTTTTACTTATCTGGAGATATATATATATATATATATATATATCCAAAAATTCTATTTGCATATTTAAAGGCATTCCTGACTGGTCAGCGTCACTTGTTGATGACATCACACCGTGGACACGCCGAAACAACAAGATAGCAGACGCCTTCACTAAACTATTCTTATTATTATCATATTTTGGTCTGGAACTGGTTGTTGGTTGCTGGTTCCAACTTGTGTTGATGTGATTAATGGTGTTTAATACAACGTTTTCAGAATATCTTTTACAATATACAATTTTCCTCAATGTTGAAAGATACTGTAAATGCACTAATAATAGTACCGTTTTTTTTTGAAGGCCTGTTTAAGGCTATGTTTTATAGAATGTTCTCTTTGTGGCAGTATGTGGCTGGTTTGTTTCTGTTTTTCCTGAACAAAAATAAATAATTGGTTTATTTAGCAGGGTAGATGAATGGTCTTTGTCTTTCGTTTGTTCTTATTTTGGTGTGCACAAGTTTGTCCACTTCACATCACTCAGGAGAAGCGAGCTTAGAGTTTTGCCATTGATGTGTGGAATTTCTACGCTGCGGTACCCACGGAGCAGTCCGCACACTCAAAACATCTTATGCTCCTACAAAGTCAATAACTTCTGATTTTGGATTCTGAATTGGATATGAAATGATGGATTGATACATGGATATCTGTCTATTTACTTGCCAACAGCTGGAACTTCAACGTGCGTAGCATTGTGGCAGTAAAGGGCCGAAAATTAGCATGACGATCCGGGTGTCCTGACTATTGCAGAGTCATTTGTCCCAAGACTGAAACCCGGGTGTAACCTTTCCCACTAATGACAAATGCCAGATGTTAGAGGGTGTTACCGGGTTTTTGGTGCAGTGGGAAAGGGGTATTGGAGAACATTTTCTCCAATGGTGTGGATCTGGAGGAGATACAGTACGTGTTTGGCCGCTTTCGCCATCCTTGGATTGCAGCGCCCCCACCCCCACTGCGTCAGCGGCGAGAGCATTTATTTTTTGTTCCTTCAAAAATGTTCTCACTTTGTTCTGGATCGTTTTTTTTTTTTGGTGTCTTTTCTTCTTTTTCTGCATCTGTTCCCATCACCATGGCTATCTCATTGTGCTTGTCCTCCCTTTCTTCTTTGCAGAAGGTTCTGTTTATTGTGTGCCGCAGTCTCGTGTTTCATGATCATTGTCAAAATTTGACACTTGTCCAAAACTCATACTCAATACTTTTTTGATTTTGAAATTGATTGATAAGTTGATGTTTTTATATTGCTAAAACAACGATAACCTTTGTAATGGAATCCACAATGATCTCACAGATGAACATCAAATCCAAGTCCTGGGGAACAGTGTGAGATTTACTCTAAAAGGAAGAGATACAGTTTGTTGTTCGTTCAAAACAATGGTGTCTACTCAACCTCTACTCTGCCTCTATTTGGTAGTGAATCGATAAGGGAGTCCACATTTTCTTAATCTTTCTTCCTTTTCCACTGTTTGAATCAAATTTTTTAACATAGTTGGGAAGCCAGTATCAACGGTTAACCCCCCGATGTTGGTTGAAGAGGAGACCTCAGGTCTGGACGACCAGAAGTCATCTGTGAAGACGTCTTGTGATGAGCTGTGTTAACTACCCTCTTATGGATCCTTCGCTAGACAATCAACCTGGCTCAGCCTCAGACCTCATAGGAATTTGCAACAAAGTGGTGTGACAAGAGGATGAATGTTTCTTTGTTTGCTTGACTCATAAGGTTTTTCAGAGTTTGAGGTCAGAGTAATACCATGAGGGAATTCCAAGAGTCATTGTCATTGTTCTTGAGGGAAGTTTTCTTTGTGTTTTCGGCAAAAAGTATGATCAATGTGGACAGATTGGAAATGGAACATGTTTATCCACCGATTAGGGCTCTTGCATTTGTTTCTGAACGCACTGTTACAATACTGTAATCACATCTACATGTACCATTACACATGTTTTGCTTTTCCTCTATTGAATTAGCCGTATTGAATTAGGCTCCTCTGTAAACACTTAATTGGGCGACCTTTTGAGTGGTCATGTTGTTAAATGTCTCTGACCACAGTGACGAGCCATGGCAATATTGAGCGGAATTAGTACCAGAACCAAAATGAAAGGCCTTAATCTGCCAGTGGTGAAAGCTTTCCCAGAGATGAGGGGAGAGTTAGCCCTTTATTGGGGGGAAAGTTTCTTTCCAAGCCGAGTGTCTGTGCCTGCCACGTATTGTAAAGCCAGGGAAAGCTTATTGTGATTATGCGTTAGGAATTTATTAGCTCTGGGCCTGAAGACAAGGACCTCTGCGTCTCTTTTCTTTTCTTCTCATCTCTTCTCCCTTTCTCTCTTCCTCTCGTTAATTTCCACTACCATTCAGGCTTATAATCCAATGGCGATGTGAAATGCTCTGCAGCTCTGTAAGAAATGCTACCAGAGCTGCCACCAGAACAGAATGGGACCTCACGCTACTGAGTCCTCTTTCCAACTAGCTATGTGGAAGTCAGAGGGACACATGCCTGCTGCACAGTCCCAGCGCCACCATAGAACACTCCTTAGTTGGGTGCTAAGATTTACTCCCACAAACACACACACGTTCCAAAGCGAGAAGGAAGAAAGGGGACCACCAGCAGTGTTGCATGTTTCCAACAGACGCAGATTTAATCTCAGCCCAGAACACCCAAGGTGAACTTTGACGTCAATCTAAAGATTGTCGTGAGTAATCGTCAGTTATCTCGGTAGTGGAAAATAGCATATTGCCTTTTTGAATATGCTGTAACATGATGCAATTGCAATTATAATAGAGGAACAGGTTATTATGGTGAAGGGTGCAGTTGACACCTTCATCTGTGTATGCATGTTAATGTGTGATAGGCCCAATATGAGCATTGTCAGTAATCTTTCTGGTTATCAGAATTACAATAAAGACATCTCTGACACACAGTTATTTTGGACAATGACATTTAACTTTACAGCTTTTAAACCCAAAGCCATGTACAACGCATTCTCAACAGTGTGTCAACAGTGTTTTTTGTTAAGCTTTTATTGCAAATTGCGTTCCAAAATGGGTTCGCGAACGCGAGCCAGCGCCGCTATCTTTGATCTTTGTGCTGTTAATGAATCACTGGAGTAGCCTCTGTGTAAATCTCCAGTTCCCTTGCTGAGACTGCTTGTGGGCTCGCTGTGTGTGGGAAGGGGGACTGGGATCGTCAGGCGTTTTGCCCAGCACGAGAAATCAACTGCCCTCACCTTTCACATCCACGACACAGGGCCACCTGATAGAGAGGTTATTTTGGTGGGAAGCCAAGGACAAAATGGGAAATGGAGTGTTGGAGGAAAATAAACAAACATCGTCTTTTTGTTTACAAGTACAAAATATTTAATTTGTCAACAGTATAATTTAACAGACGGAATTCCATTTTTCCAATTGTAACTACTTCCGTGACAATTCCGTCCTTCTCATTTCCAGGCTATTTTAATGAAAGAGAAAAATAAAACGGGTAAACAGGATAGATAGATAAAGAGAGAGAGAGAAACAGATGATTAGACAGGCAAACAGATTGCAAGCCTTGGTTTGATGCAAGGGTGAAGGGTAGGGAGGTACAGTATGTATGTGATAGTTAAATTAGTGGTTGCGTTACGCTTTGAAAATGTTCCCTTTGATCCATTGTAGGAAACCCAACTGGACAGTAACAAAGCACAACTAGCCAGCCTCTCTCTCTCTCTCTCTCTCTCTCTCGTCCACATTTCCCATCCTCCACATCTGTCGAGGAGTACAGTAGGCCGTGTTGTGCTTGATTGGACTTTCAGGGTCCAGGCCCTCTCTCAATGAGAGGGGGAGCATGGACTAGGCCTGTCCTGTCCGTCAGTGCAGGTCGACGGTGTATGGCAGCCAGCTGTCGAGTCCCGTCCCTGAGCGGCCGCTGGTTTTGGCGTAAGCAGCGTTCCTGGACATGTTTGAAATGGCCAAGCTGTAATATATTGTGGTGCTTTTTACTTTGATATATCCTTATTTAGGGAAGGCCTCTGTAATGTGTGTGTGTGTGTGTGTGTGTGTGTGTGTGTGTGTGTGTGTGTGTGTGTGTGTGTGTGTGTGTGTGTGTGTGTGTGTGTGTGTGTGTGTGTGTGTGTGTTCGAGAATCCGACTTGACTCTTCGAGGAACCCTCGGTGACACCAAATCGAGTCTTTAAGGCTAAATCGGGGGGGGGGGGATTTATCGCCACAGAAAGGGAAGGCTTTGAAATCCTAAGGTTATCTTCTTGCAAAAAAGGGTTCCTTCTCTCTCTCTCTCTCTCCCCCTCTCTCCCTCACCCACTCTTATGTGTTGACAACGCCGGGCAAATGGAAGAACACCAGAAAGCATTGCATTCCCCTGCTATCCCCTCATGTTTTCCACCCCTGTTTTGGCTTTGTTGTTGTGTAAAGCGAAGCCTTCTTTTCATGTGAACAGATGATAAATGGTACAGAGCACTTGATGCTGAGCCTTCAGTTTTTCCTATTTGGGTTTTTTTCTTCCTTTTTTTTTCAATTGGAAATCTATGACATAACTTTTAACTTTCCTTTTTTCTTTTCTTTTTCGAGAGCTTTCTTGTTCAGGATAACACATTTGTACAGTGAAGCACATGTAGGAGCAGGATTTTGCCAAAGTCAAAACGTCTCTATCCATAAAGCTAAAATCGGCATAAAGACACATCTTTGTATGAATCTTTATCTCTACATTTGTAACTCAGGAACAGGTGAACTATCAAACAGTCCATGACTGTAGGTCTATCCACTGCTATGTCTAGTTAGGAAGAAAAGCATTTATTGTTATTCACTTCACTTTCAGATGTCTGAAATTTCAGAAGACTAACATGAAAACCCTATATATGGTTCGGGCGGGGTGTCGGTCTAGCGGCGCGCGACCTGTCTCCGGGCCTGCGGTCCTTGCCTAGCATCCGCAACCTGGGTTCTGCACCTGAGGCTGCCTCTTGTGCCTGCACGTGGGGTTGAGTTGTATGTGTGCGCCTCAGGGGTGCAAGGTCCCCTCGCGCTTTGTGGCACTGGGCTATGTGTTGCTCCACGGGCTTCTGGCCTTTCTGGGGGCTGGGGGGACTTCTGTGGGTGCAGGGCGGGATGCTCGCCGCTTTCCTGTGGCCGTGGGGTGTCTATGCAGTCCCAGGCCTCAGGGTGGGCTTTGGGGCCTTTTCCGCTGCTTGGACCCGCTACGATATAATACTGACCTTATACACCAGAACCAATTGGGACCAGTCCTGTACACTTACCAGTGGACACTTAACACGCACACACGCGCGTGCGCACGCACGCACGCACACACACACACACACACACACACACACACACACACACACACACACACACACACACACACACACACACACACACACACAGGTGGTCTCATCACAAGCGTCACACACACCAACAGCACCTGCTTTGAACACACCGCTGACACCCTCCTGGTTGCATCCCTCTCCTTTTCTCCCTCATTTACTGCCATAACTATGACAGGAAGAGGCCACATGCCCAATTGCTGTTCCAGTTTACCTGGACTTAATTAACTCTGTTTAGTCTATACATGTTGTCGTCTGGCGTTTCTATGTTTGTTTTTCCATGTACATGATTTAGTTTGGTTCTATGTATATTTGTTTATTTGTTGTTTATAGACAAAAACACAGTAAGATAGTTTTCCACAAAGGGGGATTGGTGGCGGTTCTGTATAAGAAAAAACTGTGCTCTTGTCATCCCACGAGTCGTCCATAGGTCAGTTGTTGCAGCAGTTCTTGATGATTAAGAATAAATAAAGAGTTGCATTACAGGTTGACAACTTGAACTCCACTTGCAGACTAACTGGCCTAGATGCAATAGCATATGTTGTATGTAAATGCTCTGTGTTGTATGCCTAGCATGCTGATAGCACAGGTTAAAAAAACAAACAAACATAAAGAACCCTACATACACGCTACAAGATACCTTTTAGATCGGGCTACCTTCATTGTTTGTCTCATCAACAATTATATTTATCCTTTAGGCCTGTATCATGCTTTACAAAAAATTTCATTTAATTCTGTCAATTGTTCAAAGCAGTGGTCGCATGTGTCAAAGTGTCATGTCTCTAACAGTATCATGTATCAAGTATCATGTTACATATGATTCCATGGAATTCATGGACTTTGATGTAGTTTTCTTCATTTTATTACTTATCTACTGTATCTATCCCTCTGTCGCTCTTCCAGGTACAGCTCTTGTACGAGCTCTTCCTCAGCTGGAGCTCCACCTGGGCTCGTCTGCAGAAGCATGGCATTGTGCGTCAGACCTCCAGTGTCCCAGAACCCCCAGCCGGGGCAACGCCCTCTTCTCCGTTCCGCAGCAGTGCTGGCACTGCCCTGCACGACACCAGCACTTGCAGCCCCTCTGCCGACTTCTGCTCCCCCACTGAGGTCAGACACGCCTACCCAGACTATCTATCCATTGTATGTATCTACCTTTTGTATCTATCTATCTATCTATCTAATTTAATGGATGGTTAATTTACGGTTCAGTCATCGCCGACTTTTTCTCCATCTTTATTTATCCCATCCCAGTATTTTGCGTCGACTGCTCATCTCACTATCAGGCACTATATTTTATGAGCAAACCCTCCCTTATTCTCTGAGTTATTTGTTTGTATCGCAAGGGGCCATTTCAGAGGCAGACCGTAACAATTACTTCAGCCAGCGCCCGAGAATCCTCTCGTGTTCTTCGTTTTTTTTTGTTTGTTTTTTTAACCTAAGGTGCTATGACTCATACAATAACATACTTTGTTCAAGCACACGCTCTATCCACAGTCACGCAGCTGATTTATGATTTGAGAAGCGTTTTTTTTTTGTTGGTTTTTTTTGGTAGTCGTGGTAGTGCTAACATATGCCTCGTGTCTACAAAACGTATCCGGCTTTTGTTTGGGAAGCGTTTTCATAGCTGGAAAAAAAGGTTTAAACTGTTTTTCCCCTTCCCTGTACCCATACAGCGGATAGCCGCTGATCTATGTTTGAATAATGTCAGCTGGGCCCTGATTGAGTATAAACCTGCCGCTTAATTAAGGGAACAACGATAAGCTGTATTTACATATTTTCATTCCGATCAAATATCAAATCCCGGGAACCGAATGGGAGCGGAGGGCCTGCTCACCGGCACGTGAAAAGTGTAATTCGGCAAATGTTTTGCCGCGCATGAAGGGACTTTGGTTTGAGTGAAATGCCTCCCTCTCTCCGGACTCCAGATGATGTTTATGTCGGCGGCTAGCTTGCGGGTATCGGGTCTGTCTGACCTCCGGGGACCCCCTGTCTGTGTTTTACGAGATTGTTTACGCGTGTTGCGTTTGTGTTTACACTCGTCGGATTTCTGAAAACGTTCCAGGTGAGAAATAGTCGAGGCAGTCGCTGAATTTTGGTTCATATTTGAGCCTCCACCCCTGGATTGATGGCTTTGAACCGAGTTGCGTGAGCCAGGCACATGCCTTTAGTTTTGGCTATCTCTGGATTGAAGGCTCTCTGACCACCCTGAAGTGTCCAAGTTTGTATCCATCCATTTTTTTATCATTCTACATTTGTGTTAATGTATGTTTTGGCCATTTTTGCATGTACAGAAAACTTGTGTTTGTGCATATGAGTGTTTCAGGACATCTGCATGCGCGATGTCCATTTGTGTGAATTTTCTTCTCTTTTCTTTTTTGCGCCCTGCTGGCAATGGTAGCCGCGTGTTTGTAGCAGCTGAGGTTCCTGAAGGTCTAGTGTAGTGTTTGGGGCCAGGGAGTCTCCTGACAGCCCACTTGTCACTGTTTACCCAAGTACAAACACTGGTAGAAGTGTTTAGCCCTCTGGGAGGCCCCCGTTGATTGAGCAAGAATGCGGGAGCTGTTTTGCTAAGTCCCAGCAGCAGCAGCAGCAGCAGCGGCGACGGCAGCAGTGTCCCCCCCCCCCCCCCACAGTCCCGCCCCAGCCATCACCTCCAACAGCCGTGCTTCCTCTCCTATCTCGGGTTCCCACGTGTCCCGGGAAACCTTGAAAAAAAACCCCAAAATGAACATAACCATTCTCCAGTCACGGAAAGTGTTATTGAATCTAAAGCAAATGGTAATTGTTGCTGTAAACAAAAAAGACATTCATGTTGCTTGGCTTTGAAACAGTGGAAAGGAAATTTGGAGGTTTTATGCTTTGAGGAAACAAAAAATTGTTTGAATCATAGAAATAAATTGGCCTATTGAAAAGTAAAGTAAATAGTCCCATAACCTCCCGTAAACAGTCACTTCCTGATAGAGAAATGTGCAAATCTGTGAAATGAACACTTCAAAAGATTGTTGAAGCCAGTGTTGGATGTAACCCAGGGTCTACCTACCTCCTCTCTGTCCATTCACCTGTTACTATTGTAAAACATTCATTCATCCCCGGCGTATTCACCAACCCCACCCCTACCCTCCCTCCCCTGCCCGCTGCAATCCTCTCCCAGTGTTTGGGTCTCTCTGATGAGTGAAGCCAAACTCTGCAGAGAAAATAAACCTGCTTCCTCAGGCCGTTTACAGCCTTTGAAACGCTGGAATTAAACTGTATACTTTACAGCTTGGCGTGTGGAGGTGTGGGAAAATAGCTCTCCCCGCGTGCGTCCCTTGTATGAGGCCCTACGTGGCAGCGCTGGAACATGGCAGTGGAGCCTGCCTCAAGCCAACACCACAATGCCACATCTGGTCCTCGAGGCCTCACCTTGACAGGAGCGAGCAAATGGAAGGAGAAGCACGGAGGAAGGATCGTGAATGATTAGCCTGGAGGTTTTAAGGGGACCAAATAGTGATTTTTCTTTTTTTTTTTTCTTAGAGCAAAGTTAGCAATTTCGACACATAGTTGCCTGCTCAGGAGCTTCAAGTATCATTCTGGTTGTTGAGTGGAACTTGACATTTTGTCACACAAATGTCATTACACCAATGACATTCAAAATAAGTCAATAATGCTAATGCATTGTTTGTTTTTTCATTTTGTTTATTGCCCCTGCTCAAATTCAAAATAAAAAAAGCATACACACACACACACACACACACACACACAGAGTTGTAGGCTGACAGCAGTAGGTCTGGCTGGGTTACAGGAGCACTGTAAGTGTCCAACGCTGCAATGTAACCACGCTGCAGTACACAGTGGTCAGAACTTCCCACACACACACACAGCGGCTGGCTCCCGTTTTCCACACATGACATTAAAGAGTCTAATCCCACTGACTGGCCAGAACCGTAAACTAAACAGTCCTAACCGCACGGAAGGGTCGTGCGCATGTACGTGCACCGCGCACACTTGCTTGGAATCCCAAGAAAATACTCAAATGGTACGTCCCTACATCCACACACACGTGCGGATATCTCTATACACACACACATACACGCACACACACACATACATACACACACCGCCGTGTTATGACTCCAGCTCAACAACAATTAGTCCCTGTATAGTAGTTGTCGCCAGAACGTCTCTCATTGGCACTGACTGGGGACCATTACTCCATGGCACATGCACACACGTACGTGCACACACACACACACACACACACACACACACACACACACACACACACACACACACAGAGGCCTCCCGGAGCTGACACGGCAGGTCTTCCTCAAACACCAATTCAAACTCGCCCTCCTCCCAAACAGAGGCTGGCAAAGGGAGAGCGGTTAAAAATAAATCCATGATTTTCAGTGACGTCTGGTCTGACACGGTCAGAGACCGTCCGTCGGTCAGCTCCAAATGTCCCCAGCATATCGCAGAGCGCAGATTCGGGAACTTTTCAGACTGTTCTCAGACGACAATACTGATTATATTATTTATTTAAATGTATATAATATATATCTATATAAATGCATGATGTTTACAAAGTCAATGATTAATTGTGTTAAATAATCGTGATGTCAATATTGACCAAAATCATTTTTGCAATAATCGTGCAGCCCTAACTCTCTGCGCTTCCATTTGGACCAAATGTCTCACTTTTTCATACGTCTACAGTTCCGCTTGTAAGGACAGTCTTTTGTTTTTGAAAAGGCCTAATCCCCCAATTTATTTATACTGGGACAATATCCGTTGTTAATGACATCTGCTCTCAACTGATGACCCTGACACACACACACACACACACACACACACACACACACACATGCACGCACGCACACACACACACACTCACAGACACACAATACACATATACACACCAGCCAGGCGGGGATGTAGATGCTCATCTGGTTCCTCTTAAGTCCCCGTAATCAGTCCAGTACCTGTGGGGTATTACTAATCGAGATGGTTCCGAGTCTCCTTCTTCGCCAGCCACAGCCGGCCCCTGATACCCAAGAGACTGAGAGTCTGTCATTACCACCACGTGACTAAGAGAAAGAAGTCCCAATAACGCCCCCAGTTGCAAAATAAAAATCACCATACCATTCATTTGCTGGTTTTCCCGCTCGCCCAGTTGTCAGAAAAGATATATCTTTGGAAAACAGATGGTTCCACAGAAGAAGAAAAAAAAAAAAAAAAGACTGTGGCGAAGAGAAGGACAGAGGATTTTTTTCTTCTTTTTTCTTTAAATGTCCCCCAAAGGCTGTCATCCTTTGCGCTTTTGCCAGAACCCCCAGTTATGAGTTCAGAACTCGTCGAAAGCAGACTCTCTCTCACACACACACACACACACACACACACACACACACACACACACACACACACACACACACACACACACACACACACACTTCCCTTTGACTCTTCCCTTTGAGACTTCTGTGTCTGTGGTGGTATGTGAGTGAAAGCAGGCTGCGTGGGGTGCTGGTGGCCCGGTTTGAGGTTAACACTAATGCCCCCTAACTTGCCCAAGTGGGGTTCTGCTCACCAGACACTGATGTAATTCAAGAAAAGAGCCACTAATGCTCACTTTTTGTTTATTTTTCCCGGACGTACAAGTACACACATGCATTTACTGATACATGGGAACCATGTACATGTGCACATATGCAGGCACACACACATATCGCATTGTCATGTCTGCTTTTCTTTCTTTTAACCAGTTATTTAATATCATGGTCTGTTTTTTGACTGCGTGGCTTCACAGGCCTGTCAAGCTATTCTCAAATCAGTTCCCATCCCATTAGATCTGTGTCGAAGCATCGTGCAAACTTGACAGGACAATCCAATGTATAGTGCTTCTTATCAGTGGCGTCTTTGGTGGCGTTTATCACCTTGCTGATAAAGGTGTATCGCCTTTATTTTTGGGGGGGGTTATGTTTTATGTTCCAATATAAAATCAAATGTATTACAGTTTTGGTTCTAGATCATTTTAATTAAAAAAACAGCTATTTTAAGCAGTAATCAATTAACCAAGCAGTATAAACTATAGATTGTAGCCTATTCAGGCAGCTTGTATGTACAGCAGACGAACAAATAACAGGCTAGAAGTTTTACTCAGTAACCCAAGTAGAATTACCCAGTAGAACAGAACTTTATGCATTAGGTAGGCTCTGAACACGGCGGCATGCATAGTGACAGATATTAATCAATAAATAATAATAAATAATCAAACCTGATAATAAACCATCACCAAATACAGACTCAACATTTTTGTCAGCAAGGACATATAGCCTGATACACACACACAAACATCAAATTAGCGAATTCCAAATTGTCAACGTGATTCATATTGGCGGTCTCAAATACTGACTGTTCGTCATTGATACTGATATGCTTATCAGTTTATTAGGTAACACAGCACAAAACAACACTGAACCTGACACAACATGTACTTTGTCACCAGAGCAGCCTAGAGCTCTGAACTGTTGTGGTAACTTCCAACAATTAGTGATTTCCTCCCACAGAGACAACATCAGGCAGTACTCTTTGGACTTAATTTGAGGACAGGTAGACAGGTTCTAACTTTTAGGATCAAATAATAACACGCACCACGTTTATACTCCTCTCCCTCCTCCTCTATCCAAGAATATAACGTCTGATAAAACCATGCGCAAACAGGCTCCCACATTCCCCACGATGCAGTCTCTAAAAGCGACAGGCCCCATATCTAACAACCTGACAGTTGCTTGACCTTCAATCCTTCATCTCCATTGTGAATTCTAGTATGGGTGCGACTTGTGAAACGGATCTGTGTTGTTTCTGGTCGGCTCCCGACACAGGGGGACTCGACACCGGCGGGGGACGACAGCCCCTTCTCCGACACGGTGACCCTGGAGCAAAAAACCAGCAGCATCGGGGGCTCCAGTGGGAAGGTCAGCCTGTGGATGCAGTGGATGCTGCCCAAGGTTACCGTCAAACTTTTCGCCCTGGAACCAGCATCCAAGAAGACAGGTATCTGATACTTGAATAATTACAGGACAGGCAACATTCTACTGTATCCTGTTTAAATTTACCATTAGGAGGAACTATATAAATGTGAAAATATATACATTTGAAGTAAAATTCCTCAAAAAACAGAAATGATCTTGTCAAAAACACCATACAAACCATTGTTTTCTCAAAAAAGTAGTTTGTGGTCTGCTGTTCTCCTCAAAATGTTACACCTTTCACTGAAAGTAATAAAGGTAGTTGACAACATTTTCTCAAAGCTTAGTGCAAATAGTCATCTTAAGCACTCAATTCTAGGCCAGCTCCTTTTTATCTCAAAAGAAAAACTAAATAACATTTATGTTTTATTTTCAAAGTTTTCCAGCATGTAAAAAATTCGTACTGCACTTCAGTAAGATATCACTAAAGGGATTTGTCTGTGTTTCTCAGTGGACTGACCTGCCCAGGGAAGCAAAGGCAGCTGTGGTGTGACGGGAGAATAGAGAGAAGGGCAGGGGAGGGGAAAAGAGACAAATAGATAGCCATCTGACAAATCCCGAGCGAACTGCCTCTTCTCCCCCGAGATTTACTGGGGCGATGAAAAGTTCGATTTACCTTTAATTGGTCCCTGTAATATTTAGCATCTGCCAACCAGATCGGCCAGCTTAAGGACTTTACTAAGTGGAAATGGAACTTTTGGGAGGACCTCACAAAGGTGGTTTGACTTAAGAAACATCCTAAACAGGCATTATGTCAGATTTGAGCTTAATAGGTGCCATCTGAGTGTCGAGGTGAAATTTACCACCAGATACACTGCATGCAACACATTAAGCCCCATGGCAGGAAAACAATCCTGCGCACATAACATCAAAAGAACGGCGCACGTGCGCAAGATATCCGATGGGTAATATTGCAAACACCCTCACAGAGATAAGAAATACGTGCGTCAGGTCGCATGAAAATCCGCCGTGATGTAATGTGTTTTGCAACTGGCAGGGAGGTCGGAAACGCCCACTCGCCTAGAAAAGGGAAAAGGTATCCGCCTCCAAGTACACACTGTGAAGAATTGGAAGTCTGGCGACTGGACTCATTGTGAGAGCAGATACGACGCAACTCTCAAGTCTCCTTGGAAGGCAACAAAACAAGCCGTCGATTTTTCCTCTTTGCAGATAGAGCATTTAAGAAGGACTAAGGATTTCCAGTGCTCCTTTAGGGTGGGTTTTGCAAACTCGTACATCAACATCAACACCGAGTTTAGGAGACTATGAGTTTCCTCTTGGTCTCTCAACAACTGGGAGAGTTTCTTTTATTTATTTTATTTTTCCACATCCGTATCCACAATAAAGCTTACGGGCATCGTGTTTAGATGTTATTAATATGCCATTAAGGCCCTCCTTGCATTTTTTCTCCGAATCACCGCAAGGAAACGGCACAACACTGAACGCTGCCACACATGCATGAAGTCCATTTTACCGGAGCTCGGGCCGTGATTGTAGGGCTGTCTCAGTGGAAACAATGAGAGCTGGGGTAACGGCTCAGATCATAGACTTCCTTCAATACAAAGTTAATCAGTCTTGCTATGAAGCTTACTCACTTTGCCTTCATCGGGCAGATGGCTTTGTTTGCACTTAAGGTGCACTGAGGCACGCATATTCAGATTCATGATTACACGCACACACACACACACACACACACACACACAGATTTGAGAGCTCCAGGGCTAGAGGGATAACATGCCAGTTACAGACCTGCCGACCTGCAAGCGTTTTGTGTACCAACTACGCAATTGTTAGTCAAAATACGCAGGTACGAAATGCCAGCTGAAACTACGCAAAACAAAACAAACAAACAAAAAATATATATATATATATATATATATATATATATATATATATATATATATATATATATATATATATATACACTACGTTCCAAAGTATTATGCAAATTGGATTTAAGTGTCATAAACATTAAATCTTTTGTTTTTCAATTAAACTCATGGATGGTATTGTGTCTCAGGGCTCTTTGGATCACTGAAATCAATCATATAGACACCTGTGATAATTAGTTTGCCAGGTGAGCCCAATTAAAGGAAAACTACTTAAGAAGGACGTTCCACATTATTAAGCAGGCCACAGGTTTCAAGCAATATGGGAAAGAAAAAGGATCTCTCTGCTGCCGAAAAGCGTCAAATAGTGCAATGCCTTGGACAAGGTATGAAAACATTAGATATTTCATGAAAACTTAAGCGTGATCATCGTACTGTGAAGAGTTTGTGGCTGATTCAGAGCACAGACGGGTTCGTGCAGATAAAAGCATAATGAGGAAGGTTTCTGCCAGACAAATTCATGGGATTAAGAGAGCAGCTGCTAAAATGCCATCACAAAGCAGCAAACAGGTATTTGAAGCTGCTGGTGCCTCTGGAGTCCCACAAACCTCAAGGTGTAGGATCCTCCAGAGGCTTGCAGTTGTGCATAAACCTACTATTGGGCCACCCCTAACCAATGCTCACAAGCAGAAACAGTTGCAGTGGGACCAGAAATACATGAAGACTCATTTTCAAACAGTCTTGTTTACTGATGAGTGCCGTGCAACCCTGGATGGTGCAGATGGATGCAGAAGTGGATGGTTGGTGGAGGGCCACCATGTCCCAACAAGGCTGTGACGTCAGCAAGGAGGTGGCGGAGTCATGTTTTGGACCGGAATCATGGGGAGAGAGCTGGTAGGCCCCTTTAGGGTCCCTGAAGGTGTGAAAATGACCTCGGCAAAGTATACAGAGTTTCTGACTGACCACTTTCTTCCATGGTACAAAAAGAAGAACCGTGCCTTCCGTAGCAAAATCATCTTCATGCACGACAATGCACCATCTCATGCTGCAAAGAATACCTCTGTGTTATTGGCTGCTACGGGCATAAAAGGAGAGAAACTCATGGTGTGGCCCCCATCCTCCCCTGACCTCAACCCTATTGAGAACCTTTGGAGCATCCTCAAGCAAAAGATCTATGAGGGTGGGAGGCAGTGTGCATCAAAACAGCAGCTCTGGGAGGCTATTCTGGCATCCTGCAAAGAAATTCATGTAGAAACTCTCCAAAAACTCACAAGTTCAATGGATGCAAGAATTGTGAAGGTGATATCAAAGAAGGGGTCCGATGTTAACATGTAACTTGGCCTGTTAAGATGTTTTTGATTGAAATAGCTTTTGATTTCAGTAAATATGACCTCCTAATGCTGCAAATTCAACAAATGACCATTTTCAGTTCTTTACAACCTATAAAATGTTTTGAAACTCTGTTGTGCCTAATAATTTGGAACAGTGCATTTTGAGTTTTTTATTTTTGAAAAAAATACTGTTATCATTGAGAGGTTTGTTCAATAACATTCAGATTATTCCCTAACGGTTGATGACTTGAAAATTATACTGACTGTCATTTGCATCGACTACTTAGGAAAATCAGAGAAAAATATCATTTGCATAATAATTTGGAACGCAGTGTTGTTGAATACAAAATAATACCGTACATTTATTGGGTATTTAAATGACATCCCTCGGATTGGATCAGATGCTGCGACCTTGTGGTTCTGTAACCCCTCCCCTCCCTCTACTTTCACTCAACATTCACTGATACGCAGCGATACTTTATTATCCACTGAGGTGTAACGCTGCATTGCTGAGGTAGAATGGTAAGTGGGAGACTTATACTAAAGCACAAAAATGTCACCTTAATGTTGACATATAAAATGTAAGATGCACCTATCGACCTGCCAGTGACCAGAATTGGTCAGTTTTCACCAGCCGATCAGTGTCAGATATATTTTCAGATTCTGTGCTGGTCAAATGTACAGCCCGATACTGTGCTCATGCACTGTACTCGATTGCTCTAATACTCAAACCTGATACAACATAAGGTAACGCCGTTGCGTAGTTGATGCTCAAAAAAGAGCAAAATAAAGAAAATGTCAGCTGTTTGGAGGTACTTCAAGGTAAACAAAGAAGATTAGATAAATTATTTATTTATCGCCTAACAATATTCCAACATTGTGCAGACTGCGTATCTATCGCTGTCATTACAGCGGAGTTCCACTCGTGATGAAAAGTTTGACTCTTTTTTTGAGACTCGTTTCTTGACGAGTTACTCAGTAAAATGAGCCGTTCAATTTGATTCAGTTGGTATAATGCACGGTGAGTAAAGGAGGATTTCCAGTGAACAAGAGTGAGAAGAGTTGGCCATTTATTTTATTTAAAACATATTTTTGTTGTGATTGCAATGTTTTTGCAAAGTACCATATAAATATAATATAAATGTATATTTGCACTTCAAAGTGAACGATATGTTCACTTGAAGTTTGAACTGGACATTTCCATGTTAGTTATATGTTGGGTCCTACTAAAACTCTGTGAGAGTTACAGGTTGAATTTTACTGAAACTCGGTGACAGTCCCATATTCTATTTGATTGGAACTCAGTGACAGTTCCAGGTTGTAGTTTATTTTATTGGAACTCAGAGACAGTTTCATGTTCTATTATTGTCCCATAGTGAATAATGAACAATAATAAACAGTGTCGAAATCAGCAATCTCACTATTGTGGTAACTGAAAATTGCAGTGTATTCCGTGTATGCAGCTGTCCAATCACGTCATTGTGATCAGATCACGTGATGTATTTGTCATCAACGTACAGCAGATCAGAAAACGGTATCGACAGGTCAGACTTTAAAAAAATCAGGAATCTGAATGGGCCAAGGAAATCGCAATCGGTGCATCTCTAGTTGGTAAATACGTATGGTAACTTTATGAGATTTTTTTTTTTTTTTAATTCTTTATGAGAACTTTATGCATTTCAAGCCTATTGTATAGCCTATTGAGATGAATTACTATATATAGTTAGCCATAGTATCTTGCATAGAATGTGATTAGACTCGTTACGAGATCGCTACGTGTGAATAACTGATGGAGTCATTTAGCTGCAGTAACTCACCACGGAGACTCCCTGTTACACTATTGTGGTACTCAAAATATTTTCCCAAGGTTGGCAGGTCTACGGTTAAACAGGAAGCTTTTTTTTAATTGCCTTTTTATATTAAGCTTCTTAGTCCAATCCTCTAAGCAATTGGCAACCATGTACTTTAGTCAAAATATTTGGACAAGTCACATGGTCCTAGTGAAGCATTTTGTTTGGGTGTGGGTGGGTGTGTGCGCCCACCAGCGCCTGTCGCTTAATGGACGATATTTGGAGTCGTTGCGATGCAAGAGCTTACATTAACCATGAACATATTGAGGGTCTAAACTGTTGAAACACACTAAAGCCCACCTTTGGAAAGAGTAGATCACTCCTGCTTTGCAGTAAGTGACCTCCTTTTAAACTTATGATTTGCAAAAGTTTGATCACACATTAAACCACGTACAGATGATGATACGAGTGCAACCTCTCAAACACACGTACTTATTACTTTATTTTAGCACCGTGTACCATCCAAAAATGTAATTTGTGTTTTGATTTGTCAAAACTGCCCTTTTTTTTGTGCAGAGATTTGCGTGGTCGGTGAACTGGAGGACCTGAGCGCCTCTGTCGACGTCCAGGATGTCTACACAAAGATCAAGTGTAAAGTGGGAAGCTTTAACATTGACTATTACAGATGCAGGTAAAGGATCTCCCGTAAACACGCAAAGGAACACATGCTTGTGTCTCTTTTGCATTCATGATTTATGACATATGCATGCAACACACTCAAGCTACCAAGACCACACAACACTCGATCTCACCATGACCCCTGACGCCTGCCAACACAGTTGAGTGTCGGGGGTGGGGGATTATCAAACAGGATCACGAAACGGACAGACAACGAAAGAGAAAGACGTCACTTAGATCGGAAGACGGATTCTCTTATGACCTTTGGGCTGGCCCTCTGACTCACGCGGCAGTGGAATTCAAGTCTTCTTCTCTGTAATCCTCTTGGCGTGCGGCGAATAGATTTTCGAGGTGAAAGTCAGGGACATTAACGCATTGTAGGAAGAAGGAAAAAAAGAACACTGGGCCGCTTTCCACAGTGACCTTTCAGTGATCTCTCCCTGTGCAACAGTCCAATTGCAAACAGACCGGTTTTCGAGGGCTTTAAATTATAGAAGCACAGAGTGGTGGTAGAGATTCATCGCAAAACACGTTCTTCCCTATAAATAATTGAGCGGTTTATTTCCAAATCTAAAACTGTATTTTTTTTCCCCCCTGCATCCGCACCCCCCACCTCCCCAATCCTAATCACATGCCTTATGGATAGAATCAGCAGCTCTCGGTGTGTGGTGTACGTGCCTGGAAGCTTGTTTTCTTCACTGGGAAGAGACCACTTAGCGGGAGGTAGTTCTCCCATGACTATGTCTGAAGAGATGATAGGATGCGGGGCTGACACACACAAGTGGCTAACGGGCCACAATGTGTTCGCCTGTGTGTGTGTGTGTGTGTGTGTGTGTGTGTGTGTGTACATGTCCCCCATGGTGATACGTTCCAACACAGATGCATTCTGGGGGATGAAATCAGACCAGCCGATGCCAGACAACGGGACATTCAGATCCACATTCAGCAACATGCCCGTGTTTCACCGCTGATGTGTAAATAGGTGTTACTGTCGGGGGCCGGAAAAAAAAACACAATAAAAGAAAGAAAGAAAAAGAAAGCAGAGTCAAACCAAGCCAGACTTTCGTGGACATCAGATTGCGTCAGGCAGAGAGTGAGGCGATCTGGCTTATTGGCTTTCAGACTTGACTTGCAAGCAAAAAACATGGAGAAGGCCTCTCTGGTTTCTCCAAGTACGTAAATTATTTACGTTCAGCCGGGCCGCATTTGCTACAGCGCGAGTGCCGTGTCAGCCGAGCCAGGACACTGTCAATGGTGGGAATTGTTGGGGAGCAAGGAGAAGTGTCCCAGGTCTTTATGCCGCGCTTAACACAGGTGTGTGTCCAATTGTTTCTGAGGCGGCGCCAACCTCTTCAGCGGAGCTCCGTCTCTCCCCCAAGTAGATAATGGTGATCAATTTTCACATTTTTAAAGGGGGCCATTATAGCTGAACGTGCGTTTAACGGCGTGGTTCTCAACACACTCTTAACCAGACGAGGCCCTGGCAGGAGGGAGCGCTCCATCATTCGGGCCAGTTTACAGTCAGGGCTGTTCAGGGACACGGTGAAGGACCTCCAGGCGTCCAGCCTATGCTAATCTGGATCATCCAGACACAAGGGAGGCCCGCCGGGGCTCCGGTCCATGTTAATCATTCGGGAACAGATAATTGTTTGCTGTTTCATCGCCCCAGCCCAGGTTATTTGTGTGTGGCAGGTCAGATTAAATCATGTCTGACAGAGGGAGAAAAAGACGTCTCATCTGGCCATAAGAACATATTTCACTGCTGGAGAAGGGGAAAGGAAGGTTGAGTGGGTCTGAGAGAGTGGGTCTGCACATATGGGAGGTGAGCACTACAGATAATTGAATTCCTGATTTCTTGAAATTATCCGGGAGGGAGGGGGCTTGTGAAGGGAGGAAAGGAACAACATGACAGAGAAGGTTGGACCCAAGGGAAGGAAAGATGGGAGTTCAGTAGATGTTTTAACCACATACGAGGGTGATGTAACTGATGATGGAGAAGAAGCTGGCAGGGGGGTAAAAGGGACAACGGAAGAGAAGAGGCACATTCGCACATGATAAATCTTTCCCCCCGGCCAAGTTCAGGGACAATTCCCGCTCATTTTGGTTACTTGCTCGATCTAGTCCGTCCCCCCCAGACCACTTCCAGAGGACTGGCTGGTGACAGTTCACACTAATTTGCTCCAAGGAGCATCTCAACACAAATTGGAACTGATGTCTTCCAGCTGCTCCACAAATGGCGGCTGGGAGCATGGAGGGGTGGGGTGGCGGCATGAGCGAGGTCATCTGTAGGATGTCTACGCGTATGAGTAATTTAGAACGGCGACAAGAGTCGAGAGGGGAGATCACAAACGCACACAAAGCACATCGTAATGCCGCGGCGGAGAGCTTGTGAGGTGGGTAGGTCCCTGAGAGGATGACGCTGGAGATGTTTGAATCATTTCCTTTGTGTAGGAAGAGTCGTGCCATGAATCTGTTGTGCATGTTTTGGCTTCTCAAAACAACTGCAATAACTTGCCACGTATGTTTGTATGTGCTTGTATTTTTCCTTTACAGATGGTTCAAGGGTGGTGATTTTGACCAGGCAGACACACACACACACACACACACACACACACCCACACACACACACACACACACACACAAAATATGAAATTTTAAAGACACACACACGCTTGTTGCAGACGTGTCACTCTGCGCATTGAAACTAAATGTAATTTTGTTCATGTTAATATCATTTGGTTTCTTACCCATAGGTATTGGTGACAACACAGTGCAAACCAATTCTGATTAGCTGACTGGTTTAATGTTATGTTTTACAATCAAATTAATTCAGTCAACAATACATACAGTAGAGCCCTATTTATCTCAGCTCTGTTGAAATGATGGTCCTCCAGGAGAATGTGATGTTCGATTGACCAACACATCATTGGATATACCTGAAATTGTTCTTTTCACTGTATGATAACATCAACACAGTATACCTTATTTTTGTTATATTCTCTGACAGGATGTTTTTTAAACTTATGCCTCCACCTAACAGTATTTAAGATAAGATAATGCAACGCTTTATTCATCTCTGGGGGGTGGGGGTTCAGGAGGATTCGCTCACAGTATCATCCATAATCATGACTAGAAAGCCACTTATGCATAGGGCATTGGCTAAGTTGAGTGCTTTCTAAAATGGCCAAGAATGGAGGTGTAACCTCCCAAATTAAAATTTGTTCATTGTAAGGGGCAAAGTTGTACCGGAGAGCTTTTGTCCCCACGAGGAGGTAATTCCTTCTGCAAGGGTGAAACCTGTGTAGCTTAAGCAATACCGAGCAAGGCTGTGAGTTAGGAAAAGGCATGTATGAAGGCATTGAATGTATTGATAAGTCATTATTGCCTGGTAAGTTGAAATTGTGGTGCCTTCAGTTGAGACTATTGCTATCATGTATAATGTGGCATTACATTTAGAGTTTATGAGATTCCATTCACCGATTGAAGAACTTGATAGACATGTGCATTAGGAAATGGTTGGGAGTACCACTATTTTTAAGTAAGATATTACGATATGGTCAGGGGATTTTAGAGCTGCCAGTGACTAATGTGAAATAGAAATTTAAGTGAGGTTGGGGATGACTTTGTCTAAGTTGTGAAAGCGGGCAAAAAATGAACCCTGAGGGAAGCCGTCCAGTGTAGCCAGGCTCCAGTTCTCAAGTGTTCAGTGGGTGAAAGCAAGCACACAGAGGCTAATTCGGGTCCTGGTAGTAAAGAAAATAGAACAATTGAGAAAATAGAACAATTGTAATTGTAACTTTGGAAAATTGGGTAAAGTGAAGGACTGGGAATTGTTGGCAGATGTTGGCATGCAACTCCAGGTTCACAGATAATTGTGTCCACTACCTTGAGATCTGACAGGGTGTTGTATTGTGTTGAGCGCATTGTGTGTTTCATTGAGCCAACAATTCTGTTGGCAGAATAGTTTAATCTACATGTTTGAGGATTTAATGGAGGAAGACTTTAAGAGGAAGAGGTTCAAGTATACAGATTTAGTTGCGGAGGCAAGGGATCACGGCTGGCACACACATATTAGCCCAGTAGAGATAGATGTAACCAAATCGTAACTACGTATTTTGAATTTAGTATTCAAAGTTGTTCTCTGAGATCAGCTCTGAATTTGTTTTCTGCAAAAGCTGGAAGGGCGAGTCAGTGGCTGTGTAGGAGAAGAACACAGATGTGAAGAAGTTTGGGAGGTAGCTCAAGATGACCAAGGATGGATGTTAGCTACCCAGTATACCAGTACAGAACTGGCGGCACTGGGCAAGCATTAATGGTGTCAGTCGGGTTAGTCACTGGGCAGGCCCCCTACGGTAGAGGAAGTGCTAATTGAGGACTGAGTCTGTACGGTGCCAGTGGTTGTAAAGAAGGATTATCACCGTGCATGTATAGCCAGACTAGTGGGAGGCTGAGGGTACTATGTGTATGGAGGGGATGGTTCTGGGACTAAGCCATGTGGAACTTTTATTTAGTGTAGCGGTTCTGCCTGAGGTACTCTCCTTAAGTGTAGGGACACGTGTGTGAAGTTCTTTAGCTAAGCTGGATTTCTTTCTGTAGCCCCCACAAACTATTAGCACAAGGGATTTAACTTCAGACCCTGTTTATTATTGTATGTATATGCATGAACATATAATACATACATTAAACTTCCATCTCGACATTCACTGACACTTATATCTGGAAGTTTAACTGTAGCCAATGTTTATAAGGATCCTGACAGTTGCATTAATAGGGGGACATCAGCTTTGCAATACACATTGGACAATAGATTATATGCCTATTCTTATATGCTTTGCAGCCACCATTACCTTATAACCGGCCAGCATAAGAGACAAGAATGGGCAAAATTAAATTCAGATTAGTGATATTGATATAAAATGGGTTTTACTGTATTACCTATTATGGCCACATTGTATATGTTTTCCAACCTATTAAGAGATTTCCATTCCAGCCCATGTATCCCATGTAAATTCAGTATGTTGTTTTACACGTAACTGTATCTATGCTAGATACAGCTAAAGCTCCAATGGCTGATAAAGAAGCCTTCATCTTGGCCAGGTCTTGTGTGTATCAGACCAGTTCAGGCAAAATGCGGACCATAGCGGCCAAGTTAGCCTTAAATGCCCAAGCTGAGCTGGGCCTTATGTGTCTTTCTCTAGACCAGGGCAGAGCTGGCACCCTGGCCAGTATGAAGGACTCCTCATGCACTGCAAGGAGACAGCCGCGGTGAGGCCCCACAAGCAAACTGCGGCCCTCTTTAAATACCTGCACCACTCTGCCATTGCACATCCTGATTGAGGTTCCTCGTTGCTGCTCACACTGGACAGATGGGGAGAGATCGTCATTAGCGGGAATATTAAGCTCCTCTTTCAATTTAACAGCCTTCATACATTACTCAACTCATGACCAAACATTACATTTGGAATCCTCCTCTATCTCTCCAGTGGCTCTGATTGGCTGATGAGATTAAAAATTATTTTGATAACAATCATAATTTGGTTGCAATGGTTCTTCTGTGTGTGGGAGAGGAGGAGACATGCATTTTCTTCTGGTTGCTTGTTGATCACATCACAACTTACTACAGCAATGGCCTCATACTCAAATCTTAACGTCCAGGGCTGACTTTCAAGTGCAGACACCAGAAACTCTGATAGGTAGGGTTAAGTTTTACATGACATGTCTAAATAATGTACATAGTGTTTCATCCAAATTCAACACCAATTTGATTCAGGTGCAGGACACCACTGGTTCAATGCCATGTTCCCAGCTTTATTAACCACTCTCCACAAAGTCCTCTGAGATTTGCTGACTCTTCAATGCTGAGCATTCAGGATTCAGCATTCACCTTATACCTTAATATAAGCTACTGACCTTTTCCAGCATTAACCTCCACTAGGCATCAGATCGAACCGGTGTTCTAATCGGGGCCCTGGCACGTCCTAGAGTGTATGAGACCACCCCTCCCCAGTCCAATGTGTCTTCTTTATTTTTTGCTGCTCTCCTGATTTTGATTCGCTGAAATCATCCCTCGCTTCCAAGATTATTTCTGTGCTGTTTAACTTCCTCTTACCTGCCCCCTCTGCTCCCATCTGATCTATCTCTTGGCTCTCTATTCCTTATTCTTTCTCCCTTTCTCTGCTCCCCTCACCCCAGTCCGGAGGAGCGTGCGGGGAGCACAGGCGGCTGTGGAGGAGGAGTACTCCTCTCCTGCACTGACAAGCTGAACAGACGCACAGTGCTGGTTCGACCCGTCAGCAAGCAGGAGTCTTTCAGCCACTTCTGTGGCTTTTTCCCTCCTGTAAGAATCCAGGGCATCCTCTTGTTGAGATTTATTTTTCTTCCTTACCTAGAAGTCTGCTTGGCCTCCATCAACAGTGTTTTTATACAAAAGAAGTGTAGAAAGAGTCTCCCTTCAAAGGCCAGTCTCTTTAATATTGCCATTAGACAATCTTCCAGTGTTCCTTTGTAAGTTTTGATTCAGGCCCTCTGGCATTATGGGGCAATTTTGGGGCTTATTGTGCAACAAAATTGCTGATTTGCAATGGCTTTCTTTATTTAAAAAAAACAAAACAACTTTTAATGAATAATAATAATGTTGTGTTATATTGCGGACAGTGCATTGTTTTTGTTTTTTGTTTTTTTGTTTTTTTAACTATAACATTAATGGACCATTAATTTGACTTGGTGATATCCCAAATTGGTGCTAGAATAGTGGATTAATCACTTAATTTCTGACCATGTGAGTTGACGTGTCATTTTTTTGAAGTGCACAACGAATACAGAAAACAAGAATACACATTTTACTATTCAAAGCATTACATCTATTAAAAACAGTCTCATTTTACCTGATATTTTAGGGTCTATTTAATCTATTTTAAATAGATTATGTAATGAATTTGCATCATTAATTCGCATAATTCACAATTAAATCTGGAAGAACTGATGACCACCCCGGAACTTATGGCATACAGAGCTTTAAAATTATTATATTTCAAATATTATTCGCATTTCTCATACTTTACATGTACAAAGAAATTGTCGTTTTCAAAGTGTAATGTTGTCTTTGACCCCAGGAAAACTGCCTGGTCATCAGCTAATGGAGTGCCTTAAAATTAACAAATGAACAGTTTTCTTCGTCCTTCGGTGTCACACCCACAAAATACCAAAATGTCAAATGCTTTAGTATTTCAGAAGCACACCACTCTGAAGTGTTCCTAAAAATTAGAATTTAACGGATATTTAGGATTACCCCATGAATTTCAGATAGTCTAGACTTGTTATAAACAAGTCTATATATTTTTGTTGCCAAAACGTCAACTAACCCAAAACAGCCCCTCCCTCAGTCCATGATTATGCAATCACATAACAATAAATCTGTATTGGTCCATCTTTTTCAAGCCTTTTATTTAAAATATGCAGAAATGACTACAGGTATATGTCTAGACCCTGAGGGTTGCACTCCACATGATTCAATTGAACCCACCATATGCTTTCATAATGTTTGCACTATTACACACTGCAGCTATTCATACATTTGTCTCGATCAGCTTGTAAAGTTAAACTGTGTTTATATATATTTACTTATAATCCCCAAATTCTAAATCCATGAGTTTATGCTTTGCTCGTTCTTAATTCTGATTGATCAGATGTCCGTTTAGCTATCAACTTAATAAATAAGCAGTTCTCAAATTCACTGTTAATGGAAGTTCCAGCAGACTTCATCTCGACGTTATGTACAGTCCTGCTCCCTTCTGTGAAATATTGTTTAATTGCACTCCAGTTGGAGTTTATTTTCTTAACGTATTGCCTATTTCAATGAATCCTAAACTGTAATTAAGTTTGCAAATCAGTCATTTGACTGGAGATTTGGCTTTTTTTTCCCTTCTTCTTTTGATAAATCAGAAGCATAGCCTCTAATTCAGCCTGCGAACTCACTGCGTTGAGTCGTGGTTTGAAGTAATGGCTTTTAAAAAGGAGGCTGAGTTACTGCTCCAGTCTAACGCAGAGCATGGCACATGAGTAAATATTCTGTTGCGCCCTCAATTTTCTACTAGTAGCTTCAGCTTTGCTTGCTCTGTCCGACGAAAAGGGCTGTTTTACTGCAAGAGTAGAAGTCTTGTCTCGGACTCCAGTTCACCTAGTTTGCGGACTTTAGGATGTTGGCTTTGGCACCTACAGGCAAACACAAAACAAATATTTATCATCTGAGGACTTTTCAAAAAGTAAAGCCACCTCTGTATGGAGGATATAATGTTCACAAAAAACAATTGACTAAATTGATGTCCGTAAAACTTTCAAAATACTTTGAGAAATTTGGCTACATTTATTACAATTGGAAAACACGAAGCACTTTTCCTTGGAAGAAGCAGATTAGGAGATGTTGACTTCTCTCTTGTATCAAACAAGGCTTCTATACTCACCAGGAACATCAGACCCCTCACGTCCATTGCGTTTTCCTTGGAGAGGGCTGCGTTACGGGTGATACAGTGAGTTGTGTGTGCCCCCCTTTCCCACCGTCCCTCAGACGGCAGCCAAGGTCCTGGAGGTCTCCCACCAGCAGCATGGCTTCCTCTCCGTCACCTACACCCAGGCCATCACTAAAAATGTCCGCCATAAGCTTACCACACGGGCAGAGCGGCCCCCGCGCGCCGGCAGTGCCGCTGATGGCCAGCGTGCAACCCCTGACCCCCTGGTGGATGGCTCACCCCAGTACCTGCGAGAGATCCTGCTGACGGCCCAGCCCTTTGACGTGGTGCTGTCATGCCCCTTGCTGGCCACCGTAGTGGGACTGTTCCAGGTAGTGACCCAGTACAAACATGTTTACTCTAGATGGGCTACTATTGGGATGTTGGGCATTCTGTGCAGGAATCACATGGACGGAGGTGGCAGCTATGAACTGGGTAAAAGTTCAACTAACTCAGTTATAAGACAGAATGCTGTTAGCATGACATGGTATTTATTTATTTCTTTGGATAGATATTCTTTAGGACAGATGTGAGAATAAATTACCGTTTGTTGTTTGAAAAAAAACTGCTGTTTTAAGTTTGATTGAGAGAAATGTCACTCTTCCAGGCTACGGTACCAAGACGTTTCCGGGACCGAGGGAAGTCTGCAGGCCAACCAATGAGGAGCCACACACTGACCTCCCGCTGCCTGCCTCTCATCTACATCAACACCAGCATGATCAGAGTCTTCTGCCCTGGAACTCAGGACAGACACGTGGCAGCAGCAGGTCCAATGTTTTACCCTTAAGTCGTTGTTTTTTTTTCCCCAATAATGTGCGGAGAGCCGCACTCATTCATTGCAGTGACCTGCAATGAATGTTTTTTTTTTGTTTTTTTTTGTCAAGGCCGTCCAGACATACCAAAGCCACCACATTAGTATGCAGAGACATTTTCAGACACAAAAAGCTGAGGTTCTCATGGAAACTCACCGCAGCAAAATTCACTCGGACAGAACACAATGGGACTATTGTCTAAAAAGTCATCTATCGAGGCTTGTTGTGTCTGTTCCTTGCATTGCATAGCAGTTGGGA
The DNA here is from genome assembly GCF_960531495.2 of Zeus faber. Taxonomy (NCBI): domain Eukaryota; kingdom Metazoa; phylum Chordata; class Actinopteri; order Zeiformes; family Zeidae; genus Zeus; species Zeus faber. The sequence continues at coordinate 30,171,193 of NC_137195.1, forward strand.
GGTTGTACACTTTGCTTTGCTTATGCGCGTGTGTGTTTGTGTATTTTCATTGTGTGTTTGTTGATTTAGGTGTTTGTGCACATTCCCACGGCTGCATTTTGTGGAACAAATCATGCATGAGTTTATTTGTGCCTCTGTGTACCTGCAAGTGTGTGTTTGTGTTTGGTGTACCCCTCTCTCTCTCAGTAACGCTAGTATCTATTTGTGTGTGCGCGTGTGTTACAGCAGAGTCCCACCACAAGAGAGAGGACACCCTGGTGTTGAAGCTTGGCTCCCTCAGTATGGCCCCTCAGGCGGATAACCCCCTGACCCGCACCGTGCTGCGCAAAGACATCTACCAGTGAGTCCGTCGCTTTTCTTCCCTCTGCGTACTTGGACATGTCTTGCCCTCAGCCGCTTCCCTAGCGAAGACGGTGTGTGAGACATGCAGCATTGGAGGTGGCTTGTCCTCTCTCTCTCTCTCTCTCTCTCTCTCTCTCTCTCTCTCTCTCGCTCTCTCTCTCTCCCTCTCTCTTCATCTTCTCTCACACCAAAAAGGAAAGGCTCCCAATGTGCCTAATTTCGTTAAAAGATGTCTCACTTCAATATCTTGTATAGTGTATGTTACAGGAGTCGTTTCACAAGACACACAGTATTCTGCAGATACTAATAGGTACTAATGCAGCTTGCTTCCGCAACAATGAGGGCCATCGGGCATTTCTGATATGACTAGACTTAACATGTACTGTAAGCCTTTGATTCTCAGACCAAATGAGCCACCGAGTTATCCAGAGTATGAAAGAGTGTCAAGTCTGGAGTGGTCATTGGCTTGTAATGAGAGTGAAAGGGCAAGTATAAAATGGGTCCGAAACCATAACCAGGCCTCTTTCTACCGGGGGGCGTATATATAATGCCTAAATTTAACTTATCTCTGAAATCCCTTGACCCCTTTTTGGGAACATAACCTGCATCCAACCTAATTATTCTGTACGTTTCGACCCCTGGTGCACATCTGTCTGACCACCGGCGATGTTTTTCTGTCGGCCTGAGCGCGTTCCCGTGTGCGATGGGTGATGGCGCCGCGGTGTGGTCATACCCCCGCGCCCCCTTCCCCAGTGAGGAAGGGAGTGAGCCATGAGTGACACCTCGGAGGTCCGCGAGGGCCCTCCAACTGAAACACAAGACTGTTGATACAAGCCCCCCCAATCCATAGCATGTGGATCAAAGCTGGGAGCCGGGGGAAAGGCCCGACTTCTGACGGAAATAGCTCAGCGCAAAACACATTTTCCCGCTAAAGGCAGCTCAGAGAATCTGGATTGTGTCATTGCTGCCTCCAAACCGCAGCCCCACCGTGTGTGTGTGTGTGTGTGTGTGTGTGTGTTTGCATGTGTGTGTGTGTGTGCGTGTGGGTGTGTGCGTGTGCGTGCGTGTGGGGGGGGTTTGTTCGAGATGGAGCTGGCAAACACATGTAATGAGGCAGATAAAAGTAGCGCCTAATGTTTTGCGCAGCTGCTAGTGAGATGGGAGCTGACACTGGGAGCAGAGGAGAAATTAGATAAAAAAAAAATAGAAAGAAAGGTAGAACAAAAAAAAAAGATGAGGGGAGGCCACCAGTCTTTATTGTTGCCTTCAGTTGGTGGAAGTTACGGCGTGATAGAGATTGCATGGAGCAGGGAGGCAGACGGCGGTCCGGGGGCCTCCAGGGCCAGCCTGACAGCAACAAAAGGTATCAAGTGGAGATGGAGGGGAGCGCCATACTCCACGCCGCACTGGCCCCAAATCTCTTCCAGAGAGAGCCCATTAATGCTTTGATGTACGGAGCAATGGTGTTATTGATCAGTAACCATAGCTACTGTTTTCCACAGACCCACATGGGCTGTTTTTTGTTTTGTGTGTTTTTTCCTTCCCCGGCCGTTTTTCAGCGCACCCTATCGAGATGTTTATTTGTTGTTTGTTTTGAGGAGACTTGCATTCAACGCCATGAGAATGAGACTTCCTCATTCCTGTGGAAATGGTGCCTAGACCCTTTTTTCAAATGTAACTTTATTTTTTTCTGACGCACCGGCCGTCTTGTGATCTTGTTGGATGATAAACGATGATCATTCGTGGGCATGGAACATATCCACCCAGAGTCTTGGACCCCGAAAATAAGTTTGGGCCTGCCATGCAATTTCACTGTGCCTTGGCTGGCGATGTTCTCCCTTCATGGTAGTTAGGGGCATGGCGACGGATCTGTGGCTCTGTTGCCCACATGTGCGCTCTCTCTCTCTCTCTCTCTCTCTCTCTCTCTCTCTCTCTCTCTCTCTCCCCTCCCTCCCTCTCTCTCCCTCCCTCCCTCTATCTCTCTCTCTCATCTCCCATCATATACCTCAGCAGGCTCCACCGTGGCCCAAACAAAGCCACACACAAGTCACATCCATACACAAACAAACACACTCTATGTGTGTCTAAGCGGACACATGTCCCAATTTTGTGATTATTCCACATTAACCTACATTAAGATGCATACACAACCCCACCCCCCCCCACACACACATGCACAGAAGCCACAAGTCGCTGTGTCCCGCCCCTGTAAGTGACAACCGAGCAATTATCCCTCACCACACTCATGTGTTTCAGTCTTCCCCTTCCACCCAGGAATTATCCACCAGCCACCTTCCCCTCTTCATGATTGATCGCGGCATGTGTGTACGCATTTTCTTCTTTTTTTTGGGCATTACTGATAACCATGTGACGACATGTTCAAAACTGGTCTCTACCGGTTTCAGTACACTCACCCAAGTCACCCAGCAATGGCGGCATTGACAATCTGTAATTACGCGAGCCAATGTGTGTTTCTTACGGCTGAAGGAAGAAAAACATGTCTCCGGGTGCCAGTAGCCCTTCGCTAATTACATCCAGTGTCATAATTGGATGATCGATCTATGGTAAGCAGCCATCGCGGTGAGCGTCCACCGTACATCAGATGATTACCGCCGCCCTCGGAGAGAGAGCAAGAGAGAGAGAGAGGGGGATTGGATTTCAACCCCAACTTTGCGTTCAGACTTAACCTACTAGCCAGCATGTGCAGTGTAAACATCCGACATTCCGAGCCCGTCTTGGTGCCACCCTGTGCAAAACCTGATGTGTTTCTGCCTTTCCTCGCGCCTGCTCCTGCAATTCAGTGTGTGGGGGCTCAGTGTATTCATTTGAAGTTAGATGGATTTCTATTTCAGCGCAAATTAAGCCGTGGGACTGGTAAAAGGGGGTAAGGTTGATGTCGGGCCACCGGGCTCATTTGGTAACAATTAACACCCTTTCACTCGGCCCTCTGATGTTGAATTTGGGTTCCCTGATGGGAGATGGTCCCTAGTGGATGGAGCTGGAGCTCTGACACTACCATCCCCCCCCTTTCTCTCTCTCTCTCTCTCTCTCCCCCTCTCCCATCACACGCTTTACAAGGTCGCTGTCAATTTACACAGCTGAAATCATTTTCCTGACTTGAAAAAGTACATGAAGCACAGGCTCTGTTAACGTCCAGCATGCCTTCAGCCCGTGCTTTCTTGTGGTTTGGGCTTTTTTTTTTTTTTTTTTTTTTACCTTTTAAGTTCAGATTTTTTTTGGCAGGGGCTGGGGGGCACTATATATACGATCTATATTTTGCATTCAGGGGAACAGGGGCAAATGGAACCCACTTTTTGGAGCCCCTTAGCATGAGGTGTCACATTTGTAACACTGACAACTTTTAGAGGAGCATGTCAGTCTCTCCTAGGGTGTCACATGTGAAACAGTTTGAAAGGGTTAAAAGAAAAAGATTTAAGGGCCCACTTACGAGCACCTCGGCGAAATTGTGAAAGATGAAACCCTCTGTGTCCGTGTGTGTATGCGTGCATGGTTCTACCTTTACATTTGCGTCTGTTTAATTATGTTTTGTTTAATGCGAGGGAGAGATATGAGTTCCCAACTCATATCTCTCCCTTGATCTCAATTATCTTCACCCATAGTGTCTCTATGGCTGTTATTCTTTCTGTCGTCCTCCGAGTTATTCTCGCTTCTCTCTGCCCTCTCTCCATGGCCATGTCCACGTTTCTGTCGGAAAGACTGGTCATGGTCCTGGTCCCAGCCTTCTGCGACCGGTGAACCAACCCCCTCATTTTGGTTGAATGGCAGCCCAGCTTGTCCCACACGCCATAATAAGAGGTTGCGATGGGGATCCCCCCCGGCAGATAAACACAGCCCTCCAAAGCCAGACCCCTGCCCCTCGTTAGTAAGACACCCCTCTGACCGGCTGCGGCAACTCACAGCGGGCCCGTGGCAAGCTCATTTGGTAACAATTAACACCCTTTCACTTGACCCTCTGATGTTGAATTTGGGTTCCCTGATGGGAGATGGTCCCCAGTGAGTTCTCCAAAGCAGGCCGGAGCTCTGACACTACCACCAGCCCCCCCCCCCCCCTCTCATATTTTAGAGAGGTATGGTCCAGGGTTGAGAACGCCAAGGTAATTTAGGCTACATTTTCCACGTCCATTATTTTTCTATAATACATAGCTCCAGAAAACAACAACTGAATTAGTTCCTTCCCCCCCTCCCTTTTTTGTTGGTAATCTTTCCCTTCACTGTTGGTGAGTTGTATAAATAGAGATGGTGAGAAGTTGACTCTGCTATTTTGCCCATAATATCAGACTCTGCCAGGCAGATTAGTCCCGTAACGAAGAGCCACACCAGCTGGAAAATGGTTGAAAACCGACTGCAATTTGGGGTAAAGCCACAGTAAATTGTTTGTTAACAAACATGGCACTCAGATTGTCCCCAGTATCGTGGCCGTCAAAATTTAACTGTTTAGTTTATCCGGCTGCAGAGTTTTAACGTGGCCTCATTGGCGGTCTTTTAATTTCCCTTACACCGAGGCCGCAAGAGTGAAGTGTCAGGTGCTGAAACCGTGGTGGTGAGGGGCTCCCCGACACACGCGTTTCAAAGGCCCACAGCTGTCGCGCCGTCACCAGTCACCTCTGTAATATTTACCGCCAGGTTACCGGAGCTCGCGGTGGCTGCTGCGGTGGGCGGCGGGATTACGCGGCCTTGCTAGTTTTCAGACATTCTAATCTTTAGTCCTCACCTTGGAGGTCACACACCAAGCAAGCCGCACAGATGTCTGTAAGTCGTCAGCCTCTCTCTACATCTTTGCCCTCCCCCATCAAATAGCATTTGAGGATGCCTTTCTGTTGTTTTTGTCCGTGGACTACTCTTTCACATTTCTTCCCCATCTTCCCTCGCCATCTCTGCGCCCCAATAAAACCCTGGCGCTTCCCAGCAAATGATTCATTTGAAGCTTCAGTGCACACTTGCCTCATCACTCACTTTACTCGGCTGCCAAGTGCCCCATTTCCCAGTTTGTTTACACCAGCGAAAAGAGCGCCGGCCTCGCTCCACTGCCATGGCAGAGGAGGAGGGGGGGAGAGGATAGCTGGTCGGGCCCACACATGGTGACACCCAGCACCTACACTTACATACATACTGATTTAGGGAGCTACTTTTTAGTCTTCTGGCTGCTGGCTAAACTGTTTTCCTCGACGGCAGCTCGAGTCAAGTAGTGTAAAATCTGTCTCGCAAAGAACCATAGAGCGCTCGGTTCGTAGTGACTAAAAATAAATAAATAAATAAATAAATACAATACAATACAATACAATACAATACATTTTTTTTAAGGTGGATAATTGTTACACACCACTAATAGGTCTTATAACAGTAGTCTTGGAAGAGACTTAGAAGGTGCCCGTTGATTCAGTGCACTGCCACGCTGAGAAGTGAGAACTTGGGTAACTGTGTCTGTGTGGTGTTCAAGATGGATAGGGAAAGTTGTGTCTGTGAGGCTTAAGTGTTCGCTGCCTATTTTCAGTTTCAACTTTCCTACTCGACATCCTCACTGTTCTCGATTTATCTTGTGTTTTCCTAAAAATATGCCAGCGTGTCATTAAAGCTGAAGTGCGGGAGACACCAACTTACTAAATCTCTCTAATTGCACTGTTCCTTCTTTGGCTAAATAGCTGTTTTGATCTCTTAGTTGGTCTGTGTGTGCACTTTGGTACTCCATTTAAGTGCCTTTTTAATGACTCCATAGCTTGATACATATATATATATATATATATATATATATAAATTGCATCTGATTCAGCTACATGATTGTCATAAATTCTGTGTGGTTATAGCATATTACAGTAAAATGTCTCAATCATCATAATGTAACTTAGTAGTCCACAAGGGTATTTTAGTTTGAGAACAGAAAAAGGCTTTGCATGCCTCTTAAAAAGGAAATGGCACAGAGCCATGAGAGGTTTGTTGAACCGGTGCCAGCCGAAACAAGGCCCTGAGAGCACAGCAGACCCACCCAGCAGTCAAGCACGGGCAAAGAGGCTAATAGAAGCAAATATTTTTTACAACTTAAAACGGTTTGCTGAGGCGTCCCAGGGTCTATGATTCACTTCGTTCCGGCCTTTTCTGTTCCGTTCGCTATTCGAGCGGAGGAAAGCCATCTATCTCTCTAGGGTGATTTGAGCTGGCTCTTTTCTCAGTCAATTCCAAATGACCTCTCTCCCCTTTCTTTCCCTTGATTTCTTTTAACTCTCTGTCACCTTCTCCCGCCCTCAGTCCCAAAACTGAGGGTGAGATTCTGCCTTTTCTCAAAACAGAGAGGGGGAAAAGATAAAATAAGCGAAGAAAGGGAGGGTCAGCCAGAATAAACATTTCTTTTTGTCAGTCAGGCAAATGAAACACCTGGTGCTGGTAAACCATGAAGAGATATTTCATCTCTCTCCGACATTCAGGATTAATTTGAGATATTTTAAAAAGAAAGCTGGGGACTGCCACTACCCCAAATAAAATACACTTCCCCCTCTATTAATCACTGCCTCCAAGAATCCATATTTTGAGACTCCACAAATTGACTGCGGGTGAGATTGTGGAAGGACGGAGATCGGTTCTCACGTTGAGAAGGCCCGAAGAGAAAGTGTCATAATGTGAAGAGGAAGTTTAGACTCTGCCGCTAGGTCCCACGGCCCGCTTGAGCGGAATTCCTTCTTAACCGCATTTACCATTTTATTCTAACTAAAACTGCCATTTGTCCTTTTCTGTGGGAGCCAGGATGACGGATGGATTTCTCCACATCCCACAGCTACAGTATCACGTAACATGCCAGGTTGGTCTCCTGGAAATAGGGGTAAAATAGCCACAGCGCCTCGGAGAGCAGAAGCAACAGAACCACTAAGACTTGTGTTCAGTCTGGCTAATGGCTGTTCCTAAGGTTCCATTGAGTTTATATTGCGGATTCAGTAAAAACTGTAGATGGATAGTGTGGACACTCTATTAACAGGTATGGGTTAAGGAGGGAGACAGAGACTTGTAACAGTGAGGATCCGCCCAGGTGGGGTTTTTTGTTAAGGAAAATAACCATAAAGGCCCTCTGGCAAACAAGCACGTGAGTAGTAATGGTTTTGTCAGATGGCATTGTCTGCAGCGATCTGGTCCCAGGCTCAGTTTCCTGCACCAGGCTTCCTCCTCGCTGAAAGAGAGCACACCACATGTAAGGCCTCTCCCTCACCAAGTTTGACCGATCCGGTGGAGGTGTACTGCCGCAGGAAAGAGCCGGCGCTGAGTCCCGCAGAGTGACAGTTGACCACACCCCCTCGCCTGTCATATATAGATGATTATCTTCTATCTGGATCCATCTTATCACTTTCTATCCAAATCAATCTCTCATCCTAAGCCGCCTCCCAACTTAGCCATCCACTGGAAGCGTTCTGCGGTGACTCCTGCACCTCTCTCCACAGCCGGCAGTATGCTTTAGCGCCGTGTGTGCCTGAGTGGTGGAGCCCTGTGGCCATACACAGCATCTTGCCCTGTGTTGTGGTGTCTGCCGACTTCTGTGTACAGCCTGTGGTTTGTTCATTCCATAAATATCTGTGGCCTCTCTGATGTTATTCTCAGGGCTCCTCTTCTGTGAGTAAACCGCACCGCAACACTTGTATTCAACGGCCTGCACTTAGAGGTTTTTTTTTTGGGGGGGGGGGGTAAGGAGAAAGAAAGAAATCCCAGTCTCAGCTCGCCTTGGCCATTTTATGCATCCAAATTAGATGTAGTGTAATAAAAAAACGAGTTAAGTATGGCGCGGGGTAAGGGACAAAATTAAGTCTACTGAGAAGTCGGCGGAGGCTATGTCCTTGCCGAGGCCAGCTACTGATCTGGCCAATGATAAGCCGGTGCTGGTAACTGAGAGGCTGGCTGTGGGAAGTGAGAAGCCAACTATTTATTCAACCAAGATGGTAACTCATGCATCTTACCTAGAAACCCACTGAATCAGCTAGCACAGAAACCTTTCCTCCAGCAGCCAATAGTCAAACAAGGCTTCAGCCAATAACGTTCCATTTTCACTTCCATCCCGCTCCCAAATTGTATATGTTATACTGTTTAATTAAATACAAAGTATTTATAATGAGTATGAAAGTTATTGAAGTTATACTGTTTAATTAAATACACTAGTGTTACACTACTATATACACTATTTAATTAAATATAACTTAAGAGAAACTAAAATCGAAGTATAAAAATGAACAACTACATTTCTGCAGAAAATGCTGAGTTAAATGCAAAGTTAAAATGAACACCCATTTGTCCTCATTTGAGATCGCCACCTATTTTATACTTTATCCAATGCATTAAAGCCCTCGAAAAAATAATATATCGTTGATCAAAAACACAAGTACGTTTTGGATCCTCTGTCATCTTGAGGGAGCATCGCTCCCTCTCTGTCCATGTCTAATTAGGCACGGATATCGCTCGCAATAACGCGATCGCCTGCCTGTTCCTCTAAAAAAAGCAAATAAAAACATTGTTGTTTTATTTTAGATGTATTTTAAGCTGAGACCTTTCCAAAAATGTGTTTGGAAATGTGTCTTTTTCTGCGACAATGTAAAATCTGATTTTATTACATTTAGATTGTAAATGTTCTTGGGATCCCCACTTTTCACCCCCTCCCATGGCAGGGTGGATTTGTTTTACTTTGTCGTAGAATAAAACCAAACACGTTATTGGAAAGCTCCCATCTTGTAGTTTAAGATATGTAAGTTTGAGAGATTTCAATGAACCCTAAACTGTGATATTGACCTTTGAACCCTGACCAGAGGTCACCTTTTAATCCCTTTATCTCAGTAATTAAAAGAGATACCAAAATAAGGTCCACTGTTTTGGACAGCTCTGGACATGTACTTTCGGAGGGGTGGTAGTGTCAATAAACATATAATTCAAGGACTATTTAAGCAGCGCTTGTCGGGGCTCAAATAGTACTCAGATAAGAACATGTCATTTCAGCCCTCGTTTGTCACCTAACTCTACCGTGAAGGCCTGCAAAGGTCAAAGGCTAAAAAGTGGGACCTATTAGGCCCCTCCCCTTTGTCGGAGAGGGACGTGCCTGGCAACATTGGATTCGCCTTGACGAGTAGATTTTGTCACATTTCATTGAGGGAAAGGCCCCAAATGGGGTATCCTAAAAACGTTGCCTAAAAAATGGTGATCATTATGGAGATCAATGGAGATCATTGCTTTGAATCCGCTTTGTTGATATGGTTCCAATCGGTAGCTTATTAGATCTATAAGTGGAGGCCACTAAATCAGCAAATGCTAAAGAGTTTTGACACGACATGATTTTCACAAAGCAAAATATGGCATTTAGGGGAGAAGCCACATCAGCTTAGGTCTTCCAAACACACTTAAATTTTGATCATAGAAGAACAAATCCAGACGATCGAATTTATGCGTTCACACGTTTGGTGAACGAGGCCCTCTAACTCTTGCACCAATATCCGATATTCTGCCATTTTCCAACGAAATTGGAGTATTTTCACTCTCTCTTATTCCCTACCTTGTTTAAGTTTCCCTCGCCCTTGAGCAGATCTCCTCCACCCCCCACTCCAGAAGTGTCGTTGTCTCGTTTCCTCTATTGATCTGTTCCGACAAAGCCTTGAACCTGCCTCCAGCCTGCTGCTTTTGAGAGCTGCCGTTGCGTGTGCGGCGGCACACAAGGTGACGGACCTTATTCCACAGCTTCCCGGAACTGCCCCCGTGTTCCTCACATCCGGCTGTCAGTCAGGGGGGAGAGGGGTGGTGGATACTCGCTGACAGAGGCGAGAGGGATCAAACCCCAGCTGTTCAGGGCTTGAAAAAAAGACGGTGACCGCATGGCTCTAGCCCCTGCGTGTGTGTGTATGTATGTTTAATCCTGAAGCAGGATCCAGGGGTTCCAAGAATACAATTCAATGTCATTACACTGGAAAGTTTTATATACTGTACATATAAACACATTCTACTGGTATTACTATGCCATGGCTTCCTATTCTGTGTGTGTATGCGTGCGTGCGTGTGTGGGTGTGTGTGGACATACATTGGATGTCATCCTAGTTCCCATTGGTAAAATGTGTTGTTTCAGCAGCAGGGATGGAGGCAGCAATGGGTAGAACAGGTTGCAAAATGTCCAAAATCCAACTGTAAACAATAACCAGAATATTAATAACCAAGTATGTACAATTGATAATTGACTTGTTTTCTTGTGCATTAATGGCTACCAATTTTCAAAGTGAACCTTGTGTAGAGTGGTTTTAATCTATTCTATTGTACTTTAATACGGTGTTCTCTACTCTTGCACACCTGGCCTAATACATTCTCATGACCCTGATTTGAATCAAGCATGCAAGAGTAAAGTTGGAACATAAACTTGTAGGGGGTGTTTGAGGAGCTCTATTTCTATCCTATTCTTTTTGTTCTGTCTTTCTATCTCTAAGTATGCGTATGTATTATTTTTTTGTGTTGCGTATGTCTCTTCGTGTGTGTGTGTCTGTGTCTGTATATCTGTGTTGGTATGTGCGTGGGATTTGACACCATCCTGGCCCGTTATTGTACTTTTGTTCCCATCCTCCATCTTCATGACATGTTGATGTTCTAGCATCCTGTGTGGTGGAGGATTTTTTTTTGTTTTTTTTAAGCTGTCATTGTGCTGTCAGCAAAGCTCTGACTAGCCAGTCATATTGCAGTATCGTTGGCCAGACACTGGACACAGGACATGGAGTTGACCGTTGTATACAGCAGCCATAGTCTGGGGATTCCACCTCGATATCAGGTTTCTTTGCTTGGGATTAAAGTGGAAAGATTTCAACATGAGCCATGTGTCAAAATGTACAGTAGTGTTTTTGGATGATTGGATTGAAGGTACAGTTGTTCAGTACCAAAGGAAAATGTTAATTCCTTGTTCAATCAGCAAGATTTTTTATTTTTATTTTTGAATAATTTGCATAGTTCCAATGCAGGGCTGTTATAGAATGCATTTAAATTATAAAATACATAACTGTATACAAACAAGAGTGTTGGTCTTTTGAATACCTTTTTAAGAGCTTAACCCTTGACTTGACTCTTACCACTCTGCTGCATCTTCAAACTCTTACACCTTAAAAGAAAAAAAGAAATGCTCTTCAAAATGTGACAGGAAGCTCACATAATAATATTATGTGAGCTTTCTGTCATACTATATTCGACTATATTATAGTCACAGTCTTTATGTTATGCTGAATAAGATGGCAAATAAAATAATGCTGTCAGGCTGTCAATGCTGTCGTCCTTCCTCACTGATGAGGAAGGACGATTTCTCCACAGCTGCAGGGCTTATGTGCTGAATGGAATGAGCAGTGGGACAATCCATTCTTTTCCACCTCATGGGGCGGTGTGGGGTTCATGTTTAATTACTTTAACATTAATAATTTTAATAGATGGTGTTTATTTTGCAATTATCTAAATATTAGTTATTTCTGTTCTTTAGTCTCCTATTTAATCATATTTAATGTTAAATCCTTTGGTTGTGATATTTGTTTCACCCCTCTTGTGTAATTTTGGTTTGGCTCTGCTCCTATATATGTTCCCTCCTTTCTCAATAGGGGTGGGTCCGTTTGGTGTGTCTTGTCGTTTTTTACTTTAAATCCTGTTGCAGTTAGTATTTTGTGAATAGAGTGACACGTTCAATGGCATTATGAAGATTTATTGCTACGTTTGTAAACAGTTGACTGGCGCCTGAAGCTGTAGTCGATAAAAGGCTGTAGTTGCTCAGTCAGAGGCAGAATGTTAAGAAATTGTTGTATTTCATGGTGAGTGGGTGTGTCAGCTTTGTTGGTATCTTTTTGGCAAGAGGTCGAAATCTTGAGCTTTTGGTGCTTAAATTAGTTATTTGTCACAATGGTGTCAATTGGGCTACTTTTTACTTACTCTGGTTTCTCTTCAGTGCGAATAAGCCAAATAAGAGGCGCAGTGCATTGCACTGCTGCCTCACAGCAAGAAGGTCCTGGGTTCAATTCCTGCCTGGGGCGCTGTTGGCACCGTGCTCCGGCGGGTTATCTCCCAATTTGGAGCTTTCTGTGTGGAGTTTGCATGTTGCCTGTGCTCACATGGGGTTTCCTCCACTAACCATCAGTAAGGACCCCAACCAAAAACATGCACCCATCATCGTCTGACCAGCGATGGACATTTGGAACCAGCTCCCCGGGCGCATCGACGAATGCTGCCCACTGCTCCTGGCTGCCCCCCCAGAGGAAGGACAAGCCAGGATGGTTAAATGCAGTTGAAGTTCCTCTTATTCTTACAGAAAAACACGGAAATATTGGCAACCAGAATAAAATCAGAGCCAAAAGAAAAATCAGGCTTTTTTTTTTTCACCACAGGATTTACTTTTACTTTTGATACTTAAGTACATTTAATACCATATAATTACTTTTGACACTTTTAGACTTTCACTCAAGTACTCTTGTAATGAATGACTTTCAGATTTACTAGACTGTTTTTTTTTTTATAAGATACTGTATCTCTACTTGCCGTTCTCTACTTGTGGCTTTCGAGGACATTTTCCACCACTGGTCACAAATGTGCAGTGGTTACAGTGGAGTCAACGTATTGTGACAGCAAGCGTCATAGAAAAACTTTGAATAGCTTAAAAATGTAATGCTAAAATGTTAATGCTCGTAGTATAACTCAATAATTTTAAATCTCTGGCATGATTTGAGCTTCTGTGCACAACAACATGTACGTCCGAGCCGCTGGGTGCGTGTCTGCGTGCATAGTAGTTTGTGTGGTCGGTGGCCTCCTCCTCCTCCTCCAAGCAGCAATTAGCACGAGGCTACATCGATCTCCAGACCAGAAAAGTGGAAGGGATAAAGAGAGGAGGATGAAGTCAACCTCAAGAAAGGAAAGAAGAATGTTGCAGATGCTTTCAAAATGTCGGTCTGTGAAGCAGCGATCCCTCTTTGCAGCTCTGGGAAGCCAGTGGGAACTCCGATGGGATAATTGCCTAATGCTTGTGTAATAAGAGGCAAATTACATCTGTGTGTGTGTGTGTGTGTGTGTGTGTGTGTGTGTGTGTGTGTGTGTGTGTGTGTGTGTGTGTGTGTGTGTGTGTGTGTGTGTGTGTGTGTGTGTGTGTGTGTGTGTGTGTGTGGGGACT